>NC_081299.1:116463215-117103850 GCF_030435805.1 Mustela lutreola | reverse complement strand
GTACTTACCAGGAATCGGGTCAAAAAGGCACTTAACCTAACGTTTATGCCTGACTTTCGTCTTAAGCTCCCGGAATGAGAAATCTGAAAGACTGTACTGTCGTTACTGGTTCTGGTCCAGTACTACAAAGCATACCAAGCTCCTTTTCTAAAGTTGCCCTACTTCTCTTGGTGAGGTCAGCCTGAAGCTGGCAGCAGATAACTGTAGGACATAAACTTACAGAATAGAAATTTAAACTGAAAAGACTTTACTGACAGGAAAGGTTCATCAGACATAGCCTTGAAAATGTCCCAAGGTTTGAATCAGAGCCAGGAGGAGCTTTATCTGTTTTCTGTATCCCTCTGGGTCTGTACTTAAACTATCAAAACGTATATGTTTAATTTCTAAGGATTGGGATTTAGTAGCTGGTTTCAGTGTTAAAAAGTTTTGGCTCTGTAGGTACCTAAAATTCTGAAAAGAGTTTGAATTTCTTACTTTTTTATGGCTTCAAGTCATAATATGTATTTTTCTTTTTTGGGTTAACCAGCTAGTTCCTTTTTGATACTTGCATTCAGATCACATCTCCCAAACTCTGGCTTTAAAAGTGCTTATGTCTGAATCCTCTGCGGTGTGGCCATATCATTTTTAATATGTAGGGATGCCTAGACGAAGGTATATTGTACTCTTGTTCTTGTATGGTGATGTTAAGCCACTGTAATAAAAGGTGTAAATTGAATGGAGTGTCTGAAGGAGCGCACAGCGTGAATTCTCGGATCCAGAAACCTTTTGTTAATGAAGGACACATGATGAGGAGAGAGGTCATTGGAAGAAGAAAAGGCACACACACAGACTTAAAGAACCTCAAAGCACGGAAGTCTCTTTAGCTTGTCTGTCTTTGGACTTAGTCAGGCTTTCTTTGGGCCTAACACTAGCATTTTCCTGCACTTCCTCGCCCCGCCATCTTTCTCACTCTGAGCTGACAGAATGCCTTTGGTCAAAGCAGCTTCGGAAAATAGAAATCTCAAAATAGCACTTCTAAAGTAGGACTTAGAGGTAGGAAGAGAGCAAACTGGGAAAGTGGCTAGAATGCCAGCAATTCCATATTCTTTCAAGGCTCTGACATTTCTGAATATAATGTACAATTTGTAGTGTTAATGAACGTGACCCCTTCATACATAGAAGGAAAATACATGGAACAGCTGTTCTGTGTAAAGTGGTATTGATCTTCTATGTGGGAGCTGGAGATAAAGGTTATATGCAATTTGTGTTTCCGTCAGAGAGATGTTTTGTTAAGTTACAGTTCCGAGGCAGAAATGAGTGGAGAGCTTGCTGTCGGGGTTGTATTTCTACATAGGTGTCTTGTTTGGCACATTTTGGAATGAGACTGAGATGGTAGAAAGGGAGATGTGGTGGGGCTGCGGGTTGCACCTTGGACACTGCATACATTGAGGGGTCCACGTTGATGCAGTCTTCACGGTAGAGCTGCAGTCAGGTTTACAGCAGGAAGTTGCATGGTCATATCTGTTGAGTTCGAGCTGACTGGTGGCAGGAGACTGTTTAAAAAGTCATGTTTATGAGATCTAATGAGAAATAGAAGGGGAAAGGTATGCAAAAGAGGTAGGTGATCAAAGTGCAGGAATGGCAGATGGGGAAGGGTCACCTGGGGCAGAGGCACTGGCAACATCATACTTTGTCGGCTTAGAAATATGAAAATCCTTTGGGTTGACAGCCAAATAATAGATGAGCAGGACATAAGGTATTGGTAGTAGGGGGAGAAAGTGACATAACAGATAAATTAGACCATTTACATGGGTGTGCTACTGACATCACATGTAGCCTTCCTCTTCCATCTCAACATATGACTTCATCTCCAGTCGTACAGAAAAATTAGCAGCCATCCCACAGGACCTCCTCCATCCTGCTGATCATGATCCCATTCTTGTATTTGTCCCCTTCTCCTCCTCGCCTGGTACGGGGAGGGGCTCTCCTTCCTCCTCAGGTTCAGTCTCCACTCTGGCTCAGAGTCCATGCCCTCCCGCCCTTCCAGGAGCCTGCGAGGATCCTCTCCCCTTCACTCCTTCCCATCATGCGCTCCTGTTTGATTCTCTCCCACTTGACTGCCCCACCTCTAGGTATTGCCCTGTCACTGTCGCGCATCACAGCCAGTGCTCAGGGGTTGACTTGACTTTCCCACCTTCCACCCTTCAGGCCCTGTTGTTCCACTAAAGAGTTCTTACCAAAACTGTTTCTAAGTCAGCGCACCTGACCTTTCTCTGTCTCCTTACTCGTCATCGCAGTAGACCAAATGCTCTGCATTGCTTCCTGTCTTTCTTCTACCTCTCTGATGTGTCTCCTGTGCAAAATCATGCTCCTGGTAGCCACTGAATGCTAATTATGGGCTCAGCCCCGTGTTCCTTTCTTTCCCTAGATGACCTTTTGTGCAGCTTCATGACCACCTATCAGCAGGTCAGGCAGATTCCTGTCTCTGGCCCACACACCTCCGGAGCACCAGTTCTGTGTATCGGACTTGCTGACCTTTCTTCTCGGATGTGTCTGTGGCCCCTCAGACTCATCAGGTTCAAGACGGAATTCATGAGCACCTCCTCCACTGAAAACCACCTTTCTTATTCTATTGCCTCTCTCAGTAAACACTTCATCCGTTTAGCCTGGAGTCGGGAAACCAGAAGTCAACTCCTACTCTGTCACCTTTCCAAAATCTAGTCTGTCACACCAAGTCCTGTGGATTTCGCTTCCTAAACCTCTTGAGTCCATACACATCTTTCTATCTCTTCTCGTACCTTTGCAGTGCGCCCTTGCCATCACACCGTAGAAGCTTCTCACCCAGTCTCCATGCGCCTTCTTTGTCTTTCTGGCCCCTGGTCTACACTGCAGGCAAGCCACTCTTGTCAGAATGCGGATGTGATCTTGTATGTACCAGGTGACTGGTCAGTCCACCAGCTCTTGAAAAACCATTTTCCCACGCACTCGAACGTATTTCAAAGAGAATCAGTCCCCCATGGGGTAGTTTTCCTTGGTAGACAGTTTGTTTCTGTGCTGAGCCAGTCTGCCTCCTTCGAACTTTTCTGTGTCAGTTCCTCTCTGGAACCTGTGGCTTCGTTGGCACCCCGGGTAGGCACATGATGACCTTTTCCATGAGAAGTGAAGGCAGGAGCCCTCTGGACGGTGAATGTATGTACCCTCATGTTCCATAGGTAAAAGAACTGTGTGTGGGGGTGGGGGGGTAATCCTTAAGGCTCCTCCCTGTTCTAATTGGGTGAAATGGGAATTTTGAGACAGGCAGCAGGTCCTGTGTGTCCTTGTTTGCAGGGAGCATGCATTCTGATGGACAAAACGGAAAAGGGGAAGAATGAGCAGCTGCTCAGATCTGTTTGTACTGTGCTGGCTGATTAGCTGTGACCTGCAGATGTGGGTCCCATCCTCGGCTCTGCTCTCTGCCTGCTTATGTCTGACTTGGGGCAAATCACTCGCCTCCGGCCTTCTGTTTGCTTGTTAGTATAATGAGGTGGTGCTTATCTATGTGATCTTTGCCGGCTCCTCTGAAAAGACTCTAGTCCATCCTGGCTTGCAGATAAGGAAACTGAGGCCTGAGGTGTGATGACTTCCTTTAAAGCCACACAGCTAGTTGGGGCCAATCACAGGCCAGATCTCCTGACCCCCACGCATCAGTCATTAAGAATAGCCCAGAAGATGGCACAATGTCCGCATGCCTTGGCACCTGCATTTCACCAATAGGGCCACCTCTTACCTTAGAAGAAGTTCCCACAGGGCTGGTGATCTGGATGCCTGGCCTGGAGTTTAGCTACGGTAAATAGGACCAGAGGGAAGTGATGGCTGTTTGAGGTGGACTTTGTTGACGGTGGCTGGAGATAGCAGCTGACAGAGGAGGAAGGGGGAAGAGTGACAGATGGCAGATAGATGCAGGCCTGCAGGTCAGCCACTGTTGCCCAGGGTCACCCATCCCCAGGAGCTGTCTTTGTATCACAGGAGCTGAGTGCTTACCCTGTGGGTTCTTAGTTCGATGTCACGTCTTGATGACAAGATTCCATACTCTTCCTCATCAGTTTGAGACAGACATCGTAATGAAATTGTAATTAGCCAAATATAGAATGTAAGCCTGGAACTCATTTTATAGAGATATTTTCTTATCTGAACTACTTTCCCTGATGATAGAGGAGTTGTGACGATGTAACATCAGATATAGTTTATCTGATTGGCACTTGTAAGAAGGGTTCCCGGCAAAAAAGAACAGTTTTTTTGTTGTTGTTGTTGTCCTCCCTTTTGATCTTTTCCATTCCTTTTTTTTTTTCCTTGTGAGCAGTCATCTGATTTATAAAAAGATGCAACAAAAAGTAAAATGGTACAAGATAATCAGTTTCAAAACATAAAAAAATGAGTGTCTTTAGCCATAGCTCAGAACAGAGGAACTGGGTAAGGAGAATTGCTTGTATGAACTGGCAACAGGAAAAGTTGGTAAAGGAGAGCTGAGGAACTCTATTAAGACATAGGAGTGAGGGGCTCCATCATCATCTGGCATTCGCTCAGTGTCGTCTATATGGTTAGAGATGTCCATGATGGTAACTCCAGCAATCTTCTGGGTCTGGGTCAGCTGATGCCACAGTGTAACACTCTGAATTACTTCCGTACTGAGCAGTCATCTGCATAGTTTGTCTTGTGTGTACGTGGTAATTGTTTGAATCTTGTCTCTTTCGCAATCCTTAGAGCCTCTTGATACTTTCACCCCGGTTTCTCAGTTTCAGCCACTACACAGTCAGTTGTACAACTGGTACAGTTGGCACACAGCCCGTCCGTACCTAACCCTGGCTTTGACCTTAATACTGACCCTAACCCTGACTGTAAACCTAACTCTGACCCAATCCGTGATCCTGAACAGAATCGTAACCGTAAAGCTAACCCTGATCCTGAACCTGCTCATGAAACACAACATAAACATAAAGCTGACCTTACCGTAACCATGAACCTAACCCTGACCCTGACCCTTCCCTGACACTAAACCTGTCCCAAACCTAACCCTGACCCTGACATGAACCTTTCCCCCCAACCAAAACTTGAACCGGACCCTAAATCTGACCATGACCCTGCCTGGACCTAAACCTAACCGTCAGCCTAACACTGAACCTGACTCTGACTGTGACCGTAACGTTAACCCTGACCCTACTGTGATCCTGACCCTAAACCTAACCATGAACCTAACCCTAACCCTGACCCCTACCCTAAGCCTTTCGCTAACCCTGACCCCAAAGAAGTCTAACCCCAACCCTGACCCTACGTCTTTCTTAACCCTAACCCTAACACTAAGCTGGTCTAAACCCAGCTCTGTTCCCTCCAGCGGGGACAACAGCTGCACCCAGGCCTCCCAGGGGCTGGGGGGAGGCTGTATGGGGGTCACTGGATGGGCACTGCATTGAGTGGAGTGTGAGCCTTGAGCAGCTTGGAGACCGGCGGCTCAGGGAGCTCTGGTGCAGCAGGAAGTTCGGTAAGGAGCCCCCAGGCAGTGGTGACCTCACTTCCCTGATGACAGAACCCAATGCAATTGGAACCCACGTATCACGGCACCCCATAACAGATAAAACCCCCTATGCAGATCATTTCTAGGCACATCCTAAAGGAAGCGACATGTTCTTCTACTGTACTGAAACCCAGAGGATACAGGGAGAAGTGAGCTCGCGCGCCAGACACATCCCCTCCCTGGCAGGTCATATCAGGTTTCCCCAACGCCGCAGTCCCTTTGGCTAATAAAATCAAAAGGTGACACCAGGGGGCTCAGAGTCAGAGAGTCCCACACCTTCTGATCTATGGGTGTAGCCCTAGGTCTCCTCCCTGTCTCTGGGTGTCTGTGTGTCTGTGTGTAAAGAGGACATGGCCATGCCATCTTGGGTGGAGATGCCCCAAGCAGGATGAGCTGATGAGGGGTTAGATGTCTGGTGGGTAAGTCATGTTCACACCCCAGTTTAAGGCTGCTTAAGTGGGATCGGTTGTAGGGTCTACACCCTTCTGCCCAGGGTTTATCCTGAGACCCTGAATGGATGGGTCCATGACTCAGGAGCAGGGTAACCCTAACAAAAACCACTAACCCTGACACTGACACTGACTGTGAACATGCCCCTACCCTAACCCAAGCCCTGACCCTGACTCTGACCCTGACCCTGAGTGTGATCCTTACCTGAACCCAAAACAAAACCTAAGCCTGGCAAGGACCCTGATGTGGACACTAAACCTCAAACTAACTCTCACATTAACATAAATATGACTAATACCTAACCATGACCCAGACCCTGACCCTAATCCTAACCCTGATGCTGATCTAACCCTGACCCTAAAACTAACCCTGACACTGAATGTGAGCTTGAACGTAACTCTAACCCTAAACGTAACCCTGACCCTGACACTAACACGGGCCCTGACGCGAAACCTAACGCTGAACCTAACCCTAAAACTAACCCCTAACATTATCCCTGATACTGACCCTAACCCGATCTAATCCTAACCCTCAACCTACCTCTAACACTAACCCTAACCCCACTTTAACAATTATCCTGACCCTCTCACTGAACCTGATCATAGCCCGAACTCTGAGTTTTGCCTACGTCAGACTTAATCTTAAAACTGACCCTGGCCATGACCTTAACACTGACCCTAACCCTGACTGTAAACCTAACTCTGACCCAATCCGTGAGCCTGAACAGATTAGTAACCCTAAAGATAACCCTGATCCTGAACCTACTCATAAAACAGAACCTAAACATAAAGCTGACCTTACCATAACCATGAACCTAACCCTGACCCTGACCCTAACCCTGACACTAAACCTGTCCCAAACCTAACCCTGACCTGACATGACCTTGCCACTAAACCAAAACTTGAACCTGACCCTAAAACTGACCATGACCCTGAACCTGACCCTAAACCTAACCATCAGCCTAACACTGACCCTGAGCCTGACTCTGACCGTAACGCTAACCCAGACCCTATTGTGATCCTGACCCTAAACCTAACCATGAACCTAACCATAACCCTGACCCCACCCTAAACCTTACGCTAACCCTGACCCCAACGACGTCTAACCCTAACCCTGACCCTAAGTCATTCTTAACCCTAACCCTAACACTAAGCTGATCTAAATCTAGCTCTGTTCCCTCCAGCGGGGACAACAGCTGCACCCAGGCCTCCCAGGGGCTGGGGGGAGGCTGTATGGGGGTCACTGGATGGGCACTGCATTGAGTGGAGTGTGAGCCTTGAGCAGCTTGGAGACCGGCGGCTCAGGGAGCTCTGGTGCAGCAGGAAGTTCGGTAAGGAGCCCCCAGGCAGTGGTGACCTCACTTCCCTAACGACAGAGCCCAATGCAATTGGAACCCACGTATCACGGCACCTCATAACAGAGAAAACCCCCTGTGCAGATCATTTCTAGGCACATACAAAAGGAAGCGACAGGTTCTTCTACTGTACTGAAGCCCAGAGGGTACAGGGAGAAGTGAGCTCGCCCGCCAGACACGTCCCCTCCCTGGCAGGTCATATCAGGTTTCCCCAACGCCGCAGGCCCTTTGGCTAATAAAATCAAAAGGTGACACCAGGGGGCTCAAAGTCAGAGAGTCCCACACCTTCTGATCTATGGGTGTAGCCCTAGGTCTCCTCCCTGTCTCTGCATGTGTGTGTGTGTGTGTGTGTGTGTGTGTGTGTGTGTGTGCCTCTGGGTGTCTGTGTGTAAAGAGGACCTGGCCATGCCATCTTGGGTGGAGATGCCCCAAGCAGGATGAGCTGATGAGGGTTTAGATGTCTGGTGGGTAAGTCATGTTCACACCCCAGTTTAAGGCTGCTTAAGTGGGATCGGTTGTAGGGTCTACACCCTTCTGCCCAGGGTATATCCTGAGACCCTGAATGGATGGGTCCATGACTCAGGAGCTGGGCTAACCCTAACAGTAACCACTAACCCTGACCCTGACACTGACTGTGAGCCTGCCCCAAACCCTAACCCAAGCCCTGACCCTGACTCTGACCATGACCCTCACTGTGATCCTTACCTGAAACCAAAACAAAAGCTAAGCCTGGCAAGGACCCTGAATTGGACCCTGAACCTTAACCTAACTCTGACATTACCGTAAATATGACTAATACCTAACCATGACCGAGACCCTGACCCTAATCTAACCCTGATGCTGATCTAACCCTGACCTAACACTAACCCTGAAACTGAATGTGAGCCTGAAACTAACTCTAACCCTAACTCTGAACTTTGCCTATGTCAGAACTTAACCTTAAAACTGACCCTGGCCTTGACCTTAACACTGACCCTAACCTGACTGTAAACCTACCACTGACCCAATCCGTGACCCTGAACAGATTAGTAACCCTAAAGCTAACCCTGATCCTGAACCTACTCATAAAACAGAACCTAAACATAAAGTTGACCTTACCATAACCATGAACCTAACCCTGACACTCACCCTAACCCTGACACTAAACCTGTCCGATACCTAACCATGTCCCTGACATGAACCTTGCCCTCAAACCAAACTTGAACCTGACCCTAAATCTGACCATAACCCTTAAACTGACCCTAAACCTAACCGTCACCCTAACACTGACCCTGACCCTGACTCTGACCATAACACTAACCCTTATCCTACTGTGAGCCTGTCCATAATCCTAACCATGAACGTAACCCTAAAAGAGATCCCTACCCTAAGGCATCCGCTAACCCTGACGCCAACAACGTCTAACCCTAACCCTGACCCTAAATATTTCGAAACCCTAACCCTAACACTAACCTAGTCTAATCCCAGCTCCGTTCCCTCAGCGGTGACAACAGCTGCACCCAGGCCTCCCAGGGGCTGAGGGGAGGCTGTATGGGGGTCATTGGATGGGCACTGCATTGAGTGGATTGTGAGCCCTGAGAAGCTTGGGGACCGGTGGCTCAGGGAGCTCTGGTGCAGCAGGAAGTTTGGTAAGGAGCCCCCAGGCAGTGGTGAACTCACTTCCCTGACAACAGAGCCCAACGGAATTGGAACCCACATATCCAGGCACCTCATTACAGAGAAAACCCCCCTGCCACGCTCATTTCTAGGCACATCCTAAAGGAAGCGACATGTTCTTCTGCTGTATTGAAGCCTAGAGGATGCAGGGAGAAGAGAGCTGGCCCTCCAGACACGTGCCCTACGTGGCAGGTCATATCAGGTTTCCCCAACGCCTCAGGCCCTTTGGCTAATAAAACCAAAAGGTCACACCAGGGGGCTCAGAGTCAGAGAGGTCCACACCTTATGAACTACCAGTGTAGCCCTAGGTCTCCTCCCCGTCTGTGTGTGTGTGTGTGTGTGTGTGTGTGTGTGTGTGTGTGCGCGCCTCTGGGTGTCTGTGTGTCTGTGTGTAAAGAGGACCTGGCCATGCCATCATGGGTGGAGATGCCCCAAGCAGGATCAGGCTGATGAGGGCTTAGATGTCTGGTGGGCAAGTCATGTTCACAACCCAGTTAAAGGGTGGTTAAGTGGGATCGGGTATAGGGTCTACACCCTTCTGCCAAGGGTTTATCCTGAGACCCTGAAGGGATGGGTCCATGACCCAGGAGCGGGGCTAACACTAACAGTAAGCACTAACCCTGACCCTGACACTGACTGTGAGCCTGCCCCAAACCCTCACCCAAGCCCTGACCATGACCATGACCCTGAAACTGACTGTGATCCTGACCTGAACCCTAAACCTAAACCTAAGCCTGACACTGACCCTGATGTGGACTCTGAACCTAAATCTAACTCTGACATTACCTTAACCATGACTCATACCTAACCATGACCCTGACCCTGACCCTAATCCTAACCGTGACGCTGACCTAACCCTGACCCAAACACTAACCCTTCCACTGACCGTGACTGTGAGCCTGATGCTAACCCTAAACCTAAAGATAACTCTAACCATGACCTTCTAAGGACCCTGAACCTAATCCTAACGATGACCCTGACCCTAACATTAACCCCTACCCTAAACCAAACCCTAACCCTGACCTTACGCTGTCTATCCCTAACCCTAACCATAACCCTACTTCTAACTCTCACCCAAACACCAATCCCAAAACCTACTGCCAAAATCTAACTGTGACACTGAACCGAACATTAACCCTAAACCAAAGCCTGACCCTAAACCTGACCGTGGCCCTGACCTTCACCTGAACCTGACCCTGACCCTAATCCTAACCATGACACTAACACTGACAACTACATAACCCTGTCCTTGACCCGAATGTGGACTTTAAACCAATACCTGAACCTGACCCTAAACCGGACACTGGCGCTAAACTTCACCCTGACCCTGACCCAGACCATGACCATAAACCTAACCCTGACCCTAACAGTGACCCCGACCGTGACCTGAACACTAAACCTGACCCTGATTGTGAGCCTTACCCTAACTCTAACCCTAAATGTAACCCAGACCGTGACACTAACACGGGCCGTACCCCGAATCCTATCGCTGAACCTAAACTTACACTAACCCCTAACCCTACCACGGACCCTGACCCTAACAAGTTCTAACCCTAACAGTCAACCTAACGCTAACCCTAACACTAACTCTAAACTTTAACAATAACCCTGACCCTATACCTGACTATGATCATGACCCTACCCCTGAACTTTGCCTATACCAGACCCAGACCCTAAACCTGACTCTGGCCCTGACCCTAAACCTAACCATGATTCTAACACTTACCACTACATAACCCTGTCCCTGACCCAAATGTGGACTTAAAACCAATACCTGATCTTGACCGTAATCCTGACACTGGCCCTAGATTTCACCCTGACCCTGACCCAGGTAAAGACCATAAACCTAACGCTGACCCTAACAGAGACGCTGACCCTCACCCTAACAATAACCCTGACACTGAATGGGAGCCTGACCCTAACTCTAACCCTAACTGTAACCCTGACCCTGACACTAACACGGGCCCTGACCCGAACCTAAGCTGAACCTAACCCTAAAACTAACCCCTAACATTATCCCTGACACTGACCCTAACCCGCTCTAACCTTAACCCTCAACCTACCTCTAACCCTAACCCTAACCCCACTTTAACAATAAACCTGACCCTCTCCCTGACCTTGATCATAACCCTAACTGTGAACTTTGCCTATGTCAGACCTTAACCTTAAACCTGACCCTGGCCTTGACCTTATCACTGACCCTAACCCTGACTGTAAACCTAACTCTGACCCACTCCGTGATTCTGAACAGAATCGTAACCCTAAAGTTAACCCTGATCCTGAACCTACGCATAAAACAGAACCTAAACATAAAGCTGACCTAACCCTAACCCTGACACTAAACCTGTCCCAAACCTAACCCTGACCGTGACATGAAACTTGCCCCAAAACCAAAACTTGAAACTGACCCTAAACCTGAACATGACCCTGAACCTGACCCTAAACCTAACTGTCAACCTAACACTGACCCTGACCCTGACTCTGAGCGTAACGCTAACCCATACCCTACTGTGAGCCTGACCCTAAACCTAACCATGAACTTAACCCTAACCCTGACTCCTACACTAAGCCTTATGCTAACCCTGACCCCAACGACGTCTAACTGTAACCCTGACCCTAAGTCTTTCTTAACCCTAACCCTAACACTAACCTGGTCTAAACCCAGCTCTGTTCCCTCAGCGGGGACAACAGCTGCACCCAGCCCTCCAGGGGTGGCGGGAGGCTGTATGGGGATCACTAGATGGGCACTGCATTGAGTGGAGTGTGAGCTTTGAGCAGCTTGGGGACCGGCGGCTCAGGGAGCTCTGGTGAAGCAGAAAGTTCGGTAAGGAACCCCCAGGCAGTGGTGACCTCACTTCCCTGAAGACAGAGCCCAACGGAATTGGAACCCACGTATCCAGGCAACCCATTACAGAGAAAACCGCCATGCCCAGCTTATTTCTAGGCACATCCTAAAGGAAGCGACATGTTCTTCTGCTGTCCTGAAGCCCAGAGGATGCAGGGAAAAGAGAGCTCTCCGCCAGACACGTCCAATGCCTGGCAGTTCATATCAGGTTTCCTAAACGCCCCAGGCCCTTTGGCTAATAATATCAAAGGGGACACCAGGGTCTCAGAGTCTGAGAGTCCACACCTTCTGATCAACCGGTGTAGCCCTAGGTCTCCTCCCCATCTCTCTCTCTGTGAGTGTGTGTGTGTGTGTGCATGTGTGTGCCTCTAGGTGTCTGTGTGTCTGTGTGTAAAGAGGACCTGGCCATGCCATCGTGGGTGGAGATGCCCCAAGCGGGATCTGGCTGATGAGGGGTTAGATGTCTGGTGGGCAAGTCATGTTCACACCCCAGTTTAAGGGTGGTTAAGTGGGATCGGGTGTAGGGTCTACACCCTTCTGCCCAGGGATTATCCTGAGACCCTGAAGGGATGGGGCCATACTCAGGAGCGCGGCTAAAACTAAGAGTAACCAATAACACTGACCCTGACACTGATTGTGAGCCTGCCCCAAACACTAACCCAAGCCCTGACCATGACCATGACCCTGAACCTGACTGTGATCCTGACCTGAACCCTAAACCTAAACCTAAGCCTGACACTGACCCTGATGTGGACCCTGAACCTAAACCTAACTCTGACATTACATAACTATGACTCATACCTAACCATGACCCTGACCATGACCCTAATCCTAACCCTGACACTGACCTAACCCTGACCCTAACCCTATCCCTGACCGTGACTGTGAGACTGACGCTAATCCTAAACCTAAAGTAACTCTAACCATATCCCTCTACGGACCCTGAACCTAAACCGAACGCTGACCCTGACCCTAACACTAACCCCTACCCTAAACCAAACCCTAACCCTGACCTTACACTATCCCTAACCCTAACCATAACCCTACTACTAACTCTAACCCTAACCCGAATCCCAAACCTTACCGACAAAACCTAACTGTTACACTGAACCAAACATTGACCCTAAACCAAAGCCTGACCCTAAACCTGACCCTGGCCCTGACCTTCACCAGAACCTGACCCTGACCCTGACCCTAATCCTAACCATGACACTAACACTGACCTCCACATATCCCGGTCCCTGACCCGAATGTGGACTTTAAACCAATATCTGATCTTGACCGTAAAGCTGTCACTTGTCCTAGTCTTCACCCTGACCCTGACCCAGCCAAAGACAATAAACCTTACCCTGACCCTAACAGTGATGCTGACCCTGACCCTAACACTAACCCTGACACTGAATGGGAGCCTGACCCTAACTTTAACCCTAAACGTAACCCTGACCATGACACTAACACGGGCCCTGACCCGAAGCCTAACGCTGAACCTAACCCTAAAAGTAACCCCTAACATTATCCCTGACACTGACCCTAACCCGGTCTAACCCTAACCCTCAACCTATCTCTAACCCTAACCATAACCCCACTTTAACAATAAACCTGACCCTGTCCCTTACCCTGATCATAAACCTAACTCTGAACTTTGCCTATGTCAGACCTTAACCTTAAACCTGACCCTGGCCTTGACCTTAACACTGACCCTAACCCTGTCTGTAAACCTAACTCTGACCCAAACCGTGATTCTGAACAGAACCGTAACCCTAAATCTAACCCTGATCTTGAACCTACTCATAAAACAGAACCTAAACATAAAGCTGACCTAACCCTAACCCTGACACTAAACCTGTCCCAAACCTAACCCTGACCCTGACATGAACCTTGCCCCAAGACCAAAACTTGAACCTGACCCTAAATCTGACCATGACCCTGAACCTGACCCTAAACCTAACCCTCACCCTAACACTGACCCTGGCCCTGACTCTGAGCGTAACGCTAAAAGTGACCCTACTGTGAGCCTGACCCTAAACCTAACCATGAACCTAACCCTAACCCTGACCCCTACCCTAAGCCTTACGCTAACCCTGAACCCAACGACGTCTAACCCTAACCCTCTGCCTGTCTTCCGTCCACTTGTGATCTCTCTCTGTCAAATAAATAATAAATAAATTCTTAACAAAAAGAAAATGACTCTACTTTTAAATAATAGCTTAAAAGGGGCACCTGGGTGGCTCAGTGGGTTAAAAAGACTTGTAGACCAGTGGATTAGAGTGCCCAGATATGGACCATCAACTCTATGGTCAAAAAATCTTTGACAAAGCAGAGAAAATTACACAGTGGAAAAAAGACAGCCTCTTCAATCAATGGTGCTGGAAAAATTGGACAGCTATTTATGGAAGAATGACACTCAACCATTCTCATACCATACATAAAGATAAATTCGAAATGGACAAACGACCTCAACGTGAGGCAGGAATCTATCAAAATCCTATAGGAGAACATAGGCAGGAACCTCTTGGACACTGGCCACAGCAAATTCTTTCAATACATGTCCCCAAAGACAAAGGAAACAAAAGCAAAAATGAACTTTTGGGACTTCATCAAGATCAAAAGTTTCTGCACAGCAAAGGATACCGTCAACAAAATGAAGAGACAACCCACGGAATGGGAGAAGATTTTCACAAATGACATTACAGATAAAGGGCTGATATCCAAGATCTATAAAGAACTCCTCAAACTCAACACACACAAAACAGATAATCATGTCAAAAAATGGGCAGAAGACATGAACAGACACTTCTCCAAAGAAGACATACAAATGGCAAACAGATGCATGAGAAAATGTTCATCATCATTAGCCATCAGGGAGATTCAAATCAAAAGCACATTGGGATACCACCTTACACAGTTAGAAGGGCCAAAATTAAGAAGGCAATAAACAACAAGTGTTGGAGAGGATGTGGAGAATGGGGAACCCTCTTACACTATTGGTGAGAATGCCAGTTGGTGCAGCTACTTTGGGATACAGTGTGGAGACTCCTTAAGAAATTAAAATTAGAGCTACCCTATGACCCTGCAATTGCACTACTGAGTATTTACCCCTAAGATACAGATGCAGTGAAAAGAAGGGACATCTGTACCCTAATGTTTATAGCAGCAATGGCCACAGTCATTAAACATTGGAAAGAACCAAGATGACCTTCAATGGATGAACGGATAAAGAAGATATGATCCATTATTACAATGGAGTATTATGCTTCCTTCTGAAAGGAAGGATACCCAACTTTTGTATCAACATGGACGGGACAGGAGGAGATAATCCTGAGTGGAATAATTCAAGCAGAGATTGTCAATTTCCATATGGTTTCACTTAATTGTGGAGCATAAAGAATAACACAGAAGACACTGGGTGATCAAGAGGAGAAGTGAGTGGGGGGAAATTGGAGGGGGAGACAAACCATGAGAGACTCTGAGAAACAAACTGAGAGTTTTGAGGGGAGGGGGCAGAGGGTTGGGTAAGCCTGTTAATGGGAGTTATGGAGGGCACATATTGCATGGAGCACTGGGTGTGGTGCATAAACAGTGAATTTTGGAACCCTGAAAAAAATAAAATAAAAATGACAACAACTCCTTTTCCCAACATGTGGTAGGAGTCCCCCAAATGATTGGAAGCAGCCTCCATTAGAGATCAATCCACTGCATGTTGAAGGTCCTCCCACTTCAAAAAGACCAGGAAATATCCAATCCCAAAACAAAGTAAGGGCCAGCTCCACCTCATGGAATACCACCTGCTCTCCCTTAGATAGTGTGCTGTTGCTTTAATAAACCTGCCTTCTGCTTTCTCTTGGGCATTGATCTCTAATTCTCACAGGCCAACAATAAAAATAATGATGGTTTACCATTACAATTCATAGAAAAGGAGGTACAGGGAAATTGAATGAAAGGGAATAACAAAGTAGGTTCATAAGTCAATCTTCCTTGTAAAAAAATTAACCTGAAAGTGCGTTTCTGCCACCTCTTTCCTGTTTGATATGATAAAGAATGACCACGATACATGAATTAGAGTTCGGGATTTTGAAAAGCATAATAGCTTTATACCAACACTTGAGCTTTTATTTATTTATTTATTTATTTATTTATTTATTGCTAACAAGATAGGTCGATTTGATGTGCAGTTCCTGACAACCAACCTCAGAAGAAATTCCATCTTCATGAGAAGTCAGAAAGAACCACAAACCAAACCTCAAAATAGATTCAAAGAGAAAATACTCTTAAAAAAATTTCCCTTCCTGGGGCACCCGAGTGGCTCAGTGTGTTTGGCTCACTGGGCCTTTGCGTTCGGCTCAGGTCATGATCCTAGGGTCCTGGGATTGAGCCCCATGTCTGGCTCTCTACTCAGCAGGGAGCCTGCTTCCACTTCTCTCTCTGCCTGCTCTCTGCCTACTTGTGATCTCTGTCTGTCAAATAAATAAATAAAATCTTTAAAAAAAATGTCCCTTGGGCACCTGGGTGGCAGAGTGAGTTAAAGCCTCTGCCTTCGGCTCAGGTCATGATTCCAGGGTCCTGGGATGGAGCCCCACATCAGGCTCACTCCTCAGCAGGGAGCCTGTTTCTTCTTCTCTCTCTGCCTGCCTCTCTTCCTACTTGTGATCTCTATCAAATTAATAAATAAAATCTTTAAAAATAAAATTTCCCTTCCTATCAGAAGCAGACCAAACCACTAACAAATTCCCCAGAAATCTTCATCTAAAAGGTTGTACTTTCTTCAGACACCCAGCAGGACCTTCTTCTCTGGGCCTGGTATTTCTTCAATGGCCTATTCCAGAGAATAAGACACTAAACTACTGAGCGCCAAGGCCTCAGAACCACAAAAGAGATGATGAGGGGCACAAAGTATGCCTCTGGTCACCAAGAGGGTATGTTAACGTTTGCGGCTTTTCTGCATTTTTCAAAGCTGAGTTTTTAGCTGGTGGCAGCTCCTTTAGGATAAATTGCTGATACCGTATAGTAAAAGCTATTATATGATCTTTTACAAACCATTTGCTATCTTTGCAATCTCATGTGCCAAGACAGACACGGATTATTTAAAACCCTGAAGAGAGTGCTATTGCATTTAAATTGCCTGTAACCTTCGTATAATAGATTTATGATTGATGATAGATTTAGTTAAAATATAACTGTTTTAAATATTTATTCTTAGTAAACGATTTCAAACTATGCTCATTTAAGTAAGTTGGTGCATAATCCCATTTCTATTAAAACATAGTGCAAGGACCAATGCCACGCTTCCGCAAGAACTCCAAGCTCTTTTTCTAGAATGGCCATATGCGTATGTATCAGGCATCCTCTTTTCACTCCATTGAGGAGCACCTACCATGGAGGTCATGTAATAACCAATAACCAAAAAACAAACAAAAAACCCAAACATCCAGGTCGAAGTGATTCGCGCGTGCCATCATGCAATGGCGGACCCTGCCTGGAGACTAGGAGACTGCTCAAAGAGATCGCTGGCAGGCATCTCAGCCCAGGCCTGTGCTGGGGAAGCTGGTTCCCGGCTTTGGGCACAATCAGGAAGCCAGCGAAGTGACCCGGAGTGCAGCTGGGTTTAGGGCTGATGATCTTTTCGCAGCCAGGCAGCACTCCGACACCCGCTCCGGGAGCCAGGCTAGGAGGCTGCCCAGCGCTGGCGCTGGCCTCGCTCGCAGGCCCCCAGGGCTTCGCCGGCGCCCGTGCCCGGGCCCACGCCTCAGGGCTGAGGGGGAGGGGGGCGCGGGCGGCCCGGAGAAGGGGCTTTGCTAATTGCGGAAGCGGGAAGTGAGCTCGCGGAGGACTCGGCAGAGAGTCTGAGAGGAGGTGGAGGGGCTGGCAGAGGAGGGGCTCTCAGCGCCATGGTGCTGTGCTGCGGCCTAGTCAGGACTCAGGACCCCCTTCCTCGCCGCCCCTGCACTCCCGCGCTCCAGCCCAGCCCCTGAGGCTGCGCTGTCCCGCTCCCGTGGCCCGCTGCCCCGCCCCGCCCCATGGCTTCTCCGGAAGACCCTCTGCGAGCAGGTAAAGTGACACCGCGCCACGCCCTCATCTGGAGCAGAAAGCGCGGGCCGCGAGCTCGCGCGGGTGTCGGGACCAGCCTCCCGCGACCCCCGGGGCAGCAGGACCACCGCGGATGACACGCCGCACCCGGGACTCCACGGGGTCAGGCCGGGGACGGAGCCATGCGAGGTGCCACCCCCCCCCCCCCCCCGCCATCGAGCGCAATAGCCCCCATCGTTTGGCACCCCCACGCACGTGTGCCGAGGACCCCCTTCCCTCATCCCCAGCCTTGGACCCGCCACTTTTGTTCTGGACTTGGGATCCCAGGTGGAAACTAGTCCCTCAGACCTCCCTGGCAGCAAGGAGCGCAGGGAGGGATTCTCGGGTTTTCCACCCTGGCTCTTCGTCTCTCCACATTCACATGCCTTCTGGCCTCCCTTTCCTCACCTCATTGTCACTTTTATTAAATGGTTTTGTTCTGCATGTTGACCCACAGAGCGATTTCATGAATGAATATACTGGAAACTAAGTCGGAGCCCACCTGTGAGAGCCCACCTGTGGAGGCCTTTCATTAGAATGGTCTCTGGTTCTAGCCTCAGTTCAGAATTCTGCGTGTACCTGAGGTCCGAGTCCAGATTTTTCTTTCATCTCACTTGAATTTGAAATCCTAACGTCACTATGACCGGGGAAGCTGAGGTCCACAGCATCTTCATCTGAAATTCCACTAGAGCTCCCATTTACCTAGTACCCAGCCTGAGTCTGTTTTCCACTACTGTCAGGGTTCCAGAAGTTCATGCACTGCCCACCACTGACAGTAGGGGCATCTCTCTGTCCAGATTTTCCCTTTACATAAGGAGGTCAGTTACAGGAGATTAGGGCCCTCTCCAACGACCTCACTGTAATGTGATTGCATGTGTAAGGACTCTAGTTCCAAATAAGGTCACGTTCTGTGGTACCAGAGATAAGGACAGCAGCAAGGTTTCTGGGGGTAATGCAAGGTCAGCTCTTAACAGTCCACTCACTGGCTCCCCAAATTCGTGTCCTTCCCGTGTGCAAAATACCTTCACCCAATGCCCTCCAAAGCACTAATCATCCCAGAATCAACTCAAAATCTGAAATCTCATCTGTCCGCCTCCACTGAAAGACCTAGATCTCACCCAGACCATGGGACCTGAGGACTGCATCCAGAAGCCACAGTCTCCTTGTAAAGCTGCCCATCAGGTCCTGACATCACCCTCATTCGTCCCAGCAGCCGAGGGCCTAAGTTCCCAGACAGATTCTCAGAGGAAATTTGAAGACCACCTCAGAGGACGTTCTTTGGGAGTGAATGAAGAGGGAAGGGAGTCAGAGACTCCTGCCATTCCCAGGGCACCCAGAACCCAGAGAGTGAGGCCTTGGGTGCTTTCTAGTGACATATTCAAGGCAATTCTTTGACTTTGGGACTTCAGAGTTAACTTAGATTTGATTTGTGATTATTATTTTTGTGTGGGGTACATAGCTTTTCTTTTGACCTATGGCTGTTTTCACTCCCGGTTCTGAAGAAGCCCCTAAATCCTAACCCTGTTGAGGACTCTGAAAGCTCTCAGAGCAGCAGTACTGGGGGACAGTGTGGACACATGGTTTGGTTTCTCCTCTGGCCTGATTCTGCGGCAGCCCCGCTCTGTCCTCCTCAGACTTCAGAGCAATAGCTGAATAAGTGGAGAAAGGACCAGGGGGTCAGGAAGGTGGCCACCGAAGAGTGACTTCTCTGGAGGGTGGGTGAGTTAGCGAGTGAGCATGTTAGTCCAGCTCTGCCTGCAGTCTGGATGGAGCTGAACAGGGGCCAAGAAAGGGGAGGAGGAGCAAAGAGCAGGGAGAAAGGGACCAAAGATGAGATTCAGAGGAAGGGAAGTAATTGGGAGGAGAGAAGAAACTCTAGAAGACAGGCATGTAAGAAAAGAAAAGGGATGAAGTGGGCATCGGGAAAGGGAACCACCAGGGAAGGACAGAGGGGAAGGAAGGAAGGAGGGAGGGAGGAAAGGGGAAAGGAAGAAGGAAGGAGTCAGCACTCCAGGGCTCCCCCTGCATCTGAAGAAGAGATGCCTGGTCCCTCTTGTCAAACAGGGTGCTCACTCTTTGGTCCCAGTTTCTGCTCCCAGTGCTACTGGGTTTTGCAGCACTTTAATGACATATAGAAAATTATAGGGAAATGACACCTTCTGTTCCATTATGAGTACAGCTTTTAAATGGTCTCATGAGACATTGGCTGCGCAAGGCATGAGGCCTGTTAGTGATTCTATTTTTTACTCTGCAGAATGGGTCTTTCTACATTCCAGGTCATTTCTACCCCAATAAATAATGCGGCAGTTCTCTCAGTGAGTTGTACTTTTGGTTTAAACAGCCAACTGTCTGTTAAAAAGGACTTTTGTTTAACATCCTTTAAAAAAAAGTCCTTTAAAAAAATCTTTTTTTAAATTTTTTATTTTTTAATCCCATATGTTTACTCTCATCCTGGAACTTTGTCATTTTGACCTTGTCTTTTGATTAAAATAATCTTCATCATCAGCACCTACTGCTCTCCTCTCCTGGTGGTCTCTCCGGAAGGGGTCTTCTCTAGCTCTTATTGCAGGAGAAGGGCACTTCCCCTCAACCCCTGTTGCCGGACCAACCTTACCTATCCTGCAGGCTCAGGTCGGCCTGGCCTTTTATCTGTTGTTCTCTTCTGAGTGGTTAGTTTTTCATAGATACCGTGCTTTGCTTTTGTCAGGATTTACCCTTGAATTTCAAAACACTTTTCTTGTGCCACTGAAGCCTTGGAAACAGTCCTGATAAGAGAACCAGGAACTCGAACAGATCATGTTTATCCTGAATGTTCTGTCGAAAATGAAAAATACATTTCTGAGGAGCCTCAATACCTCTGAGAACGGAAGTTTCACCAACTCTGTCATGTAGGGGCATCAATTCCGATTCTGTGTCAGTTTTCCTCCTTTCCCAGCTAATAATTCTCTACCTCAGAAAGCCCACTTTCAACCGTTTCCTCTCTCAAAGGCAGTTGCTCTTAGAGTCTGCACATGGCACTTGGGGCCTGCTGGTCGTTGGCTACTGCCCTCTGTACCTTGGGTCTAGCAGCTGTGGGGCATCAAGATGACAATGTCTCTTGTTCTAAGACTTAATATAGTTTGGGGCACTTGGTAAGCAATATTCACTTTTTAAGTTGATCCAAGTGTTCGACCTTTTTAAATTATTCTAGTTCCACTATATACTTGTTCTAAGTTTTGTGCCCCCCCCCCATTTTAATATGTCTTAAGGTGGCATTCACCTTGCACTTGAGGATATATCTTAGTTTAACTGAGAGCATTTCTCTTTCTTAGTCGAACATAAACTATAGTGCATCTTACCCTTGATGAAAGCTAGGATGCAAGTAAATACTCTATTATGGTTATGATTCTGATATTTGAAATCCTCTTGTAGGTCCCTGTGCCCCTACAGTGTAGTACCTCACCTCCTCGGCATAGTATACAAACCATCTCAGCCCCAGTGTTAACCCCGGGGCTCAGCCTCCATCCCCAGGTGATGCTGTAAGATCAGCTATCCGTTGTCATGAACTTGCTGTAGCTTCCCGAATGCACTGTGCTGCCTCCTGGCACTTTGAAACTTGACACTCTCATCCTCATTCTTTGCTTTGCCCTTGTCTATCACCTCCTCTGATAATCAGTTCCTAAGTGGCTTTTCCCAGCTCCAACCTACCCTTGGCAGTCTTTTATCTCCCTGTGGTAAAGCTTGTCTCACTGCACCATGGACATGCCTGTTGTCCCCCTGAGAAGAGAAAAGGGACAGTGAGGGCCCCCCAGCATTTGTAGCTCTAGTGCAGAGCCCCATGCCTGGCTTGCAGGAAATTCCAGATCATGAAGACAAACCGAGATCATCCTCTGACTAAAACCAGCTCTTCTTTGACTACCGCAGAATCTGGATCAATAAAGAGCCGCCAGTTATTATTGCTGCTTTTCTAGGGATTTTTTCCCCATATATTTCTTTATTCTTTTTATAGCACTTTAAATCAGGTTTCAACCACTTCCTAGTCTGATCAGGTGAAATCATTTTCCTTCCCATACCCTCGATGTATTTCACACCTAGTAATTCTTTTTTTAAAAATCTTATTTACCCATTTGACATATCACAAGTAGGTAGAGAGAAAGACAGAGGGGGGGGGGATGCAGGCTCCCCGCTGAGCAGAGAGCCCGATGTCGCGCTCCATCCCAGGACCCTGAAATCATGACCTGAGCCAAAGGCAGAGGCCTAAAGCACTGAGCCACCCAGGAGCCCCATATCTGGTAATTTATAATCAACGTGGATTTGCTGCATCAAATAGTTCCTTCTTCTTCAAATATAAATATGTAAATATATTGATCAAGTCATGCGCATGTCTTAGGAGAATGTCATATATTTAGTAGCAAAGTTGAAATCTTGGCCATTGGATTTGATTTTTGTGTTGGATTGATTTGGTTCGGTTTTTGTAATTTTAAAAATCCCTCCAGGCCTTGGCTCTGTCTGACCTGATTGCTTTCAGCTGTTTCTGCAACAAGTTGTCCCAGCAGCGAAAACTCTCATTGTTTACAGTGGCGCCCCCTTCTGAACACTTTGTTAATAAAAAGCCTTTTTTTTTTTTTTTTTTTTTTTTGGCTATGGTAAATGTGGAACAACAATGAGGTATTTCAAAGAGGTGAACCACAGATAAATTTCTCTAAGGGTTGGGTAAGGGTACTCAAAAAGGAACTTGACAAGGCTTTTAAAGATATCGACAGTCAGTATAACATAACGTGAATGATTGTTACCGTGCTCTTAACTGGGCAAACACTTGTTGGCTTCCAAGATAGACTAACATAGTTGAGATGGTTCTAGCGGCCTTCTAGCACAGGGTCTCATGAGGCAAGGATTCTAGCCACTGGCTGTGCAAGGCATGAGGCCTGTTAGTGATTCTATTTTTTCCTCTGCAGAATGGGTCTTACTACATTCCAGGACTCTTCTACCCCAATAAATAATGCAGCGATTCTCTCAGTGAGTTGTACTTTTGGTTTAAACATCCAACTGTCTCTTAAAAAGGACTTTTGTTTAAAGTCCTTTAAAAAAAAGTCCTTTCAAAAAAATCTTTTTTTTTAATTTTTTTTTACTTTTTAATGCCATATGTTTACTCTGATCCTGGAACTTTGTCATTTTGACCTTCTCTGCTGATTAAAATATTCTTCATCATCAGCACCTACTGCTCTCCTCTCCTGGTGGTCTCTCCGGAAGGGGTCTTCTCTAGCTCTTCTAGCAGGAGATGGGCACTTCCCCTCTACCCCTGTTGCCAGACCAACCTTACCTATCCTGCAGGGTCAGGTCGGCCTGGCCTTTTATCTGTTGTTCTCTTCTGAGTGGTTAGTTTTTCATAGATACTGTGCTTTGCTTTTGTCAGGATTGACCCTGGACTATCAAAACCCTTTTCTTGTGCCAGCGAAGCCTAAGAAACAGTCCTGATAAGAGAACCAGAAACTCGAACAGATCATATTTATCCTGAATGTTCTGTCCAAAATGAAAAATACATTTCTGAGTAGCCTCAAGATCTCTGAGAAGGGAAGTTTCACCAACTCTGTCATGGAGAGGCATCAATTCCGATTCTGTGTCAATTTTCCTCCTTTCCTAGCTAGTAATTCTCTACCTCAGAAAGCCCACTCTCAACCGTTTCCTCTCTCAAAGGCAGTTGCTCTTAGAGTCTGCACATGGCACTTGGGGCCTGCTGGTCGTTGGCTACTGCCCTCTGTACCTTGGGTCTAACAGCTGCAGGGCATCAAGATGAGAATGTCTCTTGTTCTAAGACTTAATATAGATTGGGGCACATGGTAAGCAATAATCACTTATTTTGTTGATCCAAGCGTTCGACCTTTCTTAATTATTCTAGTACCACTGTTTACTTGTTCTAAGATTTGTCCTCCCCCCCAATTTTAATATCTCTTAAGGTGGCACTCACGTTGCACTTGATGACATATCTTAGTTTAACTGACAGCATTTCTCTTTCTTAGTCGAACATAAACTATAGTGCATCTTACCCTTGATGAAAGCTAGGATGCAAGTAAATACTCTATTATAGTTACGATTCTGATATTTGAAATCCTCCGGTAGCTCCCTGTGTCCCCACAGTGTAGTACCTCACCTGCTCGGCATAGTGTACAAACCATCTCACCCCCAGTGTTAACCCCGGGGCTCAGCCTCCATCCCCAGGTGATGCTGTGAGATCAGCTGTCAGCTGTCATGAACTTGCTGTAGTTTCCCGAATGCACTGTGCTGCCTCCTGGCACTTTGAAACTTGACACACTCATCCTCATTCTTTACTTTGCCCTTGTCCATCACCTCCCCTGAAAATCAGTTCCTAAGTGGCTTTTCCCTGCTCCAACCTACCCTTGGCAGTCTTTTATCTCCCTGTGGTAAAGCCTGTCTCACTGCACCATGGACATGCCCGTTGTCCCCCTGAGAAGAGAAAAGGGACAGTGAGGGCCCCCGGCATTTGTAGCTCTAGTGCAGAGCCCCATGCCTGGCTTGCAGGAAATGCCAGATCATGAAGACAAACGGAGATCATCCTCTGGCTAAAATCAGCTCTTCTTTGTCTACCGCAGGATCTGGATCAATAAAGAGCAGTCAGTTATTATTGCTGTTTTCTAGGGATTTTTTCCCCATATATTTCCCAGGTCTTTACTCTTTTTATAGCACTTTAATTTAGGCTTCAACCACTTCCTAGTCTGATCAGGTGAAATCATTTTCCTTCCCATACCCTCGATGTATTTCACACCTAGTAATTCTTTTTTTAAAAATCTTATTTACCTATTTGACAGATCACTTGTAGGTAGAGAGAAAGACAGAGGGGGGGGGGATGCAGGCTCCCCGCTGAGCAGAGAGCCCGATGTGGTGCTCCATCCCAGGACCCTGAAATCATGACCTGAGCAGAAGGCAGAGGCCTAAAGCACTGAGCTACCCAGGAGCCCCATATCTGGTAATTTATAATCAACGTGGATTTGCTGCATCAAATAGTTCCTTCTTCTTCAAATATAAATATATAAATATATTGGTCAAGTCACGCGCATGTCTTAGGAGAATGTCATACCTTTAGTAGTAAACTTGAAATCTTGCCCATTTCTTTTTTTTTTAAAGATTTTATTTATTTATTTGACAGAGAGAAATAACAAGTAGATGGAGAGGAAGGCAGAGAGAGAGAGAGGGAAGTAGGCTCCCTGCTGAGCATAGAGCCCGAGGCGTGACTCGATCCCAGGACCCTGAGATCATGATCTGAGCCGAAGGCAGCGGCTTAACCCACTGAGCCACCCAGGCGCCCTTGGCCATTGGTTTTGATTTTTGTTTTGGTTTGATTTGGTTCGGTTTTTGTAATTTTAAAAATCCCTCCAGGCCTTGGCTCTGTCTGACCTGATTGCTTTCAGCTGTTTCTGCAACAAGTAGTCCCAGCAGCGAAAACTCCCATTGTTTACAGTGGCGCCCCCTTCTGAACACTTTGTTAATAAAAAGCTTTTTCTTTTTCTTTTTCTTTTTTTTGGCTATGGTAAATGTGGAACAACAGTGAGGTATTTCAAAGAGGTGAACCACAGATAAATTTCTCTAAGGGTGGGGTGAGGTTTACTCAAAAAGGAACTTGACAAGGCTTTTAAAGATATCGACAATCATTATAACATAACGTGACTGATTGTTACCGTGCTCTTAACTGGGCAAACACTTGTTGGCTTCCAAGATAGACTAACATAGTTGAGATGGTTCTAGCGGCCTGCTAGCACAGGGTCTCATGAGGCAGGGATTCTAGGCAGTTCCTTCTTCTTTCACTTTGGGCATTGATCTCTAATTCTCACGTGCCATCAATAAAAATAATGATGGTTTACGGTTACAATTCATAGAAAAGGAGGTACAGGGAAATTGAATGAAAGGGAATAACAAAGTAGGTTCATAAGTCAATCTTCTTTGTAAAAATATTAACCTGAAAGTGCGTTTCTGCCACCTCTCTCCTGTTTGATCTGATAAAGAATGGCCACGATACATGAATTATAGTTCGGGGTTTTGAAAAGCATAATAGCTTTATACCAACACTTGAGCTTTTATTTATTTATTTATTTATTTATTTATTTATTTATTGCTAACAAGATAGCTCGATTTGATATGCGGTTCCTGACAACCAACCTCAGAAGTAATTCCATCTTCAATGGACGTCAGAAAGAACCACAAACCAAACCTCAAAATAGATTAAAAGAGAAAATACTCTTAAAAAAATTTCCCTTCCTGAGGCACCCGAGTGGCTCAGTGAGTTTTGCTCACTGGGCCTTTGCGTTCGGCTCAGGTCATGATCCTAGGGTCCTGGGATTGAGCTCCAGTCTAGCTCTCTGCTCAGCAGGGAGCCTGCTTCCACTTCTCTCTCTGCCTGCTCTCTGCCTACTTGTGATCTCTGTCTGTCAAATAAATAAATAAAATCTTTAAAAAAAATTTCCCTTGGGCACCTGGCTAGCAGAGTGAGTTAAATCCTCTGCCTTCGGCTGATGTCATGATTCCAGGGTCCTGGGATCGAGCCCCACATCAGGCTCACTCCTCAGCAGGGAGCCTGTTTCTTCCTCTCTCTCTGCCTGCCTCTCTTCCTACTTGTGATCTCTATCAAATAAATAAATAAAATCTTTAAAGATAAAATTTCCCTTCCTATCAGAAGCAGACCAAACCACTAACAAATTCCCCAGAAATCTTCATCTAAAAGGTGTACTTTCTTCAGACACCCAGCAGGACCTTCTTCTCTGGGCCTGGTATTTCTTCAATGGCCTATTCCAGAGAATAAGACACTAAACTACTGAGCGCCAAGGGCCTCAGAACCACAAAAGAGATGATGAGGGGCACAAAGCACGCCTCTGGTCACCAAGAGTGTATGTAAACGTTTGCTGCTTTTCTGTATTTTTCAAAGCTGAGTTTTTAGCTGGAGGCCGCTCCTTTAGGATAAATTGCTGATACCGTATAGTAAAAGCCATTATATGATCTTTTACAAACCATTTCCTATCTTTGCATTCTCATGTACCAAGACAGACACGGATTATTTAAAACCCTGAAGAGAGTGCTATTGCATTTAAATTGCCTGTAACCTTAGTGTAATAGATTTATGATTGATGATAGATTTAGTTAAAATATAACTGTTTTAAATATTTATTCTCAGTAAACTATTTCAAACTATGCTCATTTAGGTAAGTTGGTGCATAATCCCTTTTCTATTAAACCATAGTGCAAGGACCAATGCCGCACTTCCGAGAGAACCCCAAGCTCTTTTTCTAGAATGGCCATATGCGTATGTATCAGGCGTCCTCTTTTTACTCTCTTTGTGGAGCACCTACCATGGAGGTCATGTAATAACCAGTAACCAAAAAACAAACAAAAAACCCACACATCCAGGTCGAAGTGATTTGCGGGTGCCATCATGCAATGGCGGACCCTGCCTGGAGTCTAGGAGAATGCTCAAACAGATCGCGGGCAGGCATCTCAGCCCAGTCCTGTGCTGGGGAAGCTGGTTCCCAGCTTTGGGCACAATCAGGAAGGCAGCGAAGTGACCCAAGAGTGCAGCCAGGGTTTAGGGCTGATGATCTTTTTGCAGCCAGGCAGCCCGCGGACACCCGCTTGGGGAGCCAGGCTAGGAGGCCGCTCAGCGCCTGCGCTGGCCATGCTCGCAGGCCCCGGGGCTTGCCGGCGCCCGTGCCCTGGGCCCGCGCCTCAGGACGGAGGGGGAGGGGCAGGGGGCTGGGGCGGCCCAGAGAAGGGGCTTTGCTAATTGCAAAATCTGGAAGTGAGCTCGCGGAGGACCTGGCGGAGAGTCTGAGAGGAGGTGGAGGGGCTTGCAGAGGAGGGGCGCGCAGCACCGCGGTTCTCTGTTGCAGCCCAGTCAGAACTGCAGGACCCCCGCACTCCCGCCCAGCCCCTGTGGCCTCGCTGTCCCGCTCCCGCGGCCCGCTGACCCCCCCCCCCCCGCCTCATGGCTTCTCCGGAGGACCCTCTACAAGCAGGTAAAGTGACACCGCGCCGTGCCCTAACCTGGAGGAGAAAGCACGGGCCGCTAGCTCGCGTGTGTGTCGGGACCCAGCCTCTCGCGACCCCTGGGGCAGCGGGACCACCCCGGATGACACGCCGCACCCGGGACCCCACGGGGTCGAGCCGGGGACAGAGCCTGGCGAGGTGCCCCCCCGCAACGAGCGCAATAGCACCCATCGTTTGGCACCCCCACGCGCGGGTACCGAGGACCCCCTTCCCTCATCCCGAGCCTTGGACCCGCCACTTTTGTTCTGGACTTGGGATCCCAGGTGGAAACTAGTCCATCAGACCTCCCTGGCAGCAAGGCGCGCAGGGAGGGATTCTCGGTTTTTCCGCCCCGCCCTGGCTCTTGCTCTCTCCACATTCACATGCCTTCTGGCCTCCCTTTCCTCACCTCATTGTCACTTTTATTAAATGGTTTTGTTCTGCATGTTGACCCGCAGAGCGATTTCATGAATGAATATACAGGAAACTGAGTCGGAGCCCACCTGTGAGAGCCCACCTGTGGAGGCCTTTCATTAGAATGGTCTCTGGTTCTAGCCTTAGTTCAGAATACTGCGTGTACCTGAGGACCGAGTCCAGATGTTTCGTTCATCTCTGACTTGAATTTGAAATCCTAACGTCACTATGACCTGGGAAGCTGAGGTCCACAGCATCTTCATCTGAAATTCCACTAGAGCTCCCATTTACCTAGTGCCCAGCCTGAGTCTGTTTTCCACTAATGTCAGGGTTCTAGAAATTCATTCACTGCCCACCACTGACAGTAGGGGCATCTCTCTGTCCAGATTTTCCCTTTACATAAGGAGATCAGTTACAGGAGATTAGGGCCCACTCTAACGACCTCACTGTAATGTGATTGCATCTGTAAGGACTCTAGTTCCAAATAAGGTCACGTTCTGTGGTACCAGAGGTAAGGACAGCAGCAAGGTTTCTGGGGGAAATGCAGGTCAGCTCTTAACAGTCCACTCTCTGGCTCCCCAAATTCGTGTCCTTCCCGTGTGCAAAATACCTTCACCCAATGCCTTCCAAAGCACTAATCATCCCAGAATCAACTCAAAATCTGAAATCTCATCTGTCCGCCTCCACTGAAAGACCCTGATCTCACCCAGACCATGGGACCTGAGGACTGCATCCAGAAGCCACAGTCTCCTGGTAAAGCTTCCCATCAGGTCCTGACATCACCCTCATTCGTCCCAGCAGCCGAGGGCCTACAGTTCCCAGAGACAGTTTCTCAGAGGAAGTTTGAAGACCACCTCAGAGGACGTTCTTTGGGAGTGGATGAAGAGGGAAGGGGGTCAAAGCCTCCTGCCATTCCCAGGGCACGCAGAACCCAGATAGTGAGGCCTTGGGTGCTTTCTAGTGACATATTCAAGGCAATTCTTTGACTTTGGGACTTCAGAGCTAACTTAGTTTTCATTTGTGTTTATTATTTTGTGTGGGGGCCATAGCTTTTCTTTTGACCTATGGCTGCTTTCACTCCCGGTTTTGAAGAAGCCCCTAAATCCTAACCCTGTTGAGGACTCCGAAAGCTCTCAGAGCAGCAGTACTGGGGGACAGTGTGGACACATGGTTTGGTTTCTCCTCTGGCCTGATTCTGCGGCAGCCCCGCTCTGTCCTCCTCAGACTTCAGAGCAATAGCTGAATAAGTGGAGAAAGGACCAGGGGGTCAGGAAGGTGGCCACCGAAGAGTGACTTCTCTGGAGGGTGGCTGAGATAGTGAGTGAGAGTGTTAGTCTAGCTCTGCCTGCAGTCTGGATGGAGCTGAACAGGGGCCAGGGAAGGGGAGGAGGAGCAGAGAGCGGGGACAAAGGGACCAAAGAGGAGATTCAGACGAAGGGAAGTAATTGGGAGGAGAGAAGAAACTCTAGAAGACAGGCATGTAAGAAAGGAAAAGGGATGAAGTGGGCATCAGGAAAGGGCACCACCAGGGAAGGAGAGAGGGGAAGGGAAGAGGGAGGGAGGGAGGAAAGGGGAAAGGGAGAAGGGAGGAGTCAGCACGCCAGGGCTCCCCCTGCATCTGAAGAAGAGGTGGCTGGTCCAGCTTGTCAAACAGGGTGCTGACTCTTTGGTCCCAGTTTCTGCTCCCAGTGCTACTGGGTTTGCAAGGAAGGCAGGCTGTCCCCTGGGACCCACTGGAGCCCACTGGAGCCCACAGGAGGGTGGGAGAGGTAAGATGCTACCTGATCCTGTCCTGAGCTGTTCCCAGCTGCTAGCCTCACCACATGGTGCAAGACGGACCCCAGAACAAAGGAAGGACACAGGCCCGCGTGTCTTCCGGTGGCCCTGGGCACTTAGCTCATCGCAGTGAACCACACCGCCTCCTCAACCCAGGTTTTCAAAGCCTGCTTCTTCGTTCCTGGCTTTCATGTCTGTACAAACATGAGCCAGATCTAACTCATCTCCGACAGACAATTCTGACTCACCCCGTGTCAGATTTTTATTAGTGGCTGTGATAGAGTAAGATAGCAATGCTCCAACAAACGGACTATTTCCTCCCACGTGACCTCAACAGTCTTATACATTTTCTTAGCGAAAAAATCTTGTCTCCTTCCATTAAGCTCATAACGTGGTCTAATAGTGTACATGTGCCTTCGTTAGATGCGAAGCGATACAGAGGTCCTTTTTTTTTTTTAATTTTACAAGGTAAATTCAGTGAACACATCTAACTTGACGAATATGTCTCTAAAATGTCATTCCAGGCAAAGCTTTTTCTGCCTACAGTTTGGAGCCTACGTGGTGACATTTTTAAAACGCTTTCAGTTCCTCAGTGAGGCTCTTAGAAGCTAGCCAGGGCTTACTACGTGCCAGGCACTGTGTCAGGTGTTGGAGCTAAACGGACGGAGAGCTTGAAGGCAGGCTGGGGAGGGACATCCGTGACACAACCACAGCTAGAAATGGAGGCCAGTGCTAAAAAAGAGAGAGCAGGCTGCATGGAGAGTGTGTACCATGGGGCTTGTGAGCTCACGAATAAGTGGGAGTAACTGGAGTGGGGAGACGGGGGAGAGGAAGAGGGTCTTCCCATCAATGGGAATCACCTGTGCTTGGAGGCATGCACCATGAGGGGTCTCCACAGGAAGAGGGAGGCAGCGTGGTTGAAGGGCAGAAAGACAGGGCAGAACAGGCATCAGTCAGTTGGAAGGGTAGGAAGAGGTGGATGGGAGGATTATGGATGCCTTTGGAGGACTGAGAATTTGTTAGAAGATCAGTGCAGATTTCTATGGAGACAAAGGCCAGGAACTGATAGGTCTTTGAAAGGTCACTCTGGCTGCCTTTTGGCAAAGGGTTTGGTAAAAGGCACGTGCAGGTGTGAACACACCAGGTGGGAGGTGAGTGCAGGAAATCAGGTGAGGGAGCATGGGAACTTGGTCCGGGGGTATATAAGGGAAAATAGCCTTTAATGAGTTCCACAAATTGGCACCAGCTGTAGCTTCATTACAGCGCTGGAAGGGGTAGGTGGGTGTGTCCTGGAGGTTACAGAAATTACATGAGAAAGGGAAGTCTTTTTAGATCTTTTTTCCAACTAGAGGAACTCTCACCTTATTGATAGAATTCCAGAGTGGGAACGGATGGACATGAGGACATCTTTGAAATGTCTGAATATGTTCTTTGACATCTTTTAAAATGACGAGGAGACCTTGACCTTAGAAGGCCTCTGCCCTCTTTGTAGCCAAGAAGATTTCACCTACAGATTTGGGTTCTCCCTTTTAAAGTCAAGAAGACAGTCCTTCCAAAGGACACCTCCTATCATTTTACGCTCTCATAATACCACACTTGCTGGGATCTCCAAGACGCTCTTTTCCAGGTTGTGAGTATCCACTTTGGCCGGGCTGGTCTCGCCAAGAACACCACCACAGGAAATCTAGAGCCTGTAGTGCTATTAATAACATCATCTAAGACTGTCTTTGCTGCCCTCATGGCCTCTTCCCACCATGACTCACTGAAGCTTTTTACATGTTGTATCCATTAAGCTATAGTTCCCAAAGCTCATCTTCTCTAGTGCCATTAATTTTTAGGGGACCAGGCAAACCTTAAACTTGTCCCCCTTAATTGGATCCCTGTGCCCCCACAATCTCTTTGAATGACTTTCACCATGATCCTTGAATGAGCTCTGAGACCACTGCTGGTACCTAACACTTCTTGGCACCTTGTCTGTTAGTTCTTGGAAGAGGAGGTGGCTATGGAGGTGAGTGGGGATGGGAGTGGGAGGATTTCTCCCTTCACTTCCTTTTTTGTTTTTTCAAATAATGGGTTTTGAAGGGGAGGGAAAGGTTAACCAGACAATTTATTTTCCATCTCCCATTGATAAGATGTTTACCACTCCCCATTGGAAGAATTTAGATCTTTCTTTAGAATCTCCAGGAAAATCTCCCAAACCCAGCCCACCACCATGTGGATTCAGCCATCTTCTGATTTACCTCCCGATTGTCTCCTCCTAACTGCTCAAGCCACAGGTTAAGGGCGAAATGTTCAATGCCCAAGCAATTAAGTGGGGAACACGTTTATCTAAGCAATTGCATGCAGCTCTGTATCTGCATACAGGGGGTCTCTCCCAAGCCTTTCCAACCTCAGCAAAACAAGAAAAATCCCCAGCGATCTGGGGGTATATATCATTCATTCATTCCTGTGTTCAACACTCATGGCGGATCCCCACCGAGACAGTGGGAGAGCAAGGACGGGAGCAATCCTGGAAGCTGAAGTCTGAGGAGGATTTCAAATTCAAGTCAGAGATGAAAGAAACATCTGGACTCGGTCCTCAGGTACACGCAGTATTTTGAACTCAGGCTAGAACCAGAGACCATTCTAATGAAAGGCCTCCACAGGTGGGCTCTCACAGGTGGGCTCTGACTCAGTTTCCTGTATATTCATTCATTAAATCGCTCTGCGGGTCAACATGCAGAACAAAACCATTTAATAAAAGTGACAATGAGGAGAGGAAAGGACACAAGAATGCATGTGAATGTGGAGAGAGGAAGAGCCAGGGTGGAAAAACCGAGAATCCCTCCCTGCGCTCCTTGCTGCCAGGGAGGTCTGAGGGACTAGTTTCCACCTAGGATCCCAAGTCCAGAACAAAAGCGGTGGGGCCATGGCGGGAGACGAGGGAAGGGGGACTTTGGCACGCAGGCATGGGGGTGCCGAACAATGGGGGCTAGCTCGCCCACTGGCGGGGGGATCCTCGGGCGGCGCCATCCCTGGCCCGACCCCGTGCGGAACCGGGTGCCGGGTGGCATCCGGGGTGGTCCCGGTGCCCCGGGGGTCGCGGGAGGCTGGGTCCCCACACCCCCGTGAGCTCGCAGCCTGCGCTTTCTGCTCCAGGTGAGGGCGCAGCGCGGTTTCAATTTACCTGTCCGCAGAGGGTAGTCTGGAGAAGCCTTGGGGCTGGGAGGGGCAGCGCGGACTCCAGGGCTGGGCTGGAGCGGAGGAGCGCATGGGCGGCGAGTCCTATGGGTCCTCCAGTCCCGACTGGGCCGCAGCACAGCACCGGGGCGCTGCATGCCCCTCCTCCGCCAGACCCTCCACCTCCTCCCAGACTCTCCGCCATCTCCTCTGCGAGCTCACTTCCCGCTTTGGCAATTAGCAAAGCCTCTTCTCCGGGCTGCCCCCGCCCCCGCCCCCGCCCCCCTCCTTCCTGAGGCGGAGGCCGGGGCCTGGACACGGGGTGAAGCCCTGGGGGCCTGCGAGCGTGGCCAGCGCCGGCGCTCAGCGGCCTCCTAGCCTGGCGCCCCGAGCGGGTGTCCGGGTGCAGCCTGGCTGGAAAAGATCATCAGCCCTAAACCCGGCTGCACTCTCGGGTCACTTCGCTGGCTTCTGATTGCGCCAGAAGCCCGAAACCAACTTCCCCAGCACAGTCCTGGGCTGAGATGCCTGCCTGCTATTTGAGAAGTACCCTGGTCTCCAGGCAGGGTCTGCCTTTGCATGATGGCACGCGCGAATCACTTCGACCTGGATGTTTGGGTTTTTTGTTTGTTTTTTGGTCATTGGTTATTACATGACCTCCATGGTAGGTGCTCCACAAAGGGAGTGAAAAGAGGACACCTGATACATACGCATATGGCCATTCCAGAAAAAGAGCTTGCGGTTCTCGCGGAAGCGCGGCATTGGTCCTTGCACTATGGTTTAATAGAAAAGGGATTATGCACCAACTTACTTAAATGAGCATAGTTTGAAATCATTTACTGAGAATAAATATTTAAAACAGTTATATTTTAACTAAATCTATCATCAATCATAAATCTATTGCACGAAGGTTACAGGCAATTTAAATGCAATAGCACTCTCTTCAGGGTTTTAAATAATCTGTGTCTGTCTTGGCACATGAGAATGCAAAGATAGGAAATGGTTTGTAAAAGATCATATAATGGCTTTTACTATACGGTATCAGCAATTTATCATAAAGGAATGGCCTCCAGCTAAAAACTCAGCTTTGAAAAATGCAGAAAAGCAGCAAACGTTTACATACCCTCTTGGTGACCAGAGGCGTGCTTTGTGCCCCTCATCATCTCTTTCGTGGTTCTGAGGCCCATGGCGCTCAGTGGTTTAGTGTCTTATTCTCTGGAATAGGCCATTGAAGAAATACCAGGCCTAGAGAAGAAGGTCCTGCTGGGTGACTGAGGAAAGTACAACCTTTTAGATGAAGCTTTCTGGGGAATTTGTTAGTGGTTTGGTCTGCTTCTGATAGGAAGGGAAATTTTTTTTTAAAGATTTTATTTATTTATTTGACAGACATAGATCACCAATAGGCAGAGAGCAGGCAGAGAGAAGTGGACGCAGGCTCCCCGCTGAGCAGAGAGCCAGATATTGGGCTCAATCCCAGGACCCTAGATCATGACCTGAGCTGAATGCAGAGGCTTTAACTCACTGAGCCACTCAGGTGCCCCAGGAAGGGAAATTTTTTTGAGTATTTTCCTTTGAATCTATTTTGAGGTTTGGTTTGTGGTTCTTTCTGACTTCTCATGAAGATGGAATTACTTCTGAGGTTGGTTGTCAGGAACCGCATATCAAATCGAGCTATCTTGTTAGCAAAAAATAAATAAATAAATAAATAAATAAATAAATAAATAAAAGCTCAAGTGTTGGTATAAAGCTATTATGCTTTTCAAAACCCCGAACTATAATTCATGTATCGTGGTCATTCTTTATCAGATCCAACAGGAGAGAGGTGGCAGAAACGCACTTTCAGGTTAATTTTTTTTACAAGGAAGATGGACTTATGAACCTACTTTGTTATTCCCTTTCATTCAATTTCCCTGTACCTCCTTTTCTATGAATTGTAACGGTAACCCATCATTATTTTTATTGTTGGCACGTGCTTTGTGAACCATAAAGTGTACGCTATAAATGGGAGTGCTTTTCTTTTTTGGCAGTTTACAAAAAACTAATTTTTTTAAATTTATTTTTTATTTATTTTCAGCATAACCGTATTCATTCTTTTTGCACCACACCCAGTGCTCCATGCAAGCAGTGCCCTCTATAATACCCACCATCTGGTACCCCAACCTCCCAACCCCCCACCCCTTCAAAACCCTCAGATTGTTTTTCAGAGTCCATAGTCTCTCATGGTTCAGCTCCCCTTCCAATTTCTCCCACCTCCCTTCTCCTCTCTAACTCCCCATGTCCACAAAAAACTTATTTAAAAACATTCATCCACCAGAGTACCCAAAGGGCTCCCACATAAACTATCTGTCGTTACATTATGTCATTCTGCTTTCACTTCTATTGCTGTCCAAAGAATGTTTTAAATCATTCTTTAAAATGGGCCTTTTTAACAAGATTTTTACAAAAGATTTAATTTATTCATTTGTCAGAGAGATAGCACAAGCAGAGGGAGAGGCAGGCAGAGTGGGAAGCAGGCTCCTGGTAAGCAAGAAGCCTGATGGGGGACTCAAACCCAGGATGCTGGGATTATGACCTGAGCTGGAGGTAGACAATTAACCAACTGAGCCATCCATGTGTCCCTGAAATGGGCATTTTTGACATTTCCTGATAGCACCTACACACTCATGAATCTCAGATTCATGATATATGGGGCTAGTGGACTTGACAATCGTGGAGTCAAGCATGCTGGATTTGACTCACGGGCCTGTCACTGTGAATTTGGGTGGCTTGCTAAACTTGCTACATAGAAACCCAAGCATGTAAAAATTTGCAGGATTGTGACAGTTCAGTGGTATAATGTATACATAAAAATACCTAAACCAGTGTCTCTCACAAAGTAGGTCCAAATAGACCAGCTCCCTTCCTGCCTTCATTCTGTCCTTGGAATTCCGTCCCTTGGGATAAGTTCCTACTGCCTTTGTTACAAGAAATGAACGATATTTACTACACTGTTGGTGCATAGCATGGATCAATACATTGAGTGATAGTATTAACATACTTCTTGAACTGCCCATTGCCCCCCAAGCACCAAATAAAATGTCATGCTCTGGGGAAACCAAAGTGAGAGGACCCAACTTTTAGGAGTTATGGACAGGAGAGAGATGCAAATACTGTGTCAGTGTAGAACCAAGGTAACTAATGTTTAAACCAGGAAGAGAATGTGTGTGGAAGAAAGGCGCTGATGATGTTTAAAGCCATTTGGCTGCATGGTGACTACCCTCAAACTGAAAATTTGCCATGAAAGCTTCCAGGCAAATTTGAGATCTTTATTAGTGACAATATGGCTATAGCCTTAAGGGGAAGAAAAAAACCAAAAACCAAAAACCAAAACACATATACACACAAACTTTTGGTCTTGTGTCTTTTCACAAATAATGACAGTTATCAGAAATTTTATCTTTAAATGGGGAAAACAGCAACTGAAAATGTATTTCATTTGATTCATCACAGAATATGGTGTTTTTGTTCATTTCACACCATTTTTGTTAAGTTTTATTTAAATTAATGCAATCTGAGATAAAATGTTAATATTCCTGAGGGTATGGACATTGTATACAAATGAACCCAGCTAAGTGGGCTCCTGGACATGGTCTGATCTATTTATAAAAGTAGCTGGAGCTAAGTGGTTTGTTTCAGAAGAAGATCACGCCTTCCTCCATTGCATTTGCCTTCTACAGCCTAAGTGGGAGTTAATACGTTCACTTGTCTCCTTAAATTTTGTCCAGAATGTGTTAAAGCAGTCATAGGGGACCTGGGTGGTTTTGCCGTCTGCCTTCTCATAACAATGCCCCAGTTTTCTCCTGGAGAATCAACGTTCTCGCTTTCAGTCCATGCACTTAGGCAGCGGCAACTTCACACTGGCTCCTGACTCTAGCAGTGGCATGTCACCCACTAATGGCCTTTGAGAACATCACTGAGTGAGCCGAGAGTTTAGTAGATGCACGAGACCTTTGCTGGGTCAGTGAGGAGGTGGGTCTCTTAATAACTAGCCCGAGATCCACTTGTGTGTGGTGGAACAAACGAGCAGTGATGTGTTGGCCAGAGTGCCCATCCTAGAGAGCCCTGAATGCCAGAGAAAAGCATTAGAGACTATTTTTTCAGGCAACAGGAAGCTAGTTTTGAAAAGCAGCACATGAAACTGTGTGTTTTTGGAAGATTAGTCGGGCAGCTGTGTGTACGATAGAACGGAGGGAGGAGAGAACGCAATCCCAAGTGCATTTAATCTTTATGATGCAGTGTAATTTATTATGAAGTTGAATTTGCATCCTTATCCAAACGTAAGGGAAACTCCTGTCCAAAACTGTAAATGTTTTTTGTTGCCTTTTTTTTAAAGATTGTATTTATTTATATGACACAGAGAGAGATCACAAGCAGGCAGAGAGGCAGGCAGAAAGAGAGAGAGAGATGCAGGTTCCCGGCTGAGCCTAGAGAATGATGCAAGGCTCGATCCCAGGACCCTGAAATTATGACCTGAGCCAAAGGCAGAGGCTTAACCCACTGAGCCACCCCGGTGCCCCTGGTTGCCTTTTTAATCATTCCTTGTCTCACATGAAGTGATTACAAATTTGCAGATGTGCATTAAAATGATGTATTCCAAAATGTTAACAGAGGAATTAAAAAACTTATTAAGTAAAATATTATCATTTCTGTTGATTTGAAACCTATCTGACAAGGGACATAGCATTCTGGTGCATATATGTAAACATGAATAATTATCTTTTTAAAAAATCTTTATTTATTTATTTGACAGAGATCACAAGTAGGCAGAGACAGGCAGAAAGTGGGAGGGGGGAAAAAGGTTCCCCGCTGAGCAGAGAACCTGATGTGGGGCTTGATCCCAGGACCCTAAGATCATGACCTGAGCTAAAGGCAGAGGCGTAACCCGCTGAGCCACCCAGGTGCCCCTAAACATGAATAATTCTTTATTTTTTTAAGATTTTATTTATTCCTCTGACAGAGACAGATCAGAAGTAGGCAGAGAGGAAGGCAGAGAGAGGAGGAAGCAGGCTCCCTGCTAAGCAGAGAGCCAAATGCAGGACTCGATCCCAGGACCCTCAGATCATGTCCTGAGCTAAAGGCAGAGGCTTAACCCGCTGAGCCACCCAGGTGCCCCTAAACATTAATAATTCTTAAAGGTTCCTCTACTCACTTATATAGAAGCCCTTTTCCAAACAGAAGATAAAATCTCTCTTGGCTACTCCTATCAGCTTATTCTGAATTATTTTCAATCCAGAAGCATGAACTAGAAAACCACAGTTTTTACACAGTGTTTGGTTTTCCACCAAGAGAATCACATAATTTGTGGTGATTCAGTGTGGTGTGTTGCTAAAAGCATTTCCAATGCTGTGGATACAAGAGGGTAGTGCAGAGAGGTAAGGAAACAGGAGAAAGGGTATGGCTCTCTAATAAGCACTTTATTCTAGAATTTTCCTCCAGCCTTGGGAGCTCACCACTCACAAGTGTGTGCTGGTGCCTTGATCTCATGGGCCACAGTGCTCAGCATCTTCCAGCTGCTTTTTTAGTGAATACATATGTAACAATTGATTTCTTGCCCCGGACTTTGAGAGAAAAATCTGTTCAGAGGGATGGACACTCTGAACCAACACCAGAAAACACTCTCTGTAGTCTTCTTGTTAAATGAAAAAATATGGTTAAACCACTTTTGACAGTCTACTACATACAGCAAAATGTAAATCTTAATTGAAATATGTCCTCTCAGCTGTGCTTAAGCAACTGAGTCCTGAGCTTTTCAGGTTTTCAGTCTGAAAGAGTACACCTCTGGTGCTCTGAAAGGGAAGAGAAAGGACACCCTGTTCTCCATATAAATCAAAGAAGAGAAATCTGTGCATTTAAGTGGGCCATATAAAATTTATCAAGCAATTACCTCCTAACTCCTTCCTATCCATATTACCTGATATGCTCTCCCTACTCCTTTATTCCACGTTACTGCCTTTTCCAGGATTCTGTCTCACATCACAACATGTCTTCTGTTATTTCCTTCTTGCAAGCTACTTTTGTTTTCTCCATCTAAAAAAATCAACAATCATTGTGTATTTCAATTCCCATTTTCCTCAAATGCATTGATTCTTCTTATCTATTACTCTTTTCTCATAGTCAGTGTCTTTCTCTTTATGGGGTTTGTACTTTGCTTTTCCCCTCCTTTACTGCCATTATATAATCAAATCTAATAACTTCTTAGAGAAAGTTAAAAATTCCTGCATAGCCACACGTGAACACAAAGTCACTGATTTTTAGCAAACCTATAAGATAGTCAGACATTCATTCAATTTTTTTTTGTTAAGATTTTTTTATTTATTTGACAGAGAGAGTTGACAAGCAGGCAGAGAGGCGGGCAGAGGGAGAGGAGGAAGCAGGTTCCCTGCTGAGCAGAGAGCTCGATTTGGGGCTCGGTCCCAGGATCCTGGGATCATGACCTGAGCCGAAGACAGTGGCTTAACCCACTGAGCCACCCAGGCATCCCTCCTTTCAATTTCTTAACTGAGTCTCAAATGCATCCTGAGTTCTAACCTAAACCTAAGTTCTACTTCTTACATGTTGCTATATGACCAAATTCTTTCAGTTCAGCATTTTGTAACATTTAAATATTAATCAATTGATGCTTTGTCTGTGTATTTCTATGAAAATAATGGGAATACTGTAGATTTATTGTTATATTTATAGATTTATAATCAAAGTTTCATCAGTTGAAGTTTTTGGAAATTTCAGATATAATGATTAACCTAAAATGATACTGCCTCAAATCCCTCTGATATCAAGGCCCAACACCTGATTATAGCCAAACCTGTGGTGGATAGTTCCATGGGAAATTGAAGTTACTTAACACTGATAGCATCTCATGTTCTCTCTCTCATTTTAGAATGTGTCCAACACAACCCAAAAGTGTAGGAGAGTTAATGTCCTATGAGGACAGCTCTCAGTGAAGTGGAAATAAGAACCATAGATAAAATTGTCAGTTTTCTGGTCTTCATGAGGACAACTTAAAGAAGTTTCTCAGGACCTTTCAGTAAAAGCAAGCCTTCATTTTCTATCCACAACAATTATATCAACAATGTACCTCTTTGACAAAGTTGCTTTCCCATTCTTTTCTACCTTGGATAATCTCCCAGATAAACTAACAGTACTCAAATCCTTTGTCCTACTCTTTGCTCTCAGGATAAATGGAGCCAAAAGACTTAGATTAATATCAAGTTCTGAATGGGATCTTAGAGCTATTTCTGTCCAGATTTACATAAACATAGGGACCATTGAATTATCAGGCTATAAATAAGTTCTAAATAGAGGGGGCAAAAGCAAAAAGTAGAAATTTTTATGTTTGATTTTTAATCATGATTAATTGACTTTATTGATTATTAAAAATACTAACATTATAAAAGTGTGGATCTTTGTAAAACAATGTCATAATGTAAGAAATAAGTTGCATAGTCCTTTGGAGAATATTAAATCAAGTGTTCAGGTGCCATCTAATTTCTTGTTTAATCCAGAACTTTGGTGTGCATTATCTTTAGGAATAGGATTTTGAAGTCCAGACAGACTAACAGAAAACTGACCCAAATGTGTGTGTTTATATTTCTGCTTTTGTTGTAAAAATCAAAGTGTGATTGCTGGTTTAAAATGGTAAAACTAATAATGTTCATGGACTCTATTATAAATTTTCTAATTGTATGGGAAGAATCCAATAAACATAGAATTAATTGATTTGCAAATCCTCAAAGAGCTACAGGATCAGGTAGTGGTATGTTCTGATTCAACAGCATCATAATGCAGCATTTTATATGTGTGGTTAATGGATATTTTCATGAATGCTTGCTAGCTAGTCAGCCAATACAGAGAAATATTAGGTAGGGTAATTACTCACAGTTGTGTTTAATAAAATGAGAGAAAATTATCAAATGACACTAATAATAATAATCCTATAGCAGGCTAAATAATTCAATGATAATTACAAGCATTAATCTACCTTTCTTCCCTGATTATGACTCTTCCCTCCTTTATCAAAATGGGAGTAGCAGATTGTCTGCAATGAATTGTGAAAACCCAGCAGTGACTTTGGCAGTGAAGGCCTCCCATCAATTTTGATAGGTTAAAATGATTCTGGTTGGTCTTGAGCAAATGTGTCAATTTTTTTTTTCTGTGCGTGTCATAAAAGAAAGTAGCAATAGTAATTTCTTGGCTGTTATTCCATGGAGCCAATAAAATCATACTGCCAACAAGAGGCTGTTGACACTGTAAGTGTAGTTAACTGTCTTGAAATACTAGGCCTGGAAATAAAATTCTAGCATTTCACATAACCTCTTTTTATTTAAAGAAAACAAAACAAAACAATTATACTGCTTACATTTAGGGCCCTGCTGTTGTGTAACTATTTTTGAACATGTCTACTGTAAGTGTATATATTTATTTTTTTTCTGTGCAAAAAATTCATTTAGAGATATATTTGGATTGCAAATTATTTTGGAGGAGGCATGGTATTTGTGGCTAGTCTTACAAGTAAAAAGGACTAAAAGAAAGAAGAAAAACATTTTTTATTACAGCCTATTTACATCTGCCCAAAGTACTTATTTACTATAATACTGACTAATGTATAATACTGTACACAAGGAAAGAAGTTAAATGAGTTAAAATTCAGTCAAAGTATAGCTGGCCATTTTAGAACTTACCACTGAATCTTTTTGGTATGAAAAGTGATATCTGGCAATCTGGTCCAGTTCATTACATCAGGTCATTTGTATGTTCTTATTACCATTTTGATAGCATAGCACATTTTATAACCCAGACATTTTACAATGGAACTCTGATGCATGTATTTCCAAAAGTATAGACATACATGAAGCTATCAGTTCAAAAAAGATGAATGTCTGTAGTACCACATAGACTCAACAAATAAAAGTGTCCAAAGCTCTGAGTGAGAGTTATGAATATTGTGTAAGATGAGGCCAACATGTGGTTTTGATATAAATAATCTGTTCTTAAATTAGAATTACAGACGTTGAGTACAGTGTTGAAAATTGCAGATAGATTTTAGCTATCTTTGCTCACTAGGGAAAATGGAAAAATGTTTAGTTTGGTCAGATTTTCACTTATCTTCTGAAAAATCTTACGTTTGAGAGAACCCTTCTGAAATAAGTATCCTTAAAGACATAACCCCTTTGGCACAAGTTTTCAAGAAACTTGTTTGATGTTATAGACAATCATATGGCACACGTACTGTTCTAGATGTTTCATGCCAATAATATGTAAGCCATACCAAGGCTACATATACATATAGAGATGTTCCTCAGCTTACAAGGGGGCTATGTACAGAGAAACACATGAAAAATCGAAAATGAATTTAATACCCCTAAACTATCAAATATCATAGCTTACCTTAAGCTTATTTAAACATACTCAGAACACATACATTTGCCTGCATTTGGGCAAAATCGTCTTAAGCAAAGCCTATTTTATAACAAAGTATCAAATATCACATGCAATTTATTAAATATTACACTAAAAAAAAGAAGAATGGTTATATATAGAATGGTTGTAAGAATATCAGGTGTTCACCCCTGTAATCTTCTCGCTGACTGCGAGCTGTGGCACACTGCCCCTGCCCAGCATCACAAGACGGCACCATACCACATGTCACTGGCCCTTTTTATAAAGACCCAAATTCAAAATTCAAAGTACAGTTTCTACTGAATCACTTTCACTTTCACATCATTGCTAAATATATCATAAATTGAATCATTGTAAATCAGGAGCCATCTGATTTGAAAGTTAAATCACAGTCACCCATATACACACACAAAAAGGCCTTCATGTAGGGCCATCTATGTATCTCTAAACAACATAGCATGACATATCAGCGGCAAAAAATGGAGGTGAAGGGGACAATTGCTTTGCGTCAGTACTCTGAGCAGTAACATACATGGCCTTACTCACCTAGCAGAACTCCAGAGCTAGCTGATGGAAAGGAATTTTACAAATGTTTGCTGAACAGCTTAAGCACTATTATTTTTAACTAAGTGTGCATATCTGTTTTCTAAAGATATGTTAATTTATTTTATTGACTTATTACAAAACCAAATAATTTCCTCTTATTTAAGTGGCAGGTAAATAGCATTCTTTTTAATTTAAATCAAATGGCTTTTTAGGGAAAATATACTAAAAATTCTGAAACTTGTATTGCTTATGAATCTTTTATTGGAATCCTTATCAAGTTGTATTTTTCAAGTTTTTCCTAAATAATCTTCATTGAATTGAAAATATTTTTTGGATTTTATTCAAGGCTATTAACACACAATTTCACTTTGTTAAATATAGTGTTAAACGTTCAACCAAAACGTTGTGTCTTTTTTTTTCCACTACCACATCCTCCATCTACTGGCTGAATTCTCTCCCCAACTAGCACATATATACCATTGTCTATCTTTAGGATAAGTAAGGGTCATCTTTTGTCTTTATTCTATTCCTCGTATGCCTCTGAACTTGTTGAATTTTAATATAGTTATACCATAAGCATCACATATTTGATTCCCCTTTCAATAGTAAACAGTGCACAACCAGAGCATACCTTCAAAGCTATCAATAAACTTACTCTGATATATTATTTTTGTATTTTTGTAAATTAAAATAATTAAATTATAGAACAAGAGTTTCAGGTGGTAGGTGTTGTAAGTTTTACCCAAACTGACTTTTGTCAAACTAGTTTTTGTCATCGTATATGTCAAGTAGTTTTCTCAGGTTTATTTTTAGAATATCCTTGTATAATGAATATTTACACTGATATCTAGTATAAAAATCTTGCAATTTATTTTAGAAACATTAAGATATTGAAAATCAATCTATTTCTTTGATTCATTAAAGACATTTTTGGCTTGTTTCCAGTACTTTCTTACTGGTTAAAAAATGAATTTGAAGTAGTCTGAATTTCATTATTATATGGCACTTTCCCTTTGATGAATACAAAGACGATATTCTATATTAGCTATCTGAAAAGAATTCATTTTTTTAATTTTATTTATTTGTTAGAGAGAGAGTGAGAGAGAGCACAAGCAGGGGGAGCAGCAGGGTGAGGGAGAAGCAAACTCCCGGCTAAGCAGGGAATCTGTTACAGAACTGAATCCCAGGACCTGAGCTAAAGGCTCAGGCGTTTAACTGACTGAGCCACCCAGGTGTCCCAATCTGAGAAGAGTTCTGTATGTTATTCCTATTCATATGAAGTTTAAAGTCTAGGTAATTAACTTAATATTTTAGTGGCTATTACATAGATAGCACTATGTTCCAGGCAGAGAGTAAGAAACAAATATTAAATCAACCATATTCTATGCATTCTAAATGAAAATAATTAATCAATCATAATAAATCCTTCTATTTATGGAATATCAACTTATAAGCTTTCCTCCATATGAACATTGCCAAATACCAGAATAAAGGGTCATCTAATACAAATAAAGGATAGAATTAAAGAATTCTGGTAAGCCATTTAATTTTGAAAAATGGTGCTTTATTGTTGCTGATTTGTGGTTTTTAGTTACATAATATCTGATAAATGTAGAAGTAACATGAGTGTTATGTGAGATGAGAAATGGTATATAATTAAGATATTTTTAAAGGTACAGATAAATACAAATTTGTAAACATAGCATTATGGAGGAATAAAAATAAATGATAGCTACACACTCTAAAGTGAATAAGTCTTGGAAAGTTAATAGAGAAGTAAAACAAGGACAGTGCGAAAGTATGGTACATTTTTATGAAGTTCAAACAAATTCTGTGAAACCGTAGATGGACTTAAAGATACTATTAAGTATCAAATATTGTAAAAATTAAGCAAGGAAATAGCAAACATAAAATAACCAAAGCATACAAACTTGGGTAGATACAATAGGTGTGATCATGTTCTACTTCATAAAGAGATGAGTTAATAGATAAATAGAAGTAACTAGACTTTTTAGAAGTTAATAAAACTTTGCCTGTTATTTCTTAGCAATATAAAATATATGGTTTTCTAACAAAAATGCTTATCTTAAAAATATTTAAAAATAAATTTCAGGGTACTCATAAGGTTATATTTACTTTTCCACTGAAGGAAAAGCTGGTTGTTGTAGTTGTAGTTTTTTGTATGTTTTAGTCTCCTCCTAGTTTTTATTATTATAATGTGGAATGATGAATGTTAGATTGAAAAGTGAATTATTTTATAGACGAAAATCATTACTTGATTCACCTCCTGGTACAGCAGATGGAACTCCTGAAAATATGCCCTTTTGCCTTATGGAAGAGTAACAGTTATGCTTACTTCTGAAACATACTTGGTGGTTGCCCTAAATAGTGACACCATAGTAAACATTTTGAATATTTGCAATTAATTTTTATACTCATAGGGCTCCAATGGCACTGCTGGTATTTTAGCAGGTATTTCAATAAAGCTAAAAGTTGCCTGACTGTTTAAAAATATTAACAAGGCACAAAACAAGGCAGAAGTACTGTCCTCAGATATTATTTTTTTCCATATGCTCCTGTTTCCAGACATGAAAGTTATTTTTTTAAAATTTTTTATAAGAGATTTTATTTATTTATTTGACAGAGATCACAAGTAGGCAGAGTCAGGCAGAGAGAGAGGAGGAAGCAGGCTCCCTGCTGAGCTGAGAGCCCGATGTGGGACTTGATACAAGGATCCTGGGATCATGACCTGAGACGAAGGCAGAGGCTTTAACCCACTGAGCCACCCTGCGCCCCCATGACAAGTTATTTTTGATAGATATATATACAATGTATTTTCCAGGTATAAGAAAAATGGTTCTGCTATTTTTAACCTTTTTAAAAAATTACATAATTTTTTAATTAAATTTTTTTTAATGTTTTACTATTCTTTTCTTTTTTAAAAGATTTTATTTATTTATTTGACAGGCAGAGATCACAAGTAGGCAGAGAGGCAGGCAGAGAGAGATAGAGAGAGAGGGAAGCAGGCTTCCTGTGGAGCAGGGAGCCCAATTCAGGGCTCGATCCCAGGACCCTGAGATCATGACCCGAGCCAAAGGCAGCAGCCCAAACCACTGAGCCACCCAGGCGCCCCAATGTTTTACTTTTCAATATACTACTTAGAATATAACACCTATTCCAGATGGTAAGAAGTTTACCGTTTAAAAAATGGTAATTTTCTCATTGTGTCTTCCCCACTCATTGCTTTATTTTGAATAAAAAATTTCACAAAAAACATAACTGATGCTTTCCTTTTGTAGTCCCTCTGTTGGTCATATTGTATATGAGCCATGACAATAAGTTTTACAAAATTTATTCATGTTTGTTGATATGTTTTATCATAACTAATTTTTCCTCCCTTATCTAGATTCCCCAGCTTTCAGACAGGTGGACACTTCAATAAACCATACCCAAGGGATGTATCAAGTACGTCTTAGACATCTCTCAGATCCTTGAGGTCTCATTTTGCTTAATATTAACAAATTTATTTTAAAGTTTATATGGAGAGGCAAAGACTCACAATAGTCAACATAGTGTTGAAGGAGAACAAAGACTGAGGACTGACTTCAAAGTTTACCATAACGATGGGGTGCCTGGGTGGCTCAGTGGGTTAAGCCTCTACCTTCGGCTCAAGTCATGATCCTAGGGGCCTGGGATCGAGTCCCGCATAGGGCTCTCTGCTCAGCAGGGAGCAGGGAGCCTGCTTCTCCTCATCTCTCTCTCTGTCTGTCTCTCTGCCTATTTGTGATCTCTCTCTCTGTCAAATAAATAAATCAAATCTTTTAAAAAAAGTATACCATAACGATAATTGTAAGCAAGATATTGTAATATCACAGAAAGACTAGATTAAAGGAATGGAATATATATTATCAATTATATTTTATATTTAATATAAAAGCAAAAGCAATACAAGAGAGCAAAATACAAACTTTTAAACAAAAGGTTCTGGAGTAATGGTGAAGCTAAATGTAAAAATATAAAATAAAAATAAAATAAAATAAATCCAGGCAGATATCATACACTCTTCACAAAAATTAACTCAGATTGGATTATAAACCTAAACATGAAACATGTAGAAGGTAATATAGAAGAAAATTTAAATGACCTTGGTTTTGGAAATAACTTTAGCTACAAAAGCACAAGCACTGAATTTAAAAATGTCTACTCTGTGAAACAATGCCAAGAGAATGAAAAGGCAAAGCATAGACTATGAGAAAACATTTGCATAATACACATCTGGCAAAGGACTGTTTATCAAAAATACACAAAGACCCCTTAAATCTCAACAATAGGGGAAAAACCTGATTAAAAATGACCTTAGCAGATACCTCACAAAGACCAAAGACCTTAGCAGATACCTCACAAAAGAAAATATTACAGATGGCAAATAAGCATATAAAAAGATGCTTCACATCATATGTCATCAGGAAAATGCAAATTAAAACAAAAAAGAGACACCAGTGCATACCCAGAATCCAGAACACTGACAACAGAACACGAAATGTTGGTGAGGATGTGGAGCAACAGGAATGTTCTTCCATGTCTATTGAGAATAAAGAATGGAAAACAACTTGGCAGTTTCTTACAAAACTAAACATATCCTTGCCAGATGATTCAGCAGTAGCAGTTCTTGGTATCTATCCAAAGAAGATGAAATCTATACCCACAAATATGTCTATAGTAGTTTTATTCATAACTGACAAAAGCTTGGAAGCAACCAAGATATCCTTCCATAGGTGAAAGGTGAAATAAAGTGCAGTACATGTAAACAATGGAATATTATTTAATGCTAGAGAAATGAATTACCACGCCATGAAAAGATATGGATATATATATTTAATAAATATTTGATTTTAGGCTTCTACCAGTCTATCAATAGTATTAGTATATTTAAACAGTGAATGCTCAGCATTCATGAATTTACCTAATAAAATGTTTTGGGTTCAATATTTTAAATACTTCAACCTCTATGATTATATACCTAATAATTTTGAATTGGGGTAAATAAACCTTAATTTTTTGTAACTTGTTTCTTATTGCAAAAGAGCTGAATGAAATTTTAGAAAATAAAAATTTACCTAAAAAAGTTTAGTTTACAATTGCCAAATGATTTAAAACTTTATCTTATATTCAAATACATATATTTTTCTAAATTGATTTATATGCTACTAAAACCAAAAACTTTTAGTTATATTAGATTTCATATCATGCAATCAATGCCAGAAAGCCATCTGGCGATGACTTGTCTTAAATAGAGTTAAGATGGGTGTTATTACAATGCAAGATGGAAACAAAGATAGTATAACAATTGAGTGTTACATAACTTTTCTGTTTTGATCAAGTTACTAATCTACAAAAGGCTTTTATTGGTGACAGACTTGGGAATTTAACAAAACTTTTAAACTAGCATGTGCGACTCATTCCTAGAAAACAACACAATCAATAACACTTTATTTAGATTAAATCATGACTATTTCTCCATTTGAATAAAAAAGGTAGCAACCCCAATAAGTTTATTGAACAGGAAAAGTTGAAATGCTATAATGCTCCTAAGGAATTAAATGATCCAGTCATGAATTACAAAAAAAGGATATAAAATACCAAAGTGTTTGTATAATTGGAATGTACAACTGCCCATTATCGTACAATAGTGTAGGCTTGTACAAGAACTCTATAAAAGAACTCCACTTCTAAACTGTGGAAAATATGTTCCCTTTCCCCCTATATACAACGATTAAGCCATTCATTTAGCTTTTAAAATATCCACTTAATACAGGCTTCTTACTCATTTGAACAGGCAGCAGGGCTCTATTCTTATTGCTTACATCTGAAGGATAGACTTCTAGCGTAAGAGGTAAAGCCCATAAAGGAGCCCAATAATAACAACAAAATACAGTTTAGTGAGCCCTTACAATCTGCCAGCTACCTTTCTGAGAATACTTCAATTAATAAAACTATAAAATACCTGACCACAAAGAGCTTACATTCTTTTGAAATATAATAGTGAAATAAACCAATAATAGAGGGGCACCTCGGTGACTCAGTCCATTGAGTGACTGCCTTTGTCTTGGGTCATGATCTCAGGGTCCTGTGATGTAACTCCCCAGCAGGCTTTCTAGGCAGTGGGGTGTTTTCTTCTTCCTCTGCGCCCCCTCCCAATTCTCTCTCTCTCTGTCTCCAATAAGAAAATAAACCAGTAATAGAATAATGATTGATGGTTGATGGTGATAAGTGTTACAAAGAAATACAAGAAAGGTAAAAGCCATTGGAGAATGATGGAAGGAAAGTTAATTTTGTGTTGGGTGGTTATATCTCATTTATGAGATGTTATTTGCACAAAGACCCAGGAAGTGAAGAAGGGTGTTATACACATATTAAAGGAAAAGATTACTCTAGGCAGAGCAAGTAAGTATATAGACTTTGTGTGAACAGCTGGTCTGTTACTTTTGAGGAAAAGCAAGGACGCCAATGAGGAGTTCATAGTGGTGGAGAGAGGAAGAACGTATTGATGCGTGACCTTCTAGTACATTGAAACGCCTTCAGTTTTTATTTAATATGAAAGGGGAAGATACCAAAAGACTTTCAACAGACGAATAAAATCATCTGACTTGATTTTTAAGTTAAGTTGCTGTACCAAAATAAATTTGCAGGGAGAAAGGAGTGCAGTATGTGTGGAAGTGGGGTTATCAATCAAGTCAATAATTGAGGAACATATGATGGTGTTTTTAGCATGCTGGGTGGTAATAGAAGTGGTGAGGTATGGTTTTTATTTTGTATATATTTGGATGGTGAATATTCTGGTGAACAGGATGGAGTATGTGCAGGACAGACAATATCAACATTTATTTTACCTGCACAAACAGAAGGGTGGAGTCTTCATTCCCTGATATGGAGAGAACTCTGAGTTCAAATGTTCTTTCTGATTAAATGGCATAGTGATGATGAGGATTTAGTCAGACAGTGAAAGAGAGCAGTAAGCATAGTGTTAAGCGGTAAGACATTATAATATATTTGAAATTCAAAAAACTTTGTGTTGGATCATCTGTTTATGTGAGTAAATAAATAAATAAAGCTTCCTGGGGTTCTGATAGAGGTAAAGAAGACTACTATATGATCCAAAGGGGCACGTGCACCAAACAATATCCACAATAGCCAAACTATGGAAAGAACCTAGAGGTCCATCAACAAATGGATTATATATATATATATATATATATATATATATATATATATATATATATGATGGAATACTATGCAGCCATCAAAAGAAATAAAATCTTGCCATTTGCGATGACATGGATGATAGCAAAATAAGTCAACCAGAGAAAGACACTATCATATGATCTCCCTGATATGAGGAAATGGAGGTGCAATATGGGGGACAGGAAAAGAGTAAATGAAACAAGTTGGGATCGGGAGGGAGACAAACCATAAGAGACTCTTAATCTCACAAAACAAACTGAGAGTTGCCGGGGGGGTGGGGAGGGTTGGGAGAGGGTGGTGGGGTTATGAACATTGGGGAGGGTATGTGCTGTGCTGAGTGCTGTGAAGTGTGTAAACCTGGCGATTCACAGACCTGTACCCCTGGGGCTAATAATACATTATATGTTAATTTAAAAAAAAGAAGAAGAAGAAGACTACTATAAATCAAATGCTATGGTTTTCAGCAAAGTGTGTGTAAATCAGGCATGTTTAATTAAAGTAACCAAGTAAAATGATGGTCGAAAATTGGAATAACAGAAAACATAAAAATCAGAGATTTATAAAAGAGATATGGGACAGTGTAGAGAATATAGTCAATGATATTATAATAGTGTTATATGGTGACAGATGGTGGCTATATTTGTAGTGATCATAGAATAATGTATGGAGATATTGAAAACCTGAAACCAATGTAACACTGAATATCAACTATACTCAAATAAAAGAATAGTAAAAATAAAACATTTTAATTTAAAAAGATAAAAAGAGGGACAAGAATTTGAAAAGTGAATTTCAAAAAGAGTAAAGATGAGGCTAAGACATACTCTGAACTTTGAGGAAAACACCATTTTGAAAATTCTTCCCATTTTGAGAAAACTCAAATGAATCAATACCATAAAAGAACCCATTTCAACTGAGAGATGTAATGAATGCTCAGGAAATAATTTTATGACAGGATAATTCTTCCCTATGAAACAGCATACAGAACCCAGGAGAAACACCTGGAAGTAAAATAAACTATACTGAAAATAAGAATTAGGAAAAAGATAAATGATGAAAGATAAGAAAATTAGACCTGCAACAGAGACCTAGTGAAGATAATTTTTAGCTTCTGGTTTAATGTTTTTGAGGATAATCTAGAGTTCATAACTACCTTGAGGCAGGCTGGTTGTAGGCAGTTTAGGCAGACCCGTAAGACAGGCCACTTTGGGCAAGTGGTGTTGGAGGAGGCCATAGGGCTGGAAAGACAAATCCAACCATTTGACTAAAGTGTGTGTGAAGATGTTGAAGTCAGATGCAACAGAGAAAGACCTATTAAACCTAATCTCAGAAATGGAGATGATGAAGATGATTGGACAGCACAAGGACACCATCAACCTGCTGGGTCCTGCACACAGGACGGTCCTTTGTACACTCTCATGGAATATGCTTCCAAAGACAACATACAGGAGTACCTGCAGGCTCAGAGGCCTCCTGACCTGGAGCACTGTTACAATATCAGCCACAATGCAGCAGAGCAACTGTCCTCCAAGGACCTGGTAACCTGTGCCTATCAGGTAGCCTGAGGCATGGAGTACCTTGCCTCCAAGAAGTGCATACACCAAGACCTGGCCACCAGGGAAGTGCTGGTGACAAAGGACAGCATGATGAAGATCTCAGACTTCAGCCTTGCCAGAGATATCACCACATCAGTTACTATAAAAAGACAACCAACAGTGGACTGCCTGTGAAGTGGATGGTCCTTAAGGCCATGTTTGACCAGATCTACATCCACCAGAGTGACTTCTGGTATTTTGGGGTGATCCTGTGCAAAATCTTCACTCTGGAAGCCTCCCATATCCTGGAGTGCCTGTGGAGGTGGTTTTCAAGCTGCTGAAGGAGTCATTTGATGGATAAGACAATAAGTGAACCAGAGAGTTCTACACAATAATGAGGGGTGGCTGGCATGTGGTACCTTCAATCTGGTGGTAGGAGACCTGGATCATACTGTGGCATTAACCTCCAACCAGGAACAATACTGTCTATGCTTTCCCAACACCCAAAGCTCCACCTGCTCCTCAGAGAAGAATTCCACCTTCTCTCATGTGCCGTTGCCCAGGGAGGCCTATCTGCCCTGACACCCAGCCCAGCTTGCCAATTGTGGACTCAAATGACTAGTATCCCTATTACTCCTGTCCAGATTCCGTCATAAGCTGTAACCCTTACCTCCCACCCTCCCTGCAAGACTCACTGCCTTCTCCTTTGTCCCTTTCCTACTGGCAGGAGCCAGCTGCCTACCTGAGGCCTTCACCCCTTGAAGTTCACCTCTCTTCCCCTTCCTCTTCCTCCTCCTTACAACCTGCTCATGAAAGAAAGGCACAGAGAGGCAGGTACTTGCTCGTGGCTACTTCCTTCCCTCCCATATGTTGGACCAAGACCCCTCCCTGGCATCTGGTACTGCCTGGACGTCGAGGGAGTGGGAGATGAGGCATGCCAGTGAAAGCTTTCGGAGCTTTCCTGTTTTGGTTTTATCTGCTTAGCATAACATGTAAGACTGAGCTCTGGTGGCAGGGACCTAGTCCTTGGGGCTATAGCACTAGCGAGGGGAGGTCAAATGCTGTGGGCCTTGGCTAATAGCAACCCCTGCTTCAGAGATATGGTGCCAAGGGCTTATTAATTTTGATACTAATTTGCTTTGCTGACCAAATACCTGGTATCAAAAGATGGGAAGGCAAAGGCTGGAAGCAGTGTTGTGACCATGGGGTCCAGCCCCAAACTATGAAGAAAACACAAAGTGTAGAAATCTGAGTAAGTATATATTTACACACCTTTGTAAATAGGTTGTTATCAAAGATTTAATCAATGGGTAATATGCTCCTCGTGTCTGGGAAGCATCAGTTGCCATATATTAAAAACAAAGAAAAGAGGTGTCTGGGTGGCTTCCTCCATAAGTGTCCCTTCTTTTCAGGTCATGATCCCAGGGTCCTGGGATGGAGCCCCACATCAGGCTCTCTGCTCAGTGGGAAACCTGCTTCTCCTTTTCCCTCTGCCCTGCTTATAGTTTCTCTTCCTGTCTCTCTGTCTGTCAAATAAATAAAATATTTTAAAAAAACAAGAAAGAAAATGTTTCAAAAGTTTTTTTTTTTTTTAATTTTCTAGGGGTGCCTGGATGACTCAGTTGTTTAGGCAGATGTTTGCCTTTGGCTGAGGTCATGATTCCAGTGTACAGGGATCCAGCCCTGCATGGGACTACTTGCACCCCAAGGAGCTTGCTTCTTCCGATCCCTTTGCATGTGATTACCCCGCTTGTGGGTTACCTCTCTCCCTCTCTCTCTCTCTCTCTCTCACTGTCAATAAACAAAATAAAATCTTTTACTAAATAAATAAATAAAGTTCAAAACTTACTTCAGTTTAGGTCCCTTAACAAAAATCGCTACTGATTCATTATAAAAAAAAAAAAGAAAAGAAAAGATAATTAGAAAGATGCTTCCAGAGCTAAAAAGCTGTTTATTTTTTTCTGGATTAAATATAGAAGTGCTGGGTCATAGGGCAGTTCTATTTTCAACATTTTGAGGAACCTCCATGCTGTTTTCCAGAGTGGCTGCACCAGCTTGCATTCCCACCAACAGTGTAGGAGGGTTCCCCTTTCTCCGCATCCTCGCCAGCATCTGTCATTTCCTGACTTGTTGATTTTAGCCATTCTGACTGGTGTGAGGTGATATCGCATTGTGGTTTTGATTTGTATTTCCCTGATGCCGAGTGATATGGAGCACTTTTTCATGTGTCTGTTCGCCACCTGGATGTCTTCTTTGCAGAAATGTCTATTCATGTCCTCTGCCCATTTCTTGATTGGATTATTTGTTCTTTGGGTGTTGAGTTTGCTAAGTTCTTTATAGATTCTGGACACTAGTCCTTTATCTGATATGTCGTTTGCAAATATCTTCTCCCATTCTGTCAGTTGTCTTTTGATTTTGTTAACTGTTTCCTTTGCTGTGCAAAAGCTTTTGATCTTGATGAAATCCCAGTAGTTCATTTTTTCCCTTGCTTCCCTTGCCTTTTGCGTTGTTCCTAGGAAGATGTTGCTGCGGCAGAGGTCGAAGAGGTTGCTGCCCGTGTTCTCCTCAAGGATTTTGATGGATTCCTTTCGTACATTGAGGTCCTTCATCCATTTTGAGTCTATTTTTGTGTGTGGTGTAAGGGAATGGTCCAATTTCATTTTTCTGCATGTGGCTGTCCAATTTTCCCAGCACCATTTATTGAAAAGGCTGTCTTTTTTCCATTGGACATTCTTTCCTGCTTTGTCGAAGATTAGTTGACCATAGAGTTGAGGGTCTATTTCTGGGCTCTCTATTCTGTTCCATTGATCTATGTGTCTGTTTTTGTGCCAGTACCATGCTGTCCTGATGATGACAGCTTTGTAATAGAGCCTGAAGTCCGGAATTGTGATGCCACCAACGTTGGCTTTCTTTTTCAATATCCCTTTGGCTATTCGAGGTCTTTTCTGGTTCCATATAAATTTTAGCATTATTTGTTCCATTTCTTTGAAAAAGATGGATGGTACTTTGATAGGAATTGCATTAAATGTGTAGATTGCTTTAGGTAGCATAGACATTTTCACAATATTTATTCTTCCAATCCAGGAGCATGGAACATTTTTCCATTTCTTTGTGTCTTCCTCAATTTCCTCCATGAGTACTTTATAGTTTTCTGAGTATAGATTCTGTGTCTCTTTGGTTAGGTTTATTCCTAGGTATCTTATGGTTTTGGATGCAATTGTAAATGGGATTGACTCCTTAATATCTCTTTCTTCTGTCTTGCTGTTCGTGTAGAGAAATGCAACTGATTTCTGTGCATTGATTTTATATCCCGACACTTTACTGAATTCCTGTATAAGTTCTAGCAGTTTTGGAGTGGAGTCTTTTGGGTTTTCCACATATAGTATCATATCATCTGCGAAGAGTGATAATTTGACTTCTTCTTTGCCGATTTGGATGCCTTTAATTTCCTTTTGTTGTCTGATTGCTGAGGCTAGGACCTCTAGTACGATGTTGAATAGCAGTGGTGATAATGGACATCCCTGCCGTGTTCCTGACCTTAGCGGAAAAGCTTTCAGTTTTTCTCCATTGAGAATGATATTTGCGGTGGGTTTTTCATAGATGGCTTTGATGATATTGAGGTATGTGCCCTCTATCCCTACACTTTGAAGAGTTTTGATCAGGAAGGGATGTTGTACTTTGTCAAATGCTTTTTCAGCATCTATTGAGAGTATCATATGGTTCTTGTTCTTTCTTTTATTGATGTGTTGTATCACATTGACTGATTTGCGGATGTTGAACCAACCTTGCAGCCCTGGAATAAATCCCACTTGGTCATGGTGAATAATCTTTTTAATGTACTGTTGAATCCTATTGGCTAGTATTTTGTTGAGTATTTTCGCATCTGTGTTCATCAAGGATATCGGTCTATAGCTCTCTTTTTTGGTGGGATCCTTGTCTGGTTTTGGGATCAAGGTGATGCTGGCCTCATAAAATGAGTTTGGAAGTTTTCCTTCCATTTCTATTTTTTGGAACAGTTTCAGGAGAATAGGAATTAGTTCTTCTTTAAATGTTTGGTAGAATTCCCCCGGGAAGCCGTCTGGCCCTGGGCTTTTGTTTGTTTGGAGATTTTTAATGACTGTTTCAATCTCCTTACTGGTTATGGGTCTGTTCAGGCTTTCTACTTCTTCCTGGTTCAGTTGTGGTAGTTTATATGTTTCTAGGAATGCATCCATTTCTTCCAGATTGTCAAATTTATTGCCATAGAGTTGCTCATAGTATGTTGTCTACGGCCATACCACCCTGAACGCGCCCGATCTCGTCTGATCTTGGTCTGTTACTTTTGATTAAAAGCAAGGAGGCCAATGAGGAGTTCATAGTGGTGGAGAGAGGAAGAACGTATTGATGCATGACCTTCTAGTACATTGAAACGCCTTCAGTTTTTATTTAATATGAAAGGGGAAGATACCAAAAGACTTTCGACAGCAGAATAAAATCATCTGACTTGATTTTTAGGTTAAGTTGCTGTACCAAAATAAATTTGCAGGGAGAAAGGAGTGCAGTATGTGTGGAAGTGGGGTTATCAATCAAGTCAATAATTGAGGAACATATGATGGTGTTTTTAGCATGCTGGGTGGTAATAGAAGTGGTGAGGTATGGTTTTTATTTTGTATATATTTGGATGGTGAATATTCTGGTGAACAGGATGGAGTATGTGCAGGACAGACAATATCAACATTTATTTTACCTGCACAAACAGAAGGGTGGAGTCTTCATTCCCTGATATGGAGAGAACTCTGAGTTCAAATGTTCTTTCTGATTAAATGGCATAGTGATGATGAGGATTTAGTCAGACAGTGAAAGAGAGCAGTAAGCATAGTGTGAAGCGGTAAGACATTATAATACATTTGAACATCAAAAAACGATGTGTTGGATCATCTGTTTATGTGAGTAAATAAATAAATAAAGCTTCCTGGGGTTCTGATAGAGGTAAAGAAGACTACTATATGATCCAAAGGGGCACGTGCACCAAATGTTTATAGCAGCAATATCCACAATAGCCAAACTATGGAAAGAACCTAGATGTCCATCAACAAATGAATTATATATATATATATATATATATATATATATGTGTATATATATATATATATACATATATATATATATATATATATATATATATATGATGGAATACTATGCAGCCATCAAAAGAAATAAAATCTTGCCATTTGCAAAGACATGGATGGAACTAGAGGGTATTATGCTTAGCAAAATAAGTCAACCAGAGAAAGACACTATCATATGATCTCCCTGATATGAGGAAATGGAGGTGCAATATGGGGGACAGGAAAAGAGTAAATGAAACAAGTTGGGATCGGGAGGGAGACAAACCATAAGAGACTCTTAATCTCACAAAACAAACTGAGAGTTGCCGGGGGGGTGGGGAGGGTAGGGAGAGGGTGGTGGGGTTATGAACATTGGGGAGGGTATGTGCTGTGGTGAGTGCTGTGAAGTGTGTAAACCTGGCGATTCACAGACTTGTACCCCTGGGGCTAATAATAAATTATATGTTAATTTTTAAAAAAGAAGAAGAAGAAGACTACTATAAATCAAATGCTATGGTTTTCAGCAAAGTGTGTGTAATCAGGCATATTTTATTAAAGTAACCAAGTAAAATGATGGTCGAAAATTGGAATAACAGAAAACATAAAAATCAGAGATTTTAAAAAGAGATAAGGGACAGTGTAGAGAATATAGTCAATGATATTATAATAGTGTTATATGGTGACAGATAGTGGCTATGTTTGTAGTGATCATAGAATAATGTATGGAGATATTGAAAACCTGAAACCAATGTAACACTGAATATCAACTATACTCAAATAAAAGAATAGTAAAAATAAAACATTTTAATTTAAAAAGATAAAAAGAGGGACAAGAATTTGAAAAGTGAATTTCAAAAAGAGTAAAGATGAGGCTAAGACATACTCTGAACCTTGAGGAAAACACCATTTTGAAAATTCTTCCCATTTTCAGAAAACTCAAATGAATCAATACCATAAAAGAACCCATTTTAACTGAGAGATGTAATGAATGCTCAAGAAATAATTTTATGAAGGATAATTCTTCCCTATGAAACAGCATACAGAAACCAGGAGAAACACCTGGAAGCAAAATAAACTATACTGAAAATAAGAATTAGGAAAAAGATAAATGATGAAAGATAAGAAAATTAGACCTGCGACAGAGACCTAGTGAAGAGAACTTTTAGCTTGTGGTTTAATGTTTTCGAGGATAATCTAGAGTTCATAACTGCCTTGAGACAGGCTGGTTGTAGGCAGTTTAGGCAGAGCCCTAAGACAGGCCTACTTTGGGCAGGTGGTGTTGGAGGAGGCCATTGGGGTGGACAAAGACAAATCCAACCATTTGACTAAAGTGTCTGTGAAGATGTGGAAGTCAGATGCAACAGAGAAAGGCCTGTCAAACTTAATCTCAGAAATGGAGATGATGAAGATGATTGTACAGCACAAGGGCGCCATAAGCCTGATGGGTCCTGCACACAGGACGGTCCTTTGTACACTCTCATGGAATATGCCTCCAAAGACAACATACAGGAGTACCTGCAGGCCCAGAGGCCTCCTGACCTGGAGTACTGTTACAATATCAGCCACAATGCAGCAGAGCAACTCTCCTCCAAGGACCTGGTATCCTGTGCCTACCAGGTAGCCTGAGGCATGGAGTACCTTGCCTCCAAGAAGTGCATACACCAAGACCTGGCCACCAGGGAAGTGCTGGTGACAAAGGACAGCATGATGAAGATCTCAGACTTCAGCCTTGCCAGAGATATCACCACATCAGTTACTATAAAAAGACAACCAACAGTGGACTGCCTGTGAAGTGGATGGTCCCTAAGGCCATGTTTGACCAGATCTACATCCACCAGAGTGACTTCTGGTATTTTGGGGTGATCCTGTGCAAAATCTTCACTCTGGAAGCCTCCCATATCCTGGAGTGCCTGTGGAGGTGGTTTTCAAGCTGCTGAAGGAGTCATTTGATGGATAAGCCAATAAGTGCACCAGAGAGTTATACACAATAATGAGGGGTGGCTGGCATGTGGTACCTTCAAGCTCCTGGTAGAAGACCGGGATCATACTGTGGCCTTGACCTCCAAACAGGAGTACCTGGACCTGTCCTTGGCCCTGGAACAATACTCTCTATGCTTTACCAACACCCAAAGCTCCACCTGCTCCTCAGAGAAGAATTCCACCTCTCTCATGTGCCGTTGCCCAGGGAGTCCTATCTGCCCTGACACCCAGCCCAGCTTGCCAATGGTGGACTCAAATGACTAGTATCCCTATTACTCCTGTCCTGATTCCGTCATAAGCTGTAACCCTTACCCCCCACCCTCCCTGCAAGACTCACTGCCTTCTCCTTTGTCCCTTTCCTACTGGCAGGAGCCAGCTGCCTACCTGAGGCCTTCACCCCTTGAAGTTCACCTCTCTTCCCCTTCCTCTTCCTCCTCCTTACAACCTGCTCATGAAAGAAAGGCACAGAGAGGCAGGTACTTGCTCGTGGCTACTTCCTTCCCTCCCATATGTTGGACCAAGACCCCTCCCTGGCATCTGGTACTGCCTGGACGTCGAGGGAGTGGGAGATGAGGCATGCCAGTGAAAGCTGTCAGAGCTTTCCTGTTTTGGTTTTGTCTGCTTGGCATAACATGTAAGACTGAGTTCTGGTGGCAGGGACCTAGTCCTTGGGGCTATAGCACTAGCGAGGGGAGGTCAACTGCTCTGGGCCATTACTAAGAGCAACCCCTGCTCCAGAGATATTGTGCCAAGGGCTTATTAATTTTGATATTAATTTGCTTTGCTGACCAAATACCTGGTATGAAAAGATAATTCTATATAAAAAAAACATATTTTAGGGCACCTGGGTGGTTCAATGGGTTAAAATCTCTGCCTTCGGCTCAGGTCATGATTCCAGGTTCCTGGGATTGAGTCCCACAGTGGGCTCTCTTCTCAGCAGGGAGCCTGCTTCCATTCCTCTCTCTCTGCCTGCCTCTCTGCCTTCCTGTGATCTCTGTCAAGTAAATAAATAAAATTTTTAAAAAAACATATTTTATACCAGTTATTCATGTTTATTAACTAAGATATCACAATACAAATAATACAAACAGTTGCTCTTTATTAATACCTTCAACCAAGATCAAAAAAATAAGTCATATTTTCTCCAAAAATTTATATCATCTGATAGGTCAGATATAAATAAAATTTCATTTAAAGTTTTAAAAATATCAGCAAATATTTTCATTTAAATGCAAATTTCAAAGAAAATCTACTTTTCCAAACAAGACTTTTTATCCTATTTTTTTTGAATTTTGTCAACAACTGATAAAATGTTTAGCGAGACTATAAATGTTAGATTGAAAAAAATGATTAATAAATGTAGGTTAAAATTATTATGTTCCATTAAAAATGATTTAGTCTTTGATGAACATATGTTTGGTAATGTGTTGTATCCCGATACAGTAAATTAATGACATATATAAAATTATAGGGAAATGACACCTTCCGTTCCATTATGAGTAGAGCTTTTAAAATGCTATTTGTCACAACCTGTCATCTTGTCATTATGTAGCATTTAAAAAATGTATACTCTTCACTTTGAAGTCTTTTAGAAATCTAAAATATGACATTCTATGGTTTGTGTTTCCATATTCCTTTATTGCCAGTTTGAACAAATCCACATGCTTTGATTCAAAGGTAATAAATTCCTCTTATTTGGAAAAATGATGTTTATTTTTGTTCTCTCATCCTTAGCAGGTGGTTTCATTTTAGCACACTTCAGAGTTATAATTTCATGCTTATTAAAAACATTTATTATGATCTACATAGATGAATGAAACTTTTATTTTATTAAAATATTTGCCAAAAAATCTGTTATTTTTAAAAATGTATTTCCTTTGAAGGGTGATTTTAGAGCATTCAGAGAGGATCTAGGAGTGTGGTATTATGCAATTTTTAAGTAGGTATGAAATGGTGATTTATATGATTGTTTCTTTAAGGCTTATGTATATAGTCCATTATATGCTATAAAATATTTTGAAAGTAAATTTAAGGTATGTTTTACATAGTTTATTTTTTGGAAAAAAATATTGAAATGACTTATGAAATTCAGTATACTCTCAACATTAATTTTTTCTGAAATTTACCAATTGTCTACTGAACCTATTATATGGCAGATATTACTTCAGACTACACTGGTAAATGAAATACTTGGCTTTCTAGAACTTTTATTTAAAGGGTGAGACAATTAAAAGCTATAAACCTTAACAGAAATTGCATAGTGCATTCAAAATGATGAGTACAATGGGGAAAAAGAAAAATTAGATCAGGGTGAAAAAATCAAGGTTGCTAGGCAGGGGATGGGGAGTTAAGAATTTTAATAGGAAGATCAGGGTAGTTACAATGAAGCTGACAATTGAACAAAGGTATGGAAAGGTGATGAATTTGCCCAGAACTATCAGCAATAAGGTCACTCCAGCCAAAGGAATTGGCTACCTTGAAGGCCATAAGGTTGGGTCGTGCCTGGCATATCTGAGGAATAGCAATGAGGCCACTGTGAGGGACTGAAGAGTAGCAGGGAAAGAGGTCACAGAGGTTAAATGAGTGGCTAGATCATGTAAAAGCTTAGAAGTCATTGTAAAACTCTGGCTTTTATATTTGGAAATTTACTGTGTGATAGAATTTCTGCTAATAACTGAGAGTTCAAATGTCCATAAAATTTCAAGGATTCTTATTCTAGTAAGACAGAATAAAGAAAAAGAGTTCATATTTTCACATGGTGTAACAAATGCTCGGAGATCCAAGTGTAGGAAGCTATGGGAGCACAGAAGAAGGCACTAAAACCACACCAATATATTTGATGACTGTGACTATATATAAATATGTATTTTCTAGATTTTTTTATAGTCATGGAATCACACAGTATATACTATTCATTGCCTGGCTTTTCTTTTCTCAGCACCATTACTTTGAGAATCTCCAATTGTAAATAGTTCATTTTGATGTTGAATAGTAATCTCTTTAATGAATAGATCATAATTTGTCTTTGCTCTATTGATGGACATTGATGAACATTTCCACTGTTTTCAATTCTTAAAAATAAAGCTGCTATGAAATTCATATACAAGTCCTTGTACGAACATACGGTTTGTTTCTCTTGGTTAAATACCTAGAAGTAAAATGGCTATTCGTGGAACTGCAACATATTTTGCATTTAAAAAAATTTCCAAACTATTTTCCAAAGTGGTGGTATCATGATATATGCCAAGAACAGTTTAGATTTTTTGTTGCTTCTCAATCTAGCTCAGACGAAGTACAATTAGCCTTTATAATTTTAGCCATTCTAATAGATATGTAAGCATGTCTCATTATGATTTTAATTTGTATTTCTTTAATATCTAAATGTTGAGAAATTTGTCATGTGCTTTTAAGCCATCCATATCCTTTTGCTGACATGTCTCTTCAATAATTTTCTTCACATGTAAAATTGGATACTCTGTTTGGTTATTAGTAAGTTTTTTTTATTTTTATTCATTTTTTAATAATCAGAGTAGATGTCCATTATCAGATATATAAGTTGCAAATCCCTTCTCCATCTTTACGGTTTCTCAATGGAGCTTTGATAGCTGTGTCTTTCAAGAAATATGCTACTTCTTTCCTGGTACACGGAGGTATGACTAGAACATTATCAATGTTGACCTTTGCAAAGAAAATCATGGCTTAAGATATATGTAGTCTGCAGCTGTTGGGAGTGTTCTGTAATATCAAGCATATCTAGTTAGTTGATAATTTTGTTCAAGTCTTACATATCTTACCAATTTGATGACCATTTGTCTATATAATCTTAAAATAAAGGTGTTGAAAATTTTTTTTCCATTTCTCTTCTAAGGTAGAAGTTATGATTTTTGTTCTTAGTTTTTCCCTATATATCCCCAAATCTGTTATTAAGTATTAAAAGTTAAGAATTATTATACTCCCTGAGGAATTCATCCTTTTACTCTTCTGTAATTTTGACTTGATCTTTATGTCTGGTAATGAAATTTGCTTTAAAAACACTTTTCATTATCTTGATATAACCACCAAAGTTATAGAGTGATTAGTGTTAATATAGCATATTTTTTCTTTTACTTTATAAAGCACTTCTATATTTAATCCTGAAAAAAATAAACAGCTTTTTAGCTCTGGAATCATCTTTCTAATTATCTTTTCTTTTTTTTTTAATGAATCAGTAGCAATTTTTGTTAAGGGAACTAAACTGAAAGTAGGTTTAGAAATCCTTTTACTTATTTATATATTTAGTAAAAGATTTTATTTTGTTTATTGACAGCGAGAGAGAGAGAGAGAGAGAGAGAGAGAGAGGGAGAGAGGGAGAGAGGAAGTGCACAAGCGGGGTAAATCACGTGCAGAGGGAGAGGAAGAAGCAAGCTCCTTGGGGTGCAAGTAGTCCCATGCAGGGCTGGATCCCTGTACACTGGAATCATGACCTCAGCCAAAGGCAAACATCTGCTTAAACAACTGAGTCATCCAGGCACCCCTAGAAATTTTAAAGAAAAAAAGACCTTTTAAAAACATTTTTTAAAAATATTTTATTTATTTGACAGACAGAGAGACAGGAAGAGGAACTATAAGCAGGGCAGAGGGAAAAGGAGAAGCAGGTTTCCCACTGAGCAGAGAGCCTGATGTGGGGCTCCATCCCAGGACCCTGGGATCATGACCTGAAAAGAAGGGACACTTATGGAGGAAGCCACCCAGACACCTCTTTTCTTTGTTTTTAATATATGGCAACTGATGCTTCCCAGCCACGAGGAGCATTTTACCCATTGATTAAATCTTTGATAACAACCTATTTAAAGGTGTGTAAATATATACTTAGATTTATACAATTTGTGTTTTCTTCATAGTTTGGGGCTGGACCTCATGGTCACAACACTGCTTCCAGTCTTTGCCTTCCCATCTTTTCATACCAGGTATTTGGTCAGCAAAGCAAATTAATATCAAAATTAATAAGCCCTTGGCACAATATCTCTGGAGCAGGGGTTGCTCTTAGTAATGGCCCAGAGCAGTTGACCTCCCCTCGCTAGTGCTATAGCCCCAAGGACTAGGTCCCTGCCACCAGAACTCAGTCTTACATGTTATGCCAAGCAGACAAAACCAAAACAGGAAAGCTCTGACAGCTTTCACTGGCATGCCTCATCTCCCACTCCCTCGACGTCCAGGCAGTACCAGATGCCAGGGAGGGGTCTTGGTCCAACATATGGGAGGGAAGGAAGTAGCCACGAGCAAGTACCTGCCTCTCTGTGCCTTTCTTTCATGAGCAGGTTGTAAGGAGGAGGAAGAGGAAGGGGAAGAGAGGTGAACTTCAAGGGGTGAAGGCCTCAGGTAGGCAGCTGGCTCCTGCCAGTAGGAAAGGGACAAAGGAGAAGGCAGTGAGTCTTGCAGGGAGGGTGGGGGGTAAGGGTTACAGCTTATGACGGAATCAGGACAGGAGTAATAGGGATACTAGTCATTTGAGTCCACCATTGGCAAGCTGGGCTGGGTGTCAGGGCAGATAGGACTCCCTGGGCAACGGCACATGAGAGAGGTGGAATTCTTCTCTGAGGAGCAGGTGGAGCTTTGGGTGTTGGTAAAGCATAGAGAGTATTGTTCCAGGGCCAAGGACAGGTCCAGGTACTCCTGTTTGGAGGTCAAGGCCACAGTATGATCCCGGTCTTCTACCAGGAGCTTGAAGGTACCACATGCCAGCCACCCCTCATTATTGTGTATAACTCTCTGGTGCACTTATTGGCTTATCCATCAAATGACTCCTTCAGCAGCTTGAAAACCACCTCCACAGGCACTCCAGGATATGGGAGGCTTCCAGAGTGAAGATTTTGCACAGGATCACCCCAAAATACCAGAAGTCACTCTGGTGGATGTAGATCTGGTCAAACATGGCCTTAGGGACCATCCACTTCACAGGCAGTCCACTGTTGGTTGTCTTTTTATAGTAACTGATGTGGTGATATCTCTGGCAAGGCTGAAGTCTGAGATCTTCATCATGCTGTCCTTTGTCACCAGCACTTCCCTGGTGGCCAGGTCTTGGTGTATGCACTTCTTGGAGGCAAGGTACTCCATGCCTCAGGCTACCTGGTAGGCACAGGATACCAGGTCCTTGGAGGAGAGTTGCTCTGCTGCATTGTGGCTGATATTGTAACAGTACTCCAGGTCAGGAGGCCTCTGGGCCTGCAGGTACTCCTGTATGTTGTCTTTGGAGGCATATTCCATGAGAGTGTACAAAGGACCGTCCTGTGTGCAGGACCCATCAGGCTTATGGCGCCCTTGTGCTGTACAATCATCTTCATCATCTCCATTTCTGAGATTAAGTTTGACAGGCCTTTCTCTGTTGCATCTGACTTCCACATCTTCACAGACACTTTAGTCAAATGGTTGGATTTGTCTTTGTCCACCCCAATGGCCTCCTCCAACACCACCTGCCCAAAGTAGGCCTGTCTTAGGGCTCTGCCTAAACTGCCTACAACCAGCCTGTCTCAAGGCAGTTATGAACTCTAGATTATCCTCGAAAACATTAAACCACAAGCTAAAAGTTCTCTTCACTAGGTCTCTGTCGCAGGTCTAATTTTCTTATCTTTCATCATTTATCTTTTTCCTAATTCTTATTTTCAGTATAGTTTATTTTGCTTCCAGGTGTTTCTCCTGGTTTCTGTATGCTGTTTCATAGGGAAGAATTATCCTTCATAAAATTATTTCTTGAGCATTCATTACATCTCTCAGTTAAAATGGGTTCTTTTATGGTATTGATTCATTTGAGTTTTCTGAAAATGGGAAGAATTTTCAAAATGGTGTTTTCCTCAAGGTTCAGAGTATGTCTTAGCCTCATCTTTACTCTTTTTGAAATTCACTTTTCAAATTCTTGTCCCTCTTTTTATCTTTTTAAATTAAAATGTTTTATTTTTACTATTCTTTTATTTGAGTATAGTTGATATTCAGTGTTACATTGGTTTCAGGTTTTCAATATCTCCATACATTATTCTATGATCACTACAAACATAGCCACTATCTGTCACCATATAACACTATTATAATATCATTGACTATATTCTCTACACTGTCCCTTATCTCTTTTTAAAATCTCTGATTTTTATGTTTCTGTTATTCCAATTTTCGACCATCATTTTACTTGGTTACTTTAATAAAATATGCCTGATTACACACACTTTGCTGAAAACCATAGCATTTGATTTATAGTAGTCTTCTTCTTCTTCTTTTTTAAAAATTAACATATAATTTATTATTAGCCCCAGGGGTACAAGTCTGTGAATCGCCAGGTTTACACACTTCACAGCACTCACCACAGCACATACCCTCCCCAATGTTCATAACCCCACCACCCTCTCCCTACCCTCCCCACCCCCCCGGCAACTCTCAGTTTGTTTTGTGAGATTAAGAGTCTCTTATGGTTTGTCTCCCTCCCGATCCCAACTTGTTTCATTTACTCTTTTCCTGTCCCCCATATTGCACCTCCATTTCCTCATATCAGGGAGATCATATGATAGTGTCTTTCTCTGGTTGACTTATTTTGCTAAGCATAATACCCTCTAGTTCCATCCATGTCTTCGCAAATGGCAAGATTTTATTTCTTTTGATGGCTGCATAGTATTCCATCATATATATATATATATATATATATATATATATATATATGTGTATATATATATATATACACACACATATATATATATATATATATATAATTCATTTGTTGATGGACATCTAGGTTCTTTCCATAGTTTGGCTATTGTGGATATTGCTGCTATAAACATTTGGTGCACGTGCCCCTTTGGATCATATAGTAGTCTTCTTTACCTCTATCAGAACCCCAGGAAGCTTTATTTATTTATTTACTCACATAAACAGATGATCCAACACATCGTTTTTTGATGTTCAAATGTATTATAATGTCTTACCGCTTCACACTATGCTTACTGCTCTCTTTCACTGTCTGACTAAATCCTCATCATCACTATGCCATTTAATCAGAAAGAACATTTGAACTCAGAGTTCTCTCCATATCAGGGAATGAAGACTCCACCCTTCTGTTTGTGCAGGTAAAATAAATGTTGATATTGTCTGTCCTGCACATACTCCATCCTGTTCACCAGAATATTCACCATCCAAATATATACAAAATAAAAACCATACCTCACCACTTCTATTACCACCCAGCATGCTAAAAACACCATCATATGTTCCTCAATTATTGACTTGATTGATAACCCCACTTCCACACATACTGCACTCCTTTCTCCCTGCAAATTTATTTTGGTACAGCAACTTAACCTAAAAATCAAGTCAGATGATTTTATTCTGCTGTCGAAAGTCTTTTGGTATCTTCCCCTTTCATATTAAATAAAAACTGAAGGCGTTTCAATGTACTAGAAGGTCATGCATCAATACGTTCTTCCTCTCTCCACCACTATGAACTCCTCATTGGCCTCCTTGCTTTTAATCAAAAGTAACAGACCAAGATCAGACGAGATCGGGCGCGTTCAGGGTGGTATGGCCGTAGACAACATACTATGAGCAACTCTATGGCAATAAATTTGACAATCTGGAAGAAATGGATGCATTCCTAGAAACATATAAACTACCACAACTGAACCAGGAAGAAGTAGAAAGCCTGAACAGACCCATAACCAGTAAGGAGATTGAAACAGTCATTAAAAATCTCCAAACAAACAAAAGCCCAGGGCCAGACGGCTTCCCGGGGGAATTCTACCAAACATTTAAAGAAGAACTAATTCCTATTCTCCTGAAACTGTTCCAAAAAATAGAAATGGAAGGAAAACTTCCAAACTCATTTTATGAGGCCAGCATCACCTTGATCCCAAAACCAGACAAGGATCCCACCAAAAAAGAGAGCTATAGACCGATATCCTTGATGAACACAGATGCGAAAATACTCAACAAAATACTAGCCAATAGGATTCAACAGTACATTAAAAAGATTATTCACCATGACCAAGTGGGATTTATTCCAGGGCTGCAAGGTTGGTTCAACATCCGCAAATCAGTCAATGTGATACAACACATCAATAAAAGAAAGAACAAGAACCATATGATACTCTCAATAGATGCTGAAAAAGCATTTGACAAAGTACAATATCCCTTCCTGATCAAAACTCTTCAAAGTGTAGGGATAGAGGGCACATACCTCAATATCATCAAAGCCATCTATGAAAAACCCACCGCAAATATCATTCTCAATGGAGAAAAACTGAAAGCTTTTCCGCTAAGGTCAGGAACACGGCAGGGATGTCCATTATCACCACTGCTATTCAACATCGTACTAGAGGTCCTAGCCTCAGCAATCAGACAACAAAAGGAAATTAAAGGCATCCAAATCGGCAAAGAAGAAGTCAAATTATCACTCTTCGCAGATGATATGATACTATATGTGGAAAACCCAAAAGACTCCACTCCAAAACTGCTAGAACTTATACAGGAATTCAGTAAAGTGTCGGGATATAAAATCAATGCACAGAAATCAGTTGCATTTCTCTACACGAACAGCAAGACAGAAGAAAGAGATATTAAGGAGTCAATCCCATTTACAATTGCATCCAAAACCATAAGATACCTAGGAATAAACCTAACCAAAGAGACACAGAATCTATACTCAGAAAACTATAAAGTACTCATGGAAGAAATTGAGGAAGACACAAAGAAATGGAAAAATGTTCCATGCTCCTGGATTGGAAGAATAAATATTGTGAAAATGTCTATGCTACCTAAAGCAATCTACACATTTAATGCAATTCCTATCAAAGTACCATCCATCTTTTTCAAAGAAATGGAACAAATAATGCTAAAATTTATATGGAACCAGAAAAGACCTCGAATAGCCAAAGGGATATTGAAAAAGAAAGCCAACGTTGGTGGCATCACAATTCCGGACTTCAGGCTCTATTACAAAGCTGTCATCATCAAGACAGCATGGTACTGGCACAAAAACAGACACATAGATCAATGGAACAGAATAGAGAGCCCAGAAATAGACCCTCAACTCTATGGTCAACTAATCTTCGACAAAGCAGGAAAGAATGTCCAATGGAAAAAAGACAGCCTTTTCAATAAATGGTGCTGGGAAAATTGGACAGCCACATGCAGAAAAATGAAATTGGACCATTCCCTTACACCACACACAAAAATAGACTCAAAATGGATGAAGGACCTCAATGTACGAAAGGAATCCATCAAAATCCTTGAGGAGAACACGGGCAGCAACCTCTTCGACCTCTGCCGCAGCAACATCTTCCTAGGAACAACGCAAAAGGCAAGGGAAGCAAGGGAAAAAATGAACTACTGGGATTTCATCAAGATCAAAAGCTTTTGCACAGCAAAGGAAACAGTTAACAAAATCAAAAGACAACTGACAGAATGGGAGAAGATATTTGCAAACGACATATCAGATAAAGGACTAGTGTCCAGAATCTATAAAGAACTTAGCAAACTCAACACCCAAAGAACAAATAATCCAATCAAGAAATGGGCAGAGGACATGAATAGACATTTCTGCAAAGAAGACATCCAGGTGGCGAACAGACACATGAAAAAGTGCTCCATATCACTCGGCATCAGGGAAATACAAATCAAAACCACAATGCGATATCACCTCACACCAGTCAGAATGGCTAAAATCAACAAGTCAGGAAATGACAGATGCTGGCGAGGATGCGGAGAAAGGGGAACCCTCCTCCACTGTTGGTGGGAATGCAAGCTGGTGCAGCCACTCTGGAAAACAGCATGGAGGTTCCTCAAAATGTTGAAAATAGAACTGCCCTTTGACCCAGCACTTCTATATTTAATCCAGAAAAAAATAAACAGCTTTTTAGCTCTGGAAGCATCTTTCTAATTATCTTTTCTTTTCTTTTTTTTTTTTATAATGAATCAGTAGCGATTTTTGTTAAGGGACCTAAACTGAAGTAAGTTTAGAACTTTATTTATTTATTTAGTAAAAGATTTTATTTTGTTTATTGACAGTGAGAGAGAGAGAGAGAGAGAGAGGGAGAGAGGTAACCCACAAGCGGGGTAATCACATGCAAAGGGATCGGAAGAAGCAAGCTCCTTGGGGTGCAAGTAGTCCCATGCAGGGCTGGATCCCTGTACACTGGAATCATGACCTCAGCCAAAGGCAAACATCTGCCTAAACAACTGAGTCATCCAGGCACCCCTAGAAAATTAAAAAAAAAAAACTTTTAAAAACATTTTGTTTCTTTCTTGTTTTTTTAAAATATTTTATTTATTTGACAGACAGAGAGACAGGAAGAGAAACTATAAGCAGGGCAGAGGGAAAAGGAGAAGCAGGTTTCCCACTGAGCAGAGAGCCTGATGTGGGGCTCCATCCCAGGACCCTGGGATCATGACCTGAAAAGAAGGGACACTTATGGAGGAAGCCACCCAGACACCTCTTTTCTTTGTTTTTAATATATGGCAACTGATGCTTCCCAGCCACGAGGAGCATATTACCCATTGATTAAATCTTTGATAACAACCTATTTACAAAGGTGTGTAAATATATACTTACTCAGATTTATACACTTTGTGTTTTCTTCATAGTTTGGGGCTGGACCCCATGGTCACAACACTGCTTCCAGCCTTTGCCTTCCCATCTTTTGATACCAGGTATTTGGTCAGCAAAGCAAATTAGTATCAAAATTAATAAGCTCTTGGCACCATATCTCTGAAGCAGGGGTTGCTATTAGCCAAGGCCCACAGCATTTGACCTCCCCTCGCTAGTGCTATAGCCCCAAGGACTAGGTCCCTGCCACCAGAGCTCAGTCTTACATGTTATGCTAAGCAGATAAAACCAAAACAGGAAAGCTCCGAAAGCTTTCACTGGCATGCCTCATCTCCCACTCCCTCGACGTCCAGGCAGTACCAGATGCCAGGGAGGGGTCTTGGTCCAACATATCGGAGGGAAGGAAGTAGCCACGAGCAAGTACCTGCCTCTCTGTGCCTTTCTTTCATGAGCAGGTTGTAAGGAGGAGGAAGAGGAAGGGGAAGAGAGGTGAACTTCAAGGGGTGAAGGCCTCAGGTAGGCAGCTGGCTCCTGCCAGTAGGAAAGGGACAAAGGAGAAGGCAGTGAGTCTTGCAGGGAGGGTGGGAGGTAAGGGTTACAGCTTATGACGGAATCTGGACAGGAGTAATAGGGATACTAGTCATTTGAGTCCACCATTGGCAAGCTGGGCTGGGTGTCAGGGCAGATAGGCCTCCCTGGGCAACGGCACATGAGAGAAGGTGGAATTCTTCTCTGAGGAGCAGGTGGAGCTTTGGGTGTTGGGAAAGCATAGACAGTATTGTTCCTGGTTGGAGGTTAATGCCACAGTATGATCCAGGTCTCCTACCACCAGATTGAAGGTACCACATGCCAGCCACCCCTCATTATTGTGTAGAACTCTCTGGTTCACTTATTGTCTTATCCATCAAATGACTCCTTCAGCAGCTTGAAAACCACCTCCACAGGCACTCCAGGATATGGGAGGCTTCCAGAGTGAAGATTTTGCACAGGATCACCCCAAAATACCAGAAGTCACTCTGGTGGATGTAGATCTGGTCAAACATGGCCTTAGGGACCATCCACTTCACAGGCAGTCCACTGTTGGTTGTCTTTTTATAGTAACTGATGTGGTGATATCTCTGGCAAGGCTGAAGTCTGAGATCTTCATCATGCTGTCCTTTGTCACCAGCACTTCCCTGGTGGCCAGGTCTTGGTGTACGCACTTCTTGGAGGCAAGGTACTCCATGCCTCAGGCTACCTGATAGGCACAGGTTACCAGGTCCTTGGAGGACAGTTGCTCTGCTGCATTGTGGCTGATATTGTAACAGTGCTCCAGGTCAGGAGGCCTCTGAGCCTGCAGGTACTCCTGTATGTTGTCTTTGGAAGCATATTCCATGAGAGTGTACAAAGGACCGTCCTGTGTGCAGGACCCAGCAGGTTGATGGTGTCCTTGTGCTGTCCAATCATCTTCATCATCTCCATTTCTGAGATTAGGTTTGATAGGTCTTTCTCTGTTGCATCTGACTTCAACATCTTCACACACACTTTAGTCAAATCGTTGGATTTGTCTTTCCAGCCCTATGGCCTCCTCCAACACCACTTGCCCAAAGTGGCCTGTCTTACGGGTCTGCCTAAACTGCCTACAACCAGCCTGCCTCAAGGCAGTTATGAACTCTAGATTATCCTCAAAAACATTAAACCAGAAGCTAAAAATTATCTTCACTAGGTCTCTGTTGCAGGTCTAATTTTCTTATCTTTCATCATTTATCTTTTTCCTAATTCTTATTTTCAGTATAGTTTATTTTGCTTCCAGGTGTTTCTCCTGGGTTCTGTATGCTGTTTCATAGGGAAGAATTATCCTGTCATAAAATTATTTCCTGAGCATTCATTACATCTCTCAGTTGAAATGGGTTCTTTTATGGTATTGATTCATTTGAGTTTTCTCAAAATGGGAAGAATTTTCAAAATGGTGTTTTCCTCAAAGTTCAGAGTATGTCTTAGCCTCATCTTTACTCTTTTTGAAATTCACTTTTCAAATTCTTGTCCCTCTTTTTATCTTTTTAAATTAAAATGTTTTATTTTTACTATTCTTTTATTTGAGTACAGTTGATATTCAGTGTTACATTGGTTTCAGGTTTTCAATATCTCCATACATTATTCTATGATCACTACAAATATAGCCACCATCTGTCACCATATAACACTATTATAATATCATTGACTATATTCTCTACACTGTCCCATATCTCTTTTATAAATCTCTGATTTTTATGTTTTCTGTTATTCCAATTTTCGACCATCATTTTACTTGGTTACTTTAATTAAACATGCCTGATTTACACACACTTTGCTGAAAACCATAGCATTTGATTTATAGTAGTCTTCTTCTTCTTCTTTTTTTTTTAATTAACATATAATGTATTATTAGCCCCAGGGGTACAGGTCTGTGAATCGCCAGGTTTACACACTTCACAGCACTCAGCACAGCACATACCCTCCCCAATGTTCATAACCCCACCACCCTCTCCCAACCCTCCCCACCCCCCCGGCAACTCTCAGTTTGTTTTGTGAGATTAAGAGTCTCTTATGGTTTGTCTCCCTCCCGATCCCAACTTGTTTCATTTACTCTTTTCCTGTCCCCCATATTGCACCTCCATTTCCTCATATCAGGGAGATCATATGATAGTGTCTTTCTCTGGTTGACTTATTTTGCTATCATCCATGTCATCGCAAATGGCAAGATTTTATTTCTTTTGATGGCTGCATAGTATTCCATCATATATATATATATATATATATATATATATATATATATATATATAATTCATTTGTTGATGGACATCTAGGTTCTTTCCATAGTTTGGCTATTGTGGATATTGTTTGGTGCACGTGCCCCTTTGGATCATATAGTAGTCTTCTTTACCTCTATCAGAACCCCAGGAAGCTTTATTTATTTATTTACTCACATAAACAGATGATCCAACACAAAGTTTTTTAAATTTCAAATATATTATAATGTCTTACCGCTTAACACTATGCTTACTGCTCTCTTTCACTGTCTGACTAAATCCTCATCATCACTATGCCATTTAATCAGAAAGAACATTTGAACTCAGAGTTCTCTCCATATCAGGGAATGAAGACTCCACCCTTCTGTTTGTGCAGGTAAAATAAATGTTGATATTGTCTGTGGTGCACATACTCCATCCTGTTCACCAGAATATTCACCATAAAAATATATACAAAATAAAAACCATACCTCACCACTTCTATTACCACCCAGCATGCTAAAAACACCATCATATGTTCCTGAATTATTGACTTGATTGATAACCCCACTTCCACACATACTGCACTCCTTTCTCCCTGCAAATTTATTTTGGTAAAGCAACTTAACCTAAAAATCAAGTCAGATGACTTTATTCTGCTGTCGAACGTCTTTTGGTATCTTCCCCTTTCATATTAAATAAAAACTGAAGGCGTTTCAATGTACTAGAAGGTCATGCATCAATACGTTCTTCCTCTCTCCACCACTATAAACTCCTCATTGGCCTCCTTGCTTTTCCTCAAGAATAACAGACCAGCTGTTCACACAAAGTCTATATACTTACTTGCTCTGCCTAGAGTAATCTTTTCCTTTAATATGTGTATAACACCCTTCTTCACTTCCTGGGTCTTTGTGCAAATAACATCTCATAAATGAGATATAACCACCCAACACAAAATTAACTTTCCTTCCAGCATTCTCCAATGGCTTTTACCTTTCTTGTATTTCTTTGTAACACTTATCACCATCAACCATCAATCATTATTCTATTACTGGTTTATTTTCTTATTGGAGACAGAGAGAGAGAGAATTGGGAGGGGGCACAGAGGAAGAAGAAAACACCCCACTGCCTAGAAAGCCTGCTGGGGAGTTACATCACAGGACCCTGAGATCATGACCCAAGACAAAGGCAGTCACTCAATGGACTGAGCCACCGAGGTGCCCCTCTATTATTGGTTTATTTCACTATTATATTTCAAAAGAATGTAAGCTCTTTGTGGTCAGGTATTTTATAGTTTTATTAATTGAAGTATTCTCAGAAAGGTAGCTGGCAGATTGTAAGGGCTCACTAAACTGTATTTTGTTGTTATTATTGGGCTCCTTTATGGGCTTTACCTCTTACGCTAGAAGTCTATCCTTCAGATGTAAGCAATAAGAATAGAGCCCTGCTGCCTGTTCAAATGAGTAAGAAGCCTGTATTAAGTGGATATTTTAAAAGCTAAATGAATGGCTTAATCGTTGTATATAGGGGGAAAGGGAACATATTTTCCACAGTTTAGAAGTGGAGTTCTTTTATAGAGTTCTTGTACAAGCCTACACTATTGTACGATAATGGGCAGTTGTACATTCCAATTATACAAACACTTTGGTATTTTATATCCTTTTTTTGTAATTCATGACTGGATCATTTAATTCCTTAGGAGCATTATAGCATTTCAACTTTTCCTGTTCAATAAACTTATTGGGGTTGCTACCTTTTTTATTCAAATGGAGAAATAGTCATGATTTAATCTAAATAAAGTGTTATTGATTGTGTTGTTTTCTAGGAATGAGTCGCACATGCTAGTTTAAAAGTTTTGTTAAATTCCCAAGTCTGTCACCAATAAAAGCCTTTTGTAGATTAGTAACTTGATCAAAACAGAAAAGTTATGTAACACTCAATTGTTATACTATCTTTGTTTCCATCTTGCATTGTAATAACACCCATCTTAACTCTATTTAAGACAAGTCATCGCCAGATGGCTTTCTGGCATTGATTGCATGATATGAAATCTAATATAACTAAAAGTTTTTGGTTTTAGTAGCATATAAATCAATTTAGAAAAATATATGTATTTGAATATAAGATAAAGTTTTAAATCATTTGGCAATTGTAAACTAAACTTTTTTAGGTAAATTTTTATTTTCTAAAATTTCATTCAGCTCTTTTGCAATAAGAAACAAGTTACAAAAAATTAAGGTTTATTTACCCCAATTCAAAATTATTAGGTATATAATCATAGAGGTTGAAGTATTTAAAATATTGAACCCAAAACATTTTATTAGGTAAATTCATGAATGCTGAGCATTCACTGTTTAAATATACTAATACTATTGATAGACTGGTAGAAGCCTAAAATCAAATATTTATTAAATATATATATCCATATCTTTTCATGGCGTGGTAATTCATTTCTCTAGCATTAAATAATATTCCATTGTTTACATGTACTGCACTTTATTTCACCTTTCACCTATGGAAGGATATCTTGGTTGCTTCCAAGCTTTTGTCAGTTATGAATAAAACTACTATAGACATATTTGTGGGTATAGATTTCATCTTCTTTGGATAGATACCAAGAACTGCTACTGCTGAATCATCTGGCAAGGATATGTTTAGTTTTGTAAGAAACTGCCAAGTTGTTTTCCATTCTTTATTCTCAATAGACATGGAAGAACATTCCTGTTGCTCCACATCCTCACCAACATTTCGTGTTCTGTTGTCAGTGTTCTGGATTCTGGGTATGCACTGGTGTCTCTTTTTTGTTTTAATTTGCATTTTCCTGATGACATATGATGTGAAGCATCTTTTTATATGCTTATTTGCCATCTGTAATATTTTCTTTTGTGAGGTATCTGCTAAGGTCTTTGGTCTTTGTGAGGTATCTGCTAAGGTCATTTTTAATCAGGTTTTTCCCCTATTGTTGAGATTTAAGGGGTCTTTGTGTATTTTTGATAAACAGTCCTTTGCCAGATGTGTATTATGCAAATGTTTTCTCATAGTCTATGCTTTGCCTTTTCATTCTCTTGGCATTGTTTCACAGAGTAGACATTTTTAAATTCAGTGCTTGTGCTTTTGTAGCTAAAGTTATTTCCAAAACCAAGGTCATTTAAATTTTCTTCTATATTACCTTCTACATGTTTCATGTTTAGGTTTATAATCCAATCTGAGTTAATTTTTGTGAAGAGTGTATGATATCTGCCTGGATTTATTTTATTTTATTTTTATTTTATATTTTTACATTTAGCTTCACCATTACTCCAGAACCTTTTGTTTAAAAGTTTGTATTTTGCTCTCTTGTATTGCTTTTGCTTTTATATTAAATATAAAATATAATTGATAATATATATTCCATTCCTTTAATCTAGTCTTTCTGTGATATTACAATATCTTGCTTACAATTATCGTTATGGTATACTTTTTTTAAAAGATTTGATTTATTTATTTGACAGAGAGAGAGATCACAAATAGGCAGAGAGACAGACAGAGAGAGAGATGAGGAGAAGCAGGCTCCCTGCTCCCTGCTGAGCAGAGAGCCCTATGCGGGACTCGATCCCAGGCCCCTGGGATCATGACTTGAGCCGAAGGTAGAGGCTTAACCCACTGAGCCACCCAGGCGCCCCATCGTTATGGTAAACTTTGAAGTCAGTCCTCAGTCTTTGTTCTCCTTCAACACTATGTTGACTATTGTGAGTCTTTGCCTCTCCATATAAACTTTAAAATAAATTTGTTAATATTAAGCAAAATGAGACCTCAAGGATCTGAGAGATGTCTAAGACGTACTTGATACATCCCTTGGGTATGGTTTATTGAAGTGTCCACCTGTCTGAAAGCTGGGGAATCTAGATAAGGGAGGAAAAATTAGTTATGATAAAACATATCAACAAACATGAATAAATTTTGTAAAACTTATTGTCATGGCTCATATACAATATGACCAACAGAGGGACTACAAAAGGAAAGCATCAGTTATGTTTTTTGTGAAATTTTTTATTCAAAATAAAGCAATGAGTGGGGAAGACACAATGAGAAAATTACCATTTTTTAAACGGTAAACTTCTTACCATCTGGAATAGGTGTTATATTCTAAGTAGTATATTGAAAAGTAAAACATTGGGGCGCCTGGGTGGCTCAGTGGTTTGGGCTGCTGCCTTTGGCTCGGGTCATGATCTCAGGGTCCTGGGATCGAGCCCTGAATTGGGCTCCCTGCTCCACAGGAAGCCTGCTTCCCTCTCTCTCTATCTCTCTCTGCCTGCCTCTCTGCCTACTTGTGATCTCTGCCTGTCAAATAAATAAATAAAATCTTTTAAAAAAGAAAAGAATAGTAAAACATTAAAAAAAATTTAATTAAAAAATTATGTAATTTTTTAAAAAGGTTAAAAATAGCAGAACCATTTTTCTTATACCTGGAAAATACATTGTATATATATCTATCAAAAATAACTTGTCATGGGGGCGCAGGGTGGCTCAGTGGGTTAAAGCCTCTGCCTTCGTCTCAGGTCATGATCCCAGGATCCTTGTATCAAGTCCCACATCGGGCTCTCAGCTCAGCAGGGAGCCTGCTTCCTCCTCTCTCTCTGCCTGACTCTGCCTACTTGTGATCTCTGTCAAATAAATAAATAAAATCTCTTATAAAAAATTTTAAAAAAATAACTTTCATGTCTGGAAACAGGAGCATATGGAAAAAAATAATATCTGAGGACAGTACTTCTGCCTTGTTTTGTGCCTTGTTAATATTTTTAAACAGTCAGGCAACTTTTAGCTTTATTGAAATACCTGCTAAAATACCAGCAGTGCCATTGGAGCCCTATGAGTATAAAAATTAATTGCAAATATTCAAAATGTTTACTATGGTGTCACTATTTAGGGCAACCACCAAGTATGTTTCAGAAGTAAGCATAACTGTTACTCTTCCATAAGGCAAAAGGGCATATTTTCAGGAGTTCCATCTGCTGTACCAGGAGGTGAATCAAGTAATGATTTTCGTCTATAAAATAATTCACTTTTCAATCTAACATTCATCATTCCACATTATAATAATAAAAACTAGGAGGAGACTAAAACATACAAAAAACTACAACTACAACAACCAGCTTTTCCTTCAGTGGAAAAGTAAATATAACCTTATGAGTACCCTGAAATTTATTTTTAAATATTTTTAAGATAAGCATTTTTGTTAGAAAACCATATATTTTATATTGCTAAGAAATAACAGGCAAAGTTTTATTAACTTCTAAAAAGTCTAGTTACTTCTATTTATCTATTAACTCATCTCTTTATGAAGTAGAACATGATCACACCTATTGTATCTACCCAAGTTTGTATGCTTTGGTTATTTTATGTTTGCTATTTCCTTGCTTAATTTTTACAATATTTGATACTTAATAGTATCTTTAAGTCCATCTACGGTTTCACAGAATTTGTTTGAACTTCATAAAAATGTACCATACTTTCGCACTGTCCTTGTTTTACTTCTCTATTAACTTTCCAAGACTTATTCACTTTAGAGTGTGTAGCTATCATTTATTTTTATTCCTCCATAATGCTATGTTTACAAATTTGTATTTATCTGTACCTTTAAAAATATCTTAATTATATACCATTTCTCATCTCACATAACACTCATGTTACTTCTACATTTATCAGATATTATGTAACTAAAAACCACAAATCAGCAACAATAAAGCACCATTTTTCAAAATTAAATGGCTTACCAGAATTCTTTAATTCTATCCTTTATTTGTATTAGATGACCCTTTATTCTGGTATTTGGCAATGTTCATATGGAGGAAAGCTTATAAGTTGATATTCCATAAATAGAAGGATTTATTATGATTGATTAATTATTTTCATTTAGAATGCATAGAATATTGTTGATTTAATATTTCTTTCTTACTCTCTGCCTGGAACATAGTGCTATCTATGTAATAGCCACTAAAATATTAAGTTAATTACCTAGACTTTAAACTTCATATGAATAGGAATAACATACAGAACTCTTCTCAGATTGGGACACCTGGGTGGCTCAGTCAGTTAAACGCCTGAGCCTTTAGCTCAGGTCCTGGGATTCAGTTCTGTAACAGATTCCCTGCTTAGCCGGGAGTTTGCTTCTCCCTCACCCTGCTGCTCCCCCTGCTTGTGCTCTCTCTCACTCTCTCTCTAACAAATAAATAAAATTAAAAAAATGAATTCTTTTCAGATAGCTAATATAGAATATCGTCTTTGTATTCATCAAAGGGAAAGTGCCATATAATAATGAAATTCAGACTACTTCAAATTCATTTTTTAACCAGTAAGAAAGTACTGGAAACAAGCCAAAAATGTCTTTAATGAATCAAAGAAATAGATTGATTTTCAATATCTTAATGTTTCTAAAATAAATTGCAAGATTTTTATACTAGATATCAGTGTAAATATTCATTATACAAGGATATTCTAAAAATAAACCTGAGAAAACTACTTGACATATACGATGACAAAAACTAGTTTGACAAAAGTCAGTTTGGGTAAAACTTACAACACCTACCACCTGAAACTCTTGTTCTATAATTTAATTATTTTAATTTACAAAAATACAAAAATAATATATCAGAGTAAGTTTATTGATAGCTTTGAAGGTATGCTCTGGTTGTGCACTGTTTACTATTGAAAGGGGAATCAAATATGTGATGCTTATGGTATAACTATATTAAAATTCAACAAGTTCAGAGGCATACGAGGAATAGAATAAAGACAAAAGATGACCCTTACTTATCCTAAAGATAGACAATGGTATATATGTGCTAGTTGGGGAGAGAATTCAGCCAGTAGATGGAGGATGTGGTAGTGGAAAAAAAAAGACACAACGTTTTGGTTGAACGTTTAACACTATATTTAACAAAGTGAAATTGTGTGTTAATAGCCTTGAATAAAATCCAAAAAATATTTTCAATTCAATGAAGATTATTTAGGAAAAACTTGAAAAATACAACTTGATAAGGATTCCAATAAAAGATTCATAAGCAATACAAGTTTCAGAATTTTTAGTATATTTTCCCTAAAAAGCCATTTGATTTAAATTAAAAAGAATGCTATTTACCTGCCACTTAAATAAGAGGAAATTATTTGGTTTTGTAATAAGTCAATAAAATAAATTAACATATCTTTAGAAAACAGATATGCACACTTAGTTAAAAATAATAGTGCTTAAGCTGTTCAGCAAACATTTGTAAAATTCCTTTCCATCAGCTAGCTCTGGAGTTCTGCTAGGTGAGTAAGGCCATGTATGTTACTGCTCAGAGTACTGACGCAAAGCAATTGTCCCCTTCACCTCCATTTTTTGCCGCTGATATGTCATGCTATGTTGTTTAGAGATACATAGATGGCCCTACATGAAGGCCTTTTTGTGTGTGTATATGGGTGACTGTGATTTAACTTTCAAATCAGATGGCTCCTGATTTACAATGATTCAATTTATGATATATTTAGCAATGATGTGAAAGTGAAAGTGATTCAGTAGAAACTGTACTTTGAATTTTGAATTTGGGTCTTTATAAAAAGGGCCAGTGACATGTGGTATGGTGCCGTCTTGTGATGCTGGGCAGGGGCAGTGTGCCACAGCTCGCAGTCAGCGAGAAGATTACAGGGGTGAACACCTGATATTCTTACAACCATTCTATATATAACCATTCTTCTTTTTTTTAGTGTAATATTTAATAAATTGCATGTGATATTTGATACTTTGTTATAAAATAGGCTTTGCTTAAGACGATTTTGCCCAAATGCAGGCAAATGTATGTGTTCTGAGTATGTTTAAATAAGCTTAAGGTAAGCTATGATATTTGATAGTTTAGGGGTATTAAATTCATTTTCGATTTTTCATGTGTTTCTCTGTACATAGCCCCCTTGTAAGCTGAGGAACATCTCTATATGTATATGTAGCCTTGGTATGGCTTACATATTATTGGCATGAAACATCTAGAACAGTACGTGTGCCATATGATTGTCTACAACATCAAACAAGTTTCTTGAAAACTTGTGCCAAAGGGGTTATGTCTTTAAGGATACTTATTTCAGAAGGGTTCTCTCAAACGTAAGATTTTTCAGAAGATAAGTGAAAATCTGACCAAACTAAACATTTTTCCATTTTCCCTAGTGAGCAAAGATAGCTAAAATCTATCTGCAATTTTCAACACTGTACTCAACGTCTGTAATTCTAATTTAAGAACAGATTATTTATATCAAAACCACATGTTGGCCTCATCTTACACAATATTCATAACTCTCACTCAGAGCTTTGGACACTTTTATTTGTTGAGTCTATGTGGTACTACAGACATTCATCTTTTTTGAACTGATAGCTTCATGTATGTCTATACTTTTGGAAATACATGCATCAGAGTTCCATTGTAAAATGTCTGGGTTATAAAATGTGCTATGCTATCAAAATGGTAATAAGAACATACAAATGACCTGATGTAATGAACTGGACCAGATTGCCAGATATCACTTTTCATACCAAAAAGATTCAGTGGTAAGTTCTAAAATGGCCAGCTATACTTTGACTGAATTTTAACTCATTTAACTTCTTTCTTTGTGTACAGTATTATACATTAGTCAGTATTATAGTAAATAAGTACTTTGGGCAGATGTAAATAGGCTGTAATAAAAAATGTTTTTCTTCTTTCTTTTAGTCCTTTTTACTTGTAAGACTAGCCACAAATACCATGCCTCCTCCAAAATAATTTGCAATCCAAATATATCTCTAAATGAATTTTTTGCACAGAAAAAAAAAATATATATACACTTACAGTAGACATGTTCAAAAATAGTTACACAACAGCAGGGCCCTAAATGTAAGCAGTATAATTGTTTTGTTTTGTTTTGTTTTCTTTAAATAAAAAGAGGTTATGTGAAATGCTAGAATTTTATTTCCAGGCCTAGTATTTCAAGACAGTTAACTACACTTACAGTGTCAACAGCCTCTTGTTGGCAGTATGATTTTATTGGCTCCATGGAATAACAGCCAAGAAATTACTATTGCTACTTTCTTTTATGACACACACAGAAAAAAAAAATTGACACATTTGCTCAAGACCAACCAGAATCATTTTAACCTATCAAAATTGATGGGAGGCCTTCACTGCCAAAGTCACTGCTGGGTTTTCACAATTCATTGCAGACAATCTGCTACTCCCATTTTGATAAAGGAGGGAAGAGTCATAATCAGGGAAGAAAGGTAGATTAATGCTTGTAATTATCATTGAATTATTTAGCCTGCTATAGGATTATTATTATTAGTGTCATTTGATAATTTTCTCTCATTTTATTAAACACAACTGTGAGTAATTACCCTACCTAATATTTCTCTGTATTGGCTGACTAGCTAGCAAGCATTCATGAAAATATCCATTAACCACACATATAAAATGCTGCATTATGATGCTGTTGAATCAGAACATACCACTACCTGATCCTGTAGCTCTTTGAGGATTTGCAAATCAATTAATTCTATGTTTATTGGATTCTTCCCATACAATTAGAAAATTTATAATAGAGTCCATGAACATTATTAGTTTTACCATTTTAAACCAGCAATCACACTTTGATTTTTACAACAAAAGCAGAAATATAAACACACACATTTGGGTCAGTTTTCTGTTAGTCTGTCTGGACTTCAAAATCCTATTCCTAAAGATAATGCACACCAAAGTTCTGGATTAAACAAGAAATTAGATGGCACCTGAACACTTGATTTAATATTCTCCAAAGGACTATGCAACTTATTTCTTACATTATGACATTGTTTTACAAAGATCCACACTTTTATAATGTTAGTATTTTTAATAATCAATAAAGTCAATTAATCATGATTAAAAATCAAACATAAAAATTTCTACTTTTTGCTTTTGCCCCCTCTATTTAGAACTTATTTATAGCCTGATAATTCAATGGTCCCTATGTTTATGTAAATCTGGACAGAAATAGCTCTAAGATCCCATTCAGAACTTGATATTAATCTAAGTCTTTTGGCTCCATTTATCCTGAGAGCAAAGAGTAGGACAAAGGATTTGAGTACTGTTAGTTTATCTGGGAGATTATCCAAGGTAGAAAAGAATGGGAAAGCAACTTTGTCAAAGAGGTACATTGTTGATATAATTGTTGTGGATAGAAAATGAAGGCTTGCTTTTACTGAAAGGTCCTGAGAAACTTCTTTAAGTTGTCCTCATGAAGACCAGAAAACTGACAATTTTATCTATGGTTCTTATTTCCACTTCACTGAGAGCTGTCCTCATAGGACATTAACTCTCCTACACTTTTGGGTTGTGTTGGACACATTCTAAAATGAGAGAGAGAACATGAGATGCTATCAGTGTTAAGTAACTTCAATTTCCCATGGAACTATCCACCACAGGTTTGGCTATAATCAGGTGTTGGGCCTTGATATCAGAGGGATTTGAGGCAGTATCATTTTAGGTTAATCATTATATCTGAAATTTCCAAAAACTTCAACTGATGAAACTTTGATTATAAATCTATAAATATAACAATAAATCTACAGTATTCCCATTATTTTCATAGAAATACACAGACAAAGCATCAATTGATTAATATTTAAATGTTACAAAATGCTGAACTGAAAGAATTTGGTCATATAGCAACATGTAAGAAGTAGAACTTAGGTTTAGGTTAGAACTCAGGATGCATTTGAGACTCAGTTAAGAAATTGAAAGGAGGGATGCCTGGGTGGCTCAGTGGGTTAAGCCACTGTCTTCGGCTCAGGTCATGATCCCAGGATCCTGGGACCGAGCCCCAAATCGAGCTCTCTGCTCAGCAGGGAACCTGCTTCCTCCTCTCCCTCTGCCCGCCTCTCTGCCTGCTTGTCAACTCTCTCTGTCAAATAAATAAAAAAATCTTAACAAAAAAAAATTGAATGAATGTCTGACTATCTTATAGGTTTGCTAAAAATCAGTGACTTTGTGTTCACGTGTGGCTATGCAGGAATTTTTAACTTTCTCTAAGAAGTTATTAGATTTGATTATATAATGGCAGTAAAGGAGGGGAAAAGCAAAGTACAAACCCCATAAAGAGAAAGACACTGACTATGAGAAAAGAGTAATAGATAAGAAGAATCAATGCATTTGAGGAAAATGGGAATTGAAATACACAATGATTGTTGATTTTTTTAGATGGAGAAAACAAAAGTAGCTTGCAAGAAGGAAATAACAGAAGACATGTTGTGATGTGAGACAGAATCCTGGAAAAGGCAGTAACGTGGAATAAAGGAGTAGGGAGAGCATATCAGGTAATATGGATAGGAAGGAGTTAGGAGGTAATTGCTTGATAAATTTTATATGGCCCACTTAAATGCACAGATTTCTCTTCTTTGATTTATATGGAGAACAGGGTGTCCTTTCTCTTCCCTTTCAGAGCACCAGAGGTGTACTCTTTCAGACTGAAAACCTGAAAAGCTCAGGACTCAGTTGCTTAAGCACAGCTGAGAGGACATATTTCAATTAAGATTTACATTTTGCTGTATGTAGTAGACTGTCAAAAGTGGTTTAACCATATTTTTTCATTTAACAAGAAGACTACAGAGAGTGTTTTCTGGTGTTGGTTCAGAGTGTCCATCCCTCTGAACAGATTTTTCTCTCAAAGTCCGGGGCAAGAAATCAATTGTTACATATGTATTCACTAAAAAAGCAGCTGGAAGATGCTGAGCACTGTGGCCCATGAGATCAAGGCACCAGCACACACTTGTGAGTGGTGAGCTCCCAAGGCTGGAGGAAAATTCTAGAATAAAGTGCTTATTAGAGAGCCATACCCTTTCTCCTGTTTCCTTACCTCTCTGCACTACCCTCTTGTATCCACAGCATTGGAAATGCTTTTAGCAACACACCACACTGAATCACCACAAATTATGTGATTCTCTTGGTGGAAAACCAAACACTGTGTAAAAACTGTGGTTTTCTAGTTCATGCTTCTGGATTGAAAATAATTCAGAATAAGCTGATAGGAGTAGCCAAGAGAGATTTTATCTTCTGTTTGGAAAAGGGCTTCTATATAAGTGAGTAGAGGAACCTTTAAGAATTATTAATGTTTAGGGGCACCTGGGTGGCTCAGCGGGTTAAGCCTCTGCCTTTAGCTCAGGACATGATCTGAGGGTCCTGGGATCGAGTCCTGCATTTGGCTCTCTGCTTAGCAGGGAGCCTGCTTCCTCCTCTCTCTGCCTTCCTCTCTGCCTACTTCTGATCTGTCTCTGTCAGAGGAATAAATAAAATCTTAAAAAAATAAAGAATTATTCATGTTTAGGGGCACCTGGGTGGCTCAGCGGGTTACGCCTCTGCCTTTAGCTCAGGTCATGATCTTAGGGTCCTGGGATCAAGCCCCACATCAGGTTCTCTGCTCAGCGGGGAACCTTTTTCCCCCCTCCCACTTTCTGCCTGTCTCTGCCTACTTGTGATCTCTGTCAAATAAATAAATAAAGATTTTTTAAAAAGATAATTATTCATGTTTACATATATGCACCAGAATGCTATGTCCCTTGTCAGATAGGTTTCAAATCAACAGAAATGATAATATTTTACTTAATAAGTTTTTTAATTCCTCTGTTAACATTTTGGAATACATCATTTTAATGCACATCTGCAAATTTGTAATCACTTCATGTGAGACAAGGAATGATTAAAAAGGCAACCAGGGGCACCGGGGTGGCTCAGTGGGTTAAGCCTCTGCCTTTGGCTCAGGTCATAATTTCAGGGTCCTGGGATCGAGCCTTGCATCATTCTCTAGGCTCAGCCGGGAACCTGCATCTCTCTCTCTCTTTCTGCCTGCCTCTCTGCCTGCTTGTGATCTCTCTCTGTGTCATATAAATAAATACAATCTTTAAAAAAAAAGGCAACAAAAAACATTTACAGTTTTGGACAGGAGTTTCCCTTACGTTTGGATAAGGATGCAAATTCAACTTCATAATAAATTACACTGCATCATAAAGATTAAATGCACTTGGGATTGCGTTCTCTCCTCCCTCCGTTCTATCGTACACACAGCTGCCCGACTAATCTTCCAAAAACACACAGTTTCATGTGCTGCTTTTCAAAACTAGCTTCCTGTTGCCTGAAAAAATAGTCTCTAATGCTTTTCTCTGGCATTCAGGGCTCTCTAGGATGGGCACTCTGGCCAACACATCACTGCTCGTTTGTTCCACCACACACAAGTGGATCTCGGGCTAGTTATTAAGAGACCCACCTCCTCACTGACCCAGCAAAGGTCTCGTGCATCTACTAAACTCTCGGCTCACTCAGTGATGTTCTCAAAGGCCATTAGTGGGTGACATGCCACTGCTAGAGTCAGGAGCCAGTGTGAAGTTGCCGCTGCCTAAGTGCATGGACTGAAAGCGAGAACGTTGATTCTCCAGGAGAAAACTGGGGCATTGTTATGAGAAGGCAGACGGCAAAACCACCCAGGTCCCCTATGACTGCTTTAACACATTCTGGACAAAATTTAAGGAGACAAGTGAACGTATTAACTCCCACTTAGGCTGTAGAAGGCAAATGCAATGGAGGAAGGCGTGATCTTCTTCTGAAACAAACCACTTAGCTCCAGCTACTTTTATAAATAGATCAGACCATGTCCAGGAGCCCACTTAGCTGGGTTCATTTGTATACAATGTCCATACCCTCAGGAATATTAACATTTTATCTCAGATTGCATTAATTTAAATAAAACTTAACAAAAATGGTGTGAAATGAACAAAAACACCATATTCTGTGATGAATCAAATGAAATACATTTTCAGTTGCTGTTTTCCCCATTTAAAGATAAAATTTCTGATAACTGTCATTATTTGTGAAAAGACACAAGACCAAAAGTTTGTGTGTATATGTGTTTTGGTTTTTGGTTTTTGGTTTTTTTCTTCCCCTTAAGGCTATAGCCATATTGTCACTAATAAAGATCTCAAATTTGCCTGGAAGCTTTCATGGCAAATTTTCAGTTTGAGGGTAGTCACCATGCAGCCAAATGGCTTTAAACATCATCAGCGCCTTTCTTCCACACACATTCTCTTCCTGGTTTAAACATTAGTTACCTTGGTTCTACACTGACACAGTATTTGCATCTCTCTCCTGTCCATAACTCCTAAAAGTTGGGTCCTCTCACTTTGGTTTCCCCAGAGCATGACATTTTATTTGGTGCTTGGGGGGCAATGGGCAGTTCAAGAAGTATGTTAATACTATCACTCAATGTATTGATCCATGCTATGCACCAACAGTGTAGTAAATATCGTTCATTTCTTGTAACAAAGGCAGTAGGAACTTATCCCAAGGGACGGAATTCCAAGGACAGAATGAAGGCAGGAAGGGAGCTGGTCTATTTGGACCTACTTTGTGAGAGACACTGGTTTAGGTATTTTTATGTATACATTATACCACTGAACTGTCACAATCCTGCAAATTTTTACATGCTTGGGTTTCTATGTAGCAAGTTTAGCAAGCCACCCAAATTCACAGTGACAGGCCCGTGAGTCAAATCCAGCATGCTTGACTCCACGATTGTCAAGTCCACTAGCCCCATATATCATGAATCTGAGATTCATGAGTGTGTAGGTGCTATCAGGAAATGTCAAAAATGCCCATTTCAGGGACACATGGATGGCTCAGTTGGTTAATTGTCTACCTCCAGCTCAGGTCATAATCCCAGCATCCTGGGTTTGAGTCCCCCATCAGGCTTCTTGCTTACCAGGAGCCTGCTTCCCACTCTGCCTGCCTCTCCCTCTGCTTGTGCTATCTCTCTGACAAATGAATAAATTAAATCTTTTGTAAAAATCTTGTTAAAAAGGCCCATTTTAAAGAATGATTTAAAACATTCTTTGGACAGCAATAGAAGTGAAAGCAGAATGACATAATGTAACGACAGATAGTTTATGTGGGAGCCCTTTGGGTACTCTGGTGGATGAATGTTTTTAAATAAGTTTTTTGTGGACATGGGGAGTTAGAGAGGAGAAGGGAGGTGGGAGAAATTGGAAGGGGAGCTGAACCATGAGAGACTATGGACTCTGAAAAACAATCTGAGGGTTTTGAAGGGGTGGGGGGTTGGGAGGTTGGGGTACCAGATGGTGGGTATTATAGAGGGCACTGCTTGCATGGAGCACTGGGTGTGGTGCAAAAAGAATGAATACGGTTATGCTGAAAATAAATAAAAAATAAATTTAAAAAAATTAGTTTTTTGTAAACTGCCAAAAAAGAAAAGCACTCCCATTTATAGCGTACACTTTATGGTTCACAAAGCACGTGCCAACAATAAAAATAATGATGGGTTACCGTTACAATTCATAGAAAAGGAGGTACAGGGAAATTGAATGAAAGGGAATAACAAAGTAGGTTCATAAGTCCATCTTCCTTGTAAAAAAAATTAACCTGAAAGTGCGTTTCTGCCACCTCTCTCCTGTTGGATCTGATAAAGAATGACCACGATACATGAATTATAGTTCGGGGTTTTGAAAAGCATAATAGCTTTATACCAACACTTGAGCTTTTATTTATTTATTTATTTATTTTTTGCTAACAAGATAGCTCGATTTGATATGCGGTTCCTGACAACCAACCTCAGAAGTAATTCCATCTTCATGAGAAGTCAGAAAGAACCACAAACCAAACCTCAAAATAGATTCAAAGGAAAATACTCAAAAAAATTTCCCTTCCTGGGGCACCTGAGTGGCTCAGTGAGTTAAAGCCTCTGCATTCAGCTCAGGTCATGATCTAGGGTCCTGGGATTGAGCCCAATATCTGGCTCTCTGCTCAGCGGGGAGCCTGCGTCCACTTCTCTCTGCCTGCTCTCTGCCTATTGGTGATCTATGTCTGTCAAATAAATAAATAAAATCTTTAAAAAAAAATTTCCCTTCCTATCAGAAGCAGACCAAACCACTAACAAATTCCCCAGAAAGCTTCATCTAAAAGGTTGTACTTTCCTCAGTCACCCAGCAGGACCTTCTTCTCTAGGCCTGGTATTTCTTCAATGGCCTATTCCAGAGAATAAGACACTAAACCACTGAGCGCCATGGGCCTCAGAACCACGAAAGAGATGATGAGGGGCACAAAGCACGCCTCTGGTCACCAAGAGGGTATGTAAACGTTTGCTGCTTTTCTGCATTTTTCAAAGCTGAGTTTTTAGCTGGAGGCCATTCCTTTATGATAAATTGCTGATACCGTATAGTAAAAGCCATTATATGATCTTTTACAAACCATTTCCTATCTTTGCATTCTCATGTGCCAAGACAGACACAGATTATTTAAAACCCTGAAGAGAGTGCTATTGCATTTAAATTGCCTGTAACCTTCGTGCAATAGATTTATGATTGATGATAGATTTAGTTAAAATATAACTGTTTTAAATATTTATTCTCAGTAAATGATTTCAAACTATGCTCATTTAAGTAAGTTGGTGCATAATCCCTTTTCTATTAAACCATAGTGCAAGGACCAATGCCGCGCTTCCGCGAGAACCGCAAGCTCTTTTTCTGGAATGGCCATATGCGTATGTATCAGGTGTCCTCTTTTCACTCCCTTTGTGGAGCACCTACCATGGAGGTCATGTAATAACCAATGACCAAAAAACAAACAAAAAACCCAAACATCCAGGTCGAAGTGATTCGCGCGTGCCATCATGCAAAGGCAGACCCTGCCTGGAGACCAGGGTACTTCTCAAATAGCAGGCAGGCATCTCAGCCCAGGACTGTGCTGGGGAAGTTGGTTTCGGGCTTCTGGCGCAATCAGAAGCCAGCGAAGTGACCCGAGAGTGCAGCCGGGTTTAGGGCTGATGATCTTTTCCAGCCAGGCTGCACCCGGACACCCGCTCGGGGCGCCAGGCTAGGAGGCCGCTGAGCGCCGGCGCTGGCCACGCTCGCAGGCCCCCAGGGCTTCACCCCGTGTCCAGGCCCCGGCCTCCGCCTCAGGAAGGAGGGGGGCGGGGGCGGGGGCGGGGGCAGCCCGGAGAAGAGGCTTTGCTAATTGCCAAAGCGGGAAGTGAGCTCGCAGAGGAGATGGCGGAGAGTCTGGGAGGAGGTGGAGGGTCTGGCGGAGGAGGGGCATGCAGCGCCCCGGTGCTGTGCTGCGGCCCAGTCGGGACTGGAGGACCCATAGGACTCGCCGCCCATGCGCTCCTCCGCTCCAGCCCAGCCCTGGAGTCCGCGCTGCCCCTCCCAGCCCCAAGGCTTCTCCAGACTACCCTCTGCGGACAGGTAAATTGAAACCGCGCTGCGCCCTCACCTGGAGCAGAAAGCGCAGGCTGCGAGCTCGCGGGGGTGTGGGGACCCAGCCTCCCGCGACCCCCGGGGCACCGGGACCACCCCGGATGCCACCCGGCACCCGGTTCCGCACGGGGTCGGGCCAGGGATGGCGCCGCCCGAGGTTCCCCCCGCCAGTGGGCGAGCTAGCCCCCATTGTTCGGCACCCCCATGCCTGCGTGCCAAAGTCCCCCTTCCCTCGTCTCCCGCCATGGCCCCACCGCTTTTGTTCTGGACTTGGGATCCTAGGTGGAAACTAGTCCCTCAGACCTCCCTGGCAGCAAGGAGCGCAGGGAGGGATTCTCGGTTTTTCCACCCTGGCTCTTCCTCTCTCCACATTCACATGCATTCTTGTGTCCTTTCCTCTCCTCATTGTCACTTTTATTAAATGGTTTTGTTCTGCATGTTGACCCGCAGAGCGATTTAATGAATGAATATACAGGAAACTGAGTCAGAGCCCACCTGTGAGAGCCCACCTGTGGAGGCCTTTCATTAGAATGGTCTCTGGTTCTAGCCTGAGTTCAAAATACTGCGTGTACCTGAGGACCGAGTCCAGATGTTTCTTTCATCTCTGACTTGAATTTGAAATCCTCCTCAGACTTCAGCTTCCGGGATTGCTCCCGTCCTTGCTCTCCCACTGTCTCGGTGGGGATCCGCCATGAGTGTTGAACACAGGAATGAATGAATGATATATACCCCCAGGTCGCTGGGGATTTTTCTTGTTTTGCTGAGGTTGGAAAGGCTTGGGAGAGACCCCCTGTATGCAGATACAGAGCTGCATGCAATTGCTTAGATAAACGTGTTCCCCACTTAATTGCTTGGGCATTGAACATTTCGCCCTTAACCTGTGGCTTGAGCAGTTAGGAGGAGACAATCGGGAGGTAAATCATAAGATGGCTGAATCCACATGGTGGTGGGCTGGGTTTGGGAGATTTTCCTGGAGATTCTAAAGAAAGATCTAAATTCTTCCAATGGGGAGTGGTAAACATCTTATCAATGGGAGATGGAAAATAAACTGTCTGGTTAACCTTTCCCTCCCCTTCAAAACCCATTATTTGAAAAAACAAAAAAGGAAGTGAAGGGAGAAATCCTCCCACTCCCATCCCCACTCACCTCCATAGCCACCTCCTCTTCCAAGAACTAACAGACAAGGTGCCAAGAAGTGTTAGGTACCAGCAGTGGTCTCAGAGCTCATTCAAGGATCATGGTGAAAGTCATTCAAAGAGATTGTGGGGGCACAGGGATCCAATTAAGGGGGACAAGTTTAAGGTTTTCCTGGTCCCCTAAAAATTAATGGCACTAGAGAAGATGAGCTTTGGGAAGTATAGCTTAATGGATACAACGTGTAAAAAGCTTCAGTGAGTCATGGTGGGAAGAGGCCATGAGGGCAGCAAAGACAGTCTTAGATGATGTTATTAATAGCACTACAGGCTCTAGATTTCCTGTGGTGGTGTTCTTGGCGAGACCAGCCCGGCCAAAGTGGATACTCACAACCTGCAACAGAGGGTCTTGGAGATCCCAGCAAGTGTGGTATGATGAGAGCGTAAAATGATAGGAGGTGTCCTTTGGAAGGACTGTCTTCTTGACTTTAAAAGGGAGAACCCAAATCTGTAGGTGAAATCTTCTTGGCTACAAAGAGGGCCGAGGCCTTCTAAGGTCAAGGTCTCCTCGTCATTTTAAAAGATGTCAAAGAACATATTCAGACATTTCAAAGATGTCCTCATGTCCATCCGTTCCCACTCTGGAATTCTATCAATAAGGTGAGAGTTCCTCTAGTTGGAAAAAAGATCTAAAAAGACTTCCCTTTCTCATGTAATTTCTGTAACCTCCAGGACACACCCACCTACCCCTTCCAGCGCTGTAATGAAGCTACAGCTGGTGCCAATTTGTGGAACTCATTAAAGGCTATTTTCCCTTATATACCCCCGGACCAAGTTCCCATGCTCCCTCACCTGATTTCCTGCACTCACCTCCCACCTGGTGTGTTCACACCTGCACGTGCCTTTTACCAAACCCTTTGCCAAAAGGCAGCCAGAGTGACCTTTCAAAGACCTATCAGTTCCTGGCCTTTGTCTCCATAGAAATCTGCACTGATCTTCTAACAAATTCTCAGTCCTCCAAAGGCATCCATAATCCTCCCATCCACCTCTTCCTACCCTTCCAACTGACTGATGCCTGTTCTGCCCTGTCTTTCTGCCCTTCAACCACGCTGCCTCCCTCTTCCTGTGGAGACCCCTCATGGTGCCTGCCTCCAAGCACAGGTGATTCCCATTGATGGGAAGACCCTCTTCCTCTCCCCCGTCTCCCCACTCCAGTTACTCTCACTTATTCGTGAGCTCATAAGCCCCATGGTACACACTCTCCATGCAGCCTGCTCTCTCTTTTTTAGCACTGGCCTCCATTTCTAGCTGTGGTTGTGTCACGGATGTCCCTCCCCAGCCTGCCTTCAAGCTCTCCGTCCGTTTAGCTCCAACACCTGACACAGTGCCTGGCACGTAGTAAGCCCTGGCTAGCTTCTAAGAGCCTCACTGAGGGACTGAAAGCGTTTTAAAAATGTCACCACGTAGGCTCCAAACTGTAGGCAGAAAAAGCTTTGCCTGGAATGACATTTTAGAGACATATTCGTCAAGTTAGATGTGTTCACTGAATTTACCTTGTAAAATTAAAAAAAAAAAGGACCTCTGTATCGCTTCGCATCTAACGAAGGCACATGTACACTATTAGACCACGTTATGAGCTTAATGGAAGGAGACAAGATTTTTTCGCTAAGAAAATGTATAAGACTGTTGAGGTCACGTGGGAGGAAATAGTCCGTTTGTTGGAGCATTGCTATCTTACTCTATCACAGCCACTAATAAAAATCTGACACGGGGTGAGTCAGAATTGTCTGTCGGAGATGAGTTAGATCTGGCTCATGTTTGTACAGACATGAAAGCCAGGAACGAAGAAGCAGGCTTTGAAAACCTGGGTTGAGGAGGCGGTGTGGTTCACTGCGATGAGCTAAGTGCCCAGGGCCACCGGAAGACACGCGGGCCTGTGTCCTTCCTTTGTTCTGGGGTCCGTCTTGCACCATGTGGTGAGGCTAGCAGCTGGGAACAGCTCAGGACAGGATCAGGTAGCATCTTACCTCTCCCACCCTCCTGTGGGCTCCAGTGGGCTCCAGTGGGTCCCACGGGACAGCCTGCCTTCCTTGCAAACCCAGTAGCACTGGGAGCAGAAACTGGGACCAAAGAGTGAGCACCCTGTTTGACAAGCTGGACCAGCCACCTCTTCTTCAGATGCAGGGGGAGCCCTGGCGTGCTGACTCCTCCCTTCTCCCTTTCCCCTTTCCTCCCTCCCTCCCTCTTCCCTTCCCCTCTCTCCTTCCCTGGTGGTGCCCTTTCCTGATGCCCACTTCATCCCTTTTCCTTTCTTACATGCCTGTCTTCTAGAGTTTCTTCTCTCCTCCCAATTACTTCCCTTCGTCTGAATCTCCTCTTTGGTCCCTTTGTCCCCGCTCTCTGCTCCTCCTCCCCTTCCCTGGCCCCTGTTCAGCTCCATCCAGACTGCAGGCAGAGCTAGACTAACACTCTCACTCACTATCTCAGCCACCCTCCAGAGAAGTCACTCTTCGGTGGCCACCTTCCTGACCCCCTGGTCCTTTCTCCACTTATTCAGCTATTGCTCTGAAGTCTGAGGAGGACAGAGCGGGGCTGCCGCAGAATCAGGCCAGAGGAGAAACCAAACCACGTGTCCACACTGTCCCCCAGTACTGCTGCTCTGAGAGCTTTCGGAGTCCTCAACAGGGTTAGGATTTAGGGGCTTCTTCAAAACCGGGAGTGAAAGCAGCCATAGGTCAAAAGAAAAGCTATGGCCCCCACACAAAATAATAAACACAAATGAAAACTAAGTTAGCTCTGAAGTCCCAAAGTCAAAGAATTGCCTTGAATATGTCACTAGAAAGCACCCAAGGCCTCACTATCTGGGTTCTGCGTGCCCTGGGAATGGCAGGAGGCTTTGACCCCCTTCCCTCTTCATCCACTCCCAAAGAACGTCCTCTGAGGTGGTCTTCAAACTTCCTCTGAGAAACTGTCTCTGGGAACTGTAGGCCCTCGGCTGCTGGGACGAATGAGGGTGATGTCAGGACCTGATGGGAAGCTTTACCAGGAGACTGTGGCTTCTGGATGCAGTCCTCAGGTCCCATGGTCTGGGTGAGATCAGGGTCTTTCAGTGGAGGCGGACAGATGAGATTTCAGATTTTGAGTTGATTCTGGGATGATTAGTGCTTTGGAGGGCATTGGGTGAAGGTATTTTGCACACGGGAAGGACACGAATTTGGGGAGCCAGAGAGTGGACTGTTAAGAGCTGACCTGCATTTCCCCCAGAAACCTTGCTGCTGTCCTTACCTCTGGTACCACAGAACGTGACCTTATTTGGAACTAGAGTCCTTACAGATGCAATCACATTACAGTGAGGTCGTTAGAGTGGGCCCTAATCTCCTGTAACTGATCTCCTTATGTAAAGGGAAAATCTGGACAGAGAGATGCCCCTACTGTCAGTGGTGGGCAGTGAATGAATTTCTAGAACCCTGACATTAGTGGAAAACAGACTCAGGCTGGGCACTAGGTAAATGGGAGCTCTAGTGGAATTTCAGATGAAGATGCTGTGGACCTCAGCTTCCCAGGTCATAGTGACGTTAGGATTTCAAATTCAAGTCAGAGATGAACGAAACATCTGGACTCGGTCCTCAGGTACACGCAGTATTCTGAACTAAGGCTAGAACCAGAGACCATTCTAATGAAAGGCCTCCACAGGTGGGCTCTCACAGGTGGGCTCCGACTCAGTTTCCTGTATATTCATTCATGAAATCGCTCTGCGGGTCAACATGCAGAACAAAACCATTTAATAAAAGTGACAATGAGGTGAGGAAAGGGAGGCCAGAAGGCATGTGAATGTGGAGAGAGCAAGAGCCAGGGCGGGGCGGAAAAACCGAGAATCCCTCCCTGCGCGCCTTGCTGCCAGGGAGGTCTGATGGACTAGTTTCCACCTGGGATCCCAAGTCCAGAACAAAAGTGGCGGGTCCAAGGCTCGGGATGAGGGAAGGGGGTCCTCGGTACCCGCGCGTGGGGGTGCCAAACGATGGGTGCTATTGCGCTCGTTGCGGGGGGGCACCTCGCCAGGCTCTGTCCCCGGCCCGACCCCGTGGGGTCCCGGGTGCGGCGTGTCATCCGGGGTGGTCCCGCTGCCCCAGGGGTCGCGAGAGGCTGGGTCCCGACACACACGCGAGCTAGCGGCCCGTGCTTTCTCCTCCAGGTTAGGGCACGGCGCGGTGTCACTTTACCTGCTTGTAGAGGGTCCTCCGGAGAAGCCATGGGGCGGGGGGGGGGGGGGTCAGCGGGCCGCGGGAGCGGGACAGCGAGGCCACAGGGGCTGGGCGGGAGTGCGGGGGTCCTGCAGTTCTGACTGGGCTGCAACAGAGAACCGCGGTGCTGCGCGCCCCTCCTCTGCAAGCCCCTCCACCTCCTCTCAGACTCTCCGCCAGGTCCTCCGCGAGCTCACTTCCAGATTTTGCAATTAGCAAAGCCCCTTCTCTGGGCCGCCCCAGCCCCCTGCCCCTCCCCCTCCGTCCTGAGGCGCGGGCCCAGGGCACGGGCGCCGGCAAGCCCCGGGGCCTGCGAGCATGGCCAGCGCAGGCGCTGAGCGGCCTCCTAGCCTGGCTCCCCAAGCGGGTGTCCGCGGGCTGCCTGGCTGCAAAAAGATCATCAGCCCTAAACCCTGGCTGCACTCTTGGGTCACTTTGCTGCCTTCCTGATTGTGCCCAAAGCTGGGAACCAGCTTCCCCAGCACAGGCCTGGGCTGAGATGCCTGCCCGCGATCTGTTTGAGCATTCTCCTAGACTCCAGGCAGGGTCCGCCATTGCATGATGGCACCCGCAAATCACTTCGACCTGGATGTGTGGGTTTTTTGTTTGTTTTTTGGTTACTGGTTATTACATGACCTCCATGGTAGGTGCTCCACAAAGAGAGTAAAAAGAGGACGCCTGATACATACGCATATGGCCATTCTAGAAAAAGAGCTTGGGGTTCTCTCGGAAGCGCGGCATTGGTCATTGCACTATGGTTTAATAGAAAAGGGATTATGCACCAACTTACCTAAATGAGCATAGTTTGAAATAGTTTACTGAGAATAAATATTTAAAACAGTTATATTTTAACTAAATCTATCATCAATCATAAATCTATTACACTAAGGTTACAGGCAATTTAAATGCAATAGCACTCTCTTCAGGGTTTTAAATAATCCGTGTCTGTCTTGGTACATGAGAATGCAAAGATAGGAAATGGTTTGTAAAAGATCATATAATGGCTTTTACTATACGGTATCAGCAATTTATCCTAAAGGAGCGGCCTCCAGCTAAAAACTCAGCTTTGAAAAATACAGAAAAGCAGCAAACGTTTACATACACTCTTGGTGACCAGAGGCGTGCTTTGTGCCCCTCATCATCTCTTTTGTGGTTCTGAGGCCCTTGGCGCTCAGTAGTTTAGTGTCTTATTCTCTGGAATAGGCCATTGAAGAAATACCAGGCCCAGAGAAGAAGGTCCTGCTGGGTGTCTGAAGAAAGTACAACCTTTTAGATGAAGATTTCTGGGGAATTTGTTAGTGGTTTGGTCTGCTTCTGATAGGAAGGGAAATTTTATCTTTAAAGATTTTATTTATTTATTTGATAGAGATCACAAGTAGGAAGAGAGGCAGGCAGAGAGAGAGGAAGAAACAGGCTCCCTGCTGAGGAGTGAGCCTGATGTGGGGCTCGATCCCAGGACCCTGGAATCATGACATCAGCCGAAGGCAGAGGATTTAACTCACTCTGCTAGCCAGGTGCCCAAGGGAAATTTTTTTTAAAGATTTTATTTATTTATTTGACAGACAGAGATCACAAGTAGGCAGAGAGCAGGCAGAGAGAGAAGTGGAAGCAGGCTCCCTGCTGAGCAGAGAGCTAGACTGGAGCTCAATCCCAGGACCCTAGGATCATGACCTGAGCCGAACGCAAAGGCCCAGTGAGCAAAACTCACTGAGCCACTCGGGTGCCTCAGGAAGGGAAATTTTTTTAAGAGTATTTTCTCTTTTAATCTATTTTGAGGTTTGGTTTGTGGTTCTTTCTGACGTCCATTGAAGATGGAATTACTTCTGAGGTTGGTTGTCAGGAACCGCATATCAAATCGAGCTATCTTGTTAGCAATAAATAAATAAATAAAAGCTCAAGTGTTGGTATAAAGCTATTATGCTTTTCAAAACCCCGAACTATAATTCATGTATCGTGGCCATTCTTTATCAGATCAAACAGGAGAGAGGTGGCAGAAACGCACTTTCAGGTTAATATTTTTACAAAGAAGATTGACTTATGAACCTACTTTGTTATTCCCTTTCATTCAATTTCCCTGTACCTCCTTTTCTATGAATTGTAACCGTAAACCATCATTATTTTTATTGATGGCACGTGAGAATTAGAGATCAATGCCCAAAGTGAAAGAAGAAGGAACTGCCTAGAATCCCTGCCTCATGAGACCCTGTGCTAGCAGGCCGCTAGAACCATCTCAACTATGTTAGTCTATCTTGGAAGCCAACAAGTGTTTGCCCAGTTAAGAGCACGGTAACAATCAGTCACGTTATGTTATAATGATTGTCGATATCTTTAAAAGCCTTGTCAAGTTCCTTTTTGAGTAAACCTCACCCCACCCTTAGAGAAATTTATCTGTGGTTCACCTCTTTGAAATACCTCACTGTTGTTCCACATTTACCATAGCCAAAAAAAAGAAAAAGAAAAAGAAAAAGCTTTTTATTAACAAAGTGTTCAGAAGGGGGCGCCACTGTAAACAATGGGAGTTTTCGCTGCTGGGACTACTTGTTGCAGAAACAGCTGAAAGCAATCAGGTCAGACAGAGCCAAGGCCTGGAGGGATTTTTAAAATTACAAAAACCGAACCAAATCAAACCAAAACAAAAATCAAAACCAATGGCCAAGGGCGCCTGGGTGGCTCAGTGGGTTAAGCCGCTGCCTTCGGCTCAGATCATGATCTCAGGGTCCTGGGATCGAGTCACGCCTCGGGCTCTATGCTCAGCAGGGAGCCTACTTCCCTCTCTCTCTCTCTGCCTTCCTCTCCATCTACTTGTTATTTCTCTCTGTCAAATAAATAAATAAAATCTTTAAAAAAAAAAAGAAATGGGCAAGATTTCAAGTTTACTACTAAAGGTATGACATTCTCCTAAGACATGCGCGTGACTTGACCAATATATTTATATATTTATATTTGAAGAAGAAGGAACTATTTGATGCAGCAAATCCACGTTGATTATAAATTACCAGATATGGGGCTCCTGGGTAGCTCAGTGCTTTAGGCCTCTGCCTTCTGCTCAGGTCATGATTTCAGGGTCCTGGGATGGAGCACCACATCGGGCTCTCTGCTCAGCGGGGAGCCTGCATCCCCCCCCCCTCTGTCTTTCTCTCTACCTACAAGTGATCTGTCAAATGGGTAAATAAGATTTTTAAAAAAAGAATTACTAGGTGTGAAATACATCGAGGGTATGGGAAGGAAAATGATTTCACCTGATCAGACTAGGAAGTGGTTGAAGCCTGAATTAAAGTGCTATAAAAAGAGTAAAGACCTGGGAAATATATGGGGAAAAAATCCCTAGAAAACAGCAATAATAACTGACTGCTCTTTATTGATCCAGATCCTGTGGTAGACAAAGAAGAGCTGATTTTAGCCAGAGGATGATCTCCGTTTGTCTTCATGATCTGGCATTTCCTGCAAGCCAGGCATGGGGCTCTGCACTAGAGCTACAAATGCCGGGGGCCCTCACTGTCCCTTTTCTCTTCTCAGGGGGACAACGGGCATGTCCATGGTGCAGTGAGACAGGCTTTACCACAGGGAGATAAAAGACTGCCAAGGGTAGGTTGGAGCAGGGAAAAGCCACTTAGGAACTGATTTTCAGGGGAGGTGATGGACAAGGGCAAAGTAAAGAATGAGGATGAGTGTGTCAAGTTTCAAAGTGCCAGGAGGCAGCACAGTGCATTCGGGAAACTACAGCAAGTTCATGACAGCTGACAGCTGATCTCACAGCATCACCTGGGGATGGAGGCTGAGCCCCGGGGTTAACACTGGGGGTGAGATGGTTTGTACACTATGCCGAGCAGGTGAGGTACTACACTGTGGGGACACAGGGAGCTACCGGAGGATTTCAAATATCAGAATCGTAACTATAATAGAGTATTTACTTGCATCCTAGCTTTCATCAAGGGTAAGATGCACTATAGTTTATGTTCGACTAAGAAAGAGAAATGCTGTCAGTTAAACTAAGATATGTCATCAAGTGCAACGTGAGTGCCACCTTAAGAGATATTAAAATTGGGGGGGAGGACAAATCTTAGAACAAGTAAACAGTGGTACTAGAATAATTAAGAAAGGTCGAACGCTTGGATCAACAAAATAAGTGATTATTGCTTACCATGTGCCCCAATCTATATTAAGTCTTAGAACAAGAGACATTCTCATCTTGATGCCCTGCAGCTGTTAGACCCAAGGTACAGAGGGCAGTAGCCAACGACCAGCAGGCCCCAAGTGCCATGTGCAGACTCTAAGACCAACTGCCTTTGAGAGAGGAAACGGTTGAGAGTGGGCTTTCTGAGGTAGAGAATTACTAGCTAGGAAAGGAGGAAAATTGACACAGAATTGGAATTGATGCCTCTCCATGACAGAGTTGGTGAAACTTCCCTTCTCAGAGATCTTGAGGCTACTCAGAAATGTATTTTTCATTTTGGACAGAACATTCAGGATAAATATGATCTGTTCGAGTTTCTGGTTCTCTTATCAGGACTGTTTCTTAGGCTTCGCTGGCACAAGAAAAGGGTTTTGATAGTCCAGGGTCAATCCTGACAAAAGCAAAGCACAGTATCTATGAAAAACTAACCACTCAGAAGAGAACAACAGATAAAAGGCCAGGCCGACCTGACCCTGCAGGATAGGTAAGGTTGGTCTGGCAACAGGGGTAGAGGGGAAGTGCCCATCTCCTGCTAGAAGAGCTAGAGAAGACCCCTTCCGGAGAGACCACCAGGAGAGGAGAGCAGTAGGTGCTGATGATGAAGAATATTTTAATCAGCAGAGAAGGTCAAAATGACAAAGTTCCAGGATCAGAGTAAACATATGGCATTAAAAAGTAAAAAAAAATTAAAAAAAAAAAGATTTTTTTGAAAGGATTTTTTTTTAAAGGACTTTAAACAAAAGTCCTTTTTAAGAGACAGTTGGATGTTTAAACCAAAAGTACAACTCACTGAGAGAATCGCTGCATTATTTATTGGGGTAGAAGAGTCCTGGAATGTAGTAAGACCCATTCTGCAGAGGAAAAAATAGAATCACTAACAGGCCTCATGCCTTGCACAGCCAGTGGCTAGAATCCTTGCCTCATGAGACCCTGTGCTAGAAGGCCGCTAGAACCATCTCAACTATGTTAGTCTATCTTGGAAGCCAACAAGTGTTTGCCCAGTTAAGAGCACGGTAACAATCATTCACGTTATGTTATACTGACTGTCGATATCTTTAAAAGCCTTGTCAAGTTCCTTTTTGAGTACCCTTACCCAACCCTTAGAGAAATTTATCTGTGGTTCACCTCTTTGAAATACCTCATTGTTGTTCCACATTTACCATAGCCAAAAAAAAAAAAAAAAAAAAAAAAGGCTTTTTATTAACAAAGTGTTCAGAAGGGGGCGCCACTGTAAACAATGAGAGTTTTCGCTGCTGGGACAACTTGTTGCAGAAACAGCTGAAAGCAATCAGGTCAGACAGAGCCAAGGCCTGGAGGGATTTTTAAAATTACAAAAACCGAACCAAATCAATCCAACACAAAAATCAAATCCAATGGCCAAGATTTCAACTTTGCTACTAAATATATGACATTCTCCTAAGACATGCGCATGACTTGATCAATATATTTACATATTTATATTTGAAGAAGAAGGAACTATTTGATGCAGCAAATCCACGTTGATTATAAATTACCAGATATGGGGCTCCTGGGTGGCTCAGTGCTTTAGGCCTCTGCCTTTGGCTCAGGTCATGATTTCAGGGTCCTGGGATGGAGCGCGACATCGGGCTCTCTGCTCAGCGGGGAGCCTGCATCCCCCCCCCCTCTGTCTTTCTCTCTACCTACTTGTGATATGTCAAATGGGTAAATAAGATTTTTAAAAAAAGAATTACTAGGTGTGAAATACATCGAGGGTATGGGAAGGAAAATGATTTCACCTGATCAGACTAGGAAGTGGTTGAAACCTGATTTAAAGTGCTATAAAAAGAATAAAGAAATATATGGGGAAAAAATCCCTAGAAAAGCAGCAATAATAACTGGCGGCTCTTTATTGATCCAGATTCTGCGGTAGTCAAAGAAGAGCTGGTTTTAGTCAGAGGATGATCTCGGTTTGTCTTCATGATCTGGAATTTCCTGCAAGCCAGGCATGGGGCTCTGCACTAGAGCTACAAATGCTGGGGGGCCCTCACTGTCCCTTTTCTCTTCTCAGGGGGACAACAGGCATGTCCATGGTGCAGTGAGACAAGCTTTACCACAGGGAGATAAAAGACTGCCAAGGGTAGGTTGGAGCTGGGAAAAGCCACTTAGGAACTGATTATCAGAGGAGGTGATAGACAAGGGCAAAGCAAAGAATGAGGATGAGAGTGTCAAGTTTCAAAGTGCCAGGAGGCAGCACAGTGCATTCGGGAAGCTACAGCAAGTTCATGACAACGGATAGCTGATCTTACAGCATCACCTGGGGATGGAGGCTGAGCCCCGGGGTTAACACTGGGGCTGAGATGGTTTGTATACTATGCCGAGGAGGTGAGGTACTACACTGTAGGGGCACAGGGAACTACAAGAGGATTTCAAATATCAGAATCATAACCATAATAGAGTATTTACTTGCATCCTAGCTTTCATCAAGGGTAAGATGCACTATAGTTTATGTTCGACTAAGAAAGAGAAATGCTCTCAGTTAAACTAAGATATATCCTCAAGTGCAAGGTGAATGCCACCTTAAGACATATTAAAATGGGGGGGGGGCACAAAACTTAGAACAAGTATATAGTGGAACTAGAATAATTTAAAAAGGTCGAACACTTGGATCAACTTAAAAAGTGAATATTGCTTACCAAGTGCCCCAAACTATATTAAGTCTTAGAACAAGAGACATTGTCATCTTGATGCCCCACAGCTGCTAGACCCAAGGTACAGAGGGCAGTAGCCAACGACCAGCAGGCCCCAAGTGCCATGTGCAGACTCTAAGAGCAACTGCCTTTGAGAGAGGAAACGGTTGAAAGTGGGCTTTCTGAGGTAGAGAATTATTAGCTGGGAAAGGAGGAAAATTGACACAGAATCGGAATTGATGCCCCTACATGACAGAGTTGGTGAAACTTCCCTTCTCAGAGATCTCGAGGCTCCTCAGAAATGTATTTTTCATTTTCGACAGAACATTCAGGATAAACATGATCTGTTCGAGTTCCTGGTTCTCTTATCAGGACTGTTTCCAAGGCTTCAGTGGCACAAGAAAAGTGTTTTGAAATTCAAGGGTAAATCCTGACAAAAGCAAAGCACGGTATCTATGAAAAACTAACCACTCAGAAGAGAACAACAGATAAAAGGCCAGGCCGACCTGAGCCTGCAGGATAGGTAAGGTTGGTCCGGCAACAGGGGTAGAGGGGAAGTGCCCTTCTCCTGCAATAAGAGCTAGAGAAGACCCCTTCCGGAGAGACCACCAGGAGAGGAGAGCAGTAGGTGCTGATGATGAAGATTATTTTAATCAAAAGACAAGGTCAAAATGACAAAGTTCCAGGATGAGAGTAAACATATGGGATTAAAAAATAAAAAATTTAAAAAAAGATTTTTTTAAAGGACTTTTTTTTTTAAAGGATGTTAAACAAAAGTCCTTTTTAACAGACAGTTGGCTGTTTAAACCAAAAGTACAACTCACTGAGAGAACTGCCGCATTATTTATTGGGGTAGAAATGACCTGGAATGTAGAAAGACCCATTCTGCAGAGTAAAAAATAGAATCACTAACAGGCCTCATGCCTTGCGCAGCCAATGGCTAGAATCCATGTCTCATGAGACCATTTAAAAGCTGTACTCATAATGGAACAGAAGGTGTCATTTCCCTATAATTTTCTATATGTCATTAAAGTGCTGCAAAACCCAGTAGCACTGGGAGCAGAAACTGGGACCAAAGAGTGAGCACCCTGTTTGACAAGAGGGACCAGGCATCTCTTCTTCAGATGCAGGGGGAGCCCTGGAGTGCTGACTCCTTCCTTCTTCCTTTCCCCTTTCCTCCCTCCCTCCTTCCTTCCTTCCCCTCTGTCCTTCCCTGGTGGTTCCCTTTCCCGATGCCCACTTCATCCCTTTTCTTTTCTTACATGCCTGTCTTCTAGAGTTTCTTCTCTCCTCCCAATTACTTCCCTTCCTCTGAATCTCATCTTTGGTCCCTTTCTCCCTGCTCTTTGCTCCTCCTCCCCTTTCTTGGCCCCTGTTCAGCTCCATCCAGACTGCAGGCAGAGCTGGACTAACATGCTCACTCGCTAACTCACCCACCCTCCAGAGAAGTCACTCTTCGGTGGCCACCTTCCTGAACCCCTGGTCCTTTCTCCACTTATTCAGCTATTGCTCTGAAGTCTGAGGAGGACAGAGCGGGGCTGCCGCAGAATCAGGCCAGAGGAGAAACCAAACCATGTGTCCACACTGTCCCCCAGTACTGCTGCTCTGAGAGCTTTCAGAGTCCTCAACAGGGTTAGGATTTAGGGGCTTCTTCAGAACCGGGAGTGAAAACAGCCATAGGTCAAAAGAAAAGCTATGTACCCCACACAAAAATAATAATCACAAATGAAATCTAAGTTAACTCTGAAGTCCCAAAGTCAAAGAATTGCCTTGAATATGTCACTAGAAAGCACCCAAGGCCTCACTCTCTGGGTTCTGGGTGCCCTGGGAATGGCAGGAGTCTCTGACTCCCTTCCCTCTTCATTCACTCCCAAAGAACGTCCTCTGAGGTGGTCTTCAAATTTCCTCTGAGAATCTGTCTGGGAACTTAGGCCCTCGGCTGCTGGGACGAATGAGGGTGATGTCAGGACCTGATGGGCAGCTTTACAAGGAGACTGTGGCTTCTGGATGCAGTCCTCAGGTCCCATGGTCTGGGTGAGATCTAGGTCTTTCAGTGGAGGCGGACAGATGAGATTTCAGATTTTGAGTTGATTCTGGGATGATTAGTGCTTTGGAGGGCATTGGGTGAAGGTATTTTGCACACGGGAAGGACACGAATTTGGGGAGCCAGTGAGTGGACTGTTAAGAGCTGACCTTGCATTACCCCCAGAAACCTTGCTGCTGTCCTTATCTCTGGTACCACAGAACGTGACCTTATTTGGAACTAGAGTCCTTACACATGCAATCACATTACAGTGAGGTCGTTGGAGAGGGCCCTAATCTCCTGTAACTGACCTCCTTATGTAAAGGGAAAATCTGGACAGAGAGATGCCCCTACTGTCAGTGGTGGGCAGTGCATGAACTTCTGGAACCCTGACAGTAGTGGAAAACAGACTCAGGCTGGGTACTAGGTAAATGGGAGCTCTAGTGGAATTTCAGATGAAGATGCTGTGGACCTCAGCTTCCCCGGTCATAGTGACGTTAGGATTTCAAATTCAAGTGAGATGAAAGAAAAATCTGGACTCGGTCCTCAGGTACACGCAGAATTCTGAACTGAGGCTAGAACCAGAGACCATTCTAATGAAAGGCCTCCACAGGTGGGCTCTCACAGGTGGGCTCCAACTTAGTTTCCAGTATATTCATTCATGAAATCGCTCTGTGGGTCAACATGCAGAACAAAACCATTTAATAAAAGTGACAATGAGGTGAGGAAAGGGAGGCCAGAAGGCATGTGAATGTGGAGAGACGAAGAGCAAGGGTGGAAAACCCGAGAATCCCTCCCTGCGCTCCTTGCTGCCAGGGAGGTCTGAGGGACTAGTTTCCACCTGGGATCCCAAGTCCAGAACAAAAGTGGCGGGTCCAAGGCTCGGGATGAGGGAAGGGGGTCCTCGGCACACGTGCGTGGGGGTGCCAAACGATGGGGGCTATTGCGCTCGATGGCGGGGGGGGGGGGGGTGGGGGGGTGGCACCTCGCATGGCTCCGGCCCCGGCCTGACCCCGTGGAGTCCCGGGTGCGGCGTGTCATCCGCGGTGGTCCTGCTGCCCCGGGGGTCGCGGGAGGCTGGTCCCGACACCCGCGCGAGCTCGCGGCCCGCGCTTTCTGCTCCAGATGAGGGCGTGGCGCGGTGTCACTTTACCTGCTCGCAGAGGGTCTTCCAGAGAAGCCATGGGGCGGGGCGGGGCAGCGGGCCACGGGAGCGGGACAGCGCAGCCTCAGGGGCTGGGCTGGAGCGCGGAAGTGCAGGGGCGGCGAGGAAGGGGGTCCTGAGTCCTGACTAGGCCGCAGCACAGCACCATGGCGCTGAGAGCCCCTCCTCTGCCAGCCCCTCCACCTCCTCTCAGACTCTCTGCCGAGTCCTCCGCGAGCTCACTTCCCGCTTCCGCAATTAGCAAAGCCCCTTCTCCGGGCCGCCCGCGCCCCCCTCCCCCTCAGCCCTGAGGCGTGGGCCCGGGCACGGGCGCCGGCGAAGCCCTGGGGGCCTGCGAGCGTGGCCAGCGCCAGCGCTGGGCAGCCTCCTAGCCTGGCTCCCGGAGCGGGTGTCGGAGTGCTGCCTGGCTGCGAAAAGATCATCAGCCCTAAACCCAGCTGCACTCCGGGTCACTTCGCTGGCTTCCTGATTGTGCCCAAAGCCGGGAACCAGCTTCCCCAGCACAGGCCTGGGCTGAGATGCCTGCCAGCGATCTCTTTGAGCAGTCTCCTAGTCTCCAGGCAGGGTCCGCCATTGCATGATGGCACGCGCGAATCACTTCGACCTGGATGTTTGGGTTTTTTGTTTGTTTTTTGGTTACTGGTTATTACATGACCTCCATGGTAGGTGCTCCTCAATGGAGTGAAAAGAGGATGCCTGATACATACGCATATGGCCATTCTAGAAAAAGAGCTTGGAGTTCTTGCGGAAGCGTGGCATTGGTCCTTGCACTATGTTTTAATAGAAATGGGATTATGCACCAACTTACTTAAATGAGCATAGTTTGAAATCGTTTACTAAGAATAAATATTTAAAACAGTTATATTTTAACTAAATCTATCATCAATCATAAATCTATTACACTAAGGTTACAGGCAATTTAAATGCAATAGCACTCTCTTCAGGGTTTTAAATAATCCGTGTCTGTCTTGGCACATGAGATTGCAAAGATAGCAAATGGTTTGTAAAAGATCATATAATAGCTTTTACTATACGGTATCAGCAATTTATCCTAAAGGAGCTGCCACCAGCTAAAAACTCAGCTTTGAAAAATGCAGAAAAGCAGCAAACGTTAACATACCCTCTTGGTGACCAGAGGCATACTTTGTGCCCCTCATCATCTCTTTCGTGGTTCTGAGGCCCTTGGCGCTCAGTAGTTTAGTGTCTTATTCTCTGGAATAGGCCATTGAAGAAATACCAGGCCCAGAGAAGAAGGTCCTGCTGGGTGTCTGAAGAAAGTACAACCTTTTAGATGAAGCTTTCTGGGGAATTTGTTAGTGGTTTGGTCTGCTTCTGATAGGAAGGGAAATTTTATTTTTAAAGATTTTATTTATTAATTTGATAGAGATCACAAGTAGGAAGAGAGGCAGGCAGAGAGAGAGGAAGAAACAGGCTCCCTGCTGAGGAGTGAGCCTGATGTGGGGCTCGATCCCAGGACCCTGGAATCATGACCTGAGCCGAAGGCAGAGGCTTTAACTCACTCTGCCACCCAGGTGCCCAGGGGACATTTTTTAAAAAGATTTTATTTATTTATTTGACAGACAGAGATCACAAGTAGGCAGAGAGCAGGCAGAGAGAGAAGTGGAAGCAGGCTCCCTGCTGAGTAGAGAGCCAGACATGGGGCTCAATCCCAGGACCCTAGGATCATGACCTGAGCCGAACGCAAAGGCCCAGTGAGCCAAACACACTGAGCCACTCGGGTGCCCCAGGAAGGGAAATTTTTTTAAGAGTATTTTCTCTTTGAATCTATTTTGAGGTTTGGTTTGTGGTTCTTTCTGACTTCTCATGAAGATGGAATTTCTTCTGAGGTTGGTTGTCAGGAACTGCACATCAAATCGACCTATCTTGTTAGCAATAAATAAATAAATAAATAAATAAATAAATAAAAGCTCAAGTGTTGGTATAAAGCTATTATGCTTTTCAAAATCCCGAACTCTAATTCATGTATCGTGGTCATTCTTTATCATATCAAACAGGAAAGAGGTGGCAGAAACGCACTTTCAGGTTAATTTTTTTACAAGGAAGATTGACTTATGAACCTACTTTGTTATTCCCTTTCATTCAATTTCCCTGTACCTCCTTTTCTATGAATTGTAATGGTAAACCATCATTATTTTTATTGTTGGCCTGTGAGAATTAGAGATCAATGCCCAAGAGAAAGCAGAAGGCAGGTTTATTAAAGCAACAGCACACTATCTAAGGGAGAGCAGGTGGTATTCCATGAGGTGGAGCTGCCCCTTACTTTGTTTTGGGATTGGATATTTCCTGTTCTTTTTGAAGTGGGAGGACCTTCAACATGCAGTGGATTGATCTCTAATGGAGGCTGCTTCCAATCATTTGGGGGACTCCTACCACATGTTGGGAAAAGGAGTTGTTGTCATTTTTATTTTATTTTTTTCAGGGTTCCAAAATTCACTGTTTATGCACCACACCCAGTGCTCCATGCAATATGTGCCCTCCATAACTCCCATTAACAGGCTTACCCAACCCTCTGCCCCCTCCCCTAAAAACTCTCAGTTTGTTTCTCAGAGTCTCTCATGGTTTGTCTCCCCCTCCAATTTCCCCCCACTCACTTCTCCTCTTGATCACCCAGTGTCTTCTGTGTTATTCTTTATGCTCCACAATTAAGTGAAACCATATGGAAATTGACAATCTCTGCTTGAATTATTCCACTCAGGATTATCTCCTCCTGTCCCGTCCATGTTGATACAAAAGTTGGGTATCCTTCCTTTCAGAAGGAAGCATAATACTCCATTGTAATAATGGATCATATCTTCTTTATCCGTTCATCCATTGAAGGTCATCTTGGTTCTTTCCAATGTTTAATGACTGTGGCCATTGCTGCTATAAACATTAGGGTACAGATGTCCCTTCTTTTCACTGCATCTGTATCTTAGGGGTAAATACTCAGTAGTGCAATTGCAGGGTCAATTTTAATTTCTTAAGGAGTCTCCACACTGTATCCCAAAGTAGCTGCACCAACTGGCATTCTCACCAATAGTGTAAGAGGGTTCCCCATTCTCCACATCCTCTCCAACACTTGTTGTTTATTTCCTTGTTAATTTTGGCCATTCTAACTGTGTAAGGTGGTATCCCAATGTGCTTTTGATTTGAATCTCCCTGATGGCTAATGATGATGAACATTTTCTCATGCATCTGTTTGCCATTTGTATGTCTTCTTTGGAGAAGTGTCTGTTCATGTCTTCTGCCCATTTTTTGACATGATTATCTGTTTTGTGTGTGTTGAGTTTGAGGAGTTCTTTATAAATCTTGGATATCAGCCCTTTATCTGTAATGTCATTTGTGAAAATCTTCTCCCATTCCGTGGGTTGTCTCTTCATTTTGTTGACGGTATCCTTTGCTGTGCAGAAACTTTTGATCTTGATGAAGTCCCAAAAGTTCATTTTTGCTTTTGTTTCCTTTGTCTTTGGGGACATGTCTTGAAAGAATTTGCTGTGGCCAGTGTCCAAGAGGTTCCTGCCTATGTTCTCCTATAGGATTTTGATAGATTCCTGCCTCACGTTGAGGTCGTTTGTCCATTTCGAATTTATCTTTATGTATGGTATAAGAGAATGGTTGAGTGTCATTCTTCCATACATAGCTGTCCAATTTTTCCAGCACCATTGATTGAAGAGGCTGTCTTTTTTCCACTGTGTATATTTCTCTGCTTTGTCAAAGATTTTTTGACCATAGAGTTGATGGTCCATATCTGGGCACTCTACTCTAATCCACTGGTCTACAAGTCTTTTTAACCCACTGAGCCACCCAGGTGCCCCTTTTAAGCTATTATTTAAAAGTAGAGTCATTTTCTTTTTGTTAAGAATTTATTTATTATTTATTTGACAGAGAGAGATCACAAGTGGACGGAAGACAGGCAGAGGGTTAGGGTTAGACGTCGTTGGGTTCAGGGTTAGCGTAAGGCTTAGGGTAGGGGTCAGGGTTAGGGTTAGGTTCATGGTTAGGTTTAGGGTCAGGCTCACAGTAGGGTCACTTTTAGCGTTACGCTCAGAGTCAGGGCCAGGGTCAGTGTTAGGGTGAGGGTTAGGTTTAGGGTCAGGTTCAGGGTCATGGTCAGATTTAGGGTCAGGTTCAAGTTTTGGTCTTGGGGCAAGGTTCATGTCAGGGTCAGGGTTAGGTTTGGGACAGGTTTAGTGTCAGGGTTAGGGTTAGGTCAGCTTTATGTTTAGGTTCTGTTTTATGAGTAGGTTCAAGATCAGGGTTAGATTTAGGGTTACGGTTCTGTTCAGAATCACGGTTTGGGTCAGAGTTAGGTTTACAGACAGGGTTAGGGTCAGTGTTAAGGTCAAGGCCAGGGTCAGGTTTAAGGTTAAGGTCTGACATAGGCAAAGTTCAGAGTTAGGTTTATGATCAGGGTAAGGGACAGGGTCAGGTTTATTGTTAAAGTGGGGTTATGGTTAGGGTTAGAGATAGGTTGAGGGTTAGGGTTAGACCGGGTTAGGGTCAGTGTCAGGGATAATGTTAGGGGTTACTTTTAGGGTTAGGTTCAGCGTTAGGCTTCGGGTCAGGGCCCGTGTTAGTGTCATGGTCAGGGTTACGTTTAGGGTTAAAGTTAGGGTCAGGCTCCCATTCAGTGTCAGGGTTAGTGTTAGGGTCAGGGTCAGCGTCACTGTTAGGGTCAGGGTAAGGTTTATTGTCTTTGGCTGGGTCAGGGTCAGGGTGAAGACTAGGACCAGTGACAGCTTTACGGTCAAGATCAGATATTGGTTTAAAGTCCACATTCGGGTCAGGGACCGGGATATGTGGAGGTCAGTGTTAGTGTCATGGTTAGGATTAGGGTCAGGGTCAGGGTCAGGTTCTGGTGAAGGTCAGGGCCAGGGTCAGGTTTAGGGTCAGGCTTTGGTTTAGGGTCAATGTTTGGTTCAGTGTAACAGTTAGGTTTTGTCGGTAAGGTTTGGGATTCGGGTTAGGGTTAGAGTTAGTAGTAGGGTTATGGTTAGGGTTAGGGATAGTGTAAGGTCAGGGTTAGGGTTTGGTTTAGGGTAGGGGTTAGTGTTAGGGTCAGGGTCAGCGTTCGGTTTAGGTTCAGGGTCCGTAGAGGGATATGGTTAGAGTTACTTTAGGTTTAGGATTAGCGTCAGTCTCACAGTCACGGTCAGGGATAGGGTTAGGGTCAGGGTTAGGTCAGTGTCAGGGTTAGGATTAGGGTCATGGTCAGGGTCATGGTTAGGTATGAGTCATAGTTATGTAATGTCAGAGTTAGGTTTAGGTTCAGGGTCCACATCAGGGTCAGTGTCAGGCTTAGGTTTAGGTTTAGGGTTCAGGTCAGGATCACAGTCAGGTTCAGGGTCATGGTCATGGTCAGGGCTTGGGTTAGTGTTTGGGGCAGGCTCACAATCAGTGTCAGGGTCAGTGTTATTGGTTACTCTTAGTTTTAGCCACGCTCCTGAGTATGGCCCCATCCCTTCAGGGTCTCAGGATAATCCCTGGGCAGAAGGGTGTAGACCCTACACCCGATCCCACTTAACCACCCTTAAACTGGGGTGTGAACATGACTTGCCCACCAGACATCTAACCCCTCATCAGCCAGATCCCGCTTGGGGCATCTCCACCCACGATGGCATGGCCAGGTCCTCTTTACACACAGACACACAGACACCTAGAGGCACACACATGCACACACACACACACACTCACAGAGAGAGAGATGGGGAGGAGACCTAGGGCTACACCGGTTGATCAGAAGGTGTGGACTCTCAGACTCTGAGACCCTGGTGTCCCCTTTGATATTATTAGCCAAAGGGCCTGGGGCGTTTAGGAAACCTGATATGAACTGCCAGGCATTGGACGTGTCTGGCGGAGAGCTCTCTTTTCCCTGCATCCTCTGGGCTTCAGGACAGCAGAAGAACATGTCGCTTCCTTTAGGATGTGCCTAGAAATAAGCTGGGCATGGCGGTTTTCCCTGTAATGGGTTGCCTGGATACGTGGGTTCCAATTCCGTTGGGCTCTGTCTTCAGGGAAGTGAGGTCACCACTGCCTGGGGGTTCCTTACCGAACTTTCTGCTTCACCAGAGATCCCTGAGCCGCCGGTCCCCAAGCTGCTCAAAGCTCACACTCCACTCAATGCAGTGCCCATCTAGTGATCCCCATACAGCCTCCCGCCACCCCTGGAGGGCTGGGTGCAGCTGTTGTCCCCGCTGAGGGAACAGAGCTGGGTTTAGACCAGGTTAGTGTTAGGGTTAGGGTTAAGAAAGACTTAGGGTCAGGGTTACAGTTAGACGTCGTTGGGGTCAGGGTTAGCATAAGGCTTAGTGTAGGAGTCAGGGTTAGGGTTAAGTTCATGGTTAGGTTTAGGGTCAGGCTCACAGTAGGGTATGGGTTAGCGTTACGCTCAGAGTCAGGGTCAGGGTCAGTGTTAGGTTGACAGTTAGGTTTAGGGTCAGGTTCAGGGTCATGTTCAGGTTTAGGGTCAGTTTCAAGTTTTGGTTTTGGGGCAAGTTTCATGTCACGGTCAGGGTTAGGTTTGGGACAGGTTTAGTGTCAGGGTTAGGGTTAGGTCAGCTTTATGTTTAGGTTCTGTTTTATGCGTAGGTTCAGGATCAGGGTTAACTTTAGGGTTACGATTCTGTTCAGAATCACGGAGTGGGTCAGAGTTAGGTTTACAGTCAGGGTTAGGGTCAGTGATAAGGTCAAGGCCAGGGTCAGGTTTAAGGTTAAGGTCTGACATAGGCAAAGTTCACAGTTAGGGTTATGATCAAGGTCAGGGAGAGGGTCAGGTTTATTGTTAAAGTGGGGTTAGGGTTAGGGTTAGAGGTAGGTTGAGGGTTAAGGTTAGAGCGGGTTAGGGTCAGTGTCAGGGATAATGTTAGGGGTTAGTTTTAGGGTTAGGTTCAGCTTAGGTTCGGGTCAGGGCCCGTGTTAGTGTCAGGGTCAGGGTTACAGTTAGGGTTAGAGTTAGGGTCAGGCTCCCATTCAGTGTCAGGGTTATTGTTAGGGTGAGGGTCAGCGTCTCTGTTAGGGTCAGCGTTAGGTTTATGGTCTTTACCTGGGTCAGGGTCAGGGTGAAATCTAGGGCCAGTGTCAGGATTACGGTCAAGATCAGGTATTGGTTTTAAGTCCACATTTGGGTCAGGGACAGGGTTATGTAGTGGTAAGTGTTAGAATCATGGTTAGGTTTAGGGTCAGGGCCAGAGTCAGGTTTAGGGTCTGGGTCTGGTATAGGCAAAGTTCAGGGGTAGGGTCATGATCATAGTCAGGTATAGGGTCAGGGTTATTGTTAAAGTTTAGAGTTAGTGTTAGGGTTAGCGTTAGGTTGACTGTTAGGGTTAGAACTTGTTAGGGTCAGGGTCCGTGGTAGGGTTAGGGGTTAGTGTAAGTTTAGGTTCAGCGATAGGATTCGGGGTACGGCCCGTGTTAGTGTCACGGTCTGGGTTACATTTAGGGTTAGAGTTAGGGTAAGGCTCACAATCAGGGTCAGGTTTAGTGTTCAGGTCACGGTCGGGGTCACTGTTAGGGTCAGGGTTAGGTTTATGGTCATGGTCTGGGTCAGGGTCAGGGTGAAGTTTAGCGCCAGTGTCCGGTTTAGGGTCAGGTTCAGGTATTGGTTTAAAGTCCACATTCGGGTCAAGGACAGGGTTATGTAGTTGTCAGTGTTAGTGTCATGGTTAGGATTAGGGTCAGGGTCAGGTTCAGGTGAAGGTCAGGGCCACGGTCAGGTTTAGGGTCAGGCTTTGGTTTAGGGTTAATGTTCGGTTCAGTGTCACAGTTAGATTTTGGCAGTAGGTTTTGGGATTGGTGTTTGGGTGAGAGTTAGAAGTAGGGTTATGGTTAGGGTTAGGGATAGACAGCGTAAGGTCAGGGTTAGGGTTTGGTTTAGGGTAGGGGTTAATGTTAGGGTCAGGGTCATCGTTAGGATTAGGTTCAGGGTCCTTAGAAGGTCATGGTTAGAGTTATCTTTAGGTTTAGGGTTAGCATCAGGCTCACAGTCACGGTCAGTGGAAGGGTTAGTGTTTGGGTCAGGGTTAGGTCAGCGTCACGGTTAGGATTAGGGTCAGGGTCAGGGTCATGGTTAGGTATGAGTCATGGTTAAGGTAATGTCAGAGTTAGATTTAGGTTCAGAGTCCACATCAGGGTCAGTGTCAGGCTTAGGTTTAGGTTTAGGGTTCAGGTCAGGATCACAGTCAGTTTCAGGGTCATGGTCATGGTCAGGGCTTGGGTGAGGGTTTGGGGCAGGCTCACAGTCAGTGTCAGGGTCAGGGTTAGTGCTTACTGTTAGTGTTAGCCCCGCTCCTGGGTCATGGACCCATCCCTTCAGGGTCTCAGGATAAACCCTTGGCAGAAGGGTGTAGACCCTATACCCGATCCCACTTAACCACCCTTTAACTGGGTTGTGAACATGACTTGCCCACCAGACATCTAAGCCCTCATCAGCCTGATCCTGCTTGGGGCATCTCCACCCATGATGGCATGGCCAGGTCCTCTTTACACACAGACACACAGACACCCAGAGGCGCACACACACACACACACACACACACACACACACACAGACGGGGAGGAGACCTAGGGCTACACTGGTAGTTCATAAGGTGTGGACCTCTCTGACTCTGAGCCCCCTGGTGTGACCTTTTGGTTTTATTAGCCAAAGGGCCTGAGGTGTTGGGGAAACCTGATATGACCTGCCACGTAGGGCACGTGTCTGGAGGGCCAGCTCTCTTCTCCCTGCATCCTCTAGGCTTCAATACAGCAGAAGAACATGTCGCTTCCTTTAGGATGTGCCTAGAAATGAGCGTGGCAGGGGGGTTTTCTCTGTAATGAGGTGCCTGGATATGTGGGTTCCAATTCCGTTGGGCTCTGTTGTCAGGGAAGTGAGTTCACCACTGCCTGGGGGCTCCTTACCAAACTTCCTGCTGCACCAGAGCTCCCTGAGCCACCGGTCCCCAAGCTTCTCAGGGCTCACAATCCACTCAATGCAGTGCCCATCCAATGACCCCCATACAGCCTCCCCTCAGCCCCTGGGAGGCCTGGGTGCAGCTGTTGTCACCGCTGAGGGAACGGAGCTGGGATTAGACTAGGTTAGTGTTAGGGTTAGGGTTTCGAAATATTTAGGGTCAGGGTTAGGGTTAGACGTTGTTGGCGTCAGGGTTAGCGGATGCCTTAGGGTAGGGATCTCTTTTAGGGTTACGTTCATGGTTAGGATTATGGACAGGCTCACAGTAGGATAAGGGTTAGTGTTATGGTCAGAGTCAGGGTCAGGGTCAGTGTTAGGGTGACGGTTAGGTTTAGGGTCAGTTTAAGGGTTATGGTCAGATTTAGGGTCAGGTTCAAGTTTGGTTTGAGGGCAAGGTTCATGTCAGGGACATGGTTAGGTATCGGACAGGTTTAGTGTCAGGGTTAGGGTGAGTGTCAGGGTTAGGTTCATGGTTATGGTAAGGTCAACTTTATGTTTAGGTTCTGTTTTATGAGTAGGTTCAGGATCAGGGTTAGCTTTAGGGTTACTAATCTGTTCAGGGTCACGGATTGGGTCAGTGGTAGGTTTACAGTCAGGTTAGGGTCAGTGTTAAGGTCAAGGCCAGGGTCAGTTTTAAGGTTAAGTTCTGACATAGGCAAAGTTCAGAGTTAGGGTTAGAGTTAGTTTCAGGCTCACATTCAGTTTCAGGGTTAGTGTTAGGTCAGGGTTAGATCAGCATCAGGGTTAGATTAGGGTCAGGGTCTCGGTCATGGTTAGGTATTAGTCATATTTACGGTAATGTCAGAGTTAGGTTAAGGTTCAGGGTCCAATTCAGGGTCCTTGCCAGGCTTAGCTTTTGTTTTGGTTTCAGGTAAGGATCACAGTCAGGGTCATGGTCAGAGTCAGGGTCAGGGCTTGGGTTAGGGTTTGGGGCAGGCTCACAGTCAGTGTCAGGGTCAGGGTTAGTGGTTACTGTTAGGGTTAGCCCAGCTCCTGAGTCATGGACCCATCCATTCAGGGTCTCAGGATATACCCTGGGCAGAAGGGTGTAGACCCTACAACCGATCCCACTTAAGCAGCCTTAAACTGGGGTGTGAACATGACTTACCCACCAGACATCTAAACCCTCATCAGCTCATCCTGCTTGGGGCATCTCCACCCAAGATGGCATGGCCAGGTCCTCTTTACACACAGACACCCAGAGGCACACACACACACACACACACACACACACACACGCAGAGACAGGGAGGAGACCTAGGGCTACACCCATAGATCAGAAGGTGTGGGACTCTCTGACTCTGAGCCCCCTGGTGTCACCTTTTGATTTTATTAGCCAAAGGGCCTGCGGCGTTGGGGAAACCTGATATGACCTGCCAGGGAGGGGACGTGTCTGGCGGGCGAGCTCACTTCTCCCTGTACCCTCTGGGCTTCAGTACAGTAGAAGAACCTGTCGCTTCCTTTAGTATGTGCCTAGAAATGATCTGCACAGGGGGTTTTCTCTGTTATGAGGTGCCGTGATACGTGGGTTCCAATTGCATTGGGCTCTGTCGTTAGGGAAGTGAGGTCACCACTGCCTGGGGGCTCCTTACCGAACTTCCTGCTGCACCAGAGCTCCCTGAGCCGCCGGTCTCCAAGCTGCTCAAGGCTCACACTCCACTCAATGCAGTGCCCATCCAGTGACCCCCATACAGCCTCCCCCCAGCCCCTGGGAGGCCTGGGTGCAGCTGTTGTCCCCGCTGGAGGGAACAGAGCTAGATTTAGATCAGCTTAGTGTTAGGGTTAGGGTTAAGAATGACTTAGGGTCAGGGTTAGGGTTAGACGTCGTTGGGGTCAGGGTTAGCGTAAGGTTTAGGGTGGGGTCAGGGTTATGGTTAGGTTCATGGTTAGGTTTAGGGTCAGGATCACAATAGGGTCAGGGTTAGCGTTACGGTCAGAGTCAGGCTCAGGGTCAGTGTTAGGCTGATGGTTAGGTTTAGGGTCAGGTTCAGGGTCATGGTCAGTTTTAGGGTCAGGTTCAAGTTTTGGTTTAGTGGCAAGGTCATGTCAGGTCAGGGTTAGGTTTGGGACAGGTTTAGTGTCAGGGTTAGGGTCAGGGTCAGGGTTAGGTTCATGGTTATGGTAAGGTCAGCTTTATGTTTAGGTTCTGTTTTATGAGTAGGTTCAGGATCAGGGTTATCTTTAGGGTTACTAATCTGTTCAGGCTCACGGATTGGGTCAGAGTTAGGTTTACAGTCAGGGTTAGGGTCAGTGTTAAGGTCATGGCCAGGGTCAGTTTTAAGATTAAGTCTGACGTAGGCAAAACTCAGAGTTCGGGCTATGATCAGGTTCAGTGAGAGGGTCAGGATAATTGTTAAAGTGGGGTTAGGGTTAGTGTTAGAGGTAGGTTGAGGGTTAGGATTAGATCGGGTTAGGGTCAGTATCAGGGATAATGTTAGGGGTTAGTTTTAGGGTTAGGTTCAGCGTTAGGTTTCGCGTCAGGGCCCGTGTTAGTGTCAGGGTCAGGGTTACGTTTAGGGTTAGAGTTACGTTCAAGCTCACATTCAGTGTCAGGGTTAGTTTTAGGGTCAGGGTTAGATCAGCATCAGGGTTAGGATTAGGGTCAGGGTCTGGGTCATGGTTAGGTATTAGTCATATTTATGTTAATGTGAGAGTTAGTTTGAGGTTTAGTGTCCACATCAGGGTCCTTGCCAGGCTTAGGTTTTGTTTTGGGTTCAGGTAAGGATCACACTCAGGGTCAGGGTCAGAGTCAGGGTCAGGGCTTGGGTTAGGGTAGGGGCATGTTCACAGTCAGTGTCAGTGTCAGGGTTAGTGGTTTTTGTTAGGGTTACCCTGCTCCTGAGTCATGGACCCATCCATTCAGGGTCTCAGGATAAACCCTGGGCAGAAGGGTGTAGACCCTACAACCGATCCCACTTAAGCAGCCTTAAACTGGGGTGTGAACATGACTTACCCACCAGACATCTAACCCCTCATCAGCTCATCCTGCTTGGGGCATCTCCACCCAAGATGGCATGGCCATGTCCTCTTTACACACAGACACACAGACACCCAGAGACAGGGAGGAGACCTAGGGCTACACCCATAGATCAGAAGGTGTGGGACTCTCTGACTCTGAGCCCCCTGGTGTCACCTTTTGATTTTATTAGCCAAAGGGACTGCGGCGTTGGGGAAACCTGATATGACCTGCCAGGGAGGGGATGTGTCTGGCGCGCGAGCTCACTTCTCCCTGTATCCTCTGGGTTTCAGTACAGTAGAAGAACATGTCGCTTCCTTTAGGATGTGCCTAGAAATGATCTGCATAGGGGGTTTTATCTGTTATGGGGTGCCGTGATACGTGGGTTCCAATTGCATTGGGTTCTGTCATCAGGGAAGTGAGGTCACCACTGCCTGGGGGCTCCTTACCGAACTTCCTGCTGCACCAGAGCTCCCTGAGCCGCCGGTCTCCAAGCTGCTCAAGGCTCACACTCCACTCAATGCAGTGCCCATCCAGTGACCCCCATACAGCCTCCCCCCAGCCCCTGGGAGGCCTGGGTGCAGCTGTTGTCCCCGCTGGAGGGAACAGAGCTGGGTTTAGACCAGCTTAGTGTTAGGGTTAGGGTTAAGAAAGACGTAGGGTCAGGGTTGGGGTTAGACTTCTTTGGGGTCAGGGTTAGCGAAAGGCTTAGGGTAGGGGTCAGGGTTAGGGTTAGGTTCATGGTTAGGTTTAGGGTCAGGATCACAGTAGGGTCAGGGTTAACGTTACGGTCACAGTCAGGGTCAGGTTCAGTGTTAGGCTGACGGTTAGGTTTAGGTCCAGGCAGGGTCATGGTCAGATTTAGGGTCCGGTTCAAGTTTTGGTTGGGGGGAAAGGTTCATGTCAGGGTCAGGGTTAGGTTTGGGACAGGTTTAGTGTCAGGGAAGGGTCAGGGTCAGGGTTAGGTTCATGGTTACGGTAAGGTCAGCTTTATGTTTATGTTGTGTTTCATGAGCAGGTTCAGGATCAGGGTTAGCTTTACGGTTACGATTCTGTTCAGGATCACGGATTGGGTCAGAGTTAGGTTTACAGTCAGGGTTAGGGTCAGTATTAAGGTCAAAGCCAGGGTTAGGTACGGACGGGCTGTGTGCCAACTGTACCAGTTGTACAACTGACTGTGTAGTGGCTGAAACTGAGAAACCGGGGTGAAAGTATCAAGAGGCTCTAAGGATTGCGAAAGAGACAAGATTCAAACAATTACCACGTACACACAAGACAAACTATGCAGATGACTGCTCAGTACGGAAGTAATTCAGAGTGTTACACTGTGGCATCAGCTGACCCAGACCCAGAAGATTGCTGGAGTTACCATAATGGACATCTCTAACCATATAGACGACACTGAGCGAATGCCAGATGATGATGGAGCCCCTCACTCCTATGTCTTAATAGAGTTCCTCAGCTCTCCTTTACCAACTTTTCCTGTTGCCAGTTCATACAAGCAATTCTCCTTACCCAGTTCCTCTGTTCTGAGCTATGGCTAAAGACACTCATTTTTTTATGTTTTGAAACTGATTATCTTGTACCATTTTACTTTTTGTTGCATCTTTTTATAAATCAGATGACTGCTCACAAGGAAAAAAAAAAAAGGAATGGAAAAGATCAAAAGGGAGGACAACAACAACAAAAAAAAAACTGTTCTTTTTTGCCGGGAACTCTTCTTACAAGTGCCAATCAGATAAACTATATCTGATGTTACATCGTCACAACTCCTCTATCATCAGGGAAAGTAGTTCAGATAAGAAAATATCTCTATAAAATGAGTTCCAGGCTTACATTCTATATTTGGCTAATTACAATTTCATTACGATGTCTGTCTCAAACTGATGAGGAAGAGTATGGAATCTTGTCATCAAGACGTGACATCGAACTAAGAACCCACAGGGTAAGCACTCAGCTCCTGTGATACAAAGACAGCTCCTGGGGATGGGTGACCCTGGGCAACAGTGGCTGACCTGCAGGCCTGCATCTATCTGCCATCTGTCACTCTTCCCCCTTCCTCCTCTGTCAGCTGCTATCTCCAGCCACCGTCAACAAAGTCCACCTCAAACAGCCATCACTTCCCTCTGGTCCTATTTACCGTAGCTAAACTCCAGGCCAGGCATCCAGATCACCAGCCCTGTGGGAACTTCTTCTAAGGTAAGAGGTGGCCCTATTGGTGAAATGCAGGTGCCAAGGCATGCGGACATTGTGCCATCTTCTGGGCTATTCTTAATGTTCTGATTGTCCCACTTCCCTCAGTTCCCACCTGTGGCCTCTGGAAAGGAACATATTACAGTAGGATTTCCAAGGACTGATGCGTGGGGGTCAGGAGATCTGGCCTGTGATTGGCCCCAACTAGCTGTGTGGCTTTAAAGGAAGTCATCACACCTCAGGCCTCAGTTTCCTTATCTGCAAGCCAGGATGGACTAGAGTCTTTTCAGAGGAGCCGGCAAATATCACATAGATAAGCACCACCTCATTATACTAACAAGCAAACAGAAGGCCGGAGGCGAGTGATTTGCCCCAAGTCAGACATAAGCAGGCAGAGAGCAGAGCCGAGGATGGGACCCACATCTGCAGGTCACAGCTAATCAGCCAGCACAGTACAAACAGATCTGAGCAGCTGCTCATTCTTCCCCTTTTCCGTTTTGTCCATCAGAATGCATGCTCCCTGCAAACAAGGACACACAGGACCTGCTGCCTGTCTCAAAATTCCCATTTCACCCAATTAGAACAGGGAGGAGCCTTAAGGATTACCCCCCCCACCCCCACACACAGTTCTTTTACCTATGGAACATGAGGGTACATACATTCACCATCCAGAGGGCTCCTGCCTTCACTTCTCATGGAAAAGGTCATCATGTGCCTACCCGGGGTGCCAACGAAGCCACAGGTTCCAGAGAGGAACTGACACAGAAAAGTTCGAAGGAGGCAGACTGGCTCAGCACAGAAACAAACTGTCTACCAAGGAAAACTACCCCATGGGGGACTGATTCTCTTTGAAATACGTTCGAGTGCGTGGGAAAATGGTTTTTCAAGAGCTGGTGGACTGACCAGTCACCTGGTACATACAAGATCACATCCGCATTCTGACAAGAGTGGCTTGCCTGCAGTGTAGACCAGTGGCCAGAAAGACAAAGAAGGCGCATGGAGACTGGGTGAGAAGCTTCTACGGTGTGATGGCAAGGGCGCACTGCAAAGGTACGAGAAGAGATAGAAAGATGTGTATGGACTCAAGAGGTTTAGGAAGCGAAATCCACAGGACTTGGTGTGACAGACTAGATTTTGGAAAGGTGACAGAGTAGGAGTTGACTTCTGGTTTCCCGACTCCAGGCTAAACGGATGAAGTGTTTACTGAGAGAGGCAATAGAATAAGAAAGGTGGTTTTCAGTGGAGGAGGTGCTCATGAATTCCGTCTTGAACCTGATGAGTCTGAGGGGCCACAGACACATCCGAGAAGAAAGGTCAGCAAGTCCGATACACAGAACTGGTGCTCCGGAGGTGTGTGGGCCAGAGACAGGAATCTGCCTGACCTGCTGATAGGTGGTCATGAAGCTGCACAAAAGGTCATCTAGGGAAAGAAAGGAACACGGGGCTGAGCCCATAATTAGCATTCAGTGGCTACCAGGAGCATGATTTTGCACAGGAGACACATCAGAGAGGTAGAAGAAAGACAGGAAGCAATGCAGAGCATTTGGTCTACTGCGATGACGAGTAAGGAGACAGAGAAAGGTCAGGTGCGCTGACTTAGAAACAGTTTTGGTAAGAACTCTTTAGTGGAACAACAGGGCCTGAAGGGTGGAAGGTGGGAAAGTCAAGTCAACCCCTGAGCACTGGCTGTGATGCGCGACAGTGACAGGGCAATACCTAGAGGTGGGGCAGTCAAGTGGGAGAGAATCAAACAGGAGCGCATGATGGGAAGGAGTGAAGGGGAGAGGATCCTCGCAGGCTCCTGGAAGGGCGGGAGGGCATGGACTCTGAGCCAGAGTGGAGACTGAACCTGAGGAGGAAGGAGAGCCCCTCCCCGTACCAGGCGAGGAGGAGAAGGGGACAAATACAAGAATGGGATCATGATCAGCAGGATGGAGGAGGTCCTGTGGGATGGCTGCTAATTTTTCTGTACGACTGGAGATGAAGTCATATGTTGAGATGGAAGAGGAAGGCTACATGTGATGTCAGTAGCACACCCATGTAAATGGTCTAATTTATCTGTTATGCCACTTTCTCCCCCTACTACCAATACCTTATGTCCTGCTCATCTATTATTTGGCTGTCAACCCAAAGGATTTTCATATTTCTAAGCCGACAAAGTATGATGTTGCCAGTGCCTCTGCCCCAGGTGACCCTTCCCCATCTGCCATTCCTGCACTTTGATCACCTACCTCTTTTGCATACCTTTCCCCTTCTATTTCTCATTAGATCTCATAAACATGACTTTTTAAACAGTCTCCTGCCACCAGTCAGCTCGAACTCAACAGATATGACCATGCAACTTCCTGCTGTAAACCTGACTGCAGCTCTACCGTGAAGACTGCATCAACGTGGACCCCTCAATGTATGCAGTGTCCAAGGTGCAACCCGCAGCCCCACCACATCTCCCTTTCTACCATCTCAGTCTCATTCCAAAATGTGCCAAACAAGACACCTATGTAGAAATACAACCCCGACAGCAAGCTCTCCACTCATTTCTGCCTCGGAACTGTAACTTAACAAAACATCTCTCTGACGGAAACACAAATTGCATATAACCTTTATCTCCAGCTCCCACATAGAAGATCAATACCACTTTACACAGAACAGCTGTTCCATGTATTTTCCTTCTATGTATGAAGGGGTCACGTTCATTAACACTACAAATTGTACATTATATTCAGAAATGTCAGAGCCTTGAAAGAATATGGAATTGCTGGCATTCTAGCCACTTTCCCAGTTTGCTCTCTTCCTACCTCTAAGTCCTACTTTAGAAGTGCTATTTTGAGATTTCTATTTTCCGAAGCTGCTTTGACCAAAGGCATTCTGTCAGCTCAGAGTGAGAAAGATGGCGGGGCGAGGAAGTGCAGGAAAATGCTAGTGTTAGGCCCAAAGAAAGCCTGACTAAGTCCAAAGACAGACAAGCTAAAGAGACTTCCGTGCTTTGAGGTTCTTTAAGTCTGTGTGTGTGCCTTTTCTTCTTCCAATGACCTCTCTCCTCATCATGTGTCCTTCATTAACAAAAGGTTTCTGGATCCGAGAATTCACGCTGTGCGCTCCTTCAGACACTCCATTCAATTTACACCTTTTATTACAGTGGCTTAACATCACCATACAAGAACAAGAGTACAATATACCTTCGTCTAGGCATCCCTACATATTAAAAATGATATGGCCACACCGCAGAGGATTCAGACATAAGCACTTTTAAAGCCAGAGTTTGGGAGATGTGATCTGAATGCAAGTATCAAAAAGGAACTAGCTGGTTAACCCAAAAAAGAAAAATACATATTATGACTTGAAGCCATAAAAAAGTAAGAAATTCAAACTCTTTTCAGAATTTTAGGTACCTACAGAGCCAAAACTTTTTAAGACTGAAACCAGCTACTAAATCCCAATCCTTAGAAATTAAACATATACGTTTTGATAGTTTAAGTACAGACCCAGAGGGATACAGAAAACAGATAAAGCTCCTCCTGGCTCTGATTCAAACCTTGGGACATTTTCAAGGCTATGTCTGATGAACCTTTCCTGTCAGTAAAGTCTTTTCAGTTTAAATTTCTATTCTGTAAGTTTATGTCCTACAGTTATCTGCTGCCAGCTTCAGGCTGACCTCACCAAGAGAAGTAGGGCAACTTTAGAAAAGGAGCTTGGTATGCTTTGTAGTACTGGACCAGAACCAGTAACGACAGTACAGTCTTTCAGATTTCTCATTCCGGGAGCTTAAGACGAAAGTCAGGCATAAACGTTAGGTTAAGTGCCTTTTTGACCCGATTCCTGGTAAGTACGTGTATTCAGAGATGTGTTCAACGCACAGTCGCTCAGCTTCTAGGCACAAGGCACTGGGAGGCTTCTGTCAGGCCGGGGGAGCGGCGGTCTGACTGTGCCACACGGTACCAGAGGCGGGTCCTACGCGTCCGGGGCTTTTACGTTTAGTTCAAAACCACTTGCCCTGAACTTTCAGGCCTTTTCATTCAATGTGCACGATTTCACAGGAGTGCTTTCTCCAGGCTGCACCTAGCCCACCCGAGGCCAAGAGACTCACTGCGAAGTGCAGTGAGGTCCCCGCTGAGGACCCGTCCGGGGCGGGGACAGCCCAGGAAGCCCGCAGGAGAAGCCCGAGGAGAGGCCCCGGAGGGCCAAGGAGGGCAGGCCACCCAGGGCCTGGCTCCGGGGAGCAGAGCCCAGGCATGCACCTTCATGAACTCGTCCTTGTCGAAGCAGAGCGAGTCCGGCCCCTTGGGCAGGTTCATCTTACTTCTCTCCATCCCGCCGACTGCCGCCTCTCAGCACCGACACTCGAGCGAGGAGGAAAGGTAGGAGGCTGCGCTCCCCGACGCTACCAGTGAAGCCACGGCGTTTCCACCACACAGAAGGCACCGCTTCCTCCAACATGGCAGCGCCCCCGCCCGGCCAATGAAAGAGGACGCCGCAGGCCCGCCTGCGCCTGCCTCCGCCAAGAGAGGCGCGCAGGCCCTACTGTTGAGCCAGCAGGTGATGCTGCCCCCATGCGGCGGAGGGCGACACTACAACCTCGCCTACGTTTCTGCAGGGCAGCCCCGACGCTGTTGATGCACGGTGAGGGGGAGAAGGGAGGGCGGGGAGGGTCAGGGGCGCTCCCTCCCCACCTCGCCCTTTCCCTCGGAAAATCGGCCTGCGAATCTCTTCCAGGACCTTCTCCCGAGATTGTCCCCGGGGAAGCATAGCCGTGGCAGGATGCTGGCCCTTTACTTCTGCGGCCGGTTGTCCAGAGAGGGGGGCGCGTCCGGGTGTCAGGCCTCCTGTCTCTGGGTGCCGCCGCTGCAGCCGCCTGGGCGCGGAGGCCTCTGTGGGAACCCGGCTCCCGCCCTTAGCCCCTGCACCCACCCGCGAGCGTGGCTTCTCCCCCGCTGAGCTTGGCTCCAGCGATCTGTAGGGAGGAAGGTGGTCAGCTGGCAGCCTCGGGTCGTCTGGGCCGCTCCCAGCTCCACTTCAGCTCAGCTGCGGGGCGGCCACAAGTTTGGGTTCTCAGAGCTCTTAAAGAATCACCTCGCTACCGGCCGGCCGACAAAACGCAGCCGACAAGTAGAAGTGCGAGCATGTTTATGTCCAGTCCACTCTAGAATGGGCGGAATCGTGTGTTTGTGGCTAGCGTTGGTTCGATAGCCACACCTGCCCCCAATTTCCGAGACCCCCTCCTCCTCCTGCCGTCCACCCCACATTTATTTTGAGATTTTTCTTTCCTCTTCCCTTGCTCTTTCTCCCACTGTCCTCCCCTTTAGTGGGAATGTCATGGTCAAATGATGATTCATTTCTCTTTTTTTTCTCCATGACACTCTGACAGCTCAAACCACAGATCTCACGTGCGCCCTTCAGGCTGCAGCTTTGCTGTAATAGCCCAGGACTGGGCTGCCCCTCCCAATGCTGTGATCTCCCAGAGATAGCATGAGCAGTCCTTAGAAAGGGATGGGACACAGCAAGACAATGGCTTGCAGTGAGTCTTGCATTCGAGTCACTCCAAACGGGAAACTGGTCACTTTTTTTAAAAAACGTGAGTACAGGGATGCCTGGGTGGCTCACTTGGTTAAGCAGCTGCCTTCGGCTCAGGTCATGATACCAGCATCCTCAGATCGAGTCCCACATCGGGCTCCTTGCTCAGCAGGGAGCCTGTTTCTCCCTCTGCCTCTGCCTGCCATTCTGTCTGCCTGTGCTCACTCTCTCCCCCACTCTCTCTCTGATAAATAAATTAAAAAAATCTTTAAAACCTGAGTACAGAATCTGAAACAATACATTCCCTAGCAGTGGGCCTGGCAAGGCCTTGTTTAGGAAAACGTTCGCAGTCAATATCCAGAGACTATGACAGGTAGGATGAGAGCTGGAATCTTATTTGGAGAATCAGAATAAATTGCCAGGGGAGCAACTATGAAAGTGCATTCTATGCCCTGTTGTGGTCATTTGGATATAGGGAATGAAAGCCTCATTATTTGGTCTTTGTTTGTTTACTCTTATTATGAAAATTCTCAAAATGTGTAGAGCAGAAGGATCCCGGCCCTTCCGAGTACTTATCACTCTGCTTCCCCAACTGTTTCATAGGCCCTCCTCCTTCTACTGCCCCCAAAGTGCCTGTATTTTTGTTTTTGGGAGAGAGGGGAGGTCTGGAATATATTTTAAAGTAAATCCCAAACATCACATCATTCCCTGCTCCCCAAATACCTTGGTTTACACATCAAAGAAGGAGGAGGAAGAGGTGGAGGAGGGGAAGACTGAGAAGGAGGAGGGATGAAGAAGAGAGATTTCCGCACAGGCCCACCATGCCAGAATCAATAGGTCTAATAAGCTATTCCGATTGGCTCTGAGAGGCATGACTTTTAGCCTCTCAGACTTTTAGGGCCACAGTGCTAATAAGCGACAAGGGCAAATTCAGGCAGCGCAAACAGCAAGGCCCACACTCATCACCAAGGCACCGAGTGGGGGGGCAAGGGTGCCAGACCGACAGAACAAAGTTGTCTGGGAACCCCACCTGCCCTAGAAGTCCAGATGAGCGAGTAGTTGAACTGTTTTTTGCCTTCATTGTCATTCCTTTCTGAAATTATTGCCGGCCTTTGTTAAAGACATGAACCTGAGCTTGTGCAGCCTGGGGTACTGATCTTGGGGTTGCTGAAGAGAGTAGGTGCCAACAAAGAATGAAAATCCCTGCTACCTGTTCTCCTTCTGAGAGTCAGGAGGGAACAGTCAAGACCCCATACAGTTCACTGCCACGTGGAGCCCTGGCTGTGGCAGTGGCGTGGCCCACCAAAGCCAGGAGCAACAGGCAAGACCCCAGACCCCAAATGCTAATGGAACACCCTGGGGAGGACGAAGGAAAGGCAGAGAGTCAGCGGAAACCTTCCCAAAGGACATTTCCCTCAGTTTCATCTGGGAGCTGACACTCAGCTGGTACACACCCCTTCAGCCACACAAAGTTTGGTGACTAGCCTCTGGCCAGAACCTGCGGTGTGTCTCCCTACCCTGAACCCTTCCTAAGATCCCTACCACGGCCTCGCGATCCAGGCACTGGGCGTGTAACACTTGACTCTGCAGGGGTCCCCAGGCCAGCTTTTGGTTAGTTAGTTGTCCGCGCTGTTAAAGATTTGACTACTGTTACATGTTTGACTCTCGTCTTTGGTGATGGTACCTATTTCATAGGAATTAGAAGCTGGAATCCAGGAAACAGGCTGGAAGATGAAATTAAAAAGTGGATACAAAGCTTCTAATCAGAGCCAGACACAATCGGCGATCAACTATATCCCAGTCTCTCCCCTCTTCTCTGATCTGTACTTTCCTTAATGAGGAATGAGACTTTAAGTTGACTTTTTTTTATCTTCAAGTCTCTCTCTCTCTATCGATTCCCTAACTTCCCTCTCTTGCCTTCATTTCATCCTAGAACTTGTGCCCACGACTTCTTTTCTAAGTAAATATTAACCTCCTTTGACTCTGAATCTCTGGAAAATTCTCAGTTCCCTATTTTCGCTGGCACTGTGACAGGTCCTCATTTCTCCTTCCCACTCCTCTCTATTTATAGTTTTCACATTTTTTTTGGCAGGTTGGCTACAGAACACTCAAAAATTGCAAAGAGAAATACTGTGTTCTGGAAATTCGCCCGAGCATTTTTTTCCAATATCGTCCTTATGCTCTTCTGATCCTCTCTTGAACTGTTGGACTAAAGCAGCTGACGCTTCCACCAGCAACCAGAGTCATCCTGTCCACTACTGTGGGAACAGAGGGTTTCCATTTGGAACTGCAGACTGAGCCTAAAGTCTGGTGGCCCTTTGGTGCCAGGATAGCAGGTATGGGATGGGTGGGACATGGAGGACAAGCATCATGGTAGAGGTCTCCATTCGACCAGGAAAGCTCACAATGAGCCAACAGGTACATTTCAACATCTTCTGTATTTTCCTTATAACCTGTTTCATTCCAGAGTGGATTTGAGATCATTTAGTTTGATTCTTAAATGTTTCCCATTCCAACCGGAAACAGACTCATCCTACAGGCTCCCAAATTCTGCCTCATCTTCCTAATCAGTTAGTACCCCAAATTGGGTATGATAGTGCCAGAACATTCTTCCATGTGTATTTTATAACAGACTAGTATTTTATTAGTTTTTTTCAAACTAATAAGAATGATAAGGGTAACTTTTTTTTCTTTTAAAGCATAGGCAAAATCACGAAAGACATTGAAATGAACCTAAAAGATTATAGTGTCTTCCAAGGGAAAACAGGTGTTGTCTCATGTACCCTTCTGGGCTGACCAATTCTATGGGATATTCTGTGCCTTTCTTGTCTTTGAGCTATTTTGCAACTCTATAGATTGTACATAATTGATGTGGATGCAGATGATCTTGTCTAGCTATATGTAAATGAATTTTGTCCACTGGAAGTACAGTTGACCCCCTTTCCTTTGGTAGAAGGCAGTTTTGCATCCATTTGCATTCTATTTGCATATCTATTTGCATCTATCAAAGCAAATTCGTTTAAGTATTACTGATTGTATATGTGTCTGCCTTGAGATTCTTGCTTGAAGTGGTGGTAACATCTTAGTGGTTCCCGAGCTAATGAATGAATTAAACAAAATCCCTTCAGGCATTCATCTCATATTTGTAAAATGGTCCTTATTTAATCTTTTCGAGAAAATGATACACTAGCAAACCATGACAAGATTCTGGTAAATGAAAAGTGCAATGAAATCAAATCGGAATGAATTTTAGAATTACCTTCAATGTGGCCCACGCTATGCCAGAGGCAGAGAATGATTGAATCTCAAAGACATGACTTCTGGCCCCCAGGAGTTACAGTAATCTGTGTCAACATTGGCATGCCTGAGAAATGCATGTGACATTCCCATCAGGGTTTCCCCGGGGGTTCAGTTAACCTTTCTCTTCCAAGCTACCCTCTCTTGTAGTGATATCAACTGTGCCCTTGGTTTCAGCTCCCATTCCCTAGCCAACATCTCTCCCACTGATACACGACCATCTGTTTCTTTCCTACCCACCAGGCCCGTGTAACTGACTACCTACTCATGCTATTTCACTGATGTTCCACCTATGCCTCAAAACCCAGCATGTTCAAAACTTGATTCATCATCGTTTGTGAAAGAATGGCTTATCCTCTTTTGCTTTGTTTCTTTAGAAATGATTCTACCAATGCCAGCGGCATGCACCAGAAACCAGGAAGGAATCATACAGCTGAGCCAACCTGCTGTACTTTAAAACACTTGACCACAATTCTCCAGTGGATACTCAACCCTGGCTTCAAACTCCCTTGTCTCTCCGGTGAGTTTGCTTTCCCTCCTTCAAGACTTGCCTCAACAATCCCTACCCCTACCTCTTCTGAACTATGTCACCTCACTCCCAGCTCCTGTCCTAGGGATGAGGGAGCAGAAGGCAAGCTTAGGACAAAGCAGAAACTGGCACCCTACACCCTCTCCCCATGCCATATGTGTAACATTCCTCATGCACTCCTGGCTGCCCTAAAGGAAAAACGATGCTTAACTGATAGAGATCCCAGTCCTGCAGGACAGGAGTATCCCTCCATCTACGAATGTCCTAGTGACTTACAAGGAAGGAAGAAGCTTTCTCATCAATAGCCTGACTTCCAGAGACCCATACCTCAGTTTCCGGAAGCCCTAACATCACCCTCCCCTCCATAAAATTGAGGGAGGCTAAGGGGGAGGGAAGTGTAATAAAACTGAATTTCTTCTAAGCCCAAATCCCACTGACAAGGATGTGTGATAGAAGGAATGTAACATATCTCCAGGAAACTCCTGACTGTCTTCATGCTTTCCCTCATTAGAGGCAAAAACAGCCTTGACTTGACAATAACCAGGTCTCCCTTATCCTGAAATTCTTCTTTAGCATATGACAGTCCTTCTGGACACCCCCTTTGTCCTCACCTTCCTCAGCTCCCAGTCAACCATGCCTCTGTCTGAGCAGCTCTTTCTGCCCTTGGGTCCTGTCCCTGTGTTTTAATAAAACCACCATTAGCACCTAAGACGTCTCAAGAATCCTTTCTTGGTCATCGGCTCTGGACCTCACCCCACCAAACCTCACCTGTGTTCCAAAACTTCATCACTAGTGTCACACTTCAAGAAAATAAAAGCCCTTTGTGCAGGAATTCCCTTATCTTACCACCACCCAATCAAATCTACACCTACATTTGTATCCATTTTTAATTTGTTTTTAGACATTTACTCAACAAATATTTAGTCAGTACCTACTGTGTGCTACACACTGCCCTGAGTGTTTGTAAATCTGTGGCGAACGACACAAAAAAGTCCCTGGCATCATGGAATTTACATGGTAATTGGAGAAATGTACAAGAAACACAGAAAGAGTTGAAGACAGAGCAGGTTTATTGAGAAGAGCAGACATCCCCAGCTAGGGTTTGTTCTTCCTTGTGCCTGGGATTTGTTCCTTCCAGCCCTCTCCAGGACTCCACTCCCAGGGCCAATATCAAGTTCTTGTTCCAATGGATCCTTCCAGTCAGAAGACAAATGACCTTTTTCTTAAAAACAAAAGGAAAAAACACAAAACAAAGACTTCCTTTAACCTTCTACCTTCCTATAACAACCTCCATATTTCTCTCCCCACCTCATTCCCAGCATAGCTTGTAAAATATTTGTCTACACCTGTGGGTGTAGGGTACCATGTCCCCAAGGGTAGTTGAAAAAATCTCTATAAAGAATCCTCATGTGCAGGTCATTTTAAGGGAGTCCATTTCCAGATCCAAACTCCATGTGTACTCTGTAGGATAGGTGATATGCCCATTCTTGGGTCTGATATCAGGATACTCCTCTCCTTCCTGGAAGATCAAGACACTCCTCTCAGATCTTATTAGAGTGTAGGACTTGGGCTGATACCAAAGTTGAAATACCAGTTTTGTTTCAAATAATGCCCTTCTGTGGGCAGTACTGGGGCTCCACCTTTAGAGCTTCCTCTCCTTATTAAGGGTAAAGGTTAACATCGGAAAGGGGATTAGGGCAGATGTTGGAAGTGCTCAGAATAACAATCAGTTTTGGTTAGTGACACTCATTCCTTCATATTTAAATTAAACTACATATTTTTAGGGATATAATAGGGAAAAGCACAAGTAAGGATTTTAATGGTTTCATTCCATTCTAGTATGGTTTGGGAAATAAAATAACAGAAAATGAGACTGTTCTGCCTTTAAAAAAATCAACTTGTAGCAGGCAAATGTTATTCCAATGAAGTCGATCCTTTTCTTTCTCATTTTCTTTTTCAAGAATTATTTATTTATTTGGTAGAGAGAGACACACACACACACACAGAGAACACAAGTAGGGAGAGCGGGGGAGGGAGAAGCAGGCTTCCTGCTGATCAGGAATGTGGGCCTTCATCCCAGGCCCCTGGGATCATGACCTGAGCCAAAGGCAGCTGCTTAGTGACTGAGCCACCCAGGTGCCCTCTATCTCATTTTTTAAATGTTTAATATTTTCAACACCTAGTTAATAAAATATACATATATTGTGATGAAAAGTTTATGATTAAAAAGTTTCAGATGTCCACTTAAAAATGTGCAAGGTGTGTGAATTCTCATAGGCGGTCCATGCACCATAAACGCCTATCAGTAGCAAACGTGGATGTACTCGGTGTCTCTAGGTTCCCGCTTCCTTAGTGCCCTCTTAATCACATGGTTTCTCTTCCTACCATCCTGGACCTGTATTCTCAATTTGCTTCTCTATTTCATCTCTGCCCCTTTGAAGAGCTTGATTCTGGGTCTTCTGTAGCTATGCGTTCGCTCTCTCTCTCTTTCTCTCTCTCCCTCGATCAGGCTTTCACAACCTAGCACTATTGATACCTGGTGGGTGATTCTCTGCTGTGGGGCTGTCCTGTGCCCTGCAGGACAGTTAGCAGCATCTCTGGTCTCTAGCCACTAGATGCCAGAAGCACCCCCCCCCCAAGTGGTGACCACCAAAAATGTCGCCAGATATTGTTCAATCGGCCCTGGGAGCAAAACTCCTTGCCTCCCAGCCCCAGTTTTAAAACCACTGCTTTGGCTGATTCCATTCAGCATCATTGATTTAAGTTCTTTGTAGAAGCTGAAGGCTCTGAAGTTAATGTCTTTAATCCTAATCCGCCCTTGGAGCTGAGAATCACATGGCCAGCTGCCTGCAGCATATTTCTCCATGAATAAGTAACAGGAGTCTTATTTTCACCATGATTTCTATCCTGCTCCCTCCTCACCTACTCCTGTCCCAGTCTCCCCATCTTAGTAAACAGCATCCTCACCTCCTACTGGCTAAAGCCTCAGCCCCTGGGATAAATTCCCCCTTTCCCTTTTCTTGTATCTAATCCATCAGCAAAACCAACTGATTTGACCTCCAAAACAGAAGTCAGACTTGCTCACTGCTCTTTATATCCATTGCTCCCATTTGAATCCAAACCCTGAAATTTTTTTTTGCACATCAGACACTGTTAACAGTCATTGGTCCCACGACTACACCTACACAGATATTTTACAAGATCGCTAATCACCACCAAGTTGCCAGATCCAATGATTAACTTTCAGATCTAAATGAATCAACCTGTCAGTCCTATAGACATAGAACCTCCTCCACTTCTCTGGAAATATTCTATCTTTTTCATCGTGATGTTGGCTCTCCCTTCCTCTTCCACACTGGTCAGTGATTATGGCTCCTTTCCTGGCTGGGTTTTTTTGAGCTTCCTGACCTTTAGACATCAGTCCTGTGCTCAGGGACTCGGACCTTCTGCTTGAGTTTTCTGTTGTGTTAAAAAAAATTCAACTGAGTACATTTTAAAGAACCTACTGGCTTTATTCAATGATTCACGAAATGGGCAGCATCCTGCTTGCAGACTGAAAGGAGCTCGGAGGAGCAGTACAAAACGAAAGACTTTTATAGGCAGAAGAGAGGAGGAGCAAGGAAGTCACGTCAGGCAAACAAGGCAGGTTGGTTATGGCCAGGTGACTTGGCTTCTGGGGATGGCAGGGGTCCGAGGGAGTGGGGATCAGGTGGTGTCTGCTTGCCTGGGCTCAGATTCCATTTCTGGGACAGCTGAAATCATAATTAAGTCTGGTTTGGGGGACATGGGGCTTAGCATAAGCAACTCCATTTTGGGCCTCTTGTTTTGTTTTTAATAGTTACTTCATAACAAATAATAACAAGTTTAGTAACTTTAAACAGCTGAGTTTACTATCCTACCATCTCTAGCTGTCAGGAGGCCAGAAACAGCTTAACCAGGGTCCTCGGCTCTGGGTCTCACTCAAAGGAGGAGAGAAGGAGCCCACCAAGCTGTGTTCTCACCTGCAGGTTCCACTAGGGAAGGCTCTGCTTCCAAACTCACTCGGGTTGTTGGAAGAACTCATTTCCTTGTAGCTGTGTGATTTGGGGGGCAGCCCATGCTGGGGTGGGCCAGAGAGATTCTCCAGGCTATTAACTGTAAACCATCCTCAGCCCCCAGAGGCTGCTTGCAGTTTCCTGCCATATAACTCTCTCCACAGGTGATTCTGAATTTGGCTCTTTGCTTCTTCAAGTCCAGGACAGCCTCTCACTCCAATCAGTAAAACAGTCTGATTTAATATAATGAGATCATAATAGTGACATCTTCTTACCTTGCCAAATTCTACTGGTTAAAAGCAAGTCCTAAGTCCCATACACACTCCCATCCATACTCACAGGACAAATACCAGGGGACAGATATCATGAAGCTGCCTTATCATGTTGCCAAACACACCTCTGTCCATACTCACTGCGTAGGTAAGCCCACTTCTTCTCAGGGCTTGAACCCTATGTCCTAACGGTGTTCATATTTGTGCCTCCAGCCTGGGTCTCACCCATGAATGGCAGACTCGTGTGTTCAGCTGCTGGTTGGGCATCCCCATGTGGATGCAACGACCATCTCCAGAACCAAACACCTGTTGCCCATCAAACTTGCTTCTCCCGTCGTCTTTCCCATCTTACCAAGTGGTAACGTCACTGTTCCAGGGCCTCAGGCTCCCAAAATTGTAAAATCATCCCAACTCTTGTCTTTTCCGCACACTCCACCCTTAATATATTTACAAATCCTGCGTGTTTTGTCTTCAATATACACCCAGAATCTCCCCCCTTCTCCCCACCCCTGCATCTACTGCTCTGGTCTGGGCCAATACCCCTTCTCACCCAGATCAGTGGTCCTCAACCAGGAGAGTTTTGTGTACCTGCTCCTCCGCAGGGGATTTTGACAGGGTCTGGACACACTTTTCGTTGTCACAACTTGAGAGTGGGAAAGGGCGCTCCTGCGATCTAGTGGTCAGTGCACAGGACAGCTCCCCATAACAAAAATTAATGTGGCCCGAAATGTCAGCAGTATAGAAATCTCAGTCTACATTAATGCAAGAAGCATCCCCACCCCACAACCCCGCAAGTCCGTTCTGCACACAGCAGCCTGAGTGATTCTTTTCTTTTCTCTTTAAGATTTTCTTTATTTATTTGACAGAGCGAGAGAGAGATCCATGTAGGCAGAGAGGCAGGCAGTGGGAAAGGGAGAATCAGGCTCCCTGATGAGCAGAGAGCCCAATGCGGGGCTTGATGCCAGGACCCCAAGACCATGAACTGAGCTGAAGGCAGAGGCTTAACCCACTGAGCCACCCAGGCGCCCCGATCCTTTTCTAATCAAAATCAAGTCAAGCCTCTTCAAAACCATCCAAGCTCTTCTCAGCTGGCACAAATTTAAAGGCAAATCTTTACAATGGCCTTCAAGACTTTATGTGATCTGACCCCACTACCTTCCTTACCTACCTCCTACCACTTGCCGTCTTGCTCATTTTTTGCCCAGCATTATTGGTCGCTGTGTCATTCTTTAAACACACCAGATGTGCTCCCACCTTGGGCTTACTGTTTGCTTTGTGTTGGATGCTCTTCTGAAACAGCACAACTGCTTGTTCCTTAATTTCCTCCAGGTCTTTCCTCAAATGAGGGAGACTTCCCTGACACAGTCCCATAGAAAATACCAACCTGCTCCCCTAATCCCCACACCCCATGTCCACTCACTCAGCTTAGTTTCCTTCCTAACCCACATCAACCCCTGATATGTATGTGTATTTATTTGCTTCATTTCTCACTCAACAACTAAAATGAAAACTCCAAGAGGACATCAAATTTATTTTGTCTCTTGTTAACTATTCTGTCTTTAGGGTTTAGAACAGTACCTGACACATAGTAGATGTTCTGTAAATATTGGAGAATTATTTGTTACTATCTTTGCCTTTTCTCTATCCATTCTTTACACAGCAGCCAAAAATGACATTTTAAAAATGCAAAAGCAATCCCATGGCCACCCTCCACCCACCAGTGTAAAACCCTTCAACGGCTTTTCGTTGTGCTCAAGCCGCAGCTGACATTCTACAGCCCAGGCCAGATTAAGCTTTCAGAGTTCTTTTTTTTTTTTTTTTTTTAAATTTTTTATTTTTTATAAACATATATTTTTATCCCCAGGGGTACAGGTCTGTGAATCACCAGGTTTACACACTTCACAGCACTCACCAAAGCACATACCCTCCCCAATGTCCATATTCCCACCCCCTTCTCCCAAACACCCTCCCCACAGCAACCCTCAGTTTGTTTTGTGAGATTAAGAGTTATTTATGGTTTGTCTCCCTCCCAATCCCATCTTGTTTCATTGATTCTTCTCCTACCCACTTAAGCCCCCATGTTGCATCACCACTTCCTCATAGCAGGGAGATCATATGATAGTTGTCTTTTTCTCTGCTTGACTTATTTCACTAAGCATGATACGCTCTAGTTCCATCCATGTTGTCGCAAATGGCAAGATTTCATTTCTTTTGATGGCTGCATAGTATTCCATTGTGTATATATACCACATCTTCTTGATCCATTCATCTGTTGATGGACATCTAGGTTCTTTCCATAGTTTGGCTATTGTGGACATTGCTGCTATAAACATTCGGGTGCATGTGCCCCTTTGGATCACTACGTTTGTATCTAAAAAATAGAAATGGAAGGAAAACTTCCAAAGTCATTTTATGAGGCCAGCATCACCTTGATCCCAAAACCAGACAAGGATCCCACCAAAAAAGAGAGCTATAGACCGATATCCTTGATGAACACAGATGCGAAAATACTCAACAAAATACTAGCCAATAGGATTCAACAGTACATTAAAAAGATTATCCACCACGACCAAGTGGGATTTATTCCAGGGCTGCAAGGTTGGTTCAACATCCGCAAATCAGTCAATGTGATACAACACATCAATAAAAGAAAGAACAAGAACCATATGATACTCTCAATAGATGCTGAAAAAGCATTTGACAAAGTACAACATCCCTTCCTGATCAAAACACTTCAAAGTGTAGGGATAGAGGGCACATACCTCAATATCATCAAAGCCATCTATGAAAAACCCACCGCAAATATCATTCTCAATGGAGAAAAACTGAAAGCTTTTCCGCTAAGGTCAGGAACACGGCAGGGATGTCCATTATCACCACTGCTATTCAACATCATACTAGAGGTCCTAGCCTCAGCAATCAGACAACAAAAGGAAATTAAAGGCATCCAAATCGGCAAAGAAGAAGTCAAATTATCACTCTTCGCAGATGATACGATACTATATGTGGAAAACCCAAAAGACTCCACTCCAAAACTGCTAGAACTTATACAGGAATTCAGTAAAGTGTCAGGATATAAAATCAATGCACAGAAATCAGTTGCATTTCTATACACCAACAGCAAGACAGAAGAAAGAGATATTAAGGAGTCAATCCCTTTTACAATTGCATCCAGAGTTCTTAATCACTGGAAAGACGATGGTGTTGTCACCACCAGAGATATTTAAATATTTTGGAAGATTAGATCCCAAAGTAAGTGTGCTAAAAGCCTAGCAATATCCGATTTCACAAACTCAGATTTCATAAAATCTCATTAGTCTTCTCACCTTGTGTAAGTTTAATCTTTCCTCGGCCCCTTTTCTCTTCTGTTTCAGGCACTCACCATACTTTGCCAGAATGACCATAACGGCCTTCAAACCTGTCATCTCATCTTCAGGAATATGCCCCTTTCCCTCCCCTCCTCACACCAATTCATCCTCTAAACTTATTCTAAGATGATCACTCTAAAATGTGCATCTCACTGTGTCCTTCCCCTACAGGAACTTACTCAATAGCTCCTAAGGACGTGTGAATTTCCTTGGTGTGGTATTTTTACAAGACCCTTTGCTTGCAAGTGGCAGCAATCCAAAGAAAACTGGAGGAACCAAAAGGGAAAAGCAAGCAAACAAACAAAAAACAAAGTAATGTCCAGGTTCCTGTAGGGGTGGATACCACAGAAGTTCATAAAAATCCAAAAGAAGATGGGGTACCTGGGTGGCTTAGTGGGTTAAGCCTCTGCCTTCGGCTCAGGTCATGATCATAGGGTCCTGGGATCGAGCCTCACATCAGGCTCTCTGCTCTGCAGGGAGCCTGCTTCCTCCTCTCTCTCCCTACTTGTGATCTCTGTCAGATAAATAAAAAAATCTTTTTAAAAAATCAAAAGAATAGCTGCAGAACTAATATTTCAGAATCAAGAACTAGGGACTGGAAAACGGCAAAACACTTTTCTCTTTGTCCATGTCTCATGTTTACTCGTCTCCATAGGGCTGCTTTCTTCTCTGGTCAGACTCTTCAAGTGTCCAGGACGATGGCCATGGCCAGCTCCTGAATCCCATCCAGCAAGACCAGTCACTCGCCTAAAGAGAGAACTTTGTCTTCCTGTCATTTACATATCAATCCCAGGGAGACTCTGATTGGTCCTATTGGTCTAGGGGGAACAATCACTATTTGGGTTTCTATGTGTGCCCATCCTCCCCCAGACTGCATAAAGCACAGGTGAAATTTTTTTAAATTAACATATAATGTATTATTTGCCCCAAGGGTGCAGGTCTGTGATTCATCTGTGTTACACATTTCACAGAACTCACCATATCACATACCCTCCCCAATGTTCATAACCCAGCCACCCTCTCCATCCCTGCAAACCTCAGTTTGTTTTGTGAGATTAAGTCTGTTATGGTTTGTCTCTCTCCCCAACACAACTTGTTTCATTTTTTCCCTCCCTACCTCCCATGACCCGTTAACCTGCCTTTCAAATTCCTCATATCAGAGAGATCATATGATAATTGCCTTTCTCTCATTGACTTACTTCACTTAGCATAATAACCTCTAGTTCCATCCAAGTCATTGCAAATGGAAATATTTCATTTTTGATGGCTGCATAGTATACCTCTGTGTGTGTATGTGTGTGTGTGTGTGTGTGTGTGTGCGCCTCTGGGTGTCTGTGTTTCAGTGTGTAAAGAGGACCTGGCCATGCCATCGTGGGTGGAGATGCCCCAAGCAGGATCAGGCTGATGAGGGGTTAGACGTCTGGTGGGCAAGTCATGTTCAAACACCAGTTTAAGGCTGGTTAAGTGGTATTGGGTGTAGGGTCTACACCCTTCTGCCCAGGGTTTATCCTGAGATCCTGAGGGGATGGGTCCATGACCCAGGAGCTCAGCTAACCCTAAAAGTAACCACTAAGCCTGCCCCAAATGCTAACCTAAACCCTGACCTGACCCTAACCCTGACCCTGACTGTGATCCTGACCTGAACCCTAAACCTAAACCTAAGGCTGACACTGATCCTGATGTGGACCATGAACCTAAACCTAACTCTGACATTACCATAATCATGACTCAAACCTAACCATGACCCTGACCCTGACCCTAATCCTAACCCTGACGCTGACCTAACACTGACCCTAACCCTAACCCTGACCGTGACTGTGAGCCTGACCCTAACCATAAACATAAAGGCAATTCTAACCATGACCCTAATATGGACACTGAACCTAAACCGAACACTGACCCTAAACCTAACACTAACCACTACCCTAAACCAAACCCTAACCCTGACCTTACGCTATCTAACGCTAACACTAAACATAACCCTACTTCTAACTCTAAACCTAACCCCAATCACAAACCCTACTGCCAAAACCTAACTGTGACACTGAACCAAAAATTGACCCTAAACCAAAGCCTGACCCTAAAACTGACACTGGCCCTGAACTTCACGTGACCCTGACCCTGACCCTAAGCCTAACCATGACACTAACACTGACCATTACATAATCCTGTCCCTGACCCGATTGTGGACTTTAATCCAACACCTGAACCTAACAGTAAACCTGACACTGGCGCTAAACTTCACACTGACCCTGACCCAGACCATGACCATAAAACTACCCTGACACTAACAGTCACCCAGACCCTGACCTGAACACTAAACCTGACCGTGACTGTGAGCATGACCCTAACTCTAACCCTAAATGTAGCCCTGACCCTGACACTAACACGGGCCCTCCCCCGAATCCTATCGCTGAAGCTAACCCTAACACTAACCCATAACCCTACCATGGACCCTGATCCTAACAAGTTCTAAACCTAACTGTCAACCAAACGCTAACCCTAACACTAACCCTAAACTTTAACAATAACCCTGACCATATACCTGACTATGATCATAACCCTAACCCTGAACTTTGCCTATACCAGACCCTAACCCTAAACCTGACCCTGGCCCTGACTCTAAACCTAACATGACCCTAACAATGACCACTATATAACCGTGTCACTGACCCGAATGTGGACTTTAAACCAATATCTGATCCTGACCGTAAACCTGACACTGGCCCTAGAATTCACCCTGACCCTGACCCAGGCAAAGACCATAAACCTAACCCTGACACTAACAGTGACCCTGACCCTGACCCTAACACTAACCCTGATACTGAATGTGAGCCTGACCCAAACTATAATCCTAAACGTAACCCTGACCCTGACACTAACACGGTCCCTGACCCGAAACCTAATCCTGAACCTAATCCTAAAACTAACGCCTAACATTGTCCCTGACACTGATCAAAACAAGTCTTACCCTAACACTCAACCTACCTCTAACCCTAACCCTAATCCCACTTTAACAATAATCCTGACCATCTCCCTGACCCTGATCATAACCCTAACTCTGAACTTAACCTTAAACCTGACCCTGGCCTTGACCTTAATACTGACCCTAACCCTGACTGTAACCTAAATCTGACACAATCCGTGATCCTGAAAAGAATCGTAACCCTAAAGCTAACCCTGATCCTGAACCTACTCATAAAACAGAACCTAAACATAAAGCTGACCTTACCATAACCATGAACCTAACCCTGACGCTGACCCTAACCCTGACACTAAACCTGTCCCACACCTAACCCTGACCCTGACATGAACCTTGCCCCCAAACCAAAACTAGAACCTGACCCTAAATCTAACCATGACCCTGAACCTGACCCTAAACCTAACCGTCAACCTAACACTGACCCTGAACCTGACTCTGACCGTAACGCTAACCGTGACCCTACTGAGAGCCTGACCCTAAACCTAACCATGAACCTAACCCTAACACTGACCCCTACCCTAAGCCTTGCGCTAACCCTGACCCCAATGACGTCTAACACTAACCTTGACCCTACGTCTTTCTTAACCCTAACCCTAACACTAACCTAGTCTAAAACCAGCGCATTCCTTCCAGCGGGGACAACAGCTGCACCCAGGCTTCCCACAGGCTGGGTGGAGGCTGTATGCGGGTCACTGGATGGGCCCTGCATTGAGTGGAGTGTGAGCCTTGAACAGCTTGGGGACTGGCGGCTCAGGGAGCTCTGGTGCAGCAGGAAGTTCGGTAAGGAGCCCCCAAGCAGTGGTGAACTCACTACCATGATGACAGAGCACAACGGATTTGGAACCCACGTATCCAGGCACCCCATTACAGAGAAAACCCCCCTGCCCAGATCATTTCAAGGCACAACCTAAAGAAAGCGACATGTTCTTCTGCTGTACTGAAGCCGAGAGGATGCAGGGAGAAGATAGCTCGCCCGCCAGACACGTCCCCTCCCTGTCAGGTCATATCAGATTTCCCCAACGCCTCAGGCCCTTTGGCCAATAAAATCAAAAGGTGACACGAGGGGGCTCAGAGTCAGAGAGTCCCACACCTTCTGATCCACCGGTGTAGCCCTTGGTCTCCTCACCGTCTCTCTGTGTGTGTGTGTGTGTGTGTGTGTGTGCCTCTGGGTGTCTGTGTGTCTGTGTGTAAAGAAGACCTGGCCATGCCATCGTGGATGGAGATACCCCAAGCAGGATCAGGCTAATGAGGGGTTAGATGTCTGTCTGGTGGGCAAGTCATGTTCACAGCCCAGTTTAAGGCTGGTTAAGTGGGATCGGGTGTAGGGTCTACACCCTTCTGCCCAGGGTTTATCCTGAGACCCTGAAGGGATGGGTCCATGACCCAGGATCGGGCTAACCCTAACAGTAACCACTAACCCTGACCTTACACTGACTGTGAGCCCGCCCCAAACCCTATCCCAAGCCATGACCCTGACCCTGACCCTGACTGTGATCCTGACCCTAACCCTAAACCTAAACCTAAGCCTGACACTGACCCTGATGTGGACCCTGAACCTAAACTTAACTCTGACATTACCGTAACCATGACTCATACCTAACCATGACCCTGAACCTGACCCTAATCCTAACCCTGACGCTGACCTAATACTGACCCTAAACCTGACCGTGACTGTGAACCTGACGCTAAACCTAAACCTAAAGGTAACTCTAACCATGACCCTAATACAGACCTTGAACCTAAACCTAATGCTGACCCTGACCCTAACAATAACCCCTACCCTAAACCAACCTATACCCTGACCTTACGCTGTCTAACCCTAACCCTAACCATATCCCTACTTCTAAATCTAACCTTAACCCCAATCCCAAACCCTATCACCAAAGCCTAACAGTGACACTGAACCGAACATTGACCCTAAACCAAAGCCCAAACCTAAGCCTGACCTTGGCTATGACCTTCACCTAATCCTGACCCTGAGCCTAATCTTAACCATGACACTAAACTGACCACTACATAACCCTGTCCTTGACCCGAATGTAGACTTTAAACCAATACCTGAACCTAACCATAAACCTGACACTGGCGCTAAACTTAACGCTGACCCTGACCCAGACCATGACCATAAACCTAACCGTGAGCCTCACAGTGATTCCGACCCTGACCTGAACACTAAACCTGAGCCTGACTTTTAGCCTGACCCTAACTCTAACCCTAAATGTAACCCAGACACTGACACTAACACGGGCCCTACAAGAATCCTATTGCTGAAACTAACTCTAACACTAACCCCTAACCTACCACTGACCCTGACCCTAACACGTTCTAACCCTAACCATCAACCTTCGCTAACTCTAATACTAAACCTAAACTTTAACAATAACCCTGACACTATACCTGACTATGATCATAACCCTAACTCTGAACTTTGCTTCTACCAGACCCTGACCCTAAACCTGACCCTGGCCTTGACCCTAAACCTAACCATGACCCTAAATGACCACTACATAACACTGTCCCTGACCCAAATGTGGACTTTAACCATATACCTGAACCTGACTGTAAACCTGACACTGGCCCTGGACTTAACCCTGACCCTGACCCAGGCAAAGACCATGAACCTAACCCTGACCCAAACAGTGACCCTGACCCTGACTCTGACACTAACCCTGGCACTAAATGGGAGCAGGACCCTAACTCTAACCCTAAATGTAACCGTGACCCTGACACTAACATGGGCCCTGACCCGAAAATAACGCTGAACCTAACCATAAAACTAACGCCAGGGGTTAGATGCCTGGTGGGCAGGTCATGTTTACATCCCAGTGTAATGCTGGATAAGTGGGATCGGGTGTGGGGTCTACAGCCTTCTGCCCAGGGTTTATCCTGAGAACCTAAAGGGAGGGGACAATGAACCAGGAGTGGGGCGAACCCTAACAGTAACCACTGACCCTGACCCTGACCCTTACACTGTGAGCCTGCTCCAAACCCTAACCCGAACCCTGACCCTGACCCTGACCCTAACCCTGACCGTGATCCCGACCTGAACCCTAAACCTAAACCTCAGCCTGACGCTGACCCTGATCCGGACCCTGAACCTAAACCTAAGTCTGAGATAACCTAACTATGACTCATCCCTAACGGGACCCTACCTGAACCTAATCCTAATCCTGACGCTAACCTAACCCTGACCCTAACCCTAACCCTGTCCGTGACCGTGTGCCTGACCCTAAACCTAACCCTAAAGGTAACCCTAACCCTGACCCTAATATGGACCCTCAAACCAAACCGAATGTTGACCCTGACAATAACACTAATCCCTACCCTAAACCAAACCCGAACGCTGACCTTATGCTGTCTAACCCTAACCCTCACCATACCACTAATTCTAACTCTAACCGTAACCCCATCCCAAAATTTTCCCCTAAACCTAAATGTGACCATGAACCGAACATAAAGCAAAGCCTGAACCTAAACCTGACCCTGGCCCTGACCTTCACCTAAACTGACCCTGACGCTAATCCTAACCATGACAATAACACTGACCACTACATAACCCTGTCCCTGACCCGAATGTGGACTTTAAACCAATACATGATCCTGAAGCTAAACCTGACACTGGGCCTAAACTTCACCCTGAACCTGACCCAGACCATGACAATCAACCTAACACTGACCCTAACAGTGACCCCGACCCAGACCTGAACACTAAACCACACCCTGACTGTGAGCCTGACCCTTACTGTAACCCTAAACTTAACCCTGACCCTGACACTAACAAGGGCCGTACCCTGACACCTAACGCTGAACCTAACCCTAAAACTAACCCCTAACATTATCCCTGACACTGACCCTAACCCGGTCTAACCCTAACCCTCAACCTACCTCTAACCCTAACCCTAACCCCACTTTAACAATAATCCTGACCCTCTCCCTGACCCTGATCATAACCCTAACTCTGAACTTTGCCTATGTCAGACCTTAACCTTAAACCTGACCCTGGCCTTGACCTTTTTTTTTTTTTAAAGATTTTATTTATTTATTTGACAGAGAGAGATCACAAGAAGGCAGAGAGGCAGGCAGAGAGAGGGGAGGATACAGGCTCCCTGCTGAGCAGACAGCCCAATGCGGGACTCGATCCCAGGACCCTGAGTTCATGACCTGAGCCGAAGGCAGCTGCTTAACCCACTGAGCCACCCAGGCGCCCATGGCCTTGACCTTAACACTGACCCTAACCTGACTGTAAACCTAACTCTGACCCAATCCGTGATCCTGAACAGAATCGTAACCCTAAAGCTAACCCTGATCCTGAACCTACTCATAAAACAGAACCCAAACATAAAGCTGACCTTACCATAACCATGAACCTAACCCTGACGCTGACCCTAACCCTGACACTAAACCTGTTCCCAAACCTAACCCTTACCCTGACATGAACCTTGCCCCCACACCAAAACTTGAACCTGACCCTAAACCTAACCGTCATCCTAACACTGAACCTGTCCCTGACCTTGACTGTAATGCTAACCGTGACCCTACTGTGAGCCTGACCCTAAACCTAACCATGAACCTAACCCTAACCCTGACCCTACCCTAAGCCTTATGCTAACCCTGACCTCAACGACGTCTAACCCTAAGCCTGACCCTAAGTCTTTCTTAACCCTAACCCTAACACTAACCTAGTCTAAACCCAGTTTTGTTCCCTCCAGCAGGGACAACCCCTGCACCCAGGCCTCCCAGGGGCTGGGAGGAGGCTATATGGGGGTCACTGGATGGGCACTGCGTTGAGTGGAGTGTGAGCCTTGAGCAGCTTGGGGACCGGAGGCTCAGGGAGCTCTGGTGCAGCAGGAAGTTCGGTAAGGAGCCCCCAGGCAGTCGTGACCTCACTTCCCTGATGACAGAGCCCAACGGAATTGGAACCCACGTATCCAGGCACCCCATTACAGAGAAAACCCCCCTGCCCAGCTCATTTCTAGGCACATCCTAAAGGAAGCGACATGTTCTTCTGATGTACTGAAGCTGAGAGGATTCAGGGAGAAGAGAGCTCGCCGGCCAGACAAGTCCCCTCCCTGGCAGGTCATATCAGGTTTCCCCAACGCCTCAGGCCTTTGGCTAATAAAATCAAAAGGAGACATGAGGGGGCTCAGAGTCAGAGAGTCCCACACCTTCTATTCGACCGGTGTAGCCCTAGGTCTCCTCCCCGTCTTGTGTGTTTGTGTGTGTGTGTGTGTGCCACTGGGCTTCTGTGTCTGTGTGTAAAGAGGACCTGGCCATGACATCGTGGATGGAGATGCCCCAAGCAGGATCAGGCTGATGAGGGGTTAGATGTCTGGTGGGTAAGTCATGTTCACACCCCAGTTTAAGGCTGGTTAAGTGGGATCGGGTGTAGGGTCTACACTCTTCTGCCCAGGGTTTATCCTGAGACCGTGAAGGGATGGGTCCATGACCCAGGAGCGGGGCTAACCCTAACAGTAACCACTAACCGTGACCCTGACACTGACTGTGAGCCTGCCCCAAACCCTAACCCGAACCCTGACCCTGACCCTGACCCTAACCCTGACCGTGATCACGACCTGAACCCAAAACCTAAACCTAAGCCTGACGCTGACCCTTATCCGGACCCTGGAACTAAACCTAACTCTGAGATAACCTAACTATGGCTCATCCCTAACCATGACCCTGACCCTGACCCTAATCCTAACCCTGACGCTGAACTAACACTGACCCTAACACTAACCCTGACCGTGACTGTGTGCCTGACCCTAAACCTAACCATAAAGGTAACCCTAACCCTCACCCAAATACAGACCCTGAACCTAAACCGAATGCTGACCCTGAACCTAACACTAACTACCTACCCTAAACCAAACCCTCACCCTGAACTTACGCTGTCTAACCCTAACCCTCACGATAACACTACCTCTAACTCTAACCCTAACCCCATCCCAAACTTTTCCCCTAAACCTAACTGTGAACCTGAACCGAACATAAAGCAAAGCCTGAACCTAAACCTGACCATGGCCCTGACATTCACGTGACCCTGACCCTGACCATAATTCTAACCATGATCTTAACACTGACCACTACATAACCCTGTCAGTGACCCGAATGTGGACTTTAACCAATACCTGATCCTGACGCTAAACCTGACACTGGCCCTAAACTACACCGTGGCCCTGACCCAGACCATGACCATCAACCTAAACCTGACCCTAACAGTAACCCCGACCCAGACCTGAACACTAAATCAGAACCTGACTGTGAGCCTGACCCTTACTGTAACTCTAAACGTAACCCTGACCCTGAAACTAACACGGGCCGTACCCCGAATCCTATCGCTGAAGCTAACCCTAACACTAACCCCTAACCCTATCTCAGACCCTGACCCTAACCAAGTCTAACCCTAAACCTCAAACTAACTCTAACCCTAACACTAACCCTAAACTTTAACAATAACCCTTACCCTATACCTGACTATGATCATAACCCTAACCCTGAACTTTGCCTCTACCAGACCCTGACCCTAAACGTGACCCTGGCCCTGACCCTAAACCTAACCATGACACTAACACTGACCACTACATAAACTTGATCCTGACCCAAATGTGGACTTTGAAGCAATATCGGATCCTGACCCTAAACCAGACACTGGCCCTAAACTTCACCCTGACCCTGACCCAGGCCATGACCATAAACCTAACTCTGACCAAAACAGTGACCCTAACCCTGACCCAAACACTAACCCTAACACTGAATGTGAGCCTGACCCTAACTCTACCCCTAAACGTAACCCTGACCCTGACACTAACGTGGGCCCTACCCCGAATCCTATCCCTGATCCTAACCCTAACACTAAACCCTAACCCTACTACGGACCCGGACCCTAATGAGGTCTAACCCTAACCCTCAACCTAACTTTAACACTAAACCTAACCCTAAACTTTAACAATAAACCGGACCCTATGCCTGATTACGATCATTACCCTTAACTGGACTTTGCCTATAGCAGACCCTGACCCTAAATCTGACCCTAGCCCAGAACATAAACCTAACCATAACCCTAACAATGACCACTAAATAATCCTGTCCCTGACCCGAATCTGGACTTTAAACCAATACCTGAACCTGACCGTAAACCTAACACTGGCCCTAGACTTCACCCTGAACCCGACCCAGGCAAAGACCAGAAACCTAAGCCTGACCCTAACAGTGACCCTGACCCTGAAACTAACACTAACCCTGACACTGAATGTGAGCCTGAACACATCTCTAACCATAAATGTAACCCTGAACCTGACACTAACACGGGCCCTGACCCGAAACCTAACGCTGAACCTAACCCTAAATCTAACCCCTAACATTATCCCTGACACTGACCCTACCCCGGTCTAACCCTAGCCCTCAACCTACCTCTAACCCTAACCCTAACCCCACTTTAACAATAATCCTGACCCTCTCCTAGACACTGATCATAACCCTAACTCTGAACTTTGCCTATGTCAGAAGTGAATCTAAAACCTGACCCTGGCCTTGACCTTAACACTGACCCTAACGCTGACTGTAAACCTAACTCTGACCCAATCTGTGATCCTGAACAGATTAGTAACCCTAAAGCTAACCCTGATCCTGAACCTACTAATGAAACAGAACTGAAACATAAAGCTGACCTTACCATAAGCATGAACCTAACCCTGAACCTGACCCTAACCCTGACACTAAACCTATCCCAAACCTAACCCTGACCCTGACATGAACCTTGCCCCCCAACCAAAACTTGAACCTGACCGTAAATCTGACCATGACCCTGCCTGGACATAAACCTAACTGTCAGCCTACACTGACCCTGACCCTGACTCTGACTGTAACGCTAACCCTGAACCTACTGTGATCCTGACCCTAAACCTAAACATGAACCTAACCCTAACCCTGACCCCTACCCTAAGCCTTACGCTAACCCTGACCCCAAAGACGACTAACCCTAACCCTGACCCTACGTCTTTCTTAGCCCTAACCCTAACACTAAACTGGTCTAAACCCAGCTCTGTTCCCTCCAGCGGGGAAAACAGCTGCACGCAGGCCTCCCAGGGTCTGGGAGGAGGCTGTATGTGGGTCAATGGATGGGCACTGCATTGAGTGGAGTGTGAGCCTTGAGCAGCTTGGGGACCGGCGGCTCAGGGAGCTCTGGTGAAGCAGGAGGTTCGGTAAGGAGCCCCCAGGCAGTGGTGGCCTCACATCCCTGACGACAGAGCCCAACGCAATTGGAAACCATGTATCCAGGCATCCCATTACAGAGAAACGACCTCCCCAGCTCGATCGAGGCACATCCTAAAGAAAGCACCACGTTCTTCTACTGTACTGAAGCCCAGAGGATGCAGGGAGAAGTGAGCTCGCCCGCCAGACACGTCCCCTCCCTGGCAGGTCATATCAGGTTTCCCCAACGTCTCAGGCCCTTTGGCAAATAAGATCAAAAGTAGACACCAGTGGGCTCAGAGTCAGAGAGTCCCACACCTTCTGATCTATGGGTGTAGCCCTAGGTGTCCTCCTTGTCTCTGCGTGTGTGTGTGTGTGTGTGTGTGCCTCTGGGTGTCTGTGTGTCTGTGTGTAAAGAGGACCTGGCCATGCCATCGTGGGTGGAGATGCCCCAAGCAGGATGAGGCTGATATGGGGTTAGATGTCTGGTAGGTAAGTCATGTTCACACCCCAGTTTAAGGCTGCTTAAGTGGGATTGGTTGTAGGGTCTACACCCTTCTGCCCAGGGTTTATCCTGAGACCCTGAATGGATGAGTCCATGACTCAGGAGCGGGGTTAACCCTAACAGTAACCACTAACCCTGAACCTGACACTGACTGTGAGCCTGCCCCAAACCCTAACCCAAGCCCTGACCCTGACTCTGACCCTGACCATGACTGTGATCCTTACCTGAACACAAAACAAAACCTAAGCCTGGCAAGGACCCTGATGTGGACCCTAACCTAAACCTAACTATGACATTACCGTAAATATGACTAATACCTAACCATGACCCAGACCCTGACCCTAATCCTAACCCTGACACTGACCCTAACCCGGTCTAATCCTAACCCTCAACCTACCTATAACCCTAACCCTAACCCCACATTAACAATTACCCTGACCTTCTCCCTGAACCTGATCATAACCCCAACTCTGAACTTTGCCTACGTCAGAACTTAACCTTAAAACTGACCCTGGCCTTGACCTTAACAGTGACCCTAACCCTGACTGTAAACCTAACTCTGACCCAATCCGTGATCCTGAACAGATTAGTAACCCTAAAGCTAACCCTGATCCTGAACCTACTCATGAAACAGAACAAAAACATAAAGCTGACCTTACCATAACCATGAACCTAACCCTGATGCTGACCCTAACCCTGACACTAAACCTGTCCCAACCTAACCGTGACCTGACATGACCTTGCCCCCAAACCAAAACTTGAAACTGACCCAAAAACTGACCATGACCCTGAACCTGACCCTAAACCTAACCTTGAGCCTAAACTGAACCTGAGCCTGACTCTGACCGTAATGCTAACCCTGAACCTACTGTCATCCTGACCTAAACCTAACCATGAACCTAACCCTAACCCTGACCCCTACCCTAAACCTTACGCTAACCCTGATCCCAAAGACGTCTAACCCTAACCCTGACCCTAAGTCATTCTTAACCCTAACCCTAACACTAATCTGGTCTAAACCCAGCTCTGTTCCCTCCAGTGAAGAAGACAGCTGCACGCAGGACTCCTAGGGGCTGGGGGGAGGCTGTATGGGGGTCACTGGATGGGCACTGCATTGAGTGGAGTGTGAGCCTTGAGCAGCTTGGGGACCAGCAGCTCAGGGAGCTCTAGTGGAGCAGGAAGTTCGGTAAGGAGCCCCCAGGCAGTGGTGACCTCACTTCCCTGACGACAGAGCCCAACGGAATTGGAACCCACGTATCCAGGCACCCCATTACAGAGAAAACCGCCATGCCCAGCTTATTTCTAGGCACATCCTAAAGGAAGCGACATGTTCTCTGTTGTACTGAAGCCGAGAGGATGCAGGGAAAAGAGAGCTCTCTGCCAGACACGTCCCCTACTTGGCAGGTCATATCAGGTTTCCCCAATGCCTCAGGCCCTTTGGCTAATAGAATCAAAAGGTGACACCAGGGGGCTCAGAGTCAGAGAGTCCCACACCTCTTATCCACTTGTGTAGCCCTAGGTCTCCTCCCTGTCTCTGTGTGTGTGTGTGTGTGTGTGCGTGTGCCTCTGGGTGTCTGTGTGTCTGTGTTTAAAGAGGACCTGGCCATGCCATCCTGGGTGGAGATGCCCCAAGCAGGATCAGGCTGACGAGGGGGTAGATGTCTGGTGGGCAAGTCATGTTCAAACCCCAGTTTAATGATGGTTAAGAGGGATCGCGTGTAGGGTCTACACCCTTCTGCCCAGGGTTTATCCTGAGACCCTGAAGGGATGGGTCCATGACCCAGGAGCAGGGCTAACCCTAACAGTAACCACTAACCCTGACCCTGACACTGATGTGTGCCTGCCCCAAACCCTAACCCAAGCCCTGACCCTGACTCTGACCCTGACCCTGACCTGAACCCTAAACCTAAACTTAAGCCTGACACTGACCCTGATGTGGACCCTGAACCTAAACCTAACTCTGACATTACCGTAACCATGACTCAAACCTAACCAGAACCCAGACCATGACACTAACACGGGCCCTCCCACGAATCCTATCGCTGAACCCAAATCTAACACTAACCCCTAACCCTACCACGGACCCTGACGCTAACAAGTTCTAACCCTAACAGTCAACCTAACGCTAACCCTAACACTAACTCTATACTTTAACAATAACCCTGACCCTATACCTGACTATGATCATAACCCTAACCCTGAAATTTGCCTATACCGGACCCTGACCCTAGCTCTGAGCCTAAACCTAACCATGACCTTAACACTGACCACGACATAATCATGAGGCTCAACCGAATGTGGACTTTAAATCAATACCTGATCCTGACCGTAAACCTGACACTGGCCCTAGACTTCACCATGACCCTGACCCAGACCATTACCATAAATCTAACCTTGATCCTAACAGTGACCCCGACCCTGACCTGAACACTAAACCAGACCCTGACTGTGAGCCTGACCCTAACTCTAAACCTAAACGTAACCCTGACCCTGACACTAACACGGGCGCTGACCTGAAACCTAACACTGAACCTAACCCTAAAACTAACCACTAACATTATCCTTGATATGAACCTAACCCGGTCTAACCCTAACCCTCAAAATACCTCTAACCCTAACCCTAACCCCACTTTAAAAATAATCCTGACCGTCTCCCTGAACCTGATCATAACCCTAACTCTGAACTTTGCCTATGTCAGACCTTAACCTTAAACCTGACCCTGGCCTTGACCTTAACACTGACCCTAACCCTGACTGTAAACCTAACTCTCACCCAATCCGTGATCCTGACAGAATCTTAACACTAAAGCTAACCCTGATCCTGAACCTACACATAATACAGAACCTAAACATAATGCTGACCTTAACATAACCATGAACTTAACCCTGACCCTGACCCTAACCCTGATACTAAATCTGTCCCAAACCTAACCCTGACCCTGACATGAACCTTGCCCCCAAAACAAAACTTGAACCTGACCCTAAATCTGACCATGACCCTGAACCTGACCCTAAACCTAACCGTCATTAACACTGAACCTGACCCTGACTTTGACCATAACCCTAACCGTGACCTTACTGTCAGCCTGACCCTAAACCTAACCATGAACCTAACCCTAACCCTGACCCCTACCCTAAGCCTTACGCTAACCCTGACCCCAATGACGTCTAACCCTAACCCTGATCCTAAGTCTTTCTTAACCCTAACCCTAACACTAACCTAGTCTAAACCCATCTGTGTTCCCTCAGCGGGGACAACAGCTGCACCCAGGCCTCCCAGGGGCTGGGGGGAGGCTGTATGGGGGTCATTGGATTGGCACAGCATTGAGTGGAGGGTGAGCCGTGAGCAGCTTGGGGACCGGCGGCTTAGGGAGCTCTGGTGCAGCAGGAAGTTTGGTAAGGAGCCCCCAGGCAGTGGTGACCTCACTTCCCTGAAGACAGAACCCAACGGAATTGGAACCTTTGCTCCAGGCACCCCATTACAGAGAAAACCCCCCAGCCCAGCTCATTTCAAAGCACATCCTAAAGAAAGCGTCATGTTCTTCTGCTGTACTGAAGCCGAGAGGATGCAGGGAGAAGAGAGCTCGCCCTCCAGACACGTCCCCTCCCTGGCAGGTCATATCAGGATTCCCCTACGCCTCTGGCCCTTTCACTAATAAAATCAAAAGGTGACATGAGGGGGCTCAGAGTCAGAGAGTCCCACACCTTCTGATCGACCGGTGTAGCCAAGGTCTCCTCCCAGTCTCTGTGTGTGTGTGTATGTGTGTGTGTGTGTGTGTGTGCGCGCGCCTCTGGGTGTCTGTGTATCTTTACGTAAAGAGGACCTGGCCTTTGCATCGTGGGTGGAGATGCCCCAAGCAGGATCAGGCTGATGAGGGGTTAGATGTCTGGTGGGCAAGTCATGTTCACACCCCAGTTTAAGGCTGTGTAGGTGGGTCACGTGGAGGGTCTACACCCTTCTGCCCAGAGTTTTTCGTGTGACCCTGAAGGGATGGGTACATGACCCAGGAGCCGGGCTCACCATAAGAGTAACCACTAACCCTGACCCTGACACTGACTGTGAGCCTGCTCCAAACCTGAAACCAAGCCCTGACCCTGACCCTGGCTGTGATGCTGACCTGAACCCTAAACCTAAACCTAAGCCTGACACTGACCCTGATGTGGACCCTGAACCTAAACCTAAGATTGATATTACTAAACCATGAGTTATACCTAACCATGACCCTGAAACTGACCCTAATCCTAACCCTGATGCTGACCTAACCCTGACCCTAACCCTAACCCTGACCGTGACTGTGAGCCTGACGCTAACCCTAAACCTAAAGGTAACTCTAACCATGACCTTGAACTTGAACCTGAACCTAAATCTGACCATGACCCTGAGTGACCCTAAACCTAACCCTTATCCTAACACTGACCCTGACACTGACTCTGACCATAACGCTAACAGTGACCCTACTGTGAGCCTGACCCTAAACCTAACCATGAACCTAACCCTAACCTGACCCCTACACTAAGCCTAACGCTAACACTGACCCCAAAGACGACTAACCCTAACCAACACCCTAAGACTTTCGTAACCCTAACCCTAACACTAACCTGGTCTAAACCCAGCTCTGTTCCCCTGGCGGGGACAACTGCTGCACCCAGGCCTCCCAGGGGTTTGGAGGATGCTATATGGGGGTCAATATATGGGCAATGCATTGAGTGGAGTGTGAGCCTTGACCAGCTTGGGGACCAGTGGCTCAGGGAGTTCTGCTGGAGCAGGAAGTTCGGTAAGGAGCCCCCAGGCAGTGGTGACCTCACTTCCCAGACAACAGAGCCCAATGGAATGGGAACCCACGTATCCAGGCACCCCTTTACAGAGAAAACCCGACTGCCAAGCTCATTTCTAGGCACATCCTAAAGAAAGTGTCATGTTATTCTGCTGTACTGAAGCCCAGAGGATGCATGGAGAAGAGAGCTCGCCTGACAGACAGGTCCCTTCCCTGGCAGGTCATATCAGGTTTACCAACGATACAGGCCCTTTGGCTAATAAAATCAAAAGGTGACAACACGGGGCTCACAGTCAGAAACTCCCACACCTTCTGTTCCATCGGTGTAGCCCTAGGTCTCCTCCCCGTCTATGTGTGTGTGTGTGTGTGTGTGTGTGCGTGTGTGTGCGTGTGTGTGCCTCTGGGTGTTTGTGAGTCTGAGTGTAAAGAGGAGGTGGCCATGCCATCGTGGGTGGAGATGCCCCAAGCAAGATCAGGCTGATGAGGGGTTAGAGGTCTGGTGGGAAAGTCATGTTCACTCCCCAGTTTAAGGCTGGTTACGTGGTATCGGCTGTAGGGTTTATCCTACCCAGGGTTTATCCTGAGACCTTGTAGGGATGGGTCCATACACAGGAGCGGGGCTAACCCCAACAGTAACCACTATCCCTGACCCTGACACTGACTGTGAGCCTGCACCAAATCCTAACCCAAGCCTTGACCCTGACCCTGAACCTGACCGTGACTGTGATCCTGACCTGAACCCAAAACCTATAACTAAGCCTGACACTCACCCTGATGTGGACCCTGAACCTGAACCTAATGCTGATATTACTGTAACCAAGACTCATACCTAACCATGACTCTGACCCTGACCATAATCCTAACCCTAACGCTGACCTAAACCTGACCCTAACCCTAAACCTGACCACGACTGTGAGCCTGACGCTAGCCCTAAACCTAAAGGTAACTCTAACCATGACCCTAATACGGACCCTGAACCTAAACCTAACGCTGACCCTGACCCTAACATTAACCCCTACCCTAAACCAAAGCCTAAACCTGACCTTACACTGTCTAACCCTAAACCTAACCATAACCCTACTTCTAACTCTAACCCTAAACCCAATCCCAAACCCTACCGCCGAAACCTAACTGTGACACTGAACCGAACATTGACCCTAAACCAAAGCCTGACCCTAAACCTGACCCTGGCTCTGACTTTCACCTGACCCTGACCGTGACCCTAATCCTAACCATGACACTAACACTGACCACCACATAATTTTGTCCCTGACCCGAATGTGAACTTTAAATCAATACTTGAACCTGACCCTAAACCTGACACTGGTGCTAAACTTCACCCTGACCCTGACACAGACCATGGCCATAAACCTAACCCTGACCCTTACAGTGACCCCAACCCTCACCTGAACACTAAACCTGACCCTGACTGTGAGCCTGATCTTAACTCTAACCCTAAATGTAACACTGACACTGACACTAACTCGGGCCCTCCCCCAAATCCTATCGCTGAACCTAACCCTAACACTAACCCCTAACCCTACCACAGACCCTGTCCCTAATAAGTTCTAAACATTATCGTCAAACTAATGTTAACCCTAACACTAACCCTAAACTTTAACAATAACCATGACCTTATACCTGACTATGATCATAACCCTAACCCTGAAATTTGCCTATACCAGACGCTGACCCTAAACCTGACCCTGGCGTGAGCCTAAGCCTAACCATGACCCTAACACTGACCACTACATAACCCTGTCCCACCCTAATGTGGACTTTAAACCAATACCTGATCCTGACTGTAAACCTGACACTGGCCCTAGAATTCACCCTGAACCTGACCCAGGCAAAGACCAGAAACCTAACCCTGACCCTAACAGTGACCCTGACCCTGACCCTAAAAATAACCCTGACACTGAATGGGAGCCTGACCCTAACTCTAACCCTAAACGTAACCCTGACCCTGACACTAACACGGGCCCTGACCCGAAACCTAACGCTGAACCTAACCCCAAAACAAACCCCTAACATTATCGCTGATACTGACCCTAACCGGGTCTAACCCTAACCTGCAACCTACCTCTAACCCTAACCCTAACCCCACTTTAACATTAATCCTGACTCTCTCCCGGACCCTGAACATAATCCTAACTCTGAACTTTGCCTATATCAGAACTTAAGCTTAAACCTGACCCTGGCCTTGACCATAACACTGACCCTAACCCTGACTGTAAACCTAACTCTGACCCAACCTGTGATTCTGGACAGAATCTTAACCTAAAGCTAACCCTGTTCCTGAAACTACTCATGAAACAGAACCTAAACATAAAGCTGACCTTACCATAACAATGAACCTAACCCTGACCTTGACCCTAACCCTGACACTAAACCTGTGCCAAACCTATCCCTGACCCTGAGATGAACCTTGTCCCCAAAACAAAACTTGAACCTGAACCTAAATCTGACCATAACACTGCCTGACACTAAACCAAACCGTTACCCTAACACTGACACTGACACTGACTCTGACCGTAACGCTAACAGTGACCCTACTGTGAGCCTGACCATAAACATAACCATGAACCTAACCCTAACCCTGACCCCTACCCTAAGCCAAACGCTTACTCTGACCCCAAAGACGACTAACCCTAACCATCACCCTAAGTCTTTCTTAAACCTAAACCTAACACTAACCTGGTCTAAACCCAGCTCTGTTCCCTCTGCAGGGGACAACAGCTGCACCCAGGCCTCCAGGGGTTTGGGGTGGCTATATGGGGGTCACTGGATGGTAATGCATTGAGTGGAGTGTGAGCCTTGACCAGCTTGGGGACAGGTGCCTCAGGGAGCTCTGCTGGAGAAGGAAGTTCGGTAAGGAGCCCCCAGGCAGTGGTGACCTCACTTCCCTGACAACAGAGCCCAACGGACTTGGAACCCAAGTATCCAGGCACCCCTTCACAGAGAAAACCCGACTGCAAAGCTCATTTCTAGGCACATCCTAAAGAAAGCGTCATGTTCTTCTGCTGTACTGAAGCCCAGCGGATGCAAGGAGAAGAGATCTCACCTGACAGACAGGTCCATTCCCTGGCAGGTCATTTCAGGTTTCCCAACACCCCAGGCCCTTTGGCTAATAAAATCAAAAGGTGACAACATGGGACTCACAGTCAGAGACTCTCACACCTTCTGATCCACGGGTGTAGCCCTAGGTCTCCTCCCCGTCTATGTGTGTGTGTGTGTGAGTGTGTGCGTGTGTGTGCGTGGGTGTGCCTCTGGGTGTTTGTGAGTCTGAGTGTAAAGAGGAGCTGGCCATGCCATCGTGGGTGGAGATGCCCCAAGAAGGAACAGGCTGATGAGGGGTTAGAGGTCTGGTGGGCAAGTCATGTTCACACCCAGTTTAAGGCTGGTTACGTGAGATCGGCTGTAGGGTCTACACCCTTCTGCCCAGGGTTTATCCTGAGACCTTGAAGGGATGGGTCCATACCCAGGAGCGGGCTAACCCCAACAGTAAACCACTAACCCTGACCCTGACACTGACTGTGAGCCTGCGCCAAATACTAACCCAAGCCCTTAACCTGACCCTGACCCTGACTGTGATCCTGACCTGAACCCTAAACCTATACCTAAGCCAGACACTCACCCTGATGTGGACCCTGAACCTAAACCTAAACCTAATGTTGATATTACTGTAACCAAGACTCATACCTAACCATGACTCTGACCCTGACCCTAATCCTAACCCTGATGCTGAACTAACCCTGACCCTAACCCTAAACCTGACCGCGACTGTGAGCCTGACGCTAACCCTAAACCTAAAGGTAACTCTAACCATGACCCTAATACGGACCCTGAACCTAAACCTAACGCTGATCCTGACCCTAACACTAACCCCTACCCTAAACCAAACCCTAACCCTGAATTTACGCTGTCTAACCCTAACCCTAACCATAACCCTACTTCTAACTCTAACCCTAAACCCAATCCCAAACCCTACCACCAAAACCTAACTGTGACACTGAGCCGAACATTGACCCTAAACCAAAGCTTAACCCTTAACCTGACCCTGGCCCTGACTTTCACCTGACCCTGAACCTGACCTTAATCCTAACCATGACACTAATACTGACCACTACATAATCTTGTCCCTGACCCGAATGTGGACTTTGAACCAATACCTGAACCTGACCCTAAACCGGACACTGGCGCTAAACTTCACCCTGACCCTGACACAGACCATGAGGATAAACATAACCCTGACGCTTACAGTGACCCAGATCCTCACCTGAACACTAAACCTGACCCTGACTGTGAGCCTGATCTTAACTCTAACCCTAATGTAACCCTGACCCTGAGACTATCACGGGCCCTCCCCCGAATCCTATCGCTGAACCTAACCTTAACACTAACCCCTAACCCTACCAAGGACCCTGTCCCTAACAAGTTATAAACCTAATCGTCAAACTAACGCTAACCCTAACACTAACCCCAAACTTTAACAATAACTATGACACTATACCTGACTATGATCATAACTCTAACCCTGAAATTTGCCTATACCAGACCCTGACCCTAAACCTGCCCCTGGCGTGAGCCTAAACCTAACCATGACCCTAACACTGACCACTACATAACCCTGTCGCTCAGCCGAATGTGGACTTTAAACCAAACCTGATACTGACCGTAAACCTGACACTGGCCCTAGACTTCACCCTGACCCTGACCCAGGCAAAGACCAGAAACCTAACCCTGACCCTAACAGTGACCCTGACCCTAGCCTAACAATTACCCTGACATTGAATGTGATCCCGACCCTAACTCTAACCCTAAACGTAACCCTGACCCTGACACTAACACGGGCCCGGATCTGAAACCTAACGCTGAACTTAACCCTAAAACTAACCCCTAACATTATCGCTGACACTGACCCTAACCGGGACTAACCCAAACCAGAAACCTACCTCTAACCCTAACCCTAACCCCACTTTAACAATAACCTGACCCTCTCCCGGACCCTGATCATAACCCTAACTGTGAACTTTGCCTATGTCAGACCTTAACCTTACCTGACCCTGGCCTTGACCTTAACACTGACCCTAACCCTGAGTGTAAACCTAACTCGGACCCAATCTGTGATTCTGGACAGAATCTTAGACCTAAAGCTAACCCTGTTCCTGAACCTACGCATAAACAGAACCTAAACATAAAGCTGACCTTACCATAACCATGAACCTAACCCTGACCCTGACCCTAACCAGGGGGCTCAGAGTCAGAGAGTCCCACACCTTCTGATCCACAGGTGTAGCCCTAGGTCTTCTCCCCGTCTCTGTGTGTGTGTGTGTGTGTGTGTGTGTGTGTGTGTGTGTGTGCGTGTGTGCCTCTGGGTGTTTGTGTATCTGTGTGTAAAGAGGAACTCGCCATGCCATCGTGGGAGGAGATGCCCCAAGCAGGATCAGGCTGATAAGGGTTTAGATATCTGGTGGGCAAGTCATGTTCACACCCCAGTTTAAGGCTGGTTAAGTGGGATCGGGTGTAGGGTCTACACCCTTCTGCCCAGGGTTTATGGAGCAGGAAGGTTTGTGGAGCAGGAAGTTCGGTAAGGAGCCCCCAGGCAGTGATGACCTCACTTCCCTGATGACAGAGCCCAACGGATTTGGAACCCACGTATCCAGGCACCCCATTACAGAGAAAACGCACCTGCCCAGCTCATTTCTAGGCACATCCTAAAGGAAGCGACATGTTCTTCTGCTGTACTGAAGCTGAGAGGATGCAGAGAGAAGAGAGCTCGCCCGCCAGACACGTCGCTCCCTTCAGGTCATATCAGTATTCCCCAAGGCCTCAAACCCTTTGGCTAATAAAATCAAAAGGTGACACCAGGGGACTCAGAGTCAGAGAGTCCCACATCTTCTGATTGACGGGTGTAGCCCTAGGTCTCCTCCCCGTTTCTGTGTGTGTGTGTGTGTGTGTGTGTGTGTGTGTGAGTGTGTGCATCTGGGTGTCTGTGTATCTGTGTGTAAAGAGGAACTCGCCATGCCATCGTGGGAGGAGATGCCCCAAGCAGGATCAGGCTGATAAGGGTTTAGATATCTGGTGGGCAAGTCATGTTCACACCCCAGTTTAAGGCTGGTTAAGTGGGATCGGGTGTAGGGTCTACACCCTTCTGCCCAGGGTTTATCCTGAGACCCTGAACGGATGGGTCCATGACCCAGGAGCGGGGCTAACCCTAACAGTAACCACTAATCCTGACCCAGACCCTGACACTGACTGTGAGCCTGCCCCAAATCCTGACCCATGCCCTGACCCTGACCCCGAACCGGACGCTGACTGTGATCCTGACCTGAACCCTAAACCTAAACCTAAGCCTGACACTGACCCTGATGTGGACCCTGAACCTAAACCTAACTCTGACATTATCGTAACCATGACTCAAACCTAACCAGGAACCTGACCCTGAACCTAATCCTAACCCTGATGCTGACCTAACCCGGACCCTAACCCTACCCCTGACCGTGACAGTGTGCTTGACCCTAACCCTAAACCTAATGGTAACTCTAACCATGACCCTAATAAGGACCCTGAACCATGAACCTAACCCTGACCCTGACCCTAACCCTGACACTAAACCTGTCCCAAACCTAACCCTGACCCTGACATGAAACTTGCCCCCACACCAAAACCTGAACCTGACCCCAAACCTGACCATGACCCTGAACCTGACCCTAAACCTAACCGTCACCCTAACCCTGACCCTGACCCTGACTCTGAGCGTAACGCTAACCCTGACACTACTGTGAGCCTCACCCTAAACCTAAGCATGAAACTAACCCTAACCCTGACCCGTACCCTAAGCGTTACATAACCCTGAACCCAACAATGTCTATCCCTAACCCTGACCCTAAGTCATTCTTAACCCTAACCCTAACAGTAACCTGGTCGAAACCCAGCTGTGTTCCCTCCAGCGGTGACAAAAGCTGAACCCAGGCCTCCCAGGGGCGGGCGGAGGCTGTATGGGGGTGACTGGATGGGCACTGCATTGAGTGGAGTGTGAGCCTTGAGCAGCTTGGGGACCGGCGGCTCAGGGAACTCTGGTGAAGCAGGAAGTTCGGTAAGGAACCCCCAGGCAGTGGTGACCTCACTTCCCTGATGACAGAGCCCAACGTAATTGGAACCCACATATCCAGGCACCCCATTACAGAGAAAACCGTCATGCCCAGCTCATTTCTAGGCACATGCTAAAGGAAGCAAAATGTTCTTCTGCTGTACTGAAGCCAAGAGGATGCAGGGAGAAGAGAGCTGGCCCGTTAGACAGGTCCCCTCCCTGGCAGGTCATATCAGGTTTCCCCAACGCCTCAGGCCCTTTGGCTAATAAAATCAAAAGGTCACACTAGGGGGCTCAGAGTCAGAGAGTCCACACCTTCTGATCAACCGGTGTAGCCCTAGGTCTACTCCCCCCCTCTCTCTGTGAGTGTGTGTGTGTGTGTGTGTGTGTGTGTGTGTGTGTGTGTGCGCGCGCGGCTCTGGGTGTCTGTGTGTCTGTGTGTAAAGAGGACCTGGCCATGCCATCATGGGTGGAGATGCCCCAAGCAGGATCAGGCTGATGAGGGGTTAGATGTCTGTTGGGCAAGTCATGTTCACACCCCAGTTTAAGGCTTATTAAGTGGGATCAGGTGTAGAGTCTATACCCTTCTGCCCAGGGTTTATACTGAGACCCTGAAGGGATGGGTCTATGACCCAGAAGAGTGGCTAACACTAACAGTAACCACTAACCCTGATCCTGACACTGACTGTGAGCCTGCCCCAAACCCAAACCCAATCCCTGACCCTGACCCTGACCCACACACTGGCTGTGATGCTGACCAGAACCCTAAACCTAAACCTAAGCCTGACACTGACCCTGATGTGGACCCTGACCTAAAACTAACTCTGACATTACCGTAATTATGACTCATACCTAAACATGACCCGGACCCTGACCCTGATCCTAACCCTGACGCTGACCTAACACTCACCCTAACCCTAACCCTGACCGTGACTGTGATCCTGTCCCTAACCCTAAAACCTAATGGAAACTCTAACCATGACCCTAATAAGGACCCTGAACCTAAACCTAACACTGACCCTGACCCTAACAATAACCCCTACCCTAAACCAAAACCTAACCCTGACCTTATGCTGTCTAACCCTACACTACCATAACCCTACTTCTAACTCCAAACGTAACCCCAATCAGAAAACCTAAGTCCAAAACCTAATGTGACACGGAACCGAACATTGACCCTAAACCAAAGCCTGACCCTAAAACTGACCTTGGCCATGACCTTCACCTGACCCTGACACTGACCCTAATCCTAACCATGACACTAACACTGACCACTACATAACCCTGTCCCTGACCCAAATGTGGACTTTAAACCAAAACCTGAACATGACACTAAACCTGACACTGGCACTAAACTTCACCCTACCTTGACCCAGACCATGACGATAAAGTAACCCTGACCCTAACAGTGACTTCGACCCTGAACTGAACACTAAACCTGACCCTGATTGTGAGCCTGACCCTAACTCTAACCCTAAATGTAACCCTAACCCTACACAAACACGGGCCCTCCCCCGAATCCTATCTCTGAACCTAACCCTAACACTAACCCCTAACCCTACCACGGACCCTGACCCTAACAAGTTCTAACCCTAACCGTCAACCTAACGCTAACCCTAACACTAACCCTAAACTTTAACAATAACCCTGACCCTATACCTGACTATGATCATAACCCTAACCCTGAAATTTGCCTATACCAGACGCTGATCATAAACCTGGCCGAGAACTTTACCTATACCAGACCGTGACCCTAAATCTGACCCTGGCCCTAACCCTAAACCTAACCATGACCCTAACAATGACCACTATATAAGCCTGTCCCTTACCCGAATCTGGACTTTAAACCAATACCTGAACCTTACCGTAAACCTGACACTGGCCCTAGACTTCACCCTGACCCTGACCCAGATAAAGACCATAAACCTAACCCTGACCCTAACAGTGACCCTGACCCTGACCCTAACACTAACCCTGACACTGAATGGGAGCCTGACCACAACTCTAACCCTAACCGTAACTCTGACCCTGACACTAACACGGGCCCTGAACCGAAACCTAACGTTGAACCTAACCCTAAAACTAACACCTAACATTATCCGTGACAATGACCCTAACCCGGTCTAACCCTAACCCTCACCTACCTCTAACCATAACCGTAAGGACACTTTAACAATAAACCTCACCCTCTCCCTGACCCTGATCATAACCCTAACTCTGAACTTTGCCTATGTCGGACCTTAACCTTAAACCTGACCCTGGCCTTGACCTTAACACTGACCCTAACCCTGACTGTAAACCTAACTCTGACCCAATCCGTGATCCTGAACAGATTAGTAACCCTAAAGCTAACCCTGATCCTGAACCTACTCATAAAACAGAACCTAAACATAGAGCTGACCATACCATAACCATGAACCTAACCCTGACTCAGACCCTAACCCTGACACTAAAATGGTCCCAAACCTAACCCTGTCCCTGACATGAACCTTGCCCCCAAACCAAAACATGAACCTGACCCTACATCTGACCATAACCCTTAACCTGACCTTAAACCTAACCGTCACCCTAACACTGACGCTGACCCTGACTCTGACCATAACACTAACCCTTATACTACTGTGAGCATGTCCCTAAACCTAACCATGAACGTAAACCTAACCATGACCCCTACCCTAAGGCATCCGCTAACCCTGACGCCAACAACGTCTAACCCTAACCCTGACCCTAAATATTTCGAAACCCTAACCCTAACAATAACCTAGTCTAATCCCAGCTCCGTTCCCTCAGCTGGAACAATAGCTGCACCCAGGCCTCCCAGGGGTGGGGGGAGGCTGTATGGGGGTCATTGGATGGGCACTGCATTGAGTGGATTGTGAGCCCTGAGCATCTTGGGAACCGGTGGCTCAGGGAGCTCTGGTGCAGCAGGAAGTGTGGTAAGAGGCGCCCAGGCAGTGGTGACCTCACTTCCCTGACAACAGAGCCCAACGGAATTGGAACCCACGTATCCTGGCACCCCATTACAGAGAAAACCCGCCTGCCCAGCTCATTTCTAGGCACATCCTAAAGGAAGCGACATGTTCATCTGCTGTATTGAAGCCTAGAGGATGCAGGGAGAAGAGAGCTGGCCCTCCAGACATGTCCCATACGTGGCAGGTCATATCAGGTTTCCCCAACGCCTCAGGCCCTTTGTCTAATAAAATCAAAACGGGACCCCAGGGGGCTCAGAGTCAGAGTGTCACACACCGTCTGATCGACCGGTGTAGCCCTAGGTCTCCTCCCCGTCTCTGTGTGTGCGTGCGTGTGCACGGCTCTGGGTGTCTGTGTGTCTGTGTGTAAAGAGGACCTGGCCATGCCATCATGGGTGGAGATGCCCCAAGCAGGATCAGGCTGATGAGGGGTTAGATGTCTGGTGGGAAAGTCATGTTCACACCCCAGTTTAAGGCTGGTTAAGTGGGATGGGGTGTAAGGTCTACACCCTTCTGCCCACGGTTTATCTTGAGACCCTGAAGGGATGGGTCAATGACAACTAACAGTAACAGTAACACTAAAAGTAACCACTAACCCTGACCCTGACACTGACTTTGAGCCTGCCCCAAACCCTAACCCAAGCCCTGACCATGACACTGACCCTGAACCTGACTGTGATCCTGACCTGAACCGTAAACCTAAACCTAAGCCTCACACTGACCCTGATGTGGACCCTGAACCTAAACCTACCTCTTACATTACCGTAAACATGACTCATACCTAACCATGACCCTGACCCTAACCCTATTCCTAACCCTGACGCTGACCTAACCCTGACCCTAACCCTACCCCTACCGTGACTGTGAGCCTGACGCTAACCCTAAACCTAAACATAACTCTAACCATGGCCCTCTACAGACCCTGAACCTAAATCTAACGCTGACCCTGACCCTAACACTAACCCCTACCCTAAACCAAACCCTAACCCTGACCTTACGCTATCCTTAACCCTACCATAACCCTACTACTAACTCTAACCGTAACCCAAATCCCAAACCCTACCACCAAAACCTAACTGTGACACTGAGCCTTACGCTAACCCTGACCCCAACGACGTCTAACCCTAACCCTCTGCCTGTGTTCCGTCCACTTGTGATCTTTCTTTGTCAAATAAATAATAAATAAATTCTTAACAAAAAAAGAATGACTCTACTTTTAAATAATAGCTTAAAAGGGGCACCTGGGTGGCTCAGTGGGTTAAAAAGACTTGTAGACCAGTGGATTAGAGTGCCCAGATATGGACCATCAACTCTATGGTCAAAAAATCTTTGACAAAGCAGAGAAAATTACACAGTGGAAAAAAGACAGCCTCTTCAATCAATGGTGCTGGAAAAATTGGACAGCTATTTATGGAAGAATGACACTCAACCATTCTCATACCATACATAAAGATAAATTCGAAATGGACAAACGACCTCAACGTGAGGCAGGAATCTATCAAAATCCTATAGGAGAACATAGGCAGGAACCTCTTGGACACTGGCCACAGCAAATTCTTTCAATACATGTCCCCAAAGACAAAGGAAACAAAAGCAAAAATGAACTTTTGGGACTTCATCAAGATCAAAAGTTTCTGCACAGCAAAGGATACCGTCAACAAAATGAAGAGACAACCCACGGAATGGGAGAAGATTTTCACAAATGACATTACAGATAAAGGGCTGATATCCAAGATCTATAAAGAACTCCTCAAACTCAACACACACAAAACAGATAATCATGTCAAAAAATGGGCAGAAGACATGAACAGACACTTCTCCAAAGAAGACATACAAATGGCAAACAGATGCATGAGAAAATGTTCATCATCATTAGCCATCGGGAGATTCAAATCAAAAGCACATTGGGATACCACCTTACACAGTTAGAATGGCCAAAATTAACAAGGAAATAAACAACAAGTGTTGGAGAGGATGTGGAGAATGGGGAACCCTCTTACACTATTGGTGAGAATGCCAGTTGGTGCAGCTACTTTGGGATACAGTGTGGAGACTCCTTAAGAAATTAAAATTGACCCTGCAATTGCACTACTGAGTATTTACCCCTAAGATACAGATGCAGTGAAAAGAAGGGACATCTGTACCCTAATGTTTATAGCAGCAATGGCCACAGTCATTAAACATTGGAAAGAACCAAGATGACCTTCAATGGATGAACGGATAAAGAAGATATGATCCATTATTACAATGGAGTATTATGCTTCCTTCTGAAAGGAAGGATACCCAACTTTTGTATCAACATGGACGGGACAGGAGGAGATAATCCTGAGTGGAATAATTCAAGCAGAGATTGTCAATTTCCATATGGTTTCACTTAATTGTGGAGCATAAAGAATAACACAGAAGACACTGGGTGATCAAGAGGAGAAGTGAGTGGGGGGAAATTGGAGGGGGAGACAAACCATGAGAGACTCTGAGAAACAAACTGAGAGTTTTTAGGGGAGGGGGCAGAGGGTTGGGTAAGCCTGTTAATGGGAGTTATGGAGGGCACATATTGCATGGAGCACTGGGTGTGGTGCATAAACAGTGAATTTTGGAACCCTGAAAAAAATAAAATAAAAATGACAACAACTCCTTTTCCCAACATGTGGTAGGAGTCCCCCAAATGATTGGAAGCAGCCTCCATTAGAGATCAATCCACTGCATGTTGAAGGTCCTCCCACTTCAAAAAGACCAGGAAATATCCAATCCCAAAACAAAGTAAGGGCCAGCTCCACCTCATGGAATACCACCTGCTCTCCCTTAGATAGTGTGCTGTTGCTTTAATAAACCTGCCTTCTGCTTTCTCTTGGGCATTGATCTCTAATTCTCACAGGCCAACAATAAAAATAATGATGGTTTACCATTACAATTCATAGAAAAGGAGGTACAGGGAAATTGAATGAAAGGGAATAACAAAGTAGGTTCATAAGTCAATCTTCCTTGTAAAAAAATTAACCTGAAAGTGCGTTTCTGCCACCTCTTTCCTGTTTGATATGATAAAGAATGACCACGATACATGAATTAGAGTTCGGGATTTTGAAAAGCATAATAGCTTTATACCAACACTTGAGCTTTTATTTATTTATTTATTTATTTATTTATTGCTAACAAGATAGGTCGATTTGATGTGCAGTTCCTGACAACCAACCTCAGAAGAAATTCCATCTTCATGAGAAGTCAGAAAGAACCACAAACCAAACCTCAAAATAGATTCAAAGAGAAAATACTCTTAAAAAAATTTCCCTTCCTGGGGCACCCGAGTGGCTCAGTGTGTTTGGCTCACTGGGCCTTTGCGTTCGGCTCAGGTCATGATCCTAGGGTCCTGGGATTGAGCCCCATGTCTGGCTCTCTACTCAGCAGGGAGCCTGCTTCCACTTCTCTCTCTGCCTGCTCTCTGCCTACTTGTGATCTCTGTCTGTCAAATAAATAAATAAAATCTTTTAAAAAAATGTCCCTTGGGCACCTGGGTGGCAGAGTGAGTTAAAGCCTCTGCCTTCGGCTCAGGTCATGATTCCAGGGTCCTGGGATCGAGCCCCACATCAGGCTCACTCCTCAGCAGGGAGCCTGTTTCTTCCTCTCTCTCTGCCTGCCTCTCTTCCTACTTGTGATCTCTATCAAATTAATAAATAAAATCTTTAAAAATAAAATTTCCCTTCCTATCAGAAGCAGACCAAACCACTAACAAATTCCCCAGAAAGCTTCATCTAAAAGGTTGTACTTTCTTCAGACACCCAGCAGGACCTTCTTCTCTGGGCCTGGCATTTCTTCAATGGCCTATTCCAGAGAATAAGACACTAAACTACTGAGCGCCAAGGGCCTCAGAACCACGAAAGAGATGATGAGGGGCACAAAGTATGCCTCTGGTCACCAAGAGGGTATGTTAACGTTTGCTGCTTTTCTGCATTTTTCAAAGCTGAGTTTTTAGCTGGTGGCAGCTCCTTTAGGATAAATTGCTGATACCGTATAGTAAAAGCTATTATATGATCTTTTACAAACCATTTGCTATCTTTGCAATCTCATGTGCCAAGACAGACACGGATTATTTAAAACCCTGAAGAGAGTGCTATTGCATTTAAATTGCCTGTAACCTTCGTATAATAGATTTATGATTGATGATAGATTTAGTTAAAATATAACTGTTTTAAATATTTATTCTTAGTAAACGATTTCAAACTATGCTCATTTAAGTAAGTTGGTGCATAATCCCATTTCTATTAAAACATAGTGCAAGGACCAATGCCACGCTTCCGCAAGAACTCCAAGCTCTTTTTCTAGAATGGCCATATGCGTATGTATCAGGCATCCTCTTTTCACTCCATTGAGGAGCACCTACCATGGAGGTCATGTAATAACCAATAACCAAAAAACAAACAAAAAACCCAAACATCCAGGTCGAAGTGATTCGCGCGTGCCATCATGCAATGGCGGACCCTGCCTGGAGACTAGGAGACTGCTCAAAGAGATCGCTGGCAGGCATCTCAGCCCAGGCCTGTGCTGGGGAAGCTGGTTCCCGGCTTTGGGCACAATCAGGAAGCCAGCGAAGTGACCCGGAGTGCAGCTGGGTTTAGGGCTGATGATCTTTTCGCAGCCAGGCAGCACTCCGACACCCGCTCCGGGAGCCAGGCTAGGAGGCTGCCCAGCGCTGGCGCTGGCCACGCTCGCAGGCCCCCAGGGCTTCGCCGGCGCCCGTGCCCGGGCCCACGCCTCAGGGCTGAGGGGGAGGGGGGCGCGGGCGGCCCGGAGAAGGGGCTTTGCTAATTGCGGAAGCGGGAAGTGAGCTCGCGGAGGACTCGGCAGAGAGTCTGAGAGGAGGTGGAGGGGCTGGCAGAGGAGGGGCTCTCAGCGCCATGGTGCTGTGCTGCGGCCTAGTCAGGACTCAGGACCCCCTTCCTCGCCGCCCCTGCACTCCCGCGCTCCAGCCCAGCCCCTGAGGCTGCGCTGTCCCGCTCCCGTGGCCCGCTGCCCCGCCCCACCCCATGGCTTCTCCGGAAGACCCTCTGCGAGCAGGTAAAGTGACACCGCGCCACGCCCTCATCTGGAGCAGAAAGCGCGGGCCGCGAGCTCGCGGGGGTGTTGGGACCCAGCCTCCCGCGACCCCCGGGGCAGCAGGACCACCCCGGACGACACACCGCACCCGGGACCCCACGGAATCGGGCCAGGGACGGAGCCATGCGAGGTGCCCCCCCGCCAGCGAGCGCAATAGCCCCCATCATTTGGCACCCCCACGCTGGGTGCTGAGGACCCCCTTCCCTCATCCCGAGCCTTGGACCCGCCACTTTTGTTCTGGACTTGGGATCCCAGGTGGAAACTAGTCCCTCAGACCTACCTGGCAGCAAGGAGCGCAGGGAGGGATTCTCGGGTTTTCCACCCTGGCTCTTCCTCTCTCCACATTCACATGCCTTCTGGCCTCCCTCTCCTCACCACATTGTCACTTTTATTAAATGGTTTTGTTCTGCATGTTGACCCACAGAGCGATTCCATGAATGAATATACTGGAAACTAAGTCGGAGCCCACCTGTGAGAGCCCACCTGTGGAGGCCTTTCATTAGAATGGTCTCTGGTTCTAGCCTCAGTTCAGAATACTGTGTGTACCTGAGGACCGAGTCCAGATGTTTCTTTCATCTCTGACTTGAATTTGAATCCTAACGTCACTATGACCTGGGAAGCCGAGGTCCACAGCATCTTCATCTGAAATTCCACTAGAGCTCCCATTTACCTAGTACCCAGCCTGAGTCTGTTTTCCACTACTGTCAGGGTTCCAGAAGTTCATGCACTGCCCACCACTGACAGTAGGGGCATCTCTCTGTCCAGATTTTCCCTTTACATAAGGAGGTCAGTTACAGGAGATTAGGGCCCACTCTAACGACCTCACTGTAATGTGATTGCATCTGTAAGGACTCTAGTTCCAAGTAAGGTCACGTTCTGTGGTACCAGAGATAAGGACAGCAGCAAGGTTTCTGGGGGTAATGCAAGGTCAGCTCTTAACAGTCCACTCACTGGCTCCCCAAATTCGTGTCCTTCCCGTGTGCAAAATACCTTCACCCAATGCCCTCCAAAGCACTAATCATGCCAGAATCAACTCAAAATCTGAAATCTCATCTGTCCGCCTCCACTGAAAGACCTAGATCTCACCCAGACCATGGGACCTGAGGACTGCATCCAGAAGCCACAGTCTCCTGGTAAAGCTTCCCATCAGGTCCTGACATCACCCTCATTCATCCCAGCAGCCGAGGGCCTACAGTTCCCAGAGACAGTTTCTCAGAGGAAGTTTGAAGACCACCTCAGAGGACGTTCTTTGGGAGTGAATGAAGAGGGAAGGGGGTCAGAGACTCCTGCCATTCCCAGGGCACCCAGAACCCAGAGAGTGAGGCCTTGGGTGCTTTCTAGTGACAGATTCAAGGCAATTCTTTGACTTTGGGACTTCAGAGTTAACTTAGTTTTCATTTGTGATTATTATTTTTGTGTGGGGTTCATAGCTTTTCTTTTGACCTATGGCTGTTTTCACTCCCGGTTCTGAAGAAGCCCCTAAATCCTAACCCTGTTGAGGACTCTGAAAGCTCTCAGAGCAGCAGTACTGGGGGACAGTGTGGACACATGGTTTGGTTTCTCCTCTGGCCTGATTCTGCGGCAGCCCCGCTCTGTCCTCCTAAGACTTCAGAGCAATAGCTGAATAAGTGGAGAAAGGACCAGGGGTCAGGAAGGTGGCCACCGAAGAGTGACTTCTCTGGAGGGTGGCTGAGCTAGTGAGTGAGAGTGTTTGTCCAGCTCTGCCTGCAGTCTGGATGGAGCTGAACAGGGGCCAGGGAAGGGGAGGAGGAGCAGAGAGCAGGGACAAAGGGACCAAAGAGGAGATTCAGACGAAGGGAAGTAATTGGGAGGAGAGAAGAAACTCTAGAAGACAGGCATGTAGAAAGGAAAAGGGATGAAGTGGGCATCGGGAAAGGGCACCACCAGGGATGGAGAGAGGGGAAGGGAAGAGGGAGGGAGGGAGGAAAGGGGAAAGGAAGAAGGGAGGAGTCAGCACGCCAGGGCTCCCCCTGCATCTGAAGAAGAGGTGCCTGGTCGCTCTTGTCAAACAGGGTGCTCACTCTTTGGTCCCAGTTTCTGCTTCCAGTGCTCTTGGGCTTTGCAGCAAATTAATGACATATATAAAATTATAGGGAAATGACACCTTCTGTTCCATTATGAGTACAGCTTTTAAAATGGTCTCATGAGGCAGGGATTCTAACCATTGGCTGCGCAAGGCATGAGGCCTGTTAGTGATTCTATTTTTTCCTCTGCAGAATGGGTCTTTCTACATTCCAGGTCCTTTCTACCCCCAAAAATAATGCAGCGATTCTCTCAGTGAGTTGTACATTTGGTTTAAACAGCCAACTGTCTCTTAAAAGGGACTTTTGTTTAAAGTCCTTTAAAAAAAAAAAGTCCTTTCAAAAAAATATTTTTTTTAATTTTTTTATTTTTTAATCCCATATGTTTACTCTGATCCTGGAACTTTGTCACTTTAACTTTCTCTTTTGATTAAAATAATCTTCATCATCAGCACCTACTGCTCTCCTCTCCTGGTGGTCTCTCCAGAAGGGGTCTTCTCTAGCTCTACTACCAGGAGATGGGCACTTCCCCTCTACCCGTGTTGCCGGACCAACCTTACCTATCCTGCAGGGTCAGGTCGGCCTGGCCTTTTATCTGTTTTTCTCTTCTGAGTGGTTAGTTTTTCATAGATTCCGTGCTTTGCTTTTGTCAGGATTTACCCTGGACTTTCAAAACCCTTTTCTTGTGCCAGTGAAGCCTAGGAAACAGTCCTGATGAGAGAACCACGAACTCGAACAGATCATGTTTATCCTGAATGTTCTGTCCAAAATGAAAAATACATTTCTGAGGAGCCTCGAGATCTCTGAGAAGGGAAGTTTCACCAAATCTGTCATGTAGGGGAATCAATTCCGATTCTGTGTCAATTTTCCTACTTTCCCAGCTAATAATTCTCTACCTCAGAAAGCCCACTCTCAACCGTTTCCTCTCTCAAAGGCAGTTGCTCTTAGAGTCTGCACATGGCACTTGGGGCCTGCTGGTCGTTGGCTACTGCCCTCTGTACCTTGGGTCTAACAGCTGCGGGGCATCAAGATGAGAACGTCTCTTGTTCTAAGACTTAATATAGTTTGGGGCACTTGGGAAGCAATATTCACTTTTTAAGTTGATCCAAGTGTTCGACCTTTTTTAATTATTCTAGTTCCACTGTTTACTTGTTCTAAGATTTGTGCTCCCCCCCCCCATTTTAATATGTCTTAAGGTGGCATTCACCTTGCACTTGAGGATATATCTTAGTTTAACTGACAGCATTTTTCTTTCTTAGTCGAACATAAACTATAGTGCATCTTACCCTTGATGAAAGCTCGGATGCAATTAAATACTCTATTATGGTTATGATTCTGATATTTGAAATCCTCCGGTAGTTCCCTGTGCCCCTACAGTGTAGTACCTCACCTCGGCATAGCATACAAACAATCTCAGCCCCAGTTTTAACCCCGGGGCTCAGCCTCCATCCCCAGGTGATGCTGTGAGATCAGCTGTCCGTTGTCATGAACGTGCTGTAGCTTCCCGAATGCACTGTGCTGCCTCCTGGCACTTTGAAACTTGACACTCTCATCCTCATTCTTTGCTTTGCCCTTGTCCATCACCTCCCCTGAAAATCAGTTCCTAAGTGGCTTTTCCCAGCTCCAACCTACCCTTGGCAGTCTTTTATCTCCCTGTGGTAAAGACTGTCACACTGCACCATGGACATGCCCATTGTCCCACTGAGAAGAGAAAAGGGACAGTGAGGGCCCCCCAGCATTTGCAGCTTTAGTGCAGAGCCCCATGCCTGGCTTGCAAGAAATGCCAGATCATGAAGACAAACGGAGATCATCCTCTGGCTAAAACCAGCTCTTCTTTACCTACCGCAGGATCTGGATCAATAAAGAGCAGCCAGTTATTATTGCTGTTTTTCTAGGGATTGTTTCCCCATATATTTCCCAGGTCTTTACTCTTTTTATAGCACTTTAATTCAGGCTTCAACCACTTCCTAGTCTGATCAGGTGAAATCATTTTCCTTCCCATACCCTCGATGTATTTCACACCTAGTAATTCTTTTTTAAAAAAACTTATTTACCCATTTGACAGATCACAAGTAGGTAGAGAGAAAGACAGAGGGGGGGGGATGCAGGCTCCCCGCTGAGCAGAGAGCCCGATGTGGCGCTCCATCCCAGGACCCTGATATCATGACCTGAGCCGAAGACCGAGGCCTAAAGCACTGAGCCACCCAGGAGCCACATATCTGGTAATTTATAATCAACGTGGATTTGCTGCATCAAATAGTTCCTTCTTCTTCAAATATAAATATGTAAATATATTGATTAAATCACGCGCATGTCTTAGTTGAATGTCATACCTTTAGTAGCAAACTTGAAATATTGGCCATTGGTTTTGATTTTTGTTTTGGTTTGTTTTGGTTCGGTTTTTGTAATTTTAAAAATCCCTCCAGTCCTTGGCTCTGTCTGACCTGATTGCTTTCAGCTGTTTCTGCAACAAAGGTGTCCGGGTAGCGAAAACTCTCATTGTTTACAGTGGCGCCCCCTTCTGAACACTTTGTTCATAAAAAGCTTTTTTTTTTTTTTGTTGATTATGGTAAATATGGAACAACAATGAGGTATTTCAAAGAGGTGAACCACAGATAAATTTCTCTAAGGGTAGGGTGAGGGTTACTCAAAAAGGAACTTGACAAGGCTTTTAAAGATATCAACAATCATTATAACATAACGTGACTGATTGTTACCGTGCTCTTAACTGGGCAAACACTTGTTGGCTTCCAAGATAAACTAACGTAGTTGACATGGTTCTAGCGGCCTTCTAGCACAGGGTCTCATGAGGCAGGGATTCTAGCCACTGGCTGTGCAAGGCATGAGGCCTGTTAGTGATTCTATTTTTTCCTCTGCAGAATGGGTCTTTCTACATTCCAGGTCCTTTCTACCCCAATAAATAATGCAGCGATTCTCTCAGTGAGTTGTACTTTTGGTTTAAACAGCCAACTGTCTCTTAAAAAGGACTTTTGTATAAAGTCCTTTAAAAAAAAAAGTCCTTTCAAAAAATTTTTTTTTTTTTTTTTTTTTTTTTTTTTTACTTTTTAATCCCATATGTTTACTCTGATCCTGGAACTTTGTCATTTTGACCTTCTATGCTGATTAAAATATTCTTCATCATCAGCACCTACTTCTCTCCTCTCCTGGTGGTCTCTCCGGAAGGGGTCTTCTCTAGCTCTTCTTGCAGGGGATGGGCACTTCCCCTCTACCCCTGTTGCCGGACCAACCTTACCTATCCTGCAGGGTCAGGTCGGCCTGGCCTTTTATCTGTTGTTCTCTTCTGAGTGGTTAGTTTTTCATAGATCGGGCTTTGCCATTGTCAGGATTTACTCTGGACTATCAAAACCCTTTAGTTGTGCCACTGAAGCCTAAGAACTGTCCTGATGAGAGAACCAGAAACTCGAACAGATCATATTTATCCTGAATGTTCCATCCAAAATGAAAAATACATTTCTTAGGAGACTCAAGATCTCTGAGAAGGGAAGTTTCATCAACTCTGTCATGTAAGGGGCATCAATTCCAATTCTGTGTCAATTTTCCTCCTTTCCCAGCTAATAATTCTCTACCTCAGCAAGCCCACGCTCAACCGTTTCCTCTCTCAAAGGCAGTTGCTCTTAGAGTCTGCACATGGCACTTGGGGCCTGCTGGTCGTTGGCTACTGCCCTCTGTACCTTGGGTCTAACAGCTGCGGGGCATCAAGATGAGAACGTCTCTTGTTCTAAGACTTAATATAGTTTGGGGCACATGGGAAGCAATAATCACTTATTTTGTTGATCCAAGTGTTCGACCTTTCTTAATTATTCTAGTTCCACTGTTTACTTGTTCTAAGAATTGTCCCCCCCCCATTTTAATATCTCTTAAGGTGGCACTCACGTTGCACTTGATGACATATCTTAGTTTTACTGACAGCATTTCTCTTAGTCGAACATAAATTATAGTGCATCTTACCCTTGATGAAAGCTCGGATGCAATTAAATACTCTATTATGGTTACGATTCTGATATTGAAATCCTCTGGTAGCTCCCTGTCCCCCCACAGTGTAGTACCTCACCTCCTCGGCATAGTATACAAACCATCTGACCCCCAGTGTTAACCCCGGGGCTCAGCCTCCATCCGCAGGTGATGCTGTGAGATCAGCTGTCGGTTGTCATGAACTTGCCGTAGTTTCCCGAATGCACTGTGCTGCCTCCTGGCACTTTGAAACTTGACGCACTCATCCTCACTCTTTGCTTTGCCCTTGTCTATCACCTCCCCTGAAAATCAGTTCATAAGTGGCTTTTCCCAGCTCCAAACTACACTTGGCAGTCTTTTATCTCCCTGTGGTAAAGGCTGTCACACTGCACCATGGATATGTCCGTTGTCCCCTTGAGAAGAGAAAAGGGACAGTGAGGGCCCCCCAGAATTTGCAGCTCTAGTGCAGAGCCCCATGCCTGGTTTGCAGGAAATGCCAGATCATGAATACAAACAGAGATCATCCTCTGGCTAAAACCAGCTCTACTTTGCCTACCGCGGGATCTGGATCAATTAGGAGCAGCCAGTTATTATTGCTGTTTTTCTAGTGATTTTTTCCCCATACATTTCCCAGGTCTTTTCTCTTTTTATAGCACTTTAATTCAGGCTTCAACCACTTCCTAGTCTGATCATGTGAAATCATTTTCCTTCCCATACCCTCGATGTATTTCACACTTAGTAATTCTTTTTTTAAAGATCTTATTTACCCATTTGACAGATCACAAGTAGGTAGAGAGGCAGGCAGAGAGAGAGGGGGAAGCAGGCTCCCCGCTGAGCAGAGAGCCTGATTTGGGGCTCCATCCCAGGACCCTGTAATCATGACCTGAGCCGAAGGCAGAGGCCTAAACCACTGAGCCACCCAGCAGCCCCATATCTGGTAATTTTTAATCAACGTGGATTTGCTGCATCAAATAGTTCCTTCTTTTTCAAATATAAATATATAAATATATTGATCAAGTCACACGCATGTCTTAGGAGAATGTCATACCTTTAGTAGCAAACTTGAAATCTTGGCCATTGGTTATGATTTTTGTTTTGGATTGATTTGGTTTGGTTTTGTGTAATTTTAAGAATCCCTCCAGCCCTTGACTCTGTCTGACCTGATTGCTTTCAGCTGTTTCTGCAACAAAGTTGTCCTGGCAGCGAAAACTCTCATTGTTTACAGTGGCGCCCCCTTCTGAACACTTTGTTAATAAAAGGTTTTTTTTTTGGGGGGGGGTATGGTAAATTTGGAACAACAATGAGGTATTTCAAAGAGGTGAACCACAGATAAATTTCTCTAAGGGTGGGGTGAGGGTTACTCAAAAAGGAACTTGACAAGGCTTTTAAAGATATAGACAGTCATTATAACATAACGTGACTGATTGTTACCGTGCTCTTAGCTGGGCAAACACTTGTTGGCTTCCAAGATAGACTAACATAGTTGAGATGGTTCTAGCGGCCTTCTAGCACAGGGTCTCATGAGGCAGGGATTCTAGCCACTGGCTGTGCAAGGCATGAGGCCTGCTAGTGATTCTATTTTTTCCTCTGCAGAATGGGTCTTTCTACATTCCAGGTCCTTTCACCCCAATAAATAATGCGGCGATTCTCTCAGTGTTTTGTACTTTTGGTTTAAGCAGCCAGCTGTCTCTTAAAAAGGACTTTTCTTTAAAGTCCTTTAAAAAAACGTCCTTTTGATGAGGGAGCATGAGGCTGGCTGAGAACAGAGCAGGGGCTGTGCCTTGCACCCCTTCTCTACCCATTCCCCTTGGTAATATGTGTGACATTTCACAGGCACCCCTGACTGCCCTAAAAGAAGAGCAAATGGTTATCTTGCAGAGATCACAGTCCTGCAAGGCAGGAGTCTCTCTTGGTTTACAAATGTCCTTGACATTTACAACAAAGAAGTTGCCTTATCAATAGCCCAATTTCCAAAGATACATAACTCAGTTCCTCAAGCCCTCCCCTCCATAAAAAAAACCGAAGGAGATGCAGGTAGAAGGAAAAGTAAATAAAGTTAAATTTCTTTTAAGACCTAAATATCGCTAACAAGGACGTTTGATAGCAGGAATGTAACATTCCACCAGGAGACTCCCAATTGAATTTATGTTAGTGCCTCATTAGAGGGAAAGTGGCCTTGGCTTGATAGTAACCAGGCCTTCCATATCCTGACAGTCTTCTTTATCCCAATAGCCCTTCTGAACAACCCTTTGTCCTCACCTACCCAACTCCTGTGTATATAACCAGCCACTCCTCACATGCCTGGGGCAGCAGCTCTTCCTGCCCATGGGTCCTGTCCCCGTGCTTTAATAAACCACCATTTTGCACCAAAGATGTCTTAAGAATTCTTTCTTTAGTCGTCAGTTCTGAACCTCACCCCACCAAACATGACTTAGGATCTGGAAATTCATCAATTTCAAAAAAAAAAAAAATCTTTTTTTTTCATTTTTTATTTTTTAATCCCATATGTTTACTCTGAATCTGGAACTTTGTCATTTCGACCTTCTCTTTTGATTAAAATATTCTTTGTCGTCCCCCCCCCCTATTTTAATATCTCTTAAGGTGGCACTCAGCTTGCACTTGAGGACACTTCTTAGTTTAACTGACAGCATTTCTCTTTCTTAGTCGAACATAAACTATAGTGCATCTTAACTGATGAAAGCTAGGATGCAATTAAATACTCTATTATGGTTACTATTCTGATATTTGAAATCCTCCTTTAGCACCCTGTGCCCCTTCAGTGTAGTACCTCACCTCCTAGGCATAGTATACAAACCATCCCAGCCCCAGTGTTAACCCCGCGGCTCAGCCTCCATCCGCAGGTGATGCTGAGATCAGCTGTCGGTTGTCATGAACTTGCTGTAGTTTCCCGAATGCACTGTGCTGCCTCCTGGCACTTTGAAACTTGACACTCTCATCCTCATTCTTCGCTTTGCCCTTGTCTATCACCTCCCCTGAAAATCAGTTCCTAAGTGGCTTTTCCCTGCTCCAACCTACCCTTGGCAGTCTTTTATCTCTCTGTGGTAAAGCCTGTCACACTGAACCGCGGACATGCCCGTAGTCCCGCTGAGAAGAGAAAAGGGACAGTGAGGGCCCCCCAGAATTTGCAGCTCTAGTGCAGAGCCCCATGCCTGGCTTGCAGGAAATGCCAGGTCATGAAGACAAACAGAGATCATCCTCTGGCTAAAACCAGCTCTTCTTTGCCTACCGCAGGATCTGGATCATTAAAGAGCAGACAGTTATTAATGCTATTTTTCTAGGGATTTTTTCCCCATATATTTCCCAGGTCTTTACTCTTTTTATAGCACTTTAATTCAGGCTTCAACCACTTCCTAGTCAGATCAGCTGAAATCATTTTCCTTCCCATACCCTCGATGTATTTCACACTTAGTAATTCTTTTTTTAAAGATCTTATTTACCCATTTGACAGATCAGAAGTAGGAAGAGAGGCAGGCAGAGAGAGAGGGGGAAGCAGGCTCCCCGCTGAGCATAGAGCCTGATGTGGGGCTCCATCCCATGACCCTGAAATCATGACCTGAGCCGAAGTCAGAGGCCTAAACCACTGAGCCACCCAGGAGCCCCATATCTGGTAATTTTTAATCAACGTGGATTTGCTGCATCAAATAGTTCCTTCTTCTTCAAATATAAATATATAAATATATTGATCAAATCACACGCATGTCTTAGGAGAATGTCATACCTTTAGTAGCAAACTTGAAATCTTGGCCATTGGATTTGATTTTTGTTTTGGTTTGATTTGGTTCGGTTTTTGTAATGTTAAAGATCCCTCCAGCCCTTGGCTATGTCTGACCTGAATACTTTCAGCTGTTTCTGCAACAAAGTTGTCCTGGCAGCGAAAACTCTCATTGTTTACAGTGGCTCCCCCTTCTGAACACTTTGTTTATAAAAAGCTTTTTTTTGGGGGGGGTATGGTAAATGTGGAACATCAATGAGGTATTTCAAAGAGGTGAACCACAGATAAATTTCTCTAAGGGTGGGGTGAGGGTTACTCAAAAAGGAACTTGACAAGGCTTTTAAAGATATCGACAGTCATTATAGCATAACGTGACTGATTGTTACCGTGCTCTTAACTGGGCAAACACTTGTTGGCTTCCAAGATAGACTAACATAGTTGAGATGGTTCTAGCGGCCTTCTAGCAAAGGGTCTCATGAGGCAGGGATTCTAGCCACTGGCTGTGCAAGGCATGAGGCCTGTTAGTGATTCTCTTGTTTCCTCTGCAGAATGGGTCTTTCTACATTCCAGGTCCTTTCACCCCAATAAATAATGCAGCGATTCTCTCAGTGAGTTGTACTTTTGGTTTAAACAGCCAACTGTCTCTTAAAAAGGACTTTTGTATAAAGTCCTTTAAAAAAAAAAAGTCCTTTCAAAAAAATCTTTTTTTTTTAAATTTTTTTATTTTTTAATTCCATATGTTTACTCTGATCCTGGAACTTTGTCATTTTGACCTTCTCTGCTGATTAAAATATTTTTCATCATCAGCACCTACTGCTCTCCTCTCCTGGTGGTCTCTCCGGAAGGGGTCTTCTCTAGCTCTTCTAGCAGGAGATGGGCACTTCCCCTCTACCCCTGTTGCCGGACCAACCTTACCTATCCTGCAGGGTCAGGTCGGCCTGGCCTTTTATCTGTTGTTCTCTTCTGAGTGGTTAGTTTTTCATAGATACCGTACTTTGCTTTTGTCAGGATTTACTCTGGACTTTCAAAACCCTTTTCTTGTGCCCATGAAGGCTAGGAAACAGTCCTGATGAGAGAACCAGGAACTCGAACAGATCATGTTTATCCTGAATGTTCTGTCCAAAATGAAAAATACATTTCTGAGGAGCCTCAATACCTCTGAGAACGGAAGTTTCACCAACTCTGTCATGTAGGGGCATCAATTCCGATTCTGTGTCAGTTTTCCTACTTTCCCAGCTAATAATTCTCTACCTCAGAAAGCCCACTCTCAACCGTTTCCTCTCTCAAAGGCAGTTGCTCTTAGAGTCTGCACATGGCACTTGGGGCCTGCTGGTCATTGGCTACTGCCCTCTGTACCTTGGGTCTAGCAGCTGCAGGGCATCAAGATGAGAACGTCTCTTGTTCTAAGACTTAATATAGTTTGGGGCACATGGTAAGCAATAATCACTTTTTAAGTTGATCCAAGTGTTCGAACTTTCTTAATTATTCTAGTTCCACTATTTACTTGTTCTAAGATTTGTCCTCCCCCCCAATTTTAATATGTCTTAAGGTGGCATTCACGTTGCACTTGAGGATATATCTTAGTTTAACTGGCAGCATTTCTCTTTCTTAGTCGAACATAAACTATACTGCATCTTACCCTTGATGAAAGCTAGGATGCAATTAAATACTCTATTATGGTTATGATTCTGATATTTGAAATCCTCCAGTAGCTCCCTGTGCCCCCACAGTGTAGTACCTCACCTCCTAGGCATAGTATACAAACCATCTCAGCCCCAGTTTTAACCCCGGGGCTCAGCCTCCATCCGCAGGTGATGCTGTGAGATCAGCTGTCGGTTGTCATGAACTTGCTGTAGTTTCCCGAATGCACTGTGCTGCCTCCTGGTACTTTGAAACTTGACACACTCATCCTCATTCCTCGCTTTGCCCTTGTCTATCACCTCCCCTGAAAATCAGTTCCTAAGTGGCTTTTCCCAGCTCCAACCTACCCTTGGCAGTCTTTTATCTCCCTGTGGTAAAGCCTGTCACACTGAACCGCGGACATGCCCGTAGTCCCGCTGAGAAGAGAAAAGGGACAGTGAGGGCCCCCCAGAATTTGCAGCTCTAGTGCAGAGCCCCATGCCTGGCTTGCAGGAAATGCCAGGTCATGAAGACAAACAGAGATCATCCTCTGGCTAAAACCAGCTCTTCTTTGCCTACCGCAGGATCTGGATCATTAAAGAGCAGACAGTTATTAATGCTATTTTTCTAGGGATTTTTTCCCCATATATTTCCCAGGTCTTTACTCTTTTTATAGCACTTTAATTCAGGCTTCAACCACTTCCTAGTCAGATCAGCTGAAATCATTTTCCTTCCCATACCCTCGATGTATTTCACACTTAGTAATTCTTTTTTTAAAGATCTTATTTACCCATTTGACAGATCAGAAGTAGGAAGAGAGGCAGGCAGAGAGAGAGGGGGAAGCAGGCTCCCCGCTGAGCATAGAGCCTGATGTGGGGCTCCATCCCATGACCCTGAAATCATGACCTGAGCCGAAGTCAGAGGCCTAAACCACTGAGCCACCCAGGAGCCCCATATCTGGTAATTTTTAATCAACGTGGATTTGCTGCATCAAATAGTTCCTTCTTCTTCAAATATAAATATATAAATATATTGATCAAATCACACGCATGTCTTAGGAGAATGTCATACCTTTAGTAGCAAACTTGAAATCTTGGCCATTGGATTTGATTTTTGTTTTGGTTTGATTTGGTTCGGTTTTTGTAATGTTAAAGATCCCTCCAGCCCTTGGCTATGTCTGACCTGAATACTTTCAGCTGTTTCTGCAACAAAGTTGTCCTGGCAGCGAAAACTCTCATTGTTTACAGTGGCTCCCCCTTCTGAACACTTTGTTTATAAAAAGCTTTTTTTTGGGGGGGGTATGGTAAATGTGGAACATCAATGAGGTATTTCAAAGAGGTGAACCACAGATAAATTTCTCTAAGGGTGGGGTGAGGGTTACTCAAAAAGGAACTTGACAAGGCTTTTAAAGATATCGACAGTCATTATAGCATAACGTGACTGATTGTTACCGTGCTCTTAACTGGGCAAACACTTGTTGGCTTCCAAGATAGACTAACATAGTTGAGATGGTTCTAGCGGCCTTCTAGCAAAGGGTCTCATGAGGCAGGGATTCTAGCCACTGGCTGTGCAAGGCATGAGGCCTGTTAGTGATTCTCTTGTTTCCTCTGCAGAATGGGTCTTTCTACATTCCAGGTCCTTTCACCCCAATAAATAATGCAGCGATTCTCTCAGTGAGTTGTACTTTTGGTTTAAACAGCCAACTGTCTCTTAAAAAGGACTTTTGTATAAAGTCCTTTAAAAAAAAAAAGTCCTTTCAAAAAAATCTTTTTTTTTTAAATTTTTTTATTTTTTAATTCCATATGTTTACTCTGATCCTGGAACTTTGTCATTTTGACCTTCTCTGCTGATTAAAATATTTTTCATCATCAGCACCTACTGCTCTCCTCTCCTGGTGGTCTCTCCGGAAGGGGTCTTCTCTAGCTCTTCTAGCAGGAGATGGGCACTTCCCCTCTACCCCTGTTGCCGGACCAACCTTACCTATCCTGCAGGGTCAGGTCGGCCTGGCCTTTTATCTGTTGTTCTCTTCTGAGTGGTTAGTTTTTCATAGATACCGTACTTTGCTTTTGTCAGGATTTACTCTGGACTTTCAAAACCCTTTTCTTGTGCCCATGAAGGCTAGGAAACAGTCCTGATGAGAGAACCAGGAACTCGAACAGATCATGTTTATCCTGAATGTTCTGTCCAAAATGAAAAATACATTTCTGAGGAGCCTCAATACCTCTGAGAACGGAAGTTTCACCAACTCTGTCATGTAGGGGCATCAATTCCGATTCTGTGTCAGTTTTCCTACTTTCCCAGCTAATAATTCTCTACCTCAGAAAGCCCACTCTCAACCGTTTCCTCTCTCAAAGGCAGTTGCTCTTAGAGTCTGCACATGGCACTTGGGGCCTGCTGGTCATTGGCTACTGCCCTCTGTACCTTGGGTCTAGCAGCTGCAGGGCATCAAGATGAGAACGTCTCTTGTTCTAAGACTTAATATAGTTTGGGGCACATGGTAAGCAATAATCACTTTTTAAGTTGATCCAAGTGTTCGAACTTTCTTAATTATTCTAGTTCCACTATTTACTTGTTCTAAGATTTGTCCTCCCCCCCAATTTTAATATGTCTTAAGGTGGCATTCACGTTGCACTTGAGGATATATCTTAGTTTAACTGGCAGCATTTCTCTTTCTTAGTCGAACATAAACTATACTGCATCTTACCCTTGATGAAAGCTAGGATGCAATTAAATACTCTATTATGGTTATGATTCTGATATTTGAAATCCTCCAGTAGCTCCCTGTGCCCCCACAGTGTAGTACCTCACCTCCTAGGCATAGTATACAAACCATCTCAGCCCCAGTTTTAACCCCGGGGCTCAGCCTCCATCCGCAGGTGATGCTGTGAGATCAGCTGTCGGTTGTCATGAACTTGCTGTAGTTTCCCGAATGCACTGTGCTGCCTCCTGGTACTTTGAAACTTGACACACTCATCCTCATTCCTCGCTTTGCCCTTGTCTATCACCTCCCCTGAAAATCAGTTCCTAAGTGGCTTTTCCCAGCTCCAACCTACCCTTGGCAGTCTTTTATCTCCCTGTGGTAAAGCCTGTCACACTGAACCGCGGACATGCCCGTAGTCCCGCTGAGAAGAGAAAAGGGACAGTGAGGGCCCCCCAGAATTTGCAGCTCTAGTGCAGAGCCCCATGCCTGGCTTGCAGGAAATGCCAGGTCATGAAGACAAACAGAGATCATCCTCTGGCTAAAACCAGCTCTTCTTTGCCTACCGCAGGATCTGGATCATTAAAGAGCAGACAGTTATTAATGCTATTTTTCTAGGGATTTTTTCCCCATATATTTCCCAGGTCTTTACTCTTTTTATAGCACTTTAATTCAGGCTTCAACCACTTCCTAGTCAGATCAGCTGAAATCATTTTCCTTCCCATACCCTCGATGTATTTCACACTTAGTAATTCTTTTTTTAAAGATCTTATTTACCCATTTGACAGATCAGAAGTAGGAAGAGAGGCAGGCAGAGAGAGAGGGGGAAGCAGGCTCCCCGCTGAGCATAGAGCCTGATGTGGGGCTCCATCCCATGACCCTGAAATCATGACCTGAGCCGAAGTCAGAGGCCTAAACCACTGAGCCACCCAGGAGCCCCATATCTGGTAATTTTTAATCAACGTGGATTTGCTGCATCAAATAGTTCCTTCTTCTTCAAATATAAATATATAAATATATTGATCAAATCACACGCATGTCTTAGGAGAATGTCATACCTTTAGTAGCAAACTTGAAATCTTGGCCATTGGATTTGATTTTTGTTTTGGTTTGATTTGGTTCGGTTTTTGTAATGTTAAAGATCCCTCCAGCCCTTGGCTATGTCTGACCTGAATACTTTCAGCTGTTTCTGCAACAAAGTTGTCCTGGCAGCGAAAACTCTCATTGTTTACAGTGGCTCCCCCTTCTGAACACTTTGTTTATAAAAAGCTTTTTTTGGGGGGGGGTATGGTAAATGTGGAACATCAATGAGGTATTTCAAAGAGGTGAACCACAGATAAATTTCTCTAAGGGTGGGGTGAGGGTTACTCAAAAAGGAACTTGACAAGGCTTTTAAAGATATCGACAGTCATTATAGCATAACGTGACTGATTGTTACCGTGCTCTTAACTGGGCAAACACTTGTTGGCTTCCAAGATAGACTAACATAGTTGAGATGGTTCTAGCGGCCTTCTAGCAAAGGGTCTCATGAGGCAGGGATTCTAGCCACTGGCTGTGCAAGGCATGAGGCCTGTTAGTGATTCTCTTGTTTCCTCTGCAGAATGGGTCTTTCTACATTCCAGGTCCTTTCACCCCAATAAATAATGCAGCGATTCTCTCAGTGAGTTGTACTTTTGGTTTAAACAGCCAACTGTCTCTTAAAAAGGACTTTTGTATAAAGTCCTTTAAAAAAAAAAAGTCCTTTCAAAAAAATCTTTTTTTTTTAAATTTTTTTATTTTTTAATTCCATATGTTTACTCTGATCCTGGAACTTTGTCATTTTGACCTTCTCTGCTGATTAAAATATTTTTCATCATCAGCACCTACTGCTCTCCTCTCCTGGTGGTCTCTCCGGAAGGGGTCTTCTCTAGCTCTTCTAGCAGGAGATGGGCACTTCCCCTCTACCCCTGTTGCCGGACCAACCTTACCTATCCTGCAGGGTCAGGTCGGCCTGGCCTTTTATCTGTTGTTCTCTTCTGAGTGGTTAGTTTTTCATAGATACCGTACTTTGCTTTTGTCAGGATTTACTCTGGACTTTCAAAACCCTTTTCTTGTGCCCATGAAGGCTAGGAAACAGTCCTGATGAGAGAACCAGGAACTCGAACAGATCATGTTTATCCTGAATGTTCTGTCCAAAATGAAAAATACATTTCTGAGGAGCCTCAATACCTCTGAGAACGGAAGTTTCACCAACTCTGTCATGTAGGGGCATCAATTCCGATTCTGTGTCAGTTTTCCTACTTTCCCAGCTAATAATTCTCTACCTCAGAAAGCCCACTCTCAACCGTTTCCTCTCTCAAAGGCAGTTGCTCTTAGAGTCTGCACATGGCACTTGGGGCCTGCTGGTCATTGGCTACTGCCCTCTGTACCTTGGGTCTAGCAGCTGCAGGGCATCAAGATGAGAACGTCTCTTGTTCTAAGACTTAATATAGTTTGGGGCACATGGTAAGCAATAATCACTTTTTAAGTTGATCCAAGTGTTCGAACTTTCTTAATTATTCTAGTTCCACTATTTACTTGTTCTAAGATTTGTCCTCCCCCCCAATTTTAATATGTCTTAAGGTGGCATTCACGTTGCACTTGAGGATATATCTTAGTTTAACTGGCAGCATTTCTCTTTCTTAGTCGAACATAAACTATACTGCATCTTACCCTTGATGAAAGCTAGGATGCAATTAAATACTCTATTATGGTTATGATTCTGATATTTGAAATCCTCCAGTAGCTCCCTGTGCCCCCACAGTGTAGTACCTCACCTCCTAGGCATAGTATACAAACCATCTCAGCCCCAGTTTTAACCCCGGGGCTCAGCCTCCATCCGCAGGTGATGCTGTGAGATCAGCTGTCGGTTGTCATGAACTTGCTGTAGTTTCCCGAATGCACTGTGCTGCCTCCTGGTACTTTGAAACTTGACACACTCATCCTCATTCCTCGCTTTGCCCTTGTCTATCACCTCCCCTGAAAATCAGTTCCTAAGTGGCTTTTCCCAGCTCCAACCTACCCTTGGCAGTCTTTTATCTCCCTGTGGTAAAGCCTGTCACACTGAACCGCGGACATGCCCGTAGTCCCGCTGAGAAGAGAAAAGGGACAGTGAGGGCCCCCCAGAATTTGCAGCTCTAGTGCAGAGCCCCATGCCTGGCTTGCATGAAATGCAAGATCATGAAGACAATCGGAGTTCATCCTCTGGCTAAAACCAGCTCTTCTTTGCCTACCGCTAGATCTGGATCATAAAAGAGCAGCCAGTTATTAATGCTGTTTTTCTAGGGATTTTTCCCCATATATTTCCAAGGTCTTTACTATTTTTATAGCACTTTAATTCAGGCTTCAACCACATCCTAGTCTGATCAGGTGAAATCATTTTCCTCCCCGTACCCTCGATGTATTTCACACTTAGTAATTCTTTTTTTAAAAATCTTATTTACCCATTTGACTGTTCACAATTAGGTAGAGAGAAAGACAGAGGGGGGGGATGCAGGCTCCCCGCTGAGCAGAGAGCCTGATAGGCTCTCCATCCCAGGACTCTGTAATCATGACCTGAGCCGAAGGCAGAGGCCTAAACCACTGAGGCACCCAGGAGCCCCATATCTGGTAATTTATAATCAACGTGGATTTGCTGCAATAATAGTTCCTTATTCTTCAAATATAAATATATAAATATATTGATCAAGTCACGCGCATGTCTTAGGAGAATGTCATACCTTTAGTAGCAAACTTGAAATCTTGGCCATTGGTTTTGATTTTTGTTTTGGTTTGATTTGGTTCGGTTTTTGTAATTTTAAAAATCCCTCGAGCCCTTGGCTCTGTCTGACCTGATTGCTTACAGCTGTTACTGCAAAAAAGCTTTCCGGGCAGCGAAAACTCTCATTGTTTACATTGGCGCCCCATTCTGAACACTTTGTTTATAAAAAGCTTTTTTTTTTTTTTTTTTTTTTTTGGCTATGGTAAATGTGGAACAACAGTGAGGTATTTCAAAGAGGTGAACCACAGATAAATTTCTCTAAGGGTGGGGTGAGGGTTACTCAAAAAGGAACTTGACAAGGCTTTTAAAGATATCGACAGTCATTATAGCATAACGTGACTGATTGTTACCGTGCTCTTAACTGGGCAAACACTTGCTGGCTTCCAAGATAGACTAACGTAGTTGACATGGTTCTAGCGGCCTTCTAGCACAGGGTCGCATGAGGCAGGGATTCTAGCCACTGACTGTGCAAAGCATGAGGCCTGTTAGTAATTCTATTTTTTCCTCTGCAGAATGGGTCTTTCTACATTCCAGGTCCTTTCTACCCCAATAAATAATGCAGCGATTCTCTCAGTGAGTTGTACTTTTGGTTTAAACAGCCAACTGCCTCTTAAAAAGGACTTTTGTACTCGCAGAAACAGCTCCCTGAAATAACGGGGAGTTAGACGCCGTCTTCCTCCAGGATGTGGAAGCTTGGAGGAGGCACGGGGTTTAAGGGGAAGGGGTGGGGAGAGTCCCCCAAAGTCCCTATTCAGTGCATGGGCGGTGTGCAGGGATACTGTCACCTCTCCTTTCCTGTGGAGAAAGCACTGGGCTTGTCCGCGATTCCGCCTGAGCGCCAGAGTAAAAGGCCAAGCGATGCCTACACCGGGAGATGGTAGTGTGTATAGGGTGCCATCCTAGGCTCCGCACGCTACTGCAGGGTTGTGGCTGTGTCTGCTTAGTTTGGCCTGGCAGGGTGAATCCAGCACGCGAACAAGGAGCCCGGTAAAAAAGGCCCAAGAGGCACCAGCTCTCCCGCAGCTCTTCTTCCGTGATGCGACTGAAGCCATGCTGAGGAAGCAGCGGCGAAGTGATGTTCGCTCCAAGCTAAAGCCTCTGCGAAAGCACAGCATTCGCTGAGAAATGTTCTACGGGCTACTGCTGCTTGCCTGAGCCCTGTGTAGCGGTGGGAGAAACCCGCATACTGCGAAAGCCTCTTTGCCTTGTCATCTGCCCTTGGAAAGCACAGCATTCATGGGAAATCTGAGTTGGGTATGGGAATGCTGCTGCTGCTTGCTGAGCTAGTCTCCGCCTCACGGTGGAAGATACCCGCATGGAGCGAAATACTCTTTGCCCTAGCATTCCCTCTGCCTGAGAGAGAAGCGTGGTTGCACACGTCGGTCACCGCGCTCCCCAGGAGCAAGTGTGGGAAGGCACGGCACGCCGCCCACAGAGAAGGAGCCGTTGGCCTTGGGGTCATGAAATGCTCGGGAAGCAGCATAGCGTGCCGTGGCACGATCAACAGGGCGGTGGCAAGACAAGTGTCCCCCGCTCCCTGTCCAGAGAGATGGAAGCCTGGCTGCTAAGGAGACATGAGGGGACGTCTAGGGCAGGGGCGTGTGCTCCACTCTGAGGAAGGAGTCTGGGAAGAAGGCAGGCCTGTCCTGTGCCTCTGGTCCCAAGGGGACAGCATCTTCTTGGCCACCTGTCCCAAGGGCAGACTTGGGCTTGCCACCAGGTGCCATACCCGTAACTCGCAGAAACAGCCCGATGGAGAAACGGGCAGTCAGATGCCGTCTTCCACCAAGATGTGGCAGTGATGTGGGTGGCAGGGAGTGTGCCAAGGAAGGAATGGAGACTGTCCCCCACAGTTCCCCATCCCAGTGCACGGGCCGTGTGCAGGGATCCTGTCACGTCTCCTTTCCTGTGGTGAAAGCACTGGTCTAGTCGGCGAGTCCGCCTGAGCGCCAGAGTAAAAGGCCAAGCGATGCCTACACCGGGAGATAGTAGTGTGTATAGGGTGCAATCCTAGGCACCGCACGCTGCTGCAGGGTTGTAGCTGTGTCTGCTTAGTTCGGCCTGGCAGGGTGAATCCAGGACGCGAACAAGGAGCCCGGGTAAAAAGGCCCAAGAGGCACCAGCTCTCCCGCAGCTCTTCTTCCGTGACGCGACTGAAGCCTTGCTGATGAAGCAGCGGCGAAGTGATGTTCGCTCCAAGCCAAAGCCTTCGCGAAAGCACAGTATTCGCTGAGAAATGTTCTGCGGGCTGCTGCTGCTTGCCTGAGCCCTGTCTCGCGGTGGGAGAAACCCGTATAGAGCGAAAGCCTCTTTGCCTTGTCATCTGCCCTTGGAGAGCACAGCATTCGTTGTGAAATCTGACTTGGATTTGGGGATGCAGGTGCTGCTTGCTGAGCTAGTCTCCACGGCACGGTGGAAGATACCCGCATGGAGCGAAATACTCTTTGCCCTAGCATCCCCTCTGCCTGAGAGAGAAGCGTGGTTGCACACGTCTATCACCGCGCACCCCAGGAGCAAGGGTGGGGAAGGCACGGCACGCCGCCCCCAGTTAAGTGAAGGAGCCGTTGGCCTCTGGGTCGGGAAACGCTCGGGAAGCAGGATAGCCTGCCATGGCACGAACAGCAGGCCGGTGGCAAGACAAGTGTCCCCCGCTCCCTGTCCAGAGAGATGGAAGCCTGGTTGCTAAGGAGACATGAGGGGACGACTAGGGCACGGGCGTGTGCTCCACTCTGAGGAAGGAGTCTGGGCAGAAGGCAGGCCTGTCCTGTGCCTCTGATCCGAAGGGGACAGCATCTCCTTGGCCACCTATCCCAAGGGCAGACTTGGGCTTGCCACCAGGCGCCATACCCACAACTCGCAGAAAAAACTCCATAGAGAAACGGGCAGTCAGATGCCGTCTTCCACCAAGATGTGGCAGCTTGTGGGTGGCAGGGAGTGTGCCGAGGATGGAGTGGAGACTGTCCCCCACAATTCCCCATCCCAGTGCACGGGCCGTGTCCAGGGATCCTGTCTCCTCCTCTCTCTGTGGTGAAGGCACTGGCCTAGACCCCAGTCTGCCTGAGCGCCGGAACAAAAAGCAAAGCCTTACCTACCCCAGGAGATGGTAATAGGCATAGAGTGCCATGCTAGGCCACGCACGCTGCTGCAGGGTTGTGACTGTGTCTGCTTAGATCGGCTTAGCAAGGTGAACCCCGGGCGCAAACATGGAGCCCGGGAAAGCAAGGCCCAAGAGGCACCAGCTCTCCCGCGGCTTTTCTTCCCTGCCGCGACAGAGCGAACGACCAAAGCCTTGCTGAGGAAGCAGCAGCGAAGTGCGGTTTGCGCCAAGCTGAAAACCTCTGGGAAAGCATAGCAGTTGCTGGGAAATCAGAGTCGGTTCTGTGGTCTCTTCTGCTGCTTGCCTGAGCCCAGTCTCGCGGTGGGAGATACCCGCATACAGCGAAAGCCTCTTTGCCCGGGCATCTCCTCTGGGAAGGCACAGCATTCGTTGGGAAATCAGAATCGGTAGTGTGTCATGCTGCAGCTGATGCCTGAGCTAGTCTCCCCAGCATGGTGGAAGATACCCGCATGGAGCGAAATCCTCTTTACCCTAGCACCCCTCTGCCTGAGAGAGAAGCGGGCTTGCGCCTGTGGAAAGAGCCTTAAGGAAAGGGACACGTCTTTCACTGTGCTCCCCAGGAGCATGTCTGTGGAAGGTGCAGCACGCTGCGAAGGGAGAAGAGCAGGAGCCGTTGGCCTTCTGGTCTCGAAACGGTGCCGAAGCCGGAGAGCCGGCCCTGACAGGCACAGGGGCCGGTGGCAATACAGGTGTCACCCGCTCCCTGTGCAGAGAGACGGAAGCCTGGCTGCTCCGGAGAGAGGAGGGGATGAGTAGGGCAGGGCGCGTGCTCCACACTTAGGAAGGAGTCTGGGCAGAAAGCATGCCTGTCCTGAGCCTCTGGGCCCAAGGAGACAGCAGCGCTTTGGCCACCTGTCCCTGGGGCAGACATGCGCTAGCCACCAGCCGCCTACGCTGAACTCGCAGAAACAGCTCCCTGAAATAACGGGGAGTCAGACGCCGTCTTCCTCCAGGATGTGGAAGCTTGGAGGAGGCACGGGGCTTAAGGGGAAGGGGTGGGGACAGTCCCGCAAAGCTCTCTATTCAGTGCACGGGCGGTGTGCATGGATCCTGTCACCTCTCCTATCCTTTGGGGAAAGCACTGGGCTAGTCCGCGAGTCCGCCTTAGAGCCAGAGTAAAAGGCCAAGCGATACCTACACCGGGAGTTGGTAGTGTGTATAGGGTGCCATCCTAGGCTCCGCACGCTACTGCAGGGTTGTGGCTGTGTCTCCTTACTTCGGCCTGGCAGGGTGAATCCAGCACCACAACAAGGAGCCCGGTAAAAAAAGGCCCGAGAGGCACCAGCTCTCCCGCAGCTCTTCTTCCCTGATGCAACTGAAGCCATGCTGAGTAAGCAGCGGCGAAGTGATGTTCGCTCCAAGCTAAAGCCTCTGCGAAAGCACAGCATTCGCTGAGAAATGTTCTACGGGCTGCTGCTGCTTGCCTGAGCCCTGTGTAGCGGTGGGAGAAACCCGCATACAGCGAAAGCCTCTTTGCCTTGTCATCTGCCCTTGGAAAGCACAGCATTCATTGGGAAATCTGAGTTGGGTATGGGGATGCTGCTGCTGCTTACTGAGCTAGTCTCCGCGCACGGTGGAAGATACCCGCAGGGAGCGAAATACTCTTTGCCCTAGCATCCCCTCTGCCTGAGAGAGAAGCGTGGTTGCACACGTAGGTCACCGCGCTCCCCAGGAGCAAGTGTGGGGAAGGCACAGCACGCCGCCCACAGAGAAGAGAAGGAGCCGTTGGCCTCTGGGTCGGGAAAGGCTCGGGAAGCAGGGTAGCCTGACATGGGACGAACAGCAGGCCGGTAGCAAGACAAGAGTCCCCCGCTCCCTGTCCGGAGAGATGGAAGCCTGGCTGCTAAGGAGACATGAAGGATAACAAGGGCAGGGGAGTGTGCTCGACTCTGAGGAAGGAGTCTGGGAAGAAGGCAGGCCTGTCCTGTGCCTCTGGTCCCAAGGGGACAGCATCTTCTTGGCCACCTGTCCCAAGGGCAGACTTGGGCTTGCCACCAGGTGCCATATCCGTAACTCGCAGAAACAGCCCGATGGAAAAACGGGCAGTCAGATGCCGTCTTCCACCAAGATGTGGCAGCGATGTGGGTGGCAGGGAGTGTGCCAAGGAAGGAGTGGAGACTGTCCCCCACAGTTCCCCATCCCAGTGTACGGGCCGTGTGCAGGGATCCTGTCACGTCTCCTTTCCTGTGGTGAAAGCACTGGTCCAGTCCGCGAGTCCGCCTGAGCGCCAGAATAAAAGGCCAAGCGATGCCTACACCGAGAAATGGTAGTGTGTATAGGGTGCCATCCTAGGCACCGCACGCTACTGCAGGGTTGTGGCTGTGTCTGCTTAGGTCGGCCTGGCAGGGTGTATCCAGTACGCGAACATGGAGCTTGGGGAAAAAGGCCCAAGAGGCACTAGCTCTCCTTCAGCTCTTCTTCCCTGACGCGGCTGAAGCCTTGCTGAAGAAGCAGCGGCGAAAAAATGTTCTGCGGGCTGCTACTGCTTGCCTGAGCCCTGTGTAGCGGTGGGAGAAACCCGCATACAGCGAAAGCCTCTTTGCCTTGTCATCTGCCCTTGGAAAGCACAGCATTCGTTGGGAAATCTGAGTTGGGTTTGGGGATGCAGGTGCTGCTTGCTGAGCTAGTCTCCATGGCACGGTGGAAGATAACCGCATGGAGCCAAATACTCTTTGCCCTAGCATCCCCTCTGCCTGAGAGAGAAGCTTGGTTGCACACATCTGTCACTGCGCTCCCCTGGAGCAAGTTTGGGGAAACACGGCAAGCCGCCCACAGAATAGAGAAGGAGCCGTTGGCCTTGGGGTCATGAAATTTTCGGGAAGCAGGAGAGCCTGCCGTGGCTCGAGTAGAAGGCCTGTGGAAGACAAGTGTCCACCGCTCCCTGTCCGGAGAGATGGAATCCTTGTTGCTATGGAGACATGAAGGGACGACTAGGGCACGGGCTTGTGCTCCACTCTGAGGAAGGAGTCTGGGCAGAAGGCAGGCCTGTCCTGTGCCTCTGGTCCGAAGGGGACAGCATCTCCTTGGCCACCTGTCCCAAGGGCAGACTTGGGCTTGCCACCAGGCGCCATACCCACAACTCGCAGAAACAACTCCATGGAAAACGGGCAGTCAGACGCTGTCTTCCACCAAGATGTGGCAGCTTGTGGGTGGCATGGAGTGTGCCGAGGATGGAGTGGAGACTGTCCCCCACAGTTCCCCATCCCAGTGCACAGGCCGTGTCCAGGATCCTGTCGCCACCTCTCTCCTGTGGTGATGGCACTGGCCCAGACCCCGAGTCAGCCTGAGCGCCGGAACAAAAAGCAAAGCCTTACCTACCCCAGGAGATGGTAATAGACATAGAGTGCCATGCTAGGCCACGCACGCGACTGCAGGGTTGTGACTGTGTCTGCTTAGATCGGCTTAGCAAGGTGAACCCCGGGCGCAAACTTGGAGCCCGGGAAAGCAAGGCCCAAGAGGCACCAGCTCTCCCGCGGCTTTTCTTCCCTTCCGCGACAGAGCGAACGACCAAAGCCTTGCTGAGGAAGCAGAGGCGAAGTGCGGTTTGCGCCAAGCTGAAAACCTCTGGGAAAGCAAAGCAGTCACTGGGAAATCAGAGTCGGTCCTGCGGTCTCTTCTGCTGCTTGCCTGAGCCCAGTCTCGCGGTGGGAGATACCCGCATACAGCGAAAGCCTCTTTGCCCGGGCATCTCCTCTGGGAAGGCACAGCATTCGTTGGGAAATCAGAATCGGATGTGTGTGATGCTGCAGCTGAATGCCTGAGCTACTCTCCGCAGCATGGTGAAAGATACCCGCATGGAGCGAAATCCTCTTTGCCCTAGCACCCCTCTGTCTGAGAGAGAAGCGGGCTTGCGCCTGTGGAAAGAGCCTTAAGGAAAGGGACACGTCTTTCACTGCGCTCCCCAGGAGCATGTCTGTGGAAGGTGCAGCACGCTGCCCAGGGAGAAGAGCAGGAGCCGTTGGCCTTCTGGTCTCGAAACGGTGGCGACGCCGGAAAGCCGGCCCTGGCAGGCACAGGGGCCGGTGGCAATACAAGTGTCACCCGCTCCATGTGCAGTGAGATGGTAGCCTGGCTGCTCCGGGGAGAGGAGGGGATGAGTAGGGCAGGGCGCGTGCTCCACTCTTAGGAAGGAGTCTGGGCAGAAAGCATGCCTGTCCTGAGCCTCTGGGCCCAAGGAGACAGCAGCGCTTTGGCCACCTGTCCCTGGGGCAGACATGCGCTAGCCACCAGCCGCCTACGCTGAACTCGCAGAAACAGCTCCCTGAAATAACGGGGAGTCAGACGCCGTCTTCCTCCAGGATGTGGAAGCTTGGAGGAGGCACGGGGCTTAAGGGGAAGGGGTGGGGACAGTCCCGCAAAGCTCCGTATTCAGTGCACGGGCGGTGTGCATGGATCCTGTCACCTCTCCTATCCTTTGGGGAAAGCACTGGGCTAGTCCGCGAGTCCGCCTTAGAGCCAGAGTAAAAGGCCAAGTGATGCCTACACCGGGAGTTGGTAGTGTGTATAGGGTGCCATCCTAGGCTCCGCACTCTACTGCAGGGTTGTGGCTGTGTCTGCTTACTTCGGCCTGGCAGGGTGAATCCAGCACCACAACAAGGAGCCCGGTAAAAAAGGCCCGAGAGGCACCAGCTCTCCCCAAGCTCTTCTTCCCTGACGCGACTGAAGCCTTGCTGAGGAAGCAGCGGCGAAGTGATGTTCTCTCCAAGCCAAAGCCTCTGCGAAAGCACAGCATTCGCTGAGAAATGTTCTACGGGCTGCTGCTGCTTGCCTGAGCCCTGTGTAGCGGTGGGAGAAACCCGCATACAGCGAAAGCCTCTTTGCCTTGTCATCTGCCCTTGGAAAGCACAGCATTCGTTGGGAAATCTGAGTTGGGTATGGGGATGCTGCTGCTGCTTGCTGAGCTAGTCTCCGCGGCACGGTGGAAGATACCCGCATGGAGCGAAATACTCTTTGCCCTAGCATCCCCTCTGCCTGAGAGAGAAGCGTGGTTGCACACGTCGGTCACGTGCTCCGCAGGAGTGTGGGGAATGCACGGCACGCCAACAGAGAAGAGAAGGGGCCGTTGGCCTTGGGGTAGTGAAACGCTCGGGAAGCAGGATAGCCTGCCATGGCACGAACAGCAGGCTGGTAGCAAGACAAGTGTCCACCGCTCCCTGTGCGGAGAGATGGAAGCCTGGCGTCTAAGGAGACATGAAGGGATAACTAGGGCAGGGGAGTGTGCTCCACTCTGAGGAAGGAGTCTGGAGAGAAGGCAGGCCTGACCTGTGCCTCTGGTCCCAATGGGACAGCATCTCCTTGGTCACCTGTCCCAAGGGCAGACTTGTGCGTTCCACGAGGCGCCATACCCGCAACTCGCAGAAACAACCCCGTGGAGAAACGGGCAGTCAGATGCCGTCTTCCACCAAGATGTGGAAGCGATGTGGGTGGCAGGGAGTGTGCCGAGGATGGAGTGGAGACTGTCCCCCACAGTTCCCCATCGAGTGCACGGGCCGTGTACAGAGATCTTATCGCCTCCTATCTCCTGTGGTGAAGGCACTGGCCTAGACCCCGAGTCTGCCTGAGCGCCGGAACAAAAAGCAAAGCCTTACCTACCCCAGGAGATGGTAATAGGCATAGAGTGCCATGCTAGGCCATGCACGCTGCTGCAGGGTTGTGACTGTGTCTGCTTAGATCGGCTTAGCAAGGTGAACCCCGGGCGCAAACTTGGAGCCCGGGAAAGCAAGGCCCAAGAGGCACCAGCTCTCCCGCGGCTTTTCTTCCCTGCCGCGACAGAGCGAACGACCAAAGCCTTGCTGAGGAAGCAGCAGCGAAGTGCGGTTTGTGCCAAGCTGAAAACCTCTGGGAAAGCAAAGCAGTCACTGGGAAATCAGAGTCGGTTCTGCGCTCTCCTCTGCTGCTTGCCTGAGCCCAGTCTCGCGGTGGGAGATACCCGCATACAGCGAAAGCCTTTTTGCCCGGGCATCTCCTCTGGGAAGGCACAGCATTCGTTGGGAAATCAGAATCGGAAGTGTGTGATGCTGCAGCTGAATGCCTGAGCTACTCTCCGCAGCATGGTGAAAGATACCCGCATGGAGCGAAATCCTCTTTGCCCTAGCACCCCTCTGCCTGAGACAGAAGCGCGCTTGCGCCTGTGGAAAGAGCCTTAAGGAAAGGGACACGTCTTTCACTGCGCTCCCCAGGAGTATGTCTGTGGAAGGTGCAGCACGCTGCCCAGGGAGAAGAGCAGGAGCCGTTGGCCTTCTGGTCTGGAAACGGTTGCGAAGCAGGAGAGCCGGCCCTGACAGGCACAGCGGCTGGTGGTAATACAAGTGCCACCCGCTCCCTGTGCAGAGAGACGGAAGCCTGGCTGCTCCGGAGAGAGGAGGGGATGAGTAGGGCAGGGTGCGTCCTCCACTCTTAGGAAGGAGTCTGGGAAGAAAGCATGCCTGTCCTGAGCCTCTGGGCCCAAGGAGACAGCAGCGCTTTGGCCACCTGTCCCTGGGGCAGACATGCGCTAGCCACCAGCCGCCTACGCTGAACTCGGAGAAACAGCTCCCTAAAATAACGGGGAGTCAGACGCCGTCTTCCTCCAGGATGTGGAAGCTTGGAGAAGGCACGGGGTTTAAGGGGCAGGGGTGGGGACAGTCCCCCAAAGCTCCCTATTCAGTGCACGGGCGGTGTGCTTGGATCCTGTCACTTTTCCTTTCCTTTGGGGAAAGCACTGGGCTAGTCCCTGAGTCCGCCTGAGCGCCAGAGTAAAAGGCCAAGCGATGCCTACACCGGGAGATGGTAGTGTGCGAGTGCCATCCTAGGCTATGCAGGCTACTGCAGGGTTGTGGCTGTGTCTGCTTAGTTCGGCCTGGCAGGGTGATTCCAGCACGCGAACAAGGAGCTCGGTAAAAAAGGCCCAAGAGGCACCAGCTCTCCCGTAGCTCTGGGCAGTAGGCAGGCCTGTCCTGTGCTTCTGGTCCCAAGGGCACAGCCTCTCCTTTGACAACAGTCCGTAAGGCAGACTTGGGCTTGCTACCAGGCACCATACCCTGAATTCGCACAAACAGCTCCCTGGAGAAACGGGCAGTCAGATGCCATCTTCCTCCAAGATGTGACATCGTTGTCGTTGGCAGGGGGTGTGCCGGAGAAGGAGTGGCGACAATCCCCCAAAGCTCCCCAATCTATTGCACAGGCGGTGTTCAGGGATCCTGTGGCCTCTCCTCTCCTGTGTGGAAGGCACTGGCCTTGACAATGAGTCCGCCTGAGGGCCAGTGCAAAAGTCCAAGCGTTGCCTACACTGGGAGATGGTAGTGTGCATAGATTACCATCCTAGGCCACGCACGCGGCTGCAGGTTTGTGGCTCTGTCTGCTTACTTCGGCCTGGTTGGGTGAATCCAGGGCGTGAACATGGAACCCTGGAAAGCAAGGCCCAAGAGGCACCAGCTCTCCCACGGCTTCTCTTTCCTGAGGCAACAAAGCGGACGCCCAAAGCCTTGCTGAGGAAGCAGCAGCGAAGTGCGGTTCGCACCAAGCTGAAAATCTCTGCATAAGTTTAGCAGTCGCTGGGAAAGCAGAGTTGGTTCTGTGAGCTGCTGTTGCTGCTTGCCTTAGCCTAGTATTCGCAGCATGGCGGGAGAAACCCTCATAGAGCGAAAGCTTCTTTGCCCGGGCATCCCCTCTAGGAAAGCACATCATTCTTTGGGAAAACAGAGTCGGGTCTGTGGGATGCTGCTGCTGCTTGCCTGAGCTAATCTCCACAGCACAGTGTAATAAACCCGGATAGAGCGAAATACTCTTTGCTTGGTCATCCCCTCTGCCTGAGAGAGAAGCGTGGTTAAGCCTGTGGAAAGAACCTTAAGGAGAGGGACACGTCTGTCACTGCAGAGCGACGGAATCCTGGCTGCTAAGGAGACACGAGGGGAAGATTAGGGCAGGGGAAAGGGCTCCACTCTGAGGAAGGAGTCTGGGCAGAAAGCATGCCTGTCCTGAGCCTCTGGGCCCAAGGAGACAGCAGCTTTGGCCACCTGTCTCTGGTGGAGACATGGGCTTGCTACCAGGCGCCTACCCTGAACTCGCGGAAACAGCTCCCTGAAAGAACTGGCAGTCATATTCCGTCTTCCTCCAGGATGTGGAAGCGTTCGCAAAGGCACGGGGTGTCCAGGGAAGGATTGGGGACAGTCCCCCACAGCTCCCCATGCTAGTGCGCGGGCGGTGTGCAGGGATCGTGACGCCTCTCCTCTCCTGTGGGGAAGGCACTGGCTTGGTCCCCGAGTCTGCCTGCGCGCCAGAGCAAAAAGCCAAGCTTTGCCTATGCCAGGAGATGGTAGTGGGCGTAGAGTGCCATCCTAGGGCGTGCACGATTCTGCAGGGTTGTGACTGTGTCTTAGTTCACCTAGGCAGTGTGAACCGAGGTGCTAACATGGAGCCCGGGAAAACAAAGCCCAAGAGGCACCAGCTCTCCCACAGCTCTTCTTCCCTGACGGGACCGAGCGAACGCCCAAAGCCTTGTTGAGGAAGCGGCAGCGAAGTGCGGTTCACGCCAAGCTGAAAACCTCTGCGAAAGCATATCAGTCACTGGGAAATCAGAGTCGGTTCTGTGGGCTGCTCTTGCTCCTTGCCTTAGCCTAGTATTCGCAGCAGAGTGGGTGAAACCCGCATAGAGCGAAAGCCTCTTTGCCCGGGCATCCCCTCTGGGAAAGCACAGCATTCTTTGGGAAATCAGAGTCTGGTCTGTGGGATGCTGCTGCTGCTTGCCTTAGCTAGTCTCCACAGCTCGTTGTAATAAACCCGCATTGAGCAAAATCCTCTTCGCCCGTGCATCCCCCTCTGCCAGAGAGAGCACCTGTCGAAACAGCCTTAACGAAAGGGACACGTCTGTTACCGCGCTCCTCAGGAGCATGTCTGCATAACGCGCAGCACGCCGCCCTGGGAGAAGTGAAGGAGCTGTTGGCTTTGCTGTCGGGAAACGGTGGTGAAGCAGGAGAGCCTGCCATAGCAGGAACAGCAGGCAGGTAGCAAGACTAGTGTCACCCGCTCCCTGTGCGGATAAAATGAAGCCTGGCGGCTGAGGAGACACGAGCGGCTAAGGAGACATGAGGGCGCTCGTGATCCTCTCTGAGGAAGGAGTCTGGGCAGAAGGCAGGCCTGTCCTGTTCCTCTGGTCCCAAGGGGCCAGCATCTCCTTGGACACCTGTCCCTAGGGCAGACTTGGGTTTGCCACCAGGCGCAATACCCGGAACTCAGAGAAACAGCTCCCTGGAGAAAGAGGCAATCAGAGGCATTCTTCCTCCAAGATGTGGCAGCGTTCGCGGAGGCACGGGGTTTCCGGGGAAGGAGTGGGGGACAGTCCCCCACAGCTCCCCATCCCAGTGCATGGGCGGTGATCAGTGATCCTGTTGCCTCTTTCCTGTGGAGAAGGCACTGGCCTAGTCCCCGAGTATGCCTGCGCGCCAGGGCAAAAGGCCAAGTCACCGGAGATGGTAGTGTGCATAGAGTGCAATCCTAGGCCTCACATGCTTCTGCAGGGTTGTGGCTTTGCTTAGTTTGGCCTGGCAGTGTGAACCCAGGGCGGGAACATGGAGCCCAGGAAAACAAGGCCCAAGAAGCACCAGCTCTCCCACGGCTCTTCTTCTCTTAAGCGACAGAGCTAATGCCCAAAGCTTTGCTGAGGAAGCAGAGGCGAAGTGCAGTTCGCGCCAAGCCCAAAAACTCTGCAAAAGCAGAGTAGGCGCTGGGAAATCAGAGTCGGTTCTGTGGGCTGCTGTTGCGGCTTGACTTAACCTAGTATTCACAGAACGGTGGGAGAAACCCGCATAGAGCAAAAGCCTTTTTGTACGTGCATCCCCTCTGGGAAAGCACAGCATTCTTTGGGAAATCTGTGTCAGTTCTGTGGGATGCTGATGCCGCTTGTCTGAACATAGTCTCCGAAGCATGGTGGGAGAAACCCGTATGGAGCGAAATCCTCTTAGCCCGGTCATCCCCTCTGCCTGAGAGAGAAGTGTGGTTGCACCTGTGGAAACAGCCTTCAGGAAAGGGACACGTCTGTCACTGTGCTCCCCAGGAGCATGTCTGGGAAAGGCGCAGCAACGCCGCCCTGGGAGAAGAGAACGAGCCATTGGCCTTGTTGTTGGGAAACGGTCGTGAACCAGGAGAGCCTGCCATGGCAGGAACAGCGGGCGGGTGGCAAGACAAGTGTCACCACAGTCTATGATGACACTTTTGAGTCAAGGTTCATCTACTCTACAGATGAGACTGTAAAATTTTTAAAGGCAACATGTTTAAAGGCAACATCATGAAAGAAGGTTTGGTGGATTGCTTTGATTTTCTATTCATGGTATCAGATGAGTTTAAGGGAGCATAATCCAATAAAAAATTAAAATTAATTTTAAAAAATAAGAAAAAAACATTTTAATGTCTTTGCCTTTGTGATTCCTGCAAATGAAACTACAAGAAAGGACTGAGAACATTTTCTTTTTTTCGATTTGTTTTTCTTCAATTTGGACCTCCTTCTTAGGTCTCTGATCAAAGAATGCTACACAGACTCTGTAGTGTAGAAAGGACAAAATATCATATTACAAAATATTCCATTCCTATCCTTTTGTATACCCAGAACAATAAGTTAATATATGTGCTGCCAAAGGAGCACACCAGAGCTATAAGTTAAGTGAAGATTGTACTGGGAAGATGAAACATTCCATAAAATGAGTGGGTTTTGAATGGGACATGAAGGGCGGACTTGTGAGTTAAGAAAAAATATATATATAAAGACTTAATGAAGGTTTAATTAAAGCATAATAACTATGCTGTATTCCTAAAATATATTAAAATGATGATATGGAAATACCTTGCCTAGTACTTAATATCTCACAGAGTAACATCAAAGCACCTATTAATCCATTCTACTAACAGCTGTTCCTCTTTGTTTCACTTTACATAACATGTGATGGATTGACATTTGTAGAAATGAGGAAACATGGAAGAAAGTGAACAATTAGAAAGGACCAAAATACAGTAATAAACCAGGTAAATAACCAGTGAATATTATTATAGTAAATATATGCACATTTATAAACTGAGAATTTTCAGGAGTGACAGCCAATGTAGAAGATCGAGATGGTGTTATAGAAAATTCCATAAAACCCTTTGCATTAGTTTAACAGCCTGGTATAATATTTAGAAATATGTGTAATTTCTTTGAGCAGTTAAGCATAGAAAAACATGGCTGAAATAATGATAAACACTTAACATTTACTTACATTTTTGTTTATTTTTATCCTTTAATGCCCATCTTGTGTTCATAATGTCCTAAGTATTTGTGGTTGTTGGATCAAAGTAAATTTGAAAATTTCCATGGGGAGGGGAAATGGTATCTGTTTGTAAAACAAAACAAAACAAAACAAAAACACAGGGCACCTTTCCTATGGTTGTGAGCTGCCCTTCCCTTACTGCTCAATGCATTTTCATTAACACCCACCTCACAGTCCATAGGCAGCTATCTGTGTTCCCATCTTTAAGAAATTTTATCCTACAAGTCTTTTCTCATGACCTATTACATAAATCAAACAGACATTCAACCTCTTGGAATGGAATCAGAAACCCACAAAGCTGACTGCTGTCAGGACTCATAAGGAAGGCAATTAATAAATTTATTATTTAGGAGAGGAGTTGTTTGCTTTCCAAAAATCCATGCAAAGTTGGAATGTTATCCGGAGTGTATATCAAACAGACGAAGCAAAAAATGTCTTTTTATCTCAGGTTCACCCATTTGACAATCATTATATTTTCTCCTTTATCTCTGGTTTGGTCAGCTATGCTAGTGTCAGAACACTTAATTCATTCAGTCAATCAACAAAGACCTATTTAGTACTAATTTTTTGTGGGTGGGATGAATAAGACAAATATTTGCCACAATGGAGCATATGATCTAGAGTTTAAAATTTATATTTGAATTACTTACATACCACCACATACATGAATTACATACTTACCAACACAAATGTAAACAACACTTATAAAATTGATAATGCTAAGGAGAAAACCTTAAAAGCAATAAAATTGATATGTCTATTAGTAGAAATAAAAAATAGTCATATATTAACTAAAGTAAAATTTAGGGCTCCCTGGGTGACTCAATCAGTTAAGCAGCTGCATTTGGCTCAGGTCATGATCCCAGGGTCCTGGGATTAAGACCTGCATCGGGCTCACTGCTGGGTAATAAGCCTGCCTCTCGATCTTCCTCTGCCTGCCACTCTGCCAACTTGAGCTCTCTCTCTCTCTCTGTCAAATAAACAAATAAAATCTTTAAAAAAAAGATAAATATAAAGTAACACTTACTGGAGATTTGGGGATGGTGATGTCATCAAGATGGCAACATGGATGCATGGATGGCTCCTTATTTATTGCGAAAGGTAAATGTATAGTCAAAACCAGATTCTCTAATATTGTAATGGTGATATATAAATCATTTAGTAGTCTAGTTTAAAAGTTAAAAAAACAAGCCTATTAAAAATAACTATAACTGCAATCATTTGTTATTGAAAGTACAATATTAAAATGATCTAAAATGTAAAATCATCAATAACCTATTGTTATAGAAGTATAAATTTTCTGTAAACTATTGAAGTTCAGTTGTTTAAAAAATAAAATGGAATGTTATAACTAACGTATTTTATATAAGCTTAATGGTAAATATAAAAAATATGTAGTAGATTCACAAAAGATTTTGATAAAGAAGTTAAAACATACTGCCACAAAAAGTCATCAGATTACAAACAAAGAGAACAAGACAGGAAATAAAGAGCAGAGCATCTACAAAAGAGAAAACAGAAACACTGGGGAAAGAAAAAAAATTTAACAAAGGGAGGGGAAGGCAAACCATAATACACTTAACTATAAGTAACAAACTGTTTCTGGAGGGGAGATGGGCAGGGGAATGGGCTAAGCCAGTAATAATTATTAGGAGGTCACTTGTGATGAGCATTGATGAGCATATGTAAATGATGAATTACTAAATTCTACTCCTGAAACTAATATTACACTATATATTAACTAAAATTTAAATAAATAATGAAACATAAAAAGAATGAAAGGCAATAGTTAAGTCCTTACCTATCCATAATTACTTTAACTGTAAGTGAATGGAATCATCAGTTGGAAGACATAGAAAGGCTAGAATAGATTAAAAAAACAAACAAAAAACACAAGATCCAACAATATGTTGCATATAAAAGAATCACTTTAGCTTTAAGGACACACATGGGCAGAGAGTAAAGGGATGGAAAAAGATATTCCAAGCTAATGATAACAAAAAAAAACAAGGGTGGCAATAACTATAACAGACAAAATAGGGTTTATATAAGCTAAAAATCACCACAGGAGTCAAAGAAGGTCATTATACAATAAGAAAAGTTTCATCAATTCATCAATACAGTAATTGTAAATATCATGTACCTAATATTGAGCCACATAAATATATAAAACAAATACTAACAAAACAAAAAGGAGAAATAAATACCAATACAATAATATCTGGGGACAATAATACCCCACTCTTACCTATGGATAGATCATCCAGACAGAAAATCAATAAGAAAATAGTGAATTTAGACACTATGCCTGGACAACTGGGTGGCTCAGTCAGTTAAGCCTTTGCCTTTGGCTCAGGTCGTGATCCCAGGGTCCTGAGATAGAGTCCCACATTGGGCTCCCTGCTCAGGAGGGGGTCTTCTCACTCTGTCTCTGCGCTTGCCCCTTGCTCATTCTCTCTGCCCTGCTCTCTCTCAAACAAACAAACAAAACAAACAAACAAACAAGAACTATGTCAAATGAACCTAACATATTTACAGGATATTCCATCCAATAGTATAATAAATATTTTTCTCAAACACATGTGGAAAATTTTCTAGGATAGATCACATTTTAAACCGCAAAACAAGAGTCCCCCTAAAATCAATAATATAGAAAGCATATCAAGTATATTTCCAGCCAAAATAATATGAAACTAGAAATCAATACAGAAGGAAATTTGGAAAATTTACAAATACACAGACATACACATTTTTAAACAAACAAAAAATCAAAAAAAGAAGACAAAGTGGGAATAAAAATACATCTTGAGTAAAATTAAAAAATATATACCAAAAAATTATGAGAAGCAGCAAGGCAGTTATAAAAGGAAATTTTATAGCTATAAATGTATATAAAAATATTTCAAATAAAGAACTTAATATAAAAGTTCAAAAAAATACAAAAAGAACAAAGTAAACTTAAAAGTAGAAAAAGGAAGGAAAAAATAAAAATTAGGGCAGAAATAAATGAAATATAGAATTAAAAAACTAGAAAGTCTTTTTTAAATGGTAAATAAAATTAAACTTGGTAATGGTAAATTAAAAAAAAAAGACAGCTATCCAGAATAGATCACATCCTTGGTCCTAAATAAGGACTCAACCGTTATCAAAAGATTGAGATCATTCCCTGCATATTTTCAGACCACAATGCTCTAAAGCTAGAACTCAACCACAAAAGGAAGTTTGAAAAGAACCCAAATACATGGAGACTAAAGAGCATCCTTCTAAAGAATGAATGGGTCAACCGGGAGATTAAAGAAGAATTGAAAAAAATCATGGAAACAAATGATAATGAAAATACAACGGTTCAAAATCTGTGGGACACAACAAAGGCAGTCTTGAGAGGAAAATATATAGCGGTACAAGCCTTTCTCAAGAAACAAGAAAGGTCTCAGGTACACAACCTAACCCTACACCTAAAAGAGCTGGAGAAAGAACAAGAAAGAAACCCTAAGCCCAGCAGGAGAAGAGATATCATAAAGATCAGAGCAGAAATCAATGAAATAGAAACCAAAAAAACAATAGAACAAATCAACGAAAGTAGGAGCTGGTTCTTTGAAAGAATTAATAAAATTGATAAACCCCTGGCCCGACTTATCAAAAAGAAAAGAGAAAGGACCCAAATAAATGAAATCATGAATGAAAGAGGAGAGATCACAACTAACACCAAAGAAATACAAACTATTATAAGAACATACTATGAGCAACTCTATGCCAATAAATTTGACAATCTGTAAGAAATGGATGCATTCTAGAAACATATAAACTACCACAACTGAACCAGGAAGAAATAGAAAACCTGAACAGACCAATAACCTGTAAGGAGATTGAAACAGTCATTAAAAATCTCCAAACAAACAAAAGCCCAGGGCCAGACGGCTTCCTGGGGGAATTCTACCAAACATTTAAAGAAGAACTAATTCCTATTCTCCTGAAACGGTTCCAAAAAATAGAAATGGAAGGAAAACTTCCAAACTCATTTTATGAGGCCAGCATCACCTTGATCCCAAAACCAGACAAGGATCCCACCAAAAAAGAGAGCTATAGACCAATATCCTTGATGAACACAGATGCAAAAATACTCAACAAAATACTAGCCAATAGGATTCAACAGTACATTAAAAGGATTATTCACCACGATCAAGTGGGATTTATTCCAGGGCTGCAAGGTTGGTTCAACATCCGCAAATTAGTCAATGTGATACAACACATCAATAAAAGAAAGAACAAGAACCATATGATACTCTCCATAGATGCTGAAAAAGCATTTGACAAAGTACATCATCCCTTCCTGATCAAAACTCTTCAAAGTGTAGGGATAGAGGGCACATACCTCAATATCATCAAAGCCATCTATGAAAAACCCACCGCAAATATTCTCAATGGAAAAAACTGAAAGCTTTTCCGCTAAGGTCAGAAACACGGCAGGGATGTCCATTATCACCACTGCTATTCAACATAGTACTAGAGGTCCTAGCCTCAGCAATCAGACAACAGAAGGAAATTAAAGGCATCCAAATCGGCAAAGAAGAAGTCAAATTATCACTCTTCGCAGATGATATGATACTATATGTGGAAAACCCAAAAGACTCCACTCCAAAACTGCTAGAACTTATACAGGAATTCAGTAAAGTGTCAGGATATAAAATCAATGCACAGAAATCAGTTGCATTTCTCTACACCAACAGCAAGACAGAAGAAAGAGAAATTAAGGAGTCAATCCCATTTACAATTGCAGCCAAAACCATAAGATACCTAGGAATAAACCTAACCAAAGACGCACAGAATCTATACTCAGAAAACTATAAAGTACTCATGAAAGAAATTGAGGAAGACACAAAGAAATGGAAAAATGTGCCATGCTCCTGGATTGGAAGAATAAATATTGTGAAAATGTCTATGCTATCTAAAGCAATCTACACATTTAATGCAATTCCTATCAAAGTACCATTCATCTTTTTCAAAGAAATGGAACAAATAATTCTAAAATTTATATGGAACCAGAAAAGACCTCGAATAGCCAAAGGGATATTGAAAAAGAAAGCCAACGTGGGTGGCATCACAATTCCGGACTTCAAGCTCTATTACAAAGCTGTCATCATCAAGACAGCATGGTACTGGCACATAAACAGACACATAGATCAATGGAACAGAATAGAGAGCCCAGAAATAGACCCTCAACTCTACTTTTCGACAAAGCAGGAAAGAATGTCCAATGGAAAAAAGACAGCCTCTTCAATAAATGGTGCTGGGAAAATTGGACAGCCACATGAAGAAAAATGAAATTGGACCCTTTCTTTACACCACACACAAAAATAGACTCAAAATGGGTGAAGGACCTTAGTGTGTTAAAGGAATCCATCAAAATCCCTGAGGAGAACACAGGCAGCAGCCTCTTCGACCTCAGCCGCAGCAACATCTTCCTAGGAACAATGCCAAAGGCAAGGGAAGCAAGGGCAAAAATGAACTATTGTGATTTCATCAAGATCAAAAGCTTTTGCACAGCAAAGGAAACAGTTAACAAAATCAAAAGACAACTGACAGAATGGGAGAAGATATTTGCAAACGACATATCAGATAAAGGACTAGTGTCCAAAATCTATAAAGAACTTAGCAAACTCAACACCCAAAGAACAAATAATCCAATCAAGAAATGGGCAGAGGACATGAACAGACATTTCTGCAAAGAAGACATCCAGATGGCCAACAGACACATGAAAAAGTGCTCCATATCACTCGGCATCAGGGAAATACAAATCAAAACCACAATGAGATATCACCTCACACCAGTCAGAATGGCTAAAATCAACAAGTCAGGAAATGACAGATGCTGGCGAGGATGCAGAGAAAGGGGAACCCTCCTCCACTGTTGGTGGAAATGCAAGCTGGTGCAACCTCTCTGGAAAACAGCATAGAGGTTCCTCAAAATGTTGAAAATAGAACTGCCCTATGACCCAGCAATTGCACTACTGGGTATTTACCCTAAAGATACAAACGTAGTGATCCAAAGGGGCACGTGCACCCGAATGTTTATAAAAGCAATGTCCACAATAGCCAAACTATGGAAAGAACCTAGATGTCCATCAACAGATGAATGGATCAAGAAGGTGTGGTATATATACACAATGGAATACTATGCATCCATCAAAAGAAATGAAATCTTGCCATTTGCGACAACATGGATGGAACTAGAGCGTATCATGCTTAGTGAAATAAGTCAAGCAGAGAAAGACAACTATCATATGATCTCCCTGATATTAGGAAGTGGTGATGCAACATGGGGGCTTAAGTGGGTAGGAGAAGAGTAAATGAAACAGGATGGGATTGGGAGGGAGACAAACCATAAGTGACTCTTAATCTCACAAAACAAACTGAGGGTTTCTGGGGGGAGGGGGTTTGAGAGAAGGGGGTGGGATTATGGACATTGGGGAGGGGTATGTGCTTTGGTGAGTGCTGTGAAGTGTGTAAACCTGGTGATTCACAGACCTGTACCCCTGGGGATAAAAATATATGTTTATAAAAAATAAAAAATTAAAAAAAAGACAGCTAGACTAACTCAGAAAAAAGAGAGAAGATTCAATAAAATCGGAAATGAAAAAGGAGACATTATAACAGATACCACAGAAATATAAAGGATAAAAGACAGTTAAATGCCAGCGAATCAAAAGCCTAGAGGAAATGGACAAATTCCTAGGCACATACAACCTATCAAGACTGAATCATAAGGACATAAAAATGTGAACAGACCAATAAGGGGTAAGGAGATTGAATCCGTAATAAAAACCTTCTAACAAATAAAAGTCCAGATCAGATGATTTCCACAGTGAATTCTACCAAACATTTTAAGGCAAAATAATACAAATACTTTTAAAACCCTTCCCAAAGAGTTGAAGAGGTTGAAATACTCCGAGCTACATTTTACAAGCCGGCATTATCTTGATATCAAAACCAGACAGGAGCACTACAAAAGCAAAACAAAACAAAACAAAAACAAACAAACAAACAAACAAACAAAAACAAAGCAGCAACAAAAAGAACTACTGGATAATATTCCTGATAAATAAAAATGTAAAAATTCTCTACAAAATGCTACAAAACTGAATTCACCAGCACATATCAGTAAATGTGATGCATTATATTAATAGAATGATCAATAAAAACTCATATGATCAACTCAATATATGCAGAAAAGGCATTTGACAAAATTCAACACACCCTTTCATAATAAAAATACTCACCAAACTGGGTACAGAAAGAATACACATCAACATAATAAAAACCACATATTCCGTGGAAGGATTCAAGATGGTGGAGAAGTAGCAGGCTGAGACGACATCAGGTAGCAGGAGATCAGCTAGATAGCTTATCTAACCATTGCAAACACCTACAAATCCAATGGGAGATCAAAGAGAAGGAGAGCAACAATTCTAGAAACAGAAAATTGATCACTTTCTGAAAGGTAGAGCCGGCAGAAAAGTGAACCCGAAGAACAGGAAGGTAGACCACGGGGGGGTGGGTGCAGCTCCCGGCAAGCGGTGGAGCAACGGAGCACAAAATCAGGACTTTTTAAAAGTTTGATCCACTGAGGGATATCACCCCAGAGGCTAAACCAGAGTGAAGCCTAAGTGGGCTCAGCATAGACCCAGGTCCCTCAGGGTCACAGAAGGACCAGGGGTATCTGAGTGTCACAGAACTCACAGGTATTAGAGTGGGGAAGCCGGCTACAGAAACAAAGCTGAGGAGTGAGCTCTCAACCCAGGGTTACTTTGAACCAGGCATAGGCAGGATGAGCTTGGAGCATGGCCAAGGGCCAGGGAGACGGGAGTAATTGAGCTCTTTTCTCCAAGCATGGCCAGAGGCCAGGGAGATGAGAATGACCAAGGACTTTTCTCCAAGTAAGAGTGACAGAGCGCTTTTCTCCAAGCATGGCCAGAGGCTGGGAAGATGGGAGTGATTAAGCACTTTTCTCTAAGGGTGCACTGAGGAGCGGGGCCTTGAGCTCTCCACTACTCTGGGCAGGATTGTGAGACCACCATTATCATTCTATCATCCAGAACTCTACGGAAAGCCTTCAGGGAACAAAAGCTCCCAGATTACTTAGCCTTACCCCAGGTAAGGGCAGGACAAATCCATCTCGGGCAAAGACACTTGAGAATCAATACAACAGGCCCCTTGCCAGAAGACCAACAAGAAACCCAGCCAAGATCAACTTCACTTAGTAAGGAGAACAGTGGAATTCCAGAGGAGGAGAAAGCAAAACAAGGAATTCGTGGCTTTCTCCCAATGATTCATTAGTCTTGCAGTTATATTTTTTTTTCTTTTTTCTTCTGCTAATTTTTTTAAACTTTTACACTTTCCCCTTTTAATGATTTTTAACTAGTTTATTTTTAAAATACCTTACAAAAAATAATAATCTATTTTGAACCTTCATTTTTATAGTCATATTTTATCCTCCATTGTACCTAACTATATATTTTTTTACACATAGGGTTTTTTCTTTTAAAAAATTTGGGGTATAACTTCTCCTAATAGAACAAAATATACCCTAAATCTATCTCCAAGATTGTTCTAGTGTCCAGCCTGAGCAAATTCACTCCAGTTTATTTTTCTTTATTGTCCCAACCAACTTGCTCTATCAACTTATTTTTTAGAAATTAAATTTATTTATCATTTTTTAAAGATTTTATTTATTTATCAGAGAGAGGGGGGGAGAGAGTGAGCACAGGCAGACAGAATGGCAGGCAGAGGCAGAGGGAGAAGCAGGCGCCCTGCCGAGCAAGGAGCCCGATGTGGGACTCGATCCCAGGACGCTGAGATCATGACCTGAGCCGAAGGTAGCTGCTTAACCAACTGAGCCACCCTGGTGTCCCTTTTTTCCTCATTTTTATAGGTTTATTCCATCCCTTCATTGTGCCTACCCTTATATGTTTTTCATCCTTTAAAATCTTGGGAGGTAGTTTCTTCTAAGAGACCCAAATACTCCCAAAATTAAGTGAATGACCCTGTTCTAGTCACAAGTCTAGTATATATATATATATTTTCTTTTTTAATATTTTTTCCTTTTTTTCTTTTTTTTAAACCTTTTTTCCCCCTTGAACTTCTTTTTTATCCCCTTTCGTTCTCCCACAACTTGGGTCTCTTCTGATTTTGTTAAAGCACATTTTCCTGGGGTCTCTACCACCTTATTAGCATTTTATTTGCTCCTTTATGTATTCTTATCTGCTCAAAATGACAAGGTGGAAAAACTCACCACAAGAAAAAGAACAAGAGGCAGTACCAAAGGCTAGGGACCTAATCAAAACAGACATTGGTAATATGATAGAACTAGAGTTTAGAATGACAACTCTCAAGGTTCTAGCTGGGCTCGAAAAAGGCATGGAAGTTATTAGAGAAACCCTCTCCAGAGAGATAAAAGCCCTTTCTGGAGAAATAAAAGAACTAAAGCCTAACCAAGTTGAAATCCAAAGAGCTGTTAATGGGGTGCAATAAAAAATGGAAGTTCTTACTGCTAGGATAAATGAGGCAAAAGAATTAGTGATATGGAAGACCAAATGATGGAGAATAAAGAAGCTGAGCAAAAGAGAGACAAACAAATACTGGACCACGAAGAGAGAATTTGAGAGATAAGTGAACCCATAAGATGACACAACATTAGAATAATTGGGATCCCTGAAGAAGAAGAAAGAGAGAGGGGAGCAGAAGGTATATTGGAGAGAATTTTGTAGAGAATTTCCTTAATATGGCAAAGGGAACAAACATCAAAATCCAGGAGATGCAAAGAATGACCCTCAAAATCAATAAAAATAGGTCCACACCCCGTAACCTGATAGTAAAATTTACAACTGTTAACAACAAAGAGAAAATCCTGAAAGCAGCCTGGGAAAAGAAGTCTGTATTGTACAACAGTAAAAACATTTGATTGGCAGCAGACTTATCCACAGAGACCTGGCATACCAGAAAGAACTGGCATGATATATTCAGTGTTAAATGAGGAAAACATGCAGCCAGGAATACTATATCCAGCTAGGCTATCATTGAAAATAGAAGGAGAGATTAAAAAGCTACCAGGACAAACAAAAGCTGAAAGAATTTGCAAACACCAAACCAACTCTCCAGGAAATATTGAAAGGGGTCCTCTAAGCAAAGAGAGAGCCTAAAAGTAGTAGATCAGAAAGGAACAGAAACAATATACAGTAGCAGTCACATTATAGGCAATACAATGCCACTAAATTCATATCTCTCAATAGTTACCCTGAATGTAAATGGCCTAAATGCACCAATCAAAAGACACAGGGTATCAGAATGGATAAAAAGCAAAACCCATCAATATGCTGCCCAAGAAACTCATCATAGACCCGAAGACACCCCCAGATTTAAAGAGAGGGTGTGGAAAACAATTTACCATGCTAATGGACATCAGAAGAAAGCTGGGGTGGCAATCCTTATATCAGATCAATTATATTTTAAGCCAAAGACTATAATAAGTGATGAGGAAGGACACTATATCATACTCAAAGGGTCTGTCCAACAAGAAGACCTAACAATTTTAAATATCTATGTCCTGAACATGGGAGCAGCCAACTATATAAACCAATTAATAACAAAATCAAAGAAACACATCGACAATAATAAAATAATAGTAGGGGAATTTAACGCTCCCCTCATTGAAATGGACAGATCATCCAAGCAACAGATCAACAAGGAAAAAGGCCTTAAATGACACACTGGACAAGATGGACATCAAAGGTATATTCAACACATTCCATCCCAAAATAACAGAATACACATTCTTCTCTAGTGCACATGGAACATTCTCCAGAATAGACCACATCCTGGGTCATAAATCAGATCTCAACCATTATCAAAAGATTGGGATCATCCCCTGCATATTCTCAGACCACAATGCTCTGAAACTAGAACTCAATCACAAGAGGAAATTTGGAAAGAACACAAATACATGGAGACTAAACAGCATTCTTCTAAAAAATGAATTGGTCAACCAGGAAATTAAAGAAGAATTGAAAAAAATTCATAGAAACAAATGATAATGAAAACAAAAGTGTTCAAAATCTGTGCTGAGAGGAAAATATAAAGCTGTACGAGCCTTTCTCAAGAATCAAGAAAGATATCAAATACAAAACATAACCCTACACCTAAAGGGGTCAGAGAACAACAAAGAAAGCCTAAACCCAGCAGGAGAAGAGGAATAATAAAGATCAGAGCAGAAATCAATGAAATAGAAACAAACGAACAAAAAAACACACAAACAAAACAAAACAAAACAAAAAACCAATAGAACAAATCAACGAAACTAGGAGCTGGTTCTTTGAAAGAATTAATAAGATTGATAAAGAAAGAGAAAGGACCCAAATAAATAAAATCATGAATGAGAGAGGAGAGATCACAACCAACAGCAAAGAAATACAAACAATTATAAGAACATGCTATGAGCAACTCTACGCCAACAAATTCAACAATCGGGAAGAAATGGATACATTCCTAGAGACATATAAACTACCACAACTGAACCAGGAAGAAATAGAAAACCTGAACAGACCCATAACCAGTATGGAGATTGAATCAGTCATCAAAAATCTCAAAACAAACAAAAGCCCCGGGCCAGATGGCTTCCCAGGGGAATCCTACCAAACTTTTAAAGAAGAATTAATTCCTATTCTCCTGATACTGTTCCAAAAAAATAGAAATGGAAGGAAAACTTCCAAACTCTTTTTTTCTGAGGCCAGCATCACCTTGATCCCAAAACCAGACAAGGATCCCATCAAAAAAGAGAACTACAGACCAATATCCTTGATGAACACGGATGCAAAAATTCTCACCAAAATACTAGCCAATAAGATTCAACAGTACATTAAAAGGATTATTCACCACGACCAAGTGGGATTTATTCCAGGGCTACAAGGTTGGTTCAACATCTGCAAATCAATCAATGTGATACAACACATTAATAAAAGAAAGAACAAGAACCATATGATACTCTCCATAGATGCTGAAAAAGCATTTGGCAAAGTGCAGTGTCCCTTCCTGATTAAAACTCTTCAAAGTGTAGGGATAGAGGGCACATATTATCAATATTATCAAAGCCATCTATGAAAAACCCACTGCAAATATCATTCTCAATGGAGAAAAACTGAATACTTTTCCGCTGAGGTCAGGAACACGGCAGGGATGTCCGTTATCACCACTGCTATTCAACATCGTACTAGAAGTCCTAGCCTCAGCAATCAGACAACAAAAAGAAATTAAAGGCATCCAAATTTTGCCAAATTGGCAAAAGAGAAGTCAAACTATCCCTGTTTGCAGACGATATGACACTGTATGTGGAAAGCTTAAAGGACTCCACTCCAAATCTGCTATAACTTGTATAGGAATTCTGTGAACTGTCAGGATATAAATCAATGAACAGAAATTGGTTGCATTTTTTTTATACCAACAAGACTGAAGAAATAGAAATTAAGGAGTGAATCCCTTTTACAATTGCACTCAAAACCCTAAGATACCTAGGAATAAACCTAACCAAAGAGACAAAGAATCTATACTCAGAAAACTCTAAAGTATTCATGAAAGAAATTGAAGAAGACAGAAAGAAATGGAAAAATGTTCTATGCTCCTGTATTGGAAGAACAAATATTGTGAAAATGTCTATGCTACCTAAAGCAATCTACACATTTAATGCAATCCCTATCAAAATCCCATCCATTTTTTTCAAAGAAATGGGATAAATCATCCTAAAATATATATGGAACCAGAAAATATCTCGAATAGCCAGAGGAATATTGAAAAAGAAAGCCAAAGTTGTTGGCATCACAATTCCAGACTTTAAGCTCTATTACAAAGTTGTCATCATCAAGATAGTAGGGAACTGTCCCCAAAACAGACATAGATCAATGGAACAGAATAGAGAGCCCAGAAATACACCCTCAACTCTATGGTCAACTAATCTTCAAAAAAGCAGGAAGGAATGTCCTATGGAAAAGAGACAGCCTCTTCAAAAAATGGTGTTGGGAAAATTGAACAGCCACATGCAGAAAAATGAAGTTGGACCTTTTCCTTACACCATACATGAAAATAGACTGGAAATGGATGAAGAAGCATAATGTGAGAAAGGAATCCATCAAAATCCTTGAGGAGAGAACAGGTAGCAACCTCTTTGACCTCAGCAGCAGCAACTTCTTTTAAATAAATAAAATCTTAAAAAAAAAAAAACTCAGGGCAAAGTCATTATGTTGTTGTTGTTGTTGTTGTTTACCTCTGAAAAACACAGCAAGATATTACTACCTATTAGAATATATACTACCAAAAAATTGAAACTAACAAATTTTGGTAAATATTGGGTAAAATGCGGAACTTATGCACTGTGATAGGGATATAAATTTGTATGGAAAACAGTATGGAGATTATTCATATTATTAAAAGTAAAATTACCATATGATTCAGTAATCCCACCTCTAGGTATATATCTAAAGGAAACGAAGTCACTATTCAAAGACATATCTGCACTCTTATGTTCATTATAAAATTAACTCTAAGCAAGAGATGGAAATAACTTCAGTATCCATTAATGGATGAATGAATAAAAAAGTATGGTAAATATATACTATGGAATACTACTTAACCATGAAAAATTAAGAAATACTGCCATTTACAACAGCATGGATGGATCTTGAAGGTATTATACTAATTGAAATATTTCAAAGATTTTACATATTTTTTTAATTTATGTATTATGCTATCCCTTACATACAGAATCTGAAGGAAAAGCAAACTAATGGAAACTTAGAGTTGAGTTGACAAGAGGTGAACCTGGGGTGGAATAAGGTGGTCAAAGGGTACAAACTTGCAACTATAATATGACAAAGTTCTGGGGATCTAATGTACAGCATGAGGATCATAGTTAATAATATATACATACTTTTTTATTGTGCTTCCCTTTATTAAACTTTGCATATATCACATTCTTACAAGTTGAAAGTTTATAGCAATCTTGTATAAAATAGGTCTGCTGCCACCATTTTTCTAAACATTTGTTCATTTTGTGTCTCTCTGTCACATGTTGGTAATTCTTGCAATATTTCAAGTTTTTTCATTATTATTGTATTTGTTATGGTGATCTGTGATCAGTAATTATGACCCACTGAAATCTCAGAACTAATTTACTTAAGGTATATACATTGTTTTTCCTTAAAGACATAATGCTTTTGAACAGTACAGTATAGTGTTTATTTTTTATATGCACTGGGAAACATAATTTTTATTTGCACTGGGAAACCAAAAAAAATAATAATGATTTGACTTAGTTAATTGAGATAATCGCTTTATTGAGGCAGTCTGGAACAAATCCCACAAGACCTCTGAAGTTCATCTCTACTGTACTATATACATAAAAGTTGCTAAGAGAGTAGATCTTAAAATTCCTTACCATACATGCATAAAAAACAGTGGCAACTATATGAGATAGTAGATGTATTAACATTTTTATGTAGATTATATTGCAATACAGATGTATGCCAATTTATCAAATTGTACAAAATTTACGCAATGTTAAATGTTTGCAGTGTTATAAGAAATCATTTCTTAAATTTACAAATTACAATATGTCAATTATTTTTCAATAAAGCTGGAAAAAACTTTTTGTAGAATTAATCTATTTTTCAAAAAAGGAATTAAGGAAGTAGAAACTGCAACTAACTCTGAAATAATGATATACAACATCCATTTTAGTTATATACACTGTGACAAACACTATTAGTTAGTTTACAATGAAGGAATACTTATGAAGCATGAAGGATGGTCTATAAATAAGGCTGAAAGAGCTCAGTTTTAAGGTTTAAATTTAAAATCTTCTTTTGAAATACTAAACTGACCACCCATTTTTCCAAACATAAATGTCTTAACTGCATGAATTTATTTCATACAACTCTATAATCTAGTTTCATAAGAAAGCAGCATGCAAATTTTGAATAAGACAGACTTGCTTAAGTTTCTTTATGTTCAACAGTAAAGGACACTTCCCTAAAAATAAATAGAAGAAAAATCAGCATATTTATTATGATAATTATTATTCATAATGAGATGCATATTGAATTAAGGAATATATATCCTCAGAGGGGGTAAAGTAAAATGAAATTTATTTTGGTAAATGTGTCTATGAATAGTCAATACAATACCTCAATATAAATGAATATTATCATTTTGAACAATTTAATTACTATTATTAGAATTATTATAAGTATAAAAATAGCTATCATTTTAGCATGGAATAAGAGACTCTCATGCTCCATGCTTCATTACATCCACACAACAACTCTGCATAATAAGTATTATCATCACCATTTCATGGGTGACAAAACTGAGGCTAACACATTTAGATAACTGGTTTATGATTACATGGCTGATAAAGATGCATCACACTAATTTAGGCTTCATGATTTCAGAATTGTACTCTTTCCACTGCACATTCTATTACTCTGTAAATACTTGGCTTGTTTTCATTTAGTTCTTTAATTTTATTCATGTGGCGATGGCTTAAAGCTTCACTTAAAGGAAGCGTAAAAAATTCATTTCGCCAAAAGCTCCCAAGAATTAAAAATGTCATGGATCTAATGTAGACATGGATATCATTAGTTAATGGGTAACTATATATTTTCCATTCTAGTGAGATAAAAATCAGAGTATTTTTCTAAGTTTTAGTCTCTGAGTGTTCAAAAGGACTTTGTTAAAAAAGAAATATTTAGAGAAAGGTGATCAAAAGTCTGGATCAGGTCACCTTAAGATAAATATTAGGAAACTGAGGAAACAAATGGAGATTTGAACACTGAGCTATGATATAATGAATGGTTTAAAGTATTTAGTAGAGCATAGAAAAGCCCTTTGAAGCCTGGTCTTAGCCTAGCATTGCAGGTTCTGGGATATCTGTCTATCTATCATGTACTTATCTATCTATCTATCTATCTAGATATAAATTTGAAAACTTTTTTAGACAGGAGGGGATGAGGTGGGCAGGGCGCGTGCTCCTCTCTTAAGAAGGACTCTGGGCAGAAAGCATGCCTTTCCTGAGCCTCTGGGCCCAAGGAGAGGTGAACATGGCACCCCCGAAAGCAAGGCACAAGAGACACCAACTCTCCCGAAGCTCTACTTCCCTGACACGAAAGAAGCCTTGCTGAGGAAGCAGCAGAGAAGTGCTGTTCGCTCCAAGCCAAAGCCTCTGCGAAAACACAGCATTCGCTGAGAAATGTTCTGCGGGCTGCTGCGGCTTGCCTGAGCCCAGTCTCACGGTGGGAGAAACCCGCATACAGCGAAAGCCTCCTTGCCTGGGCATCTCCCCTGGGAAAGCACAGCGTTCCTTGGGAAATCAGAGTTGGGTTTAGGGATGCTGATGCTGCTTGCCTGGGCTAGTCTCTGCAGCTCAGTGGAAGATACCCGCATGGAGCGAAATACCCTTTGCCCTAGCATCCCCTCTGCCTGAGAGAGAAGCCATGTGTGGGGAAGGCGCAGCATGCCGCCCCCGGAGAAGAGAAGGAGCCGTTGGCCTTGGGGTCGGGAAATGCTCGGGAAGCAGGATAGCCTGCCGTGGCACGAACAGCAGGCCGCTGGCAAGACAAGTGTCACCCGCTCCCTGTGTGGAGAGATGGAAGCCTGGCTGCTAAGGAGACATGAGGGGACGTCTAGGGCAGGGTCACGTGCGCCACGTTAAGGCAGGAGTCTGGGCAGAAGGCACGCCTGTCCTGTGCCTCTGGTCCCAAGGGGACAGCATCTCCTTGGCCGGTGTCCCAAGGGCAGACTTGCGCGTGCCACCAGGTGCCATCCCGGAATTCGCAGAAACAGCCCCATGGAGAAATGGGCAGTCAGATGCCATCTTCCACCAAGATGTGGCAGGGAATTGGGTGGCAGGGCGTGTGCCAGGGAAGGAGTGGAGACAGTCCCCCACAGTTCCCCATCCCAGTGCACGGGTCGTGTGCAGTGATCCTGTTGCCTCCTCTCCCCTGTGGTGAAGGACTGGACTAGACCCCGAGTCTGCCTGAGCACCGGACAAAAGGCAAAGCCTTACCTACCCCAGGAGATGGTAATAGGCATAGAGTGCCATGCTAGGCCACGCACGCAACTGCAGGGTTGTGACTGTGTCTGCTTAGATCGGCTTAGCAAGGTGAACCCTGGGCGTGAACTTGGAGCCCGGGAAAGCAAGTGCCAAGAGGCACCAGCTCTCCCGCGGCTCTTCCCTGCCGCGACAGAGCGAAAACCCAAATTCTTGCTGAGGAAGCAGCAGTGAAGTGCGGTTCATGCCAAGCTGAAAACCTCTGCAAAAGCATAGCAGTCGCTGGGAAATCAGAGTCGGTTCTGTGGGCTGCTGTTGCTGCTTGCCTTAGCCTAATATTCATAGCAGGATGGGAGAAACACGCATAGAGCGAAAGCCTCTCTGTCCGGCATCCCCTCTGGGAAAGCACAGCATTCTTTGGGAAATCAGAGTCCAGTCTGAGGGATGCTCCTGTTTGCCTGAGCTGGTCTGCACATCATGGTGTAATAAACCCGCATGGAGCGAAATCCTCTTTTCCTGGGCATCCCCTCTGCCTGAGAGAGAAGTGCGGTTGCGCCTCTGGAAAGAGCCTTAAGGAAAGGGACACGTCTTTCACTGCGCTCCCCAGGAGCATCTGTGGAAGGTGCAGCACGCTGCCCAGGGAGAAGAGCAGGAGCTGTTGGCCTTCTGGTCTGTAAACGGTTGCGAAGCAGGAGAGCTGGCCCTGGCAGGCACAGCGGCCGGTGGCAATACAAGTGTCACCCGCTCCCTGTGCAGAGAGAGTGAAGCCTGGCTGCTAAGGAGAGAGGAGGGGATGAGTAGGGCAGGGCGAGTGCTCCACTCTTAAGATGGAGTCTGGGCAGAAAGCATGCCTGTCCTGAGCCTCAGGGCCGAAAGAGATAGCAGCTCCTTGGCCACCTGTCCCTGGGGCAGACATGCTCTAGCCACGAGGCGCCTACCCTGAACTCGCAGAAACAGCTCCCTGAAATAATGGGGAGTCAGATGCCGTCTTCCTCCAGGATGTGGAAGCTTGGAGGAGGCACAGGGTTTAAGGGGAAGGACTGGGGACAGTCCCCCAAAGCTCCCTATTCAGTGCATGGGTGGTGAGCTGGGATCCTGTCACCTCTCTTTTCCTGTGGGGAAAGCATTGGCCTAGTCCGCGAATTCGCCTGAGAGCCAGAGTAAAAGTCCAAGTGATGTCTACACTGGGAGATGGTAGGGTGCATTGAGTGCCATCCTAGGCTACGCATGCTACTGGAGGGTTGTAGCTGTGTCTGCTTAGTTCGGCCCGGCAGGGTGAACCCAGGATGCGAACATGGAGCCCGGGAAAGCAAGGCCCAAGAGGCACCAGCTCTCCCAAAGCTCTTCTTCCCTGACGTGACTAAAGACTTGCTGAGGAAGCAGCAGCGAAGTGCTGTTCGCTCCAAGCCAAAGCCTCTGCGAAAGCACAGCATTCGCTGAGAAATGTTCTGCGGGCTGCTGCTGCTTGCCTGAGCCCAGTCGCGCAGTGGGAGAAACCCGCATACAGCGAAAGCCTCTTTGCCTGGGCATCTCCCCTGGGAAAGCACAGCGTTCCTTGGGAAATCAGAGTTGGGTTTGGGGATGCTGCTGCTGCTTGCCTGAGCTAGTCTCTGCAGCTCGGTGGAAGATACCCGCATGGAGCGAAATACCCTTTTCCCTAGCATCCCCTCTTCCTGAGAGAGAAGCCACGTGTGGGGAAGGCGCAGCATGCCGCCCCCTGAGAATAGAAGGAGCCGTTGGCCTTGGGGTCGGGAAAAGCTCGGGAAGCAGGATAGCCTGCCGTGGCACGAACAGCAGGCCGCTGGCAAGACAAGTGTCACCCGCTCCCTGTGCGGACAGATGGAAGCCTGGCTGCTAAGGAGACATGAGGGGACTAGGGCAGGGTCGCGTGCTCCCCTCTGAGGAAGGAGTCTGGGCAGAAGGCACGCCTGTCCTGTGCCTCTGGTCCCAAGGGGACAGCATCTCCTTGGCCACCGGTCCCAAGGGCAGACTTGGGCTTGCCACCATGTGCCATACCCAGAACTCGCAGAAACAACCCCTTGGAGAAACGAGTGCACTATCTAAAAAGAGATCAGTGAACTTGGACTAGAGTTAGTAGACATGGAAGAAAATAAAATATTACAGAGAAGAATACTCTGTGGTCCACAACCTAAACGGGCTGGGATTCCCATCATTTGGATTCCTGTAGCTTTACAAAAGTCAATTAAAATTTTGTATCTCTGATTAAAGTTGATTCCCCAGTACTTTTTCAAACATCTCTTGTAAAGTATTGTTTCCCAGAAAAAAAGGGATTTTGCACATGTATCTGCCTTTGTCTCTGGTCATGATCTCAGTCAGGATCCTGGGATTGAGCTCCATATCGGGCTTCCTGCTCATTAGGAAGTATACTTCTCAGTCTCCCTCTGCATCTACCTCCCCCTGCCCCACTCATGCTCTCTCTCTCAAATAAATAAATACAATCTTTAATTTTTTAATTAAAAATAAGATAAATAAAATAACATTAAAAGTCTGGTCTTACTGCCCCATTTAGCTTCTTTTTTTTTTTTTGAGTTGTATTTAAAGCAGCATGAGAGAAGATGGGGCTCTCAAACTTAAAAAAAAAAAAAGGAAAAAAATGAGTTTTGTTGGATTTAAGATCTTGTCTGCTAGACAAAAACGTTGTCTTTGTTAACATGTGAAAATTAACAAAAGAGAATAAGATAGAATTCTAATAATTTTTGTAGAAATTAAAAATTTTCTCCAACCCAATTACATAGATACCCATTAAGTAAATTCATTCCAATGTCCCAAACCAACCTTTTCTAATAGTAATGCATCTGTGTAAACAGGGTCAACCCAAGGAATAAATAAATATTATTAATTTTTTCCTGTCTCTTCCACAGTCACATCTGGGTATATTGGTAGCAAGCCAATTATCTATAAGACATGATATCATAAGGAGAGTATTCTGTCCATTTGGGACAACTGAAAATCATTGTATTTTTATCTTGGTGCAGTAACTTGAGATGACAAAGTATGGGTTATGAATATATTTTATTTTTTTTTACTGGGAAGAAGAGATTAGAGATATTGGTTATCCAAAAGAGACTGACAGGTGTTGATAGTAGCCAGGTCAATATCCATCTACTTTTTCCTTTAATATCAGAAAGCACTGAGGGATTGACAACAAGGAAACTTAAAACAACATCAAATATTTTATTGTCTCTTTTCTAGTTATATTGTAACCATATGACAAAGTATCAGTTGTACAAGCTATCATTCTCTTTTACCTCTATCTTTCTGCCAGAAATGTGGGCTTAATAGTGAGAACCCCAACAGCAATTTTTGCAACTGTGAATAAAAAGCCATGAAAACCTCTAAGATAGTTCACTTAACTTTCTTATTTTTATTTTTATTTTTATTTTTTTTGAAAGATTTTCATTTATTTATTTGACAGAGAGAGGTTACAAGTAGGCAGAGAGGCATGCAGAGAGAGAGAGGAGGAAGCAGGCTCCCTGCTGAGCAGAGAGCCTGATGCGGGACTAGATCCCAGGACCCTGAGATCATGAACCGAGCCGAAGGCAGCGGCTTAACCCACTGAGCCACTCAGGCACCATCACTTGACTTTCTTAAGACTCTGAACCAACACCAGAAAACACTCTCTGTAGTCTTCTTGTTAAATGAAAAAATATGGTTAAACCACTTTTGACAGTCTACTACATACAGCAAAATGTAAATCTTAATTGAAATATGTCCTCTCAGCTGTGCTTAAGCAACTGAGTCCTGAGCTTTTCAGGTTTTCAGTCTGAAAGAGTACACCTCTGGTGCTCTGAAAGGGAAGACAAAGGACACCCTGTTCTCCATATAAATCAAAGAAGAGAAATCTGTGCATTTAAGTGGGCCATATAAAATTTATCAAGTAATTACCTCCTAACTCCTTCCTATCCAAATTACCTGATATGCTCTCCCTACTCCTTTATTCCACGTTACTGCCTTTTCCAGGATTCTGTCTCACATCACAACATGTCTTCTGTTATTTCCTTCTTGCAAGCTAGTTTTGTGTTCTCCATCTAAAAAAATCAACAATCATTGTGTATTTCAATTCCCATTTTCCTCAAATGCATTGATTCCTCTTATCTATTACTCTTTTCTCATACTCAGTGTCTTTGTCTTTATGGGGTTTGTACTTTGCTTTTCCCCATCCTTTACTGCCATTATATAATCAAATCTAATAACTTCTTAGAGAAAGTTAAAAATTCCTGCATAGCCACACGTGAACACAAAGTCACTGATTTTTAGCAAACCTATAAGATAGACATCCATTCAATTTTTTTTTGTTAAGATTTTTTAATTTATTTGACAGAGAGAGTTGACAAGCAGGCAGAGAGGCGGGCAGAGGGAGAGGAGGAAGCAGGCTCCCTGCTGAGCAGAGAGCCCGATTTGGGGCTCGGTCCCAGGATCCTGGGATCATGACCTGAGCCGAAGACAGTGGCTTAACCCACTGAGCCACCCAGGCGTCCCTCCATTCAATTTCTTAACTGAGTCTCAAATGCATCCTGAGTTCTAACCTAAACCTAAGTTCTACTTCTTACACGTTGCTATATGACCAAATTCTTTCAGTTCAGTATTTTGTAACATTTAAATATTAATCAATTGATGCTTTGTCTGTGTATTTCTATGAAAATAATTGGAATACTGTAGATTTATTGTTATATTTATAGATTTATAATCAAAGTTTCATCAGTTGAAGTTTTTGGAAATTTCAGATATAATGATTAACCTAAAATGATACTGCCTCAAATCCCTCTGATATCAAGGCCCAACACCTGATTATAGCCAAACCTGTGGTGGATAGTTCCATGGGAAATTGCAGTTACTTAACACTGATAGCATCTCATGTTCTCTCTCTCATTTTAGAATGTGTCCAACACAACCCAAAAGTGTAGGAGGAGAGTTAATGTCCTCTGAGGACAGCTCTCTGTGAAGTGGAAATAAGAACCATAGATAAAATTGTCAGTTTTCAGGTCTTCATGAGGACAACTTAAAGAAGTTTCTCAGGATCTTTCAGTAAAAGCAAGCCTTCATTTTCTTTCAACAACAATTATATCAACAATGTACCTCTTTGACAAAGTTGCTTCTTCACTGTTATCACTTTCCCATTCTTTTCTACCTTGGATAATCTCCCAGATAAACTAACAGTACTCAAATCCTTTGTCCTACTCTTTGCTCTCAGGTTATCCTGGAGCCAAAAGACTTAGATTAATATCAAGTTCTGAATGGGATCTTAGAGCTATTTCTGTCCAGATTTTCATAAACATAGAGACCTTTGAATTATCAGGCTATAAATAAGTTCTAAATAGAGGGGGCAAAAGCAAAACGTTGAAATTTTTATGTTTGATTTTTAATCATGATTAATTGACTTTATTGATTATTAAAAATACTAACATTATAAAAGTGTGGATCTTTGTAAAACAATGTCATAATGTAAGAAATAGGTTGCATAGTCCTTTGGAGAATATTAAACCAAGTGTTCAGGTGCCATCTAATTTCTTGTTTAATCCAGAACTTTGGTGTGCATTATCTTGAGGAATAGGATTTTGAAGTCCAGACAGTCTAACAGAAAAACTGACCCATATGTGTGTGTTTATATTTCTGCATTTGTTGTAAAAATCAAAGTGTGATTGCCGGTTTAAAATGGTAAAACTAATAATGTTCATGGACTCTAGTATAAATTTTCTAATTGTATGGGAAGAATCCAATAAACATAGAATTAATTGATTTGCAAATCCTCCAAGAGCTACAGGATCAGGTAGTGGTATGTTCTGATTCAACAGCATCATAATGCAGCATTTTATATGTGTGGCTACCGGATATTTTCATGAATGTTTGCTAGCTAGTCAGCCAATACAGAGAAATATTAGGTAGGGTAATTACACACAGTTGTGTTTAATAAAATGAAAGAAAATTATCAAATGACACTAATAATAATAATCCTATAGCAGGCTAAATAATTCAATGATAATTACAAGTATTAATCTAGCTTTCTTCCCTGATTATGACTCTTCTCTCCTTTATCATAATGAGAGTAGCAGATTGTCTGCAATGAATTGTGAAAACCCAGCAGTGACTTTGGCAGTGAAGGCCTCCCATCAATTTTGATAGGTTAAAATAATTCTGGTTGGTCTTGAGCAAATGTGTCGATTTTTTTTTTTTCTGTGTGTGTCATAAAAGAAAGAAGCAATAGTAAATTCTTGCTGTTATTCCATGGAGCCAATAAAATCATACTGCCAACAAGAGGCTGTTGACACTGTAAGTGTAGTTAACTGTCTTGAAATACTAGGCCTGGAAATCAAATTCCAATATTTCACATAACCTCTTTTTTTTTTTAAAGAAAATAAAAAAACAAAACAAAACAACTATACTGCTTACATTTAGGGCCCAGCTGTTGAGTAACTATTTTTGAACATGTCTATTGTAATTGTATATATATATATATTTTTTTTCTGTGCAATAAATTCATTTAGAAATAAATTTGGATTGCAAATTATTTTGGGGGAGGCATGGTATTTATGGCTAGTCTTAAAAGTAAAAAGGACTAAAAGAAAGAAGAAAAACATTTTTTATTACAGCATTTTACATCTGTCCAAAGTACTTATTTACTATAATACTGACTAATGTATAATACTGTACACAAAGAAAGAAGTTAAATGAGTTATTTCAGTCGAAGTATAGCTGGCCATTTTAAAACTTACCACTGAATCTTTCTGGTATGAAATGTGATATCTGGCAATCTGGTCCAGTTCATTACATCAGGTCATTTGTATGTTCTTATTACCATTTTGATAGCATAGCACATTTTATAACCCAGACATTTTACAATGGAACTATGATGCATGTATTTTCAAAAGTATAGACATACATGAAGCTATGAGGTCAAAAAAGATGAATGTCCGTAGTACCATATAGACTCAACAAATAAAAGTGTCCAAGGCTCTAAGTGAGATTTATGAATATTGTGTAAGTTTAGACCAACATGTGGTTTTGATATACATAATCTGTTCTTAAATTAGAATTACAGTCGTTGAGTACAGTGTTGAAAATGGCAGATAGATTTTAGCTATCTTTGCTCACTAGGGAAAATGGAAAAATGTTTAGTTTGGTCAGATTTTCACTTAACTTCTGAAAAATCTTACGTTTGAGAGAACCCTTCTGAAATAAGTATCCTTAAAGACATAACCCCTTTGGCACAAGTTTTCAAGAAACTTGTTTGATGTTGTAGACAATCATAATATGGCACATGTACTGTTCTAGATGTTTCATGCCAATAATATGTAAGGCATACCAAGGCTACATATACATATAGAGATGTTCCTCAGCTTACAACGGGGCTATGTACAGAGAAACACATAAAAAATTGAAAATGCATTTAATACCCCTAAACTATCAAATATCATAGCTTACCTTAAGCTTATTTAAACATACTCAGAACACTTACATTTGCCTGCATTTGGGCAAAATCATCTTAAGCAAAGCCTATTTTATAACAAAGTATCAAATATCACCTGCAATTTATTAAATATTACACAAAAAAAGAAGAATGGTTATATATAGAATGGTTGTAAGAATATCAGGTGTTCACCCCTGTAATCTTCTAGCTGACTGGGAGCTGTGGCTCACTGCCCCTGCCAGCATCACAAGACGGCACCATACCACATGTCACTGGCCCTTTTTATAAAGACCCAAATACAAGATTCAAAGTACAGTTTCTACTGAATCACTTTCACTTTCACATCATTGCCAAATATATCGTAAGTTGAATCATTGTAAATCAGCAGCCATCTGATTTGAAAGTTAAATCACAGTCACCCATATACACACAAAAAAAAGGCCTTCATGTAGGGCCATCTATGTATCTCTAAACAACATAGCATAACATATCAACGGCAAAAAATGGATGTGAAGGGGACAATTGCTTTGCGTCAGTACTCTGAGCAGTAACATACATGGCCTTACTCACCCAGCAGAACTCCAGAGCTAGCTGATGGCAAGGAATTTTGCAAATTTTTGCTGAACAGCTTAAGCACTATTATTTTTAACTTAGTGTGCATATCTGTTTTCTCAAGATATGTTAATGTATTTTATTGACTTATTACAAAACCAAATAATTTCCTCTTATTTAAGTGGCAGGTAAATAGAATTCTTTTTAATTTAAATCAAATGGCTTTTTAGGGAAAATATACTAAAAATTCTGAAACTTGTATTGCTTATGAATCTTTTATTGGAATCCTTATCAAGTTGTATTTTTCAAGTTTTTCCTAAATAATATTCAATGAATTGAAAATATTTTTTGGATTTTACTCAAGGCTATTAACACACAATTTCACTTTGTTAAATATAGTGCTAAACGTTCAACCAAAACGTTGTGTCTTTTTTTTTCCACTACCACATCCTCCATCTACTGACTGGATTCTCTCCCCAACTAGCACATATATACCCTTGTCTATCTTTAGGATAAGTAAGGGTCATCTTTTGTCTTTATTCTATTCCTCGTATGCTTCTGAACTTGTTGAATTTTAATATAGTCACACCATAAGCATCACATATTTGATTCCCCTTTCAATAGTAAACAGTGCACAACCAGAGCATACCTTCAAAGCTATCAATAGACTTACTCTGATATATTATTTTTGTATTTTTGTAAATTAAAATAATTAAATTATAGAACAAGAGTTTCAGGTGGTAGGTGTTGTAAGTTTTACCCAAACTGACTTTTGTCAAACTCGTTTTTGTCATCATATATGTCAAGTAGTTTTCTCAGGTTTATTTTTAGAATATCCTTGTATAATGAATATTTACACTGATATCTAGTATAAAAATCTTGCAATTTATTTTAGAAACATTAAGATATTGAAAATCAATCTATTTCTTTAATTCATTAAAGACATTTTTGGCTTGTTTCCAGTACTTTCTTACTGGTTAAAAAATGAATTTGAAGTAGTCTGAATTTCATTATTATATGGCACTTTCCCTTTGATGAATGCAAAGACGATATTCTATATTAGCTATCTGAGAAGAATTTATTTTTTTTAATTTTATTTATTTGTAAGAGAGAGAGTGAGAGAGAGCACAAGCATGGGGAGCAGCAGGGTGAGGGAGAAGCAAACTCCCGGCTAAGCAGGGAATCTGTTGCAGAACTGAGTCCCAGGACCCTAAGATCAAGACCTGAGCTAAAGGCTCAGGCTTTTAACTGACTGAGCCACCCAGGTGTCCCAATCTGAGAAGAGTTCTGTATGTTATTCCTATTCATATGAAGTTTAAAGTCTAGGTAATTAACTTAATATTTTAGTGGCTATTACATAGATAGCACTATGTTCCAGGCAGAGAGTAAGAAAGAAATATTAAATCAACCATATTCTATGCCTTCTAAATGAAAATAATTAATCAATCATAATAAATCCTTCTATTTATGGAATATCAACTTATAAGCTTTCCTCCATATGAACAATGCCAAATACCAGAATAAAGGGTCATCTAATACAAATAAAGGATAGAATTAAAGAATTCTGGTAAGCCATTTAATTTTGAAAAATGGTGCTATATTGTTGCTGAGTTGTGGTTTTCAGTTACATAATATCTGATAAGTGTAGAAGTAACATGAGTGTTACGTGAGATGAGAAATGGTTTATAATTAAAATATTTTTAAAAGTACAGATAAGTACAAATTTGTAAACATAGCATTATGGAGGAATAAAAAAAATGATTGCTACGCACTCTAAAGTGAATAAATCTTGGAAAGTTAATAGAGAAGTAAAACAAGGACAGTGCGAAAGTATGGTACATTTTTATGAAGTTCAAACAAATTCTGTGAAACCATAGATGGATTTAAAGATACTATTATGTATCAAATATTGTAAAAATTAAGAAAGGAAATAGCAAACATAAAATAACCAAAGCATACAAACTTGGGTAGATACAATAGTTGTGATCATGTTCTACTTCATAAAGAGATGAGTTAATAGATAAATAGAAGTAACTAGACTTTTTAGAAGTTACTAAAACTTTGCCTGTTATTTCTTAGTAATATAAAATATATGGTTTTCTAACAAAAACGCTTATCTTAAAAATATTTAAAAATAAATTTCAGGCTACTCATAAGGTTCTATTTACTTTTCCACTGAAGGAAAAGCTGGTTGTTGTAGTTGTAGTTGTTTGTTTGTTTTAGTCTCCTCCTACTTTTTATTATTATAATGTGGAATGAGGAATGTTAGATTGAAAAGTGAATTATTTTATAGACAAAAATCATTACTTGATTCACCTCCTGGTACAGCAGATGGAACTCCTGAAAACATGCCCTTTTGCCTTACAGAAGAGTAACAGTTATGCTTACTTCTGAAACATGCTTGGGGTGGCCCTAAATAGTGACACCATAGTAAACATTTTGAATATTTGCAATTAATTTTTATAGTCATAGGGCTCCAAAAGGCACTGCTGGTATCATAGCAGGTATTTCAATAGAGCTAAAAGTTGCCTGGCTGTTTAAAAATATTAACAAGGCACAAGACATGGCAGAAGTATTGTCCTCAGATATTATTTTTTTCCATATGCTCCTGATTCCAGACATGACAAGTTATTTTTTTAAAATTTTTTATACGAGATTTTATTTATTTATTTGACAGAGATCACAAGTAGGCAGGGTCAGGCAGAGAGAGAGGAGGAAGCACGCTCCCTGCTGAGCTGAGAGCCCGATGTGGGACTGAATCCAAGGATCCTGGGATCATGACCTGAGCCGAAGGCAGAGGCTTTAACCCACTGAGCCACCCAGGCGCCCCCATGACAAGTTATTTTTTTTTAAAGATTTGACAGAGAGAGATTACAAGTAGGCAGAGAGGCAGGCAGAGATAGAGAGGAGGTATCAGGCTCCCCGATGAGCAGAGAGCCCGATGTGAGGCTCCATCCCAGGACCCTGAGATCATGACCTGAGCTGAAGGCAGCGGCTTAACCCACTGAGCCACCCAGGCGCCCGACAAGTTATTTTTGATAGATATATATACAATGTATTTTCCAGTTATAAGAAAAATGGTTCTGCTATTTTTAAGGTTTTTTAAAAATTACATAATTTTTTTAAATTAAAATTTTATTTTTTAATGTTTTACTTTTCTTTTCTTTTTTTTAAAGATTTTATTTATTTATTTGACAGACAGAGATCACAAGTAGGCAGAGAGGCAGGCAGAGAGAGAGAGAGAGAGAGAGAGAGAGAAGCAGGCTTCCTGCGGAGCAGAGAGCCCGATGCAGGGCTCGATCCCAGGACCCTGAGATCATGACCCGAGCCAAAGGCAGCAGCCCAAACCACTGAGCCACCCAGGCGCCCCAATGTTTTACTTTTCAATATACTACTTAGAATATAAAACCTAATCCATTTTGTAAGAAGTTTACCATTTAAAAAATGGTAATTTTCTCATTGTGTCTTCCCCTCTCATTGCTTTATTTTGAATAAAAAATTTCACAATAAACATAACTGATGCTTTCCTTTTGATGGTCCCTCTGTTGGTCATATTGTATATGAGCCATGACAATTAGTTTTACAAAATTTATTGATGTTTGTTGATATGTTTTATCATAACTAATTTTCCCTCCCTTATCTAGATTCCCCAGCTTTCAGACAGGTGGAAAATTCAATAAAACATACCCAAGGGATGTATCAAGTACTTCTTAGCCATTCTCTCAGATCCTTGAGGTCTCATTTTGCCTAGGGATTTGCAATAGGTTCTGCCAGAGGCACCACTGTAACAACTGATGCCCATGGACTATCTCCTTCTAAGCTCAAGAGATCACTGGCTTCCAAGTTTATCTATACAATTAATGCATTCCAGCAAGTTCTTTTTTTTTTTTTTTACTATTAACAAACTTATTTTAAAGTTTATATGGAGAGGCAAAGACTCACAATAGTCAACATAGTGTTGAAAAAGAACGAAGACTGAGGACTGACTTCAAAGATTACCATAACGATGGGGTGCCTGGGTGGCTCAGTGGGTTAAGCCTCTGCCTTCAGCTCAGGTCATGATCCCAGGGGCCTGGGATTGAGTCCTGCATTGGGCTCTCTGCTCAGCAGGGAGCCTGCTTCTCCTCATCTCTCTCTCTCTGTCTGTCTCTCTGCCTATTTGTGATCTCTCTCTCTATCAAATAAATAAATAAAATCTTAAGAAAAGTATACCATAACGATAATTGTAAGCAAGATATTGTAATACCACAGAAAGACTAGATTAAAGGAACGGAATATATATTATCAATTATATTTTATATTTAATATAAAAGCAAAAGCAATACAAGAGAGCAAAATACAATCTTTTAAACAAATGGTTCTGGAGTAATGGTGAAGCTAAATGTAAAAATATAAAATAAAAATAAAATAAAATAATAAAATAAAATAAAATAAATCCAGGCAGATATACACTCTTCACAAGAATTAACTCAGATTGGATTATAAACCTAAACATGAAAAATGTAGAAGGTAATATAGAAGAAAATTTAAATGACCTTGGTTTTGGAAATAACTTTAGCTACAAAAGCACAAGCACTGAATTTAAAAATGTCTACTCTGTGAAACACAATGCCAAGAGAATGAAAAGGCAAAGCACAGACTATGAGAAAAAATTTGCAAAATACACATCTGGCAAAGGACTGTTAATCAAAAATACACAAAGACCCCTTAAAACTCAACAATGGGGGAAAAACCTGATTAAAAATGAGCCAAAGTCCTTAGCCGATACCTCACAAAAGAAAATATTACAGATGGCATATAAGCATATAAAAAGATGCTTCACATCATATGTCATCCGGAAAATGCAAATTAAAACAAAAAAGAGACACCAGTACATACCCAGAATCCAGAACACTGACAACAGAACACGAAATGTTGGTGAGGATGTGGAGCAACAGGAATGTTCTTCCATGTCTATTGAGAATAAAGAATGGAAAACAACTTGGCAGTTTCTTACAAAACTAAACAGATTCTTGCCAGATGATTCAGCAGTAGCAGTTCTTGGTATTTATCCAAAGAAGATGAAATCTATACCCACAAAGATGTCTATAGTAGTTTTATTCATAACTGACAAAAGCTTGGAAGCAACCAAGATATCCTTCTATAGGTGAAAGGTCAAATAAAGTGTAGTACATGCAAACAATGGAATATTATTTAATGCTACAGAAATGAATTACCACGCCATGAAAAGATATGGATATAAATATTTAATAAATATTTGATTTTAGGCTTCTACCAGTCTATCAATAGTATTAGTATATTTTAACAGTGAATGCTCAGCATTCACGAATTTACCTAATAAAATGTTTGGGGTTCAATATTTTAAATACTTCAACCTCTATGATTATATTCCTAATAATTTTGAATTAGGGTAAATAAACCTTAATTTTTTGTAACTTGTTTCTTATTGCAAAAGAGCTCAATGAAATTTTAGAAAATAAAAATTTACAAAAAAAAGTTTAGTTTACTATTGCCAAATAATTTAAAACTTTACCTTATATTCAAATACATATATTTTAATAAATTGATATATATGCTACTAAAACCAAAAACTTTTAGTTATATTAGATTTCATATCATGCAATCAATGCCAGAAAGCCATCTGGCGATGACTTTTCTTAAATAGAGTTAAGATGGGTGTTATTACAATGCAAGATGGAAACAAAGATAGTATAACAATTTAGTGTTACATAACTTTTCTGTTTTGATCAAGTTACTAATCTACAAAAGGCTTTTATCGGTGACAGACTTGGGAATTTAACAAAACTTTTAAACTAGCATGTGCGACTCATTCCTAGAAAACAACACAATCAATAACACATTATTAAATTAAATCATGACTGCTTCTCCATTTGAATAAAAAAGGTAGCAACCCCAATAAGTTTATTGAACAGGAAAAGTTGAAATGCTATAATGCTCCTAAATGATCCAGTCATGAATTACAAAAAAAGGATATAAATTACCAAAGTGTTTGTATAATTGGAATGTAAAACTGCCCATTATCGTTCAATAGTGTAGTCTTGTACAAGAACTCTATAAAAGAACTCCACTTCTAAACCGTGGAAAATATGTTCCCTTTCCCCCTATATACAACTATTAAGCCATTCATTTAGCTTTTAAAATATCCACTTAATACAGGCTTTTTACTCATTGGAACAGGCAGCAGGGTTCTATTCTTATTGCTTACATCTGAAGGATAGACTTCTAGTGTAAGAGGTAAAGCCCACAAAGGAGCCCAATAATAACAACAAAATACAGTTTAGTGAGCCCTTACAATCTGCCAGCTACCTTTCTGAGAATACTTCAATTAATAAAACATATAAAATACCTGACCACAAAGAGCTTACATTCTTTTGAAATACAATAGTGAAATAAGCCAATAATAGAGGGGCACCTCGGTGGCTCAGTCCATTGAGTGACTGCCTTTGGCTTGGGTCATGATCTCAGGGTCCTGGGATATAACTCCCCAGCAAGCTTTCTAGGCAGTGGGGTGTTTTCTTCTTCCTCTGCGCCCCCTCCCAATTCTCTCTCTCTCTGTCTCCAATAAGAAAATAAACCAGTAATAGAATAATGATTGATGGTTGATGGTGATAAGTGTTACAAAGAAATACAAGAAAGGAAAAAGCCATTGGAGAATGCTGGGAGGAAAGTTAATTTTATTTTGTGTTGGGTGGTTATATCTCATTTATGAGATGTTATTTGCACAAAGACCCAGGAAATGAAGGAGGGTGTTTATACACATATTAAAGGAAAAGATTGCTCTAGGCAGAGCAAGTAAGTATATAGACTTTGTGTGAACAGCTGGTCTGTTACTTTTGAGGAAAAGCAAGGACGCCAATGAGGAGTTCATAGTGGTGGAGAGAGGTAAGAACGTATTGATGCGTGACCTTCTAGTACATTGAAACGCCTTCAGTTTTTATTCAATATGAAAGGGGAAGATACCAAAAGACTTTCAACAGCAGAATAAAATCATCTGACTTGATTTTTAGGTTAAGTTGCTGTACCAAAATAAATTTGCAGGGAGAAAGGAGTGCAGTATGTGTGGAAGTGGTGTTATCAATCAAGTCAATAATTCAGGAACATATGATGGTGATTTTAGCATGCTGGGTGATAATAGAAGTGGTGAGGTATGGTTTTTATTTTGTATATATTTGGATGGTGAATATTCTGGTGAACAGGATGGAGTATGTGCAGGACAGACAATATCAACATTTATTTTACCTGCACAAACAGAAGGGTGGAGTCTTCATTCCCTGATATGGAGAGAACTCTGAGTTCAAATGTTCTTTCTGACTAAATGGCATAGTGATGATGAGGATTTAGTCAGACAGTGAAAGAGAGCAGTAAGCATAGTGTTAAGCGGTAAGACATTATAATACATTTGAACATCAAAAAACGTTGGGTTGGATCATCTGTTTATGTGAGTAAATAAATAAATAAAGCTTCCTGGGGTTCTGATAGAGGTAAAGAAGACTACTATATGATCCAAAGGGGCACGTGCACCAAATGTTTATAGCAGAAATATCCACAATAGCCAAACTATGGAAAGAACCTAGATGTCCATCAACAAATGAATGGTATATATATATGATGGAATACTATGCAGCCATCAAAAGAAATGAAATCTTGCCATTTGCAATGACATGGATGGAACTAGAGGGTATTATGCTTAGCAAAATAAGTCAACCAGAAAAAGACACTATCATATGATCTCGCTGATATGAGGAAATGGAAGTGCAATATGGGGGACAGGAAAAGAGTAAATGAAACAAGTTGGGATCGGGAGGGAGACAAACCATAAGAGACTCTTAATCTCACAAAACAAACTGAGTTGCCGGGGGGGTGGGGAGGGTAGGGAGAGGGTGGTGGGGTTATGAACATTGGGGAGGGTATGTGCTGTGGTGAGTGCTGTGAAGTGTGTAAACCTGGCGGTTCACAGACCTGTACCCCTGGGGCTAATAATACATTATATGTTAATTAAAAAAGAAGAAGAAGAAGAAGACTACTATAAATCAAATGCTATGGTTTTCAGCAAAGAGTGTGTAATCAGGCATATTTTATTAAAGTAACCAAGTAAAATGATGGTCGAAAATTGGAATAACAGAAAACATAAATATCAGAGATTTTAAAAAGAGATATGGGATAGTGTAGAGAATATAGTCAATGATATTATAATAGTGTTATATGGTGACAGATTGTGGCTATATTTGTAGTGATCATAGAATAATGTATGAAGATATTGAAAGCCTGAAACCAATGTAACACTGAATATCAACTATACTCAAATAAAAGAATAGTAAAAATAAAACATTTTAATTTAAAAAGATAAAAAGAGGGACAAGAATTTGAAAAGTGAACTTCAAAAAGAGTAAAGATGAGGCTAAGACATACTCTGAACCTTGAGGAAAACACCATTTTGAAAATTCTTCCCATTTTGAGAAAATTCAAATGAATCAATACCATAAAAGAACCCATTTTAACTGAGAGATGTAATGAATGCTCAAGAAATAATTTTATGACAGGATAACTCTTCCCTATGAAACAGCATACAGAAACCAGGGGAAACACCTGGAAGCAAAATAAACTATCCTGAAAATAAGAATTAGGAAAAAGATAAATGATGAAAGATAAGAAAATTAGACCTGCGACAGAGACCTAGTGAAGAGAACTTTTAGCTTGTGGTTTAATGTTTTTGAGAATAATCTAGAGTTCATAACTGCCTTGAGGCAGGCTGGTTGTAGGCAGTTTAGGCAGAACCCTAAGACAGGCCTACTTTGGGCAGGTGGTGTTGGAGGAGGCCATTGGGCTGGACAAAAACAAATCCAACCATTTGACTAAAGTGTCTGTGAAGATGTTGAAGTCAGATGCAACAGAGAAAGGCCTGTCAAACCTAATCTCAGAAATGGAGATGATGAAGATGATTGGACAGCACAAGGACAGCATCAACCTGCTGGGTCCTGCACACAGGACGGTCCTTTGTACACTCTCATGGAATATGCCTCCAAAGACAACATACAGGAGTACCTGCAGGCCCAGAGGCCTCCTGACCTGGAGTACTGTTACAATATCAGCCACAATGCAGCAGAGCAACTCTCCTCCAAGGACCTGGTATCCTGTGCCTATCAGGTAGCCTGAGGCATGGAGTACCTTGCCTCCAAGAAGTGCATACACCAAGACCTGGCCACCAGGGAAGTGGTGGTGACAAAGGACAACATGATGAAGATCTCAGACTTCAGCCTTGCCAGAGATATCACCACATCAGTTACTATAAAAAGACAACCAACAGTGGACTGCCTGTGAAGTGGATGGTCCCTAAGGCCATGTTTGACCAGATCTACATCCACCAGAGTGACTTCTGGTCTTTTGGGGTGATCCTGTGCAAAATTTTCACTCTGGAAGCCTCCCATATCCTGGAGTGCCTGTGGAGGTGGTTTTCAAGCTGCTGAAGGAGTCATTTGATGGATAAGCCAATAAGTGCACCAGGGAGTTATACACAGTAATGAGGGGTGGCTGGCATGTGGTTCCTTCAAGCTGCTGGTAGAAGACCTGGATCATACTGTGGCCTTGACCTCCAACCAGGAGTACCCGGACCTGTCCTTGGCCCTGGAACAATACTGTCTATGCTTTCCCAACACCCAAAGCTCCACCTGCTCCTCAGAGAAGAATTCCACCTTCTCTCATGTGCCGTTGCTCAGGGAGGCCTATCTGCCATGACACCCAGCCCAGCTTGCCAATGGTGGACTCAAATGACTAGTATCCCTATTATTCCTGTCCAGATTCCGTCATAAGCTGTAACCCTTACCCCCCACGCTCCCTGCAAGCCTCACTGCCTTCTCCTTTGTCCCTTTCCTACTGGCAGGAGCCAGCTGCCTACCTGAGGCCTTCACCCCTTGAAGTTCACCTCTCTTCCCCTTCCTCTTCCTCCTCCTTACAACCTGCTCATGAAAGAAAGGCACAGAGAGGCAGGTACTTGCTCGTGGCTACTTCCTTCCCTCCCATATGTTGGACCAAGACCCCTCCATGGCATCTGGTACTGCCTGGACATCGAAGGAGTGAGTGGGAGATGAGGCATGCCAGTGAAAGCTGTCGGAGCTTTCCTGTTTTGGTTTTGTCTGCTTAGCATAACATGTAAGACTGAGTTCTGGTGGCAGGGACCTTGTCCTTGGGGCTATAGCACTAGCGAGGGGAGGTCAACTGCTGTGGGCCTTGGCTAATAGCAACCCTGCTCCAGAGATATGGTGCCAAGGGCTTATTAATTTTGATACTAATTTGCTTTGCTGACCAAATACCTGGTATCAAAAGATGGGAAGGCAAAGACTGGAAGCAGTGTTGTGACCATGGGGTCCAGCCCCAAACTATGAAGAAAACACGAAGTGTATAAATCTGAGTAAGTATATATTTACACACCTTTGTAAATAGGTTGTTATCAAAGATTTAATCAATGGGTAATATGCTCCTCGTGGCTGGGAAGCATCAGTTGCCATATATTAAAAACAAAGAAAAGAGGTGTCTGGGTGGCTTCCTCCATAAGTGTCCCTTCTTTTCAGGTCATGATCCCAGGGTCCCGGGATGGAGCCCCACATCAGGCTCTCTGCTCAGTGGGAAACCTGCTTCTCCTTTGCCCTCTGCCCTGCTTATAGTTCCTCTTCCTGTCTCTCTGTCTGTCAAATAAGTTAAATATTAAAAAAAAAACAAACAATGTTTTTAAAAGGTCTTCTTTTTTTTAAATTTTCTAGGGGTGCCTGAATGACTCAGTTGTTTAAGCAGATGTTTGCCTTTGGCTGAGGTCATGATTCCAGTGTACAAGGATCCAGCCCTGCATGGGACTACTTGCACCCCCAAGGAGCTTGCTTCTTCCTCTCCCTCTGCACGTGATTTACCCTGCTTGTGCGCTTCCTCTCTCTCTCTCTCTCTCTCTCTCTCTCGCTGTCAATAAATACATACATAAATATGTATGTATTTTTTACTAAATACATACATAAATAAATAAAGTTCTAAACCTACTTTCAGTTTAGGTCCCTTAACAAAAATTGCTACTGATTCATTAAAAAAAAAAAGAAAAGATAATTTAGAAAGATGCTTCCAGAGCTAAAAAGCTGTTTATTTTTTTCAGGATTAAATATAGAAGTGCTTTAAAAAGTAAAAGAAAAAATATGCTATATTAACAGTAATCACACTATAACTTTGGTGGTTATATCAAGATAATGAAAAGTGATTTTAAAGCAAATTTCATTATCAGACATAAAGATCAAGTCAAAATTACAGAAGAGTAAACGGATGAATTCATCAGAGAGTATAATAATTCTTGACTTTTAATACACATAACAGATTTGGGGATATATAGGGAAAAACTAAGAACAAAAATCATAACTTCTACCTTAGAAGAGAAATGGAAAAAAATTGCAACACCTTTATCTTAAGATTATATAGACAAATGTTCATCAAATTGGTAAGATATGTAAGATTTGAACAAAATTATCAACTAACTAGATATCCTTGATATTACAGAACACTCCCAACAGCTGCAGACGACATATATCTTAAGCCATTATTTTCTTTGCAAAGGTCAACATTGATATTGTTCTAGTCATACCTCCGTGTACCAGGAAAGTATTAGCATATTTCTTGAAAGACACAGCTATCAAAGCTCCATTGAGAAACCGTAAAGATGTAGAAGGGATTTGCAAATTATATATCTGATAATGGACATCTACTCTGATTATTAAAAAATGAATAAAAATAAAAAACCTTACTAATAACCAAACAGAGTATCCAATTTTACATGTGAAGAATAGTATTGAAGAGACATGTCACCCAAAGGATATAAGCACATGACAAATTTCTCAATATTTAGACATTAAAGAAATACAAATTAAAATCATGAGACATGCTTACATATCTATTAGAATGGCTAAAATTATAAAGGCTAATTGTACTTCATCTGAGCTAGATTGAGAAGCAACAAAAAATCTAGACTGTTGTTGACATATATCATGATACCACCACTTGGAAAATAGTTTGAATTTTTTTTTAATGCAAAATATGTTGCAGTTACACAAATAGCCATTTTAATTCTAGGCATTTAACCAAGAGAAACAAACCCTATGTTCATACAAGGACTTGTTTATGAATTACATAGCAGCTTTATTTTTAAGAATTGAAAACAGTGGAAATGTTCATCAATGTCCATCAATAGAGCAAAGACAAATTATGATCTATTCATTAAAGAGATTACTATTCAACATCAAAATGAACTATTTACAACTGGAGATTCTCAAAGTAATGCTGCTGAGAAAAGAAATGCCAGGCAATGAATAGTATATACTGTGTGATTCCATGACTATAAAAAAATCTAGAAAATACAAATTTATATATAGTCACAGTCATCAAATATATTGGTGTGATTTTAGTGCCTTCTTCTGTGCTCCCATAGCTTCCTACACTTGGATCTCCGAGCATTTGTTACACCATGTGAAAATATGAACTCTTTTTCTTTATTCTGTCTTACAAGAAAAAGAATCCTTGAAATTTTATGGACATTTGAACTCTCAGTTATTAGCAGAAATTCTATCATACAGTAAATTTCCAAATATAAAATCCAGAGTTTTACAATGACTTCTAAGCTTTTACATGATCTAGCCACTCATTTAACCTCTGTGACCTCTTTCCCTGCTACTCTTCAGTGACTCACAGTGGCCTCCTTGCTATTCCTCAGATATGCCAGGCATGATCCAAACTTATGGCCTTCAAGATAGCCAATTCCTTTGTCTGGAGTGACCTTATTGCTGATAGTTCTTGGCAAATTCATCACCTTTCCATACCTTTGTTCAATTGTCAGCTTCATTGTAACTACCCTGATCTTCCTATTAAAATTCTTAACTCCCCATCCCCTGCCTAGCAACCTTGATTTTTCTCACCCTGATCGAATTTTTCTTTTTCCCCATTGTACTCATCATTTTTGAATGCACTATGCAATTTTTATTAAGGTTTATAGCTTTTAATTGTCTCCCACTTTAAACAAAAGTTCTACAAAGCCAAGTATTTCATTTACCAGTGTAGTCTGAAGTAATAACTGCCATATAATAGGTTCAGTAAACAATTGGTAAATTTCAGAATAAATTAATGTTGAGAGTATACTGAATTTCATAAGTCATTTCAATATTTTTTTCCAAAAAATAAACTATGTAAAACATACCTTAAATTTACTTTCAAAATATTTTATAGCATATAATGGACAATATACATAAGCCTTAAAGAAACAATCATATAAATAACCATTTCATACCTACTTAAAAATTCCTAGATCCTCTCTGAATGCTCTAAAATAACCCTTCAAAGGAAATACATTTTTAAAATAACAGATTTTTTGGCAAATAATTTAATAAAGTAAAAGTTTCATTCATCTATGTAGATCATAATAAATGTTTTTAATAAGCATGAAATTATAACTCTGAAGTGTGCTAAAATGAAACCACCTGCTAAGGGTGAGAGAACAAAAATAAACATCATTTTTCCAAATAAGAGGAATTTATTACCTTTGAATCAAAGCATGTGGATTTGTTCAAACTGGCAATAAAGGAATATGGAAACACAAATCATAGAAAGTCATATTTTAGATTTCTAAAAGACTTCAAAGTGAAGAGTATACATTTTTTAAATGCTATATTATGCTACATAATAACAAGATGACAGGTTGTGACAAATAGCATTTTAAAAGCTCTACTCATAATGGAACGGAAGGTGTCATTTCCCTATAATTTTATAAATGTCATTAATTTACTGTATCTGGATACAACATATTACCAAACAGATGTTCATCAAAGACTAATTCATTTTTAATGGAACATAATATTTTGATCCTACATCTATCAATCATTTTTTCGACCTAACATTTATAGTCTCGCTAAACAATTTAGCAGTTGTCAACAAAATTTAAAAAAAAATAGGATAAAAAGTCGTGTTTGGAAAAGTAGATTTTCTTTGAAATTTGCATTTAAATGAAAATATTTGCTGATAGTTTTAAAACTTTAAATGTAATTTTATATATATCTGACCTATCAGATGATATAAAATTTTTGGAGAAAATATGACTTATTTTTTTGATCTGGGTTGAAGGTATTAATAAAGAGCAACTGTTTGTATTATTTGTATTGTGATATCTTAGTTAATAAACATGAATAACTGGTATAAAATATGTTTTTTTTAAATTTTATTTATTTATTTGACAGAGATCACAGGAAGGCAGAGAGGCAGGCAGAGAGAGAGGAATGGAAGCAGGCTCCCTGCTGAGAAGATAGCCCACTGTGGGACTCAATCCCAGGAACCTGGAATCATAACCTGAGCCGAAGGCAGAGATTTTAACCCACTGAGCCACCCAGGCACCCTAAAATATGTTCTTTTTTTATATAGAATTATAGTTCTTGCCAAAATATGGAACTAGCTGGAACTGAATGCCTCCTTCAAAGTCAGCTCTGGAGAAATTATGCAAGTGTAATATAGAACTATTTCCAAAAACAAGGAAATGATGATAAATTCCTTAAAAGACTCAAAGTTGCTCTTGACTGGTATGTTTCAAGCTCTATTCCTGGTTTGAGGACAGTTTTTAACAGGCCTGTCACTGTAGAAATCAGCTGGATATTTAGAGGCTATCAGAACTGTGCAAAAACCTTGAAGGGGTAAAGACTTGAAAATTCTTTAGAAAAAAATTTAGAGAGATTAGAGAGATTAGCTCCCTAAGGCATTATTCATCCACACATTTTCCTCCAAACAATTAAGACTGATGGATGAGGGGCACCTGAGGGGCTCTCTCATCACGTGGGTCGTGGGTTAAGCCTCTGCCTTCATCTCAAGTCATGGTCTTTGGGTCCTGGGGTCCAGCCCCACATCGGGCTCTGCTCAAAAGGAAGCCTGCTTCCCTCCCTGCTTGCTTGCCTCTCTGCTTACTTGTGATCTCTCTCTCTCTCTCTCTCTCTCTCTCTCTCTCTGTGTGTCCAATAAATAAATAAAATCTTAAAAAAAAGGCTGATGGATGATAAATTATGAAAACTGCTCCCTCCAAATGATGCTTCTTCATAAGGATTTAAGAATTTAAAATTGTAAGAATTTAAAATTGAAACTTGATCGTAGGATTTATGTTACAGAATAACATCAAGTGCAGGCAGTTATTAATAGATCTGAAGCATTTGTGATTCTGAATTCTTGGCCTCATTAGTAAATTTATTTTTAAATTCTCCCATGGAGTGGTTATTGACCTTCAGTCTTTCATTGATGTACATCATTGCGTCAAATGAGATGTGTGTGCCCAGTACTATATATACTCTTCTTTGTATTTCACTGGAGATGGCATTTCTGAGTTTTTTTCAATTGAATTTGGACAGATGTTTTAATAGTCACTTCTAGAGTTGGCCCTGGAGAATATCTTCCTTTTTTTTTCTCTTCCCTATTCTCTGAAAAACCCTGACTAATTCACATTATCACAGTGATATCACAATTCAAGTTTTTCCAAACACTATAGCTGCAAAATAGAAGGAAGCTACTCAGAATGTAATGCTATTGTGAATGATTGAGAAAGAAAACATTATTATAATTAAGCTACCAGGTTTCAATGTATTTTATTGTTGCTTAGAAAATCCTAGCATACCCAGACTTTACAGAGATTTGATGATCCTAAGAGGAGCTGAACTCATGGACCAAAATAACTATGCACATTAAAAGTACAATTACTTACCTAAAAAAGATGATGTGGTTAACTTTATATGGCAATCCAAGTGTTATTGGAACAGGAATTTAAAAAATAGCTTAGGGGCGCCTAGGTGGCTCAGTGGATTAAGCCACTGCCTTCAGCTCAGGTCATGATCTCAGGGTCCTGGGATCAAATCCTGCATCAGGCTCTTTGCTCAGCAGAGAGTCTGCTTCTCTTTCTCTCTCTCTCTCTCTCTCTCTGCCTTCCCTCCGTCTACTTGTGATCTCTCTCTGTCAATTAAATAAATAAATAAAATATTAAAAAAAAAAGAGAATGACTGTACTTTTAAAAAATAGCTTAAAAGGGTCACCTGGGTGGCTCAGTGGGTTAAGCCGCTGCCTTCGGTTCAAGTCATGATCTCAGGGTCCTGGGATCAAGCCCCACATCAGGCTTTCTGCTCAGCAGGTAGCCTGCTTCCCTTCCTCTCTCTCTGCCCACCTCTCTGCCTACTTGTGATTTCTCACTGTCAAATATATAAATAAAATATTTTTTGAAATAGCTTAAAAGTATATGATAAAATAATGATATACATATACAAAGAAAAGAAAGATACTATACTGTGAATATAAATTAAGTGAAAATTGTTGAAATAAAGAATACAATAAATGGAGACTAAGATGAATATAGCTGTAAAATGAATAAGTGAGTTGGGAAAAACAAACAAACAAACAAATTAATGACTTCTGCCCAAATGCAGCAGAAGAGAAAAAAATAAAGAAAATATTTAAATAAGTACTGAGATAAATTTTGGAGAATTAAAGAAAGATAAAAGATACCAGACTTAAAATGATGCCAAACATGAGAAATCAGAAACAAAACAAAACAAAAACCACACACACAAAAAACCATTCATATAGGGCGCCTGGGTGGCTTAGTGGGTTAAGCCGCTGCCTTCGGCTCAGGTCATGATCTCAGGGTACTGGGATCCAGTCCCGCATGGGGCTCTCTGCTCAGCAGGGAGCCTGCTTCCTCCTCTCTCTCTCTCTGCCTGCCTTTCCAACTACTTGTGATTTCTCTCTGTCAAATAAATAAATAAAATCTTTAAAAAACCACTCATATATATTATGGTGAGCTTTAAGAATATCAAAAACAGAGAAGAGCATAAATGATGCCCAAGAGAAGAACAGATCACCTAAAATGTACAAGAATAATACTGACAGCAGAATTCTCAATAGTAATAGCATATAAAGGAGACAGCTGGGTGTTTGTATAGATGCAAAAGATATTTGAAACTAGATATTATACATCAAGCCAAATTATTGATTAAATTTGAGAGCACAGTAAAAATACAATGAAGCATGTTAGGTCTTAGAACATTTATCACACAGAGACACACATTTTAGAAAACTTCCTTGGAGGACAGCTCAATTTAGATAGAGAAAACAGAATTATGTACTCAAAGGCACATTTTGAAGGAAGGATTGAATATAGTCTGCACTGCAAATATTCTTTAATCGTATGTTCTGAATTTCCTAAATTTAAGAAGTATTTGTTCAAATATTTATCTTTAAATAAACCCTAGGAGACTTTTTCTTGGATTCTGGAAAATCAGTCCATTTGGATACAAATCTTTTTGTCACTGATGGAAATTTTGATAGCCCTTAACTGTGGAATGTCTAATGTATTGTTACAGCAATTGTGATTTGCCACTACATGGGTGATGTGTGTGTGTTGTGCGTGTTTATTTTTATTTTTGATGGTTTTACTCTTCTATGAGATTTTTAAATAGACATAATTTTAATAAATTATGATTTGTTGAAATCTATCGGAGGTTATATATAATAAAATGAAATTTGTGTGAACTGAAGAAGTGCGTCTCCATTTTTTTTTTTTTTAGAGTAGACTGGTCTTTAAAACTTGTCAAAAGAAGTACATTATATTCATTATTAAATTTGATAATATACAATAAAGTATTTATGGTCATATGGAACCATATCAAATTCTACTATTAATTCATATTAATAATTACCATAAGAGGAAAAAGGGATATTTTTCAAAATGAAAATTAGTGTATTTTTCAAAATATGATATAGTGTTATTCACTGAACTGAGGGAACAAATGTCAAAGTTTAACACAGTTTACAGAATGTTTTAACATAAATTGAAATTTAAATCTGACCAAATTTCACAGTTTTAAGTAAAATGATAGCACTTTAAATCCTTGAAAAGTGGTAAATGACCCAAAACATTGCTTAGAAAAACAAATTTAACACTACACTAGTCTGAGATGGTTAAGTTATGGTACAACTTGCCATTGTGTATCATCAAATGGTATATATTTTTCTTTTGGTCTTGTCATTATATTTTATTTTAGCCATTCTGATAAGTGTGTAGTGATATCTCAGTGTCATTTTAATTGCATTTCCTTGATGTCTAATTATGTCAAATTATATTATTTTGATGTTTAATGATCTGAGCTTTCTCAGTTCAAGACCATGAAGCCACTTAGGAAAAATACAATTGCAGATGCACTCATAGACCAAATATTATTTAGAAATAAGAACAAACATTACTACCCATTCCAACAAAAAATAGATTTGTTATGCAGTAGGGATTTTATAAATTACCTGACACAACTTATATAGTAAGATGAAATGGGACAGGTGGCTTCTTGCAGCTATATACAACATCATTTTAATTTCAATTTGCAGTATAATTTTTCCAAGGTATACACAGAATATATATTTAATGTAAATTGTGAATATTTTAAACACTGTATATGGAAATTAATCAATTTTAAGTTTATAACAATCAAAATTAACGGAGTTTATTTTAAATTAGTTAGCTTTCTCTGCATTGCAAGACAGAATAATCAAGAATTGGTAAGAAAAAAATAATCTCTGTAAAATTACTGGGGGTGCATTATAAAGTGTTCGGTAACCGATAAAACTCACAATTTGGATTGAATGGCAAGTGACTTTTAAAATCTGGAACTCATTGTCAATTTTATTTCTTCATTGTGTCTTAAATGTGGAACAACAATGAGGTATTTCAAGGCTTTTAAAGATATCGACAATCATTATAACATAACGTGACTGATTGTTACCGTGCTCTTAACTGGGCAAACACTTGTTGGCTTCAAGATAGACTAACATAGTTGAGATGGTTCTAGCGGCCTTCTAGCACAGGGTCTCATGAGGCAGGGATTCTAGCCACTGGCTGTGCAAGGCATGAGGCCTGTTAGTGAATCTATTTTTTCCTCTGCAGAATGGGTCTTTCTACATTCCAGGTCCTTTCTACCCCAATAAATAATGCGGCGAATCTCTCAGTGAGTTGTACTTTTGGTTTGAACAGCCAACTGTCTCTTAAAAAGGACTTTGTCATTTTGACCTTCCCTGCTGATTAATATATTCTTCATCATCAGCACCTACTGCTCTCCTCTCCTGGTGGTCTCTCCGGAAGGGGTCTTCTCTAGCTCTTCTAGCAGGAGATGGGTACTTCCCCTCTACCCCTGTTTCCAGACCAACCTAACCTAACCTGCAGGGTCAGGTCGTCCTGGCCTTTTATCTGTTGTTCTCTTCTGAGTGGTTAGTTTTTCATAGATACTGTGCTTTGCTTTTGGCAGGATTGACCCTGGACTATCAAAACCCTTTTCTTGTGCCAGTGAAGCCTAAGAAACAGTCCTGATGAGAGAAGAGGAACTCGAACAGATCATATTTATCCTGAATGTTCCATCCAAAATGAAAAATACATTTCTGAGGAGCCTCAAGATTTCTGAGAAGGGAAGTTTCACCAACTCTGTCATGGAGAGGCATCAATTCCAATTCTGTGTCAATTTTCCTACTTTCCCAGCTAGTAATTCTCTACCTCAGAAGGCCCACTCTCAACCGTTTCCTCTCTCAAAGGCAGTTGCTCTTAGAGTCTGCACATGGCACTTGGGGCCTGCTGGTCGTTGGCTACTGCCCTCTGTACCTTGAGTCTAACAGCTGCGGGGCATCAAGATGAGAACGTCTCTTGTTCTAAGACTTAATATAGTTTGGGGCACATGGTAAGCAATAATCACTTTTTTTTTGTTGATCCAAGTGTTCGAACTTTCTTAATTATTCTAGTACCACAGTTTACTTGTTCTAAGATTTGTCTCCCCCACCCATTTTAATATCTCTTAAGGTGGCACTCGCCTTGCACTTGAGGACATATCCTAGTTTAACTGGCAGCATTTCTCTTTCTTAGTTGAACATAAACTATAGTGCATCTTACCCTTGATGAAAGCTAGGATGCAATGAAATACTCTATTATGGTTACGATTCTGATATTTGAAATCCTCCGGTAGCTCCCTGTGCCCCCACTGTGTAGTACCTCACCTCCTCGGCATAGTATACAAACCATCTCAGCCCCAGTGTTAACCCCGGGGCTCAGCCTCCATCCCCAGGTGATGCTGCCATATCAGCTGTCGGTTGACATGAACTTGCTATAGTTTCCCGAATGCACTGTGCTGCCACCTGGCACTTTGAAACTTGACACACTCATCCTCATTCTTCGCATTGCCCTTGTCTATCACCTCCCCTGAAAATCTGTTCCTAAGTGGCTTTTTCCAGCTCCAACCTACACTTGGCAGTCTTTTATCTCCCTGTGGTAAAACCTGTCACACTGCACCATGGACATGCCCGTTGTCCCCCTGAGAAGAGAAAAGGGACAGTGATGGCCCCCCAGCATTTGCAGCTCTAGTACAGTGCCCCATGCCTGGCTTGCAGGAATGCCAGATCATGAAGACAAACGGTGATCATCCTCTGGCTAAAACCAGCTCTTCTTTGCCTACCGCAGGATCTGGTTCAATAAAGAGCAGCCAGTTATTATTGCTGTTTTTCTAGGGATTTTTTCCCCATATATTTCCCAGGTCTTTACTCTTTTTATAGCACTTTAATTCAGGCTTCAACCACTTCCTAGTCAGATCAGGTGAAATCATTTTCCTTCCCATACCCCCGATGTATTTCACACCTAGTAATTGTTTTTTTTTAAGGATTTTATTTATTTATTTGACAGAGAGAGATCACAATTATGGAGAGGCAGGCAAAGAGAGAGAGAAGAGGAAGCAGGCTCCCTGCTCTGCAGAGAGCCCGATGCGGGACTCGATCCCAGGACACTGAGATCATGACCTGAGCCGAAGGCAGAGGCCTAATCCACTGAGCCCCCCAGGAGCCCCCATATCTGGTAATTTTTAATCAACGTGGATTTGCTGCATCAAATCGTTCCTTCTTCTTCAAATATAAATATATAAATATATTGATCAAGTCACGCGCATGTCTTAGGAGAATGTCATACCTTTAGTAGCAAACTTGAAATCTTGGCCATTGGTTTTGATTTTTGTTTTGGTTTGATTTGGTTCGTTTTTTGTAATTTTAAAAATCCCTCCAGCCCTTGGTTCTGTCTGACCTGATTGCTTTCAGCTGTTTCTGCAACAAAGGTGTCCGGGCAGCGAAAACTCTCATTGTTTACAGTGGCGCCCCCTTCTGAACACTTTGTTTATAAAAAGCTTTTTTTTTTTTTTTTTTTTTTTTTGGCTATGGTAAATGTGGAACAACCATGAGGTATTTCAAAGAGGTGAACCACAGATAAATTTCTCTAAGGTTGGGGTGAGGTTTACTCAAAAAGGAACTTGACAAGGCTTTTAAAGATATCGACAATCATTATAACATAACGTGACTGATTGTTACCGTGCTCTTAACTGGGCAAACACTTGTTGGCTTCCAAGATAGACTAACATAGTTGAGATGGTTCTAGCGGCCTTCTAGCACAGGGTCTCATGAGGCAGGGATTCTAGCCACTGGCTGTGCAAGGCATGAGGCCTGTTAGTGATTCTATTTTTTCCTCTGCAGAATGGGTCTTTCTACATTCCAGGTCCTTTCTACCCCAATAAATAATGCAGCGATTCTTTCATTGAGTTGTACTTTTGGTTTAAACAGCCAACTGTCTCTTAAAAAGGACTTTTGTTTAAAGTCCTTTTAAAAAAAAGTCCTTTCAAAAATTCTTTTTTAAAATTTTTTATTTTTTAATTCCATATGTTTACTCTGATCCTGGAACTTTGTCATTTTGACCTTCTCTGCTGATTAAAATATTCTCTCCAAAATGTCAGTTACTTGCAGGTACTTGCACTGTAGACATTCTTTACATATTTTTAAAAAATCCATTCACGATTCTTAGTGAAAATCCCGGGAATCTGAAATACTACCATTTGCTATTCATCAAACAGTTATTGTCTCCATCAAGTGACAGGGTTTCAGAGAACGTGAGCTCACAAGAGATGTAACCTTTTTTCCACTTTCTGCTACCATGTTCATTTCTATGTTACTCAGAGGAGCCTTCTTTGTAGAAACATATTATCCAATCTTTTATAAAGCTGAATTTAAATTCTGTCCCTTCATTCCCCACAAAGCTTAAAAAGCCAAGCAAATTTTGTTCCATTTTTTAAAAGCCCATAGATGGCATTTTTTTAATGTTGCATTTTTGAGTTTTCATCACTCTTTATGTTACTTCTACTTCACAGATAAACAATTGCTAATGACAATGTGAACTTCCTACAAATGTGCAATCAAAATCCCTAGGTACACATTACTGAAGTTCTTCGTTCCCTTTAAACATTATTTCTCTCTTGATATGCATTCTTGTTTTGTATTATATTGCATTATAAAGTTTTTTTAACAGACTGCATTTTTTAGAGTAGTTTGGGGATCAAAGTAAAATTCCCTTTCCCCACATACACACAGCCTTCCCCATTATCCACATCCTGTACCACGGTGATAATTTTTCATGCTCACTGACCCTACACTGACACATCATTATCACCCCAAAGTCCACAGTTTACATTAGAGTTCACTCTTGGTGGGTCACCAGGGTGGCTCAGTGGGTTAAGGCTTCTGCCTTCGGCTCAGGTCATAATCTCACGGTCCTGGCATCGAGCCCCAGACCAGACTCTCTGCTTGGCAGGGAGCCTGCTTTCCCCCAACCCCTGCTTTCCCCGCCTGCCTCTCTGCCTGCTTTGTTGCCTGTCAAATAAATAAAATCTTAAAAAAACCTTTTCTCATAGAGTTCACTCTTGGTATAGTATCTTATGCATTTTGACAACTGTGTAGCGATATATATCTAAAATATCATGCATGTCATACAGAACATTTTCACTGGCCTAAAAATCCTCTGTGCTCTGCCTGTTCATCCTGCTCCTCTCCTAACTGCTACAAACCGCTGACCTTTATACCATTTGCATAGTTCTGCCTTTTCTAGAAGGTCATATAGTTGGAACCTTGCAACATGAAGCTTTTTCAAATTGACTTCTTTCACTTATTATGACGGATTTTAAGTTTGTTCCATGTCTTTTCATTGCTTGATAGCTATTTCTCTTTATCGCTGAATCACATCCCATTGTTTCAATGGACCACAGTTTATCTATCCATTCTCCTCCTGAAGGACATCTTGGTTACTTCCAACTCTTGACACGTATGGGTAAAGCTGTTACAAACACAGGTTTATATGCAGGATTCTGTGTACACAAAGTTTTCGCTCTTTTGGGTGAGTACCAAGGAGCACGATTGCTGGATCATATGGTAAGAATATGTTTAGTTTTGTAAGAAACTGCCCAACTGTCTTCCAAAGTGGTAGCACCATTTTGGTGTTCTCACCAGAATGAATGAGAGTTTCTCTTGTTCCTCATCGTCAAAAGCATTTTATGTTGTCAGTATTTTGGATTTTAGCCATTCTAATAGATGTGTAGTGATATATCATTGTTTTATTTATTTATTTATTTTTTAAAAAGATTTTATTTATTTATTTGACAGAGAGAGATCACAAGAAGACGGAGAGGCAGTCAGAGGGAGAGAGAAAGGGAAGCAGGCTTCTGCTGAGCAGAGAGCCCAACGTGGAATTCGATCCCAGGACCCTGAGATCATGACCTGAGCCAAAGACAGCGGCTTAACCCACTGAGCCATCCAGGCGCCCCTCTTTGTTCTTTTAATTTACAATTCCTTAATTAGACATGCTGTGGATCATCACAGCATCTTTTCATATCATTATTGCCATCTCAATATCTTCTTCAGTGAGGTGTCTGTTCCAGTCCTTGCAAATTTTTCAATCAGGTCATTCATTTTCTTGTGTTTGAGTTAATAAATAAATACATAATAATAATAAATAAATAAATAATAAATGAATGAATGAATTTACTATATATATTATATATGTTATATATGTTACATATAGTATATTATATATATTATTATATATTAAATAATAATTTCTAAAAAATAAATTTACTAATGAGGCCAAGAATTCAGAATCACAAATACTTCAGAACTAATAATAACTGCCTTCACTTGATGTTATTCTATAAGATAAATCCTACGAACAAGTTTCAATTTTAAATTCTTAAATCCTTATGAAGAAGCATCATTTGGAGGGAGGAGTTTTCATAATTTAGCATCCATCAGCCTTTTTTAAAGATTTTATTTATTTATTGGACACAGAGAGAGAGAGAGAGAGAGAGAGATCACAAGTAAGCAGAGAGGCAGGCAAGCAGGGAGGGAAGCAGGCTTCCTTTTGAGCAGAGCCCGATGTGGGGCTGGATCCCAGGACCCAGAGACCATGACTTGAGATGAAGGCAGAGGCTTAACCCACGACCCACGTGATGAGAGAGCCCCTCAGGTGCCCCTCATCCATCAGTCTTAATTGTTTGGAGGAAAATGTATGGATGAATAATGCCTTCGGGAGCTAATCTCTCTGAAGAATTTTCGAGTCTTTACCCCTTCAAGGTTTTTGTACAGTTCTGATCACCTCTAAACATCCAGCTGATTTCTACAGTGACAGGCCTGTTAAAAACTGTCCTCAAACCAGGAATAGAGCTTGAAACATACCAGTCAAGAGCAACTTTGAGTCTTTTAAGGAATTTATCATCATTTCTTTGTTTTTGGTTAATATCTAAAATAGTTTCCTATTACACTTGCATAATTTCTCCAGAGCTGACTTTGAAGGAGGCATTCAGTTCCAGCTAGTTCCATATTTTGGCAAGAACTATAATTCTATATAAAAAAAAATCTATTTTAGGGCACCAGGGTGGCTCAATGGGTTAAAATCTCTGCCTTCGGCTCAGGTTATGATTCCAGGTTCCTGGGATTGAGTCCCACAGTGGGCTCTCTTCTCAGCAGGGAGCCTGCTTCCATTCCTCTCTCTCTGCCTGCCTCTCTGCCTTCCTGTGATCTCTGTCAAGTAAATAAATAAAATTTTTTAAAAAACATATTTCATACCAGTTATTCGTGTTTATTAACTAAGATATCACAATACAAATAATACAAACAGTTGCTCTTTATTAATACCTTCAACCAAGATCAAAAAAATAAGTCATATTTTCTCCAAAAATTTTATATCATCTGATAGGTCAGATATATATAAAATTACATTTAAAGTTTTAAAAATATCAGCAAATATTTTCATTTAAACGCAAATTTCAAAGAAAATCTACTTTTCGAAACACGACTTTTTATCCTGTTTTTTTTAAATTTTGTCGACAACTGATAAAATGTTTAGTGACACTATAAATGTTAGATCGAAAAAAATGATTAATAAATGTAGGTTCAAATTATTATGTTCCATTAAAAATGATTTAGTCTTTGATGAACATCTGTTTGGTAATGTGTTGTATCCAGATATAGTAAATTAATGACATATATAAAATTATAGGGAAATGACACCTTCCGTTCCATTATGAGTAGAGCTTTAAAATGCTATTTGTCACACCCTGTCATCTTGTCATTATGTAGCATTATGTAGCATTTAAAAAATGTATACTCTTCACTTTGAAGTCTTTTAGAAATCTAAAATATGACTTTCTATGATTTGTGTTTCCATATTCCTTTATTGCCAGTTTGAACAAATCCACATGCTTTGATTCAAAGGTAATAAATTCCTCTTATTTGGAAAAATGATGTTTATTTTTGTTCTCTCACCCTTAGCAGGTGGTTTCATTTTAGCACACTTCAGAGTTATAATTTCATGCTTATTAAAAACATTTATTATGATCTACATAGATGAATGAAACTTTTATTTTATTAAATTATTTGTCAAAAAATTTGTTATTTTAAAAATGTATTTCCTTTGAAGGGTTATTTTAGAGCATTCAGAGAGGATCTAGGAGTGTGGTATTATGCAATTTTTAAGTAGGTTTGAAATGGTTATTTATATGATTGTTTCTTTAAGGCTTTTGTCTTTTTTTTTGGTCTTATTTTGTCCATTATATGCTATAAAATATTTTGAAAGTAAATTTAAGGTATGTTTTACATAGTTTATTTTTTGGAAAAAAAATATTGAAATGACTTATAAAATTCAGTATACCCTCAACATTAATTTTTTCTGAAATTTACCAATTGTTTACTGAACCTATTATATGGCAGTTATTACTTCAGACTACACTGGTAAATGAAATACTTGGCTTTGTAGAACGTTTATTTTAATGGGTGAGACAATTAAAAGCTATAAATCTTAATAAAAATTGCATAGTGCATTCAAAAATGATGAGTACAATGGGGAAAAAGAAAAATTCGATCAGGGTGAGAAAAATCAAGGTTGCTAGGCAGGGGAAGGGGAGTTAAGAATTTTAATAGGAAGATCAGGGTAGTTACAATGAAGCTGACAATTGAACAAAGGTATGGAAAGGTGATGAATTTGCCAAGAACTATCAGCAATAAGGTCACTCCAGACAAAGGAATTGGCTATCTTGAAGGCCATAAGGTTGGATCATGCCTGGCATATCTGAGGAATAGCAAGGAGGCCACTGTGAGTCACTGAAGAGTAGCAGGGAATGAGGTCACAGAGGTTAAATGAGTGGCTAGATCATGTAAAAGCTTAGAAGTCATTGTAAAATTCTGGCTTTTATATTTGGAAACTTACTGTGTGATAGAATTTCTGCTAATAACTGAGAGTTCAAATGTCCATAAAATTTCAAGGATTCTTATTCTAGTAAGACAGAATAAAGAAAAAGAGTTCATATTTTCACATGGTTTAACAAATGCTCGGAGATCCAAGTGTAGGAAGCTATGGGAGCACAGAAGAAGGCACTAAAATCACACCAATATATTTGATGACTGTGACTATATATAAATTTGTATTTTCTAGATTTTTTTATAGTCATGGAATCACACAGTATATACTATTCATTGCCTGGCATTTCTTTTCTCAGCACCATTACTTTGAGAATCTCCAGTTGTAAATAGTTCATTTTGATGTTGAATAGTAATCTCTTTAATGAATAGATCATAATTTGTCTTTGCTCTATTGATGGACATTGATGAACATTTCCACTGTTTTCAATTCTTAAAAATAAAGCTGCTATGTAATTCATAAACAAGTCCTTGTATGAACATAGGGTTTGTTTCTCTTGGTTAAATGCCTAGAATTAAAATGGCTATTCGTGTAACTGCAACATATTTTGCATTTAAAAAAATTTCCAAACTATTTTCCAAAGTGGTGGTATCATGATATATGCCAAGAACAGTTTAGATTTTTTGTTGCTTCTCAATCTAGCTCAGACGAAGTACAATTAGCCTTTATAATTTTAGCCATTCTAATAGATATGTAAGCATGTCTCATTATGATTTTAATTTGTATTTCTTTAATGTCTAAATGTTGAGAAATTTGTCATGTGCTTAAAAGCTATCCATATCCTTTTGGTGACATGTCTCTTCAATAATTTTCTTCACATGTAAAATTGGATACTCTGCTTGGTTATTACTAAGGTTTTTTATTTTTATTCATTTTTTAATAATCAGAGTAGATGTCCATTATCAGATATATAATTTGCAAATCCCTTCTCCATCTTTACAGTTTCTCAATGGAGCTTTGATAGCTGTGTCTTTCAAGAAATATACTACTTCTTTCCTGGTACACGGAGGTATGACTAGAACATTATCAATGTTGACCTTTGCAAAGAAAATCATGGCTTAAGATATATGTAGTCTTCGGTTGTTGGGAGTGTTCTGAAATATCAAGCGTATCTAGTTAGTTGATAATTTTGTTCAAGTCTTACATATCTTACCAATTTGATGACCATTTGTCTATATAATCTTAAAATAAAGGTGTTGCAATTTTTTTCCATTTCTCTTCTAAGGTAGAAGTTATGATTTTTGTTCTTAGTTTTTCCCTATATATCCCCAAATCTGTTATTAAGTATTAAAAGTCAAGAATTATTATACTCCCTGAGGAATTCATCCTTTTACTCTTCTGTAATTTAGACTTGATCTTTATGTCTGATAATGAAATTTGCTTTAAAATCACTTTTCATTATCTTGATATAACCACCAAAGTTATAGTGTGATTAGTGTTAATATAGCATATTTTTTCCTTTACTTTATAAAGCACTTCTATATTTAATCCAGAAAAAAACCCAGCTTTTTAGCTCTGGAAGCATCTTTCTAAATTATCTTTTCTTTTTTTTTTTTTAATGAATCAGTAGCAATTTTTGTTAAGGGACCTAAACTAAAAGTAGGTTTAGAAATTTATTTATTTATTTATGTATTTAGTAAAAGATTTTATTTTGTTTATTGACAGTGAGAGAGAGAGAGAGAGAGAGGAAGCGCACAAGCAGGGTAAATCACGTGCAGAGGGAGAGGAAGAAGCAAGCTCCTTGGGGGTGCAAGTAGTCCCATGCAGGGCTGGATCCTTGTACACTGGAATCATGACCTCAGCCAAAGGCAAACATCTGCTTAAACAACTGAGTCATCCTGGCACCCCTAGAAAATTAAAAAAAAAAAAAGACCTTTTAAAAACATTTTGTTTGTTTTTTTTTAAATATTTAATTTATTTGACAGACAGAGAGACAGGAAGAGGAACTATAAGCAGGGCAGAGGGCAAAGGAGAAGCAGGTTTCCCACTGAGCAGAGAGCCTGATGTGGTGCTCCATCCCAGGACCCTGGGATCATGACCTGAAAAGAAGGGACACTTATGGAGGAAGCCACCCAGACACCTCTTTTCTTTGTTTTTAATATATGGCAACTGATGCTTCCCAGCCACGAGGAGCATAATACCCATTGATTAAATCTTTGATAACAACCTATTTACAAAGGTGTGTAAATATATACTTACTCAGATTTATACACTTCGTGTTTTCTTCATAGTTTGGGGCTGGACCCCATGGTCACAACACTGCTTCCAGTCTTTGCCTTCCCATCTTTTGATACCAGGTATTTGGTCAGCAAAGCAAATTAGTATCAAAATTAATAAGCCCTTGGCACCATATCTCTGGAGCAGGGGTTGCTATTAGCCAAGGCCCACAGCAGTTGACCTCCCCTCGCTAGTGCTATAGCCCCAAGGACAAGGTCCCTGCCACCAGAACTCAGTCTTACATGTTATGCTAAGCAGACAAAACCAAAACAGGAAAGCTCCGACAGCTTTCACTGGCATGCCTCATCTCCCACTCACTCCCTCGATGTCCAGGCAGTACCAGATGCCAGGGAGGGGTCTTGGTCCAACATATGGGAGGGAAGGAAGTAGCCACGAGCAAGTACCTGCCTCTCTGTGCCTTTCTTTCATGAGCAGGTTGTAAGGAGGAGGAAGAGGAAGGGGAAGAGAGGTGAACTTCAAGGGGTGAAGGCCTCAGGTAGGCAGCTGGCTCCTGCCAGTAGGAAAGGGACAAAGGAGAAGGCAGTGAGGCTTGCAGGGAGCGTGGGGGGTAAGGGTTACAGCTTATGACGGAATCTGGACAGGAATAATAGGGATACTAGTCATTTGAGTCCACCATTGGCAAGCTGGGCTGGGTGTCATGGCAGATAGGCCTCCCTGAGCAACGGCACATGAGAGAAGGTGGAATTCTTCTCTGAGGAGCAGGTGGAGCTTTGGGTGTTGGGAAAGCATAGACAGTATTGTTCCAGGGCCAAGGACAGGTCCGGGTACTCCTGGTTGGAGGTCAAGGCCACAGTATGATCCAGGTCTTCTACCAGCAGCTTGAAGGAACCACATGCCAGCCACCCCTCATTACTGTGTATAACTCCCTGGTGCACTTATTGGCTTATCCATCAAATGACTCCTTCAGCAGCTTGAAAACCACCTCCACAGGCACTCCAGGATATGGGAGGCTTCCAGAGTGAAAATTTTGCACAGGATCACCCCAAAAGACCAGAAGTCACTCTGGTGGATGTAGATCTGGTCAAACATGGCCTTAGGGACCATCCACTTCACAGGCAGTCCACTGTTGGTTGTCTTTTTATAGTAACTGATGTGGTGATATCTCTGGCAAGGCTGAAGTCTGAGATCTTCATCATGTTGTCCTTTGTCACCACCACTTCCCTGGTGGCCAGGTCTTGGTGTATGCACTTCTTGGAGGCAAGGTACTCCATGCCTCAGGCTACCTGATAGGCACAGGATACCAGGTCCTTGGAGGAGAGTTGCTCTGCTGCATTGTGGCTGATATTGTAACAGTACTCCAGGTCAGGAGGCCTCTGGGCCTGCAGGTACTCCTGTATGTTGTCTTTGGAGGCATATTCCATGAGAGTGTACAAAGGACCGTCCTGTGTGCAGGACCCAGCAGGTTGATGCTGTCCTTGTGCTGTCCAATCATCTTCATCATCTCCATTTCTGAGATTAGGTTTGACAGGCCTTTCTCTGTTGCATCTGACTTCAACATCTTCACAGACACTTTAGTCAAATGGTTGGATTTGTTTTTGTCCAGCCCAATGGCCTCCTCCAACACCACCTGCCCAAAGTAGGCCTGTCTTAGGGTTCTGCCTAAACTGCCTACAACCAGCCTGCCTCAAGGCAGTTATGAACTCTAGATTATTCTCAAAAACATTAAACCACAAGCTAAAAGTTCTCTTCACTAGGTCTCTGTCGCAGGTCTAATTTTCTTATCTTTCATCATTTATCTTTTTCCTAATTCTTATTTTCAGGATAGTTTATTTTGCTTCCAGGTGTTTCCCCTGGTTTCTGTATGCTGTTTCATAGGGAAGAGTTATCCTGTCATAAAATTATTTCTTGAGCATTCATTACATCTCTCAGTTAAAATGGGTTCTTTTATGGTATTGATTCATTTGAATTTTCTCAAAATGGGAAGAATTTTCAAAATGGTGTTTTCCTCAAGGTTCAGAGTATGTCTTAGCCTCATCTTTACTCTTTTTGAAGTTCACTTTTCAAATTCTTGTCCCTCTTTTTATCTTTTTAAATTAAAATGTTTTATTTTTACTATTCTTTTATTTGAGTATAGTTGATATTCAGTGTTACATTGGTTTCAGGCTTTCAATATCTTCATACATTATTCTATGATCACTACAAATATAGCCACAATCTGTCACCATATAACACTATTATAATATCATTGACTATATTCTCTACACTATCCCATATCTCTTTTTAAAATCTCTGATATTTATGTTTTCTGTTATTCCAATTTTCGACCATCATTTTACTTGGTTACTTTAATAAAATATGCCTGATTACACACTCTTTGCTGAAAACCATAGCATTTGATTTATAGTAGTCTTCTTCTTCTTCTTCTTTTTTAATTAACATATAATGTATTATTAGCCCCAGGGGTACAGGTCTGTGAACCGCCAGGTTTACACACTTCACAGCACTCACCACAGCACATACCCTCCCCAATGTTCATAACCCCACCACCCTCTCCCTACCCTCCCCACCCCCCCGGCAACTCAGTTTGTTTTGTGAGATTAAGAGTCTCTTATGGTTTGTCTCCCTCCCGATCCCAACTTGTTTCATTTACTCTTTTCCTGTCCCCCATATTGCACTTCCATTTCCTCATATCAGCGAGATCATATGATAGTGTCTTTTTCTGGTTGACTTATTTTGCTAAGCATAATACCCTCTAGTTCCATCCATGTCATTGCAAATGGCAAGATTTCATTTCTTTTGATGGCTGCATAGTATTCCATCATATATATATACCATTCATTTGTTGATGGACATCTAGGTTCTTTCCATAGTTTGGCTATTGTGGATATTTCTGCTATAAACATTTGGTGCACGTGCCCCTTTGGATCATATAGTAGTCTTCTTTACCTCTATCAGAACCCCAGGAAGCTTTATTTATTTATTTACTCACATAAACAGATGATCCAACCCAACGTTTTTTGATGTTCAAATGTATTATAATGTCTTACCGCTTAACACTATGCTTACTGCTCTCTTTCACTGTCTGACTAAATCCTCATCATCACTATGCCATTTAGTCAGAAAGAACATTTGAACTCAGAGTTCTCTCCATATCAGGGAATGAAGACTCCACCCTTCTGTTTGTGCAGGTAAAATAAATGTTGATATTGTCTGTCCTGCACATACTCCATCCTGTTCACCAGAATATTCACCATCAAAATATATACAAAATAAAAACCATACCTCACCACTTCTATTATCACCCAGCATGCTAAAATCACCATCATATGTTCCTGAATTATTGACTTGATTGATAACACCACTTCCACACATACTGCACTCCTTTCTCCCTGCAAATTTATTTTGGTACAGCAACTTAACCTAAAAATCAAGTCAGATGATTTTATTCTGCTGTTGAAAGTCTTTTGGTATCTTCCCCTTTCATATTGAATAAAAACTGAAGGCGTTTCAATGTACTAGAAGGTCACGCATCAATACGTTCTTACCTCTCTCCACCACTATGAACTCCTCATTGGCGTCCTTGCTTTTCCTCAAAAGTAACAGACCAGCTGTTCACACAAAGTCTATATACTTACTTGCTCTGCCTAGAGCAATCTTTTCCTTTAATATGTGTATAAACACCCTCCTTCATTTCCTGGGTCTTTGTGCAAATAACATCTCATAAATGAGATATAACCACCCAACACAAAATAAAATTAACTTTCCTCCCAGCATTCTCCAATGGCTTTTTCCTTTCTTGTATTTCTTTGTAACACTTATCACCATCAACCATCAATCATTATTCTATTACTGGTTTATTTTCTTATTGGAGACAGAGAGAGAGAGAATTGGGAGGGGGCGCAGAGGAAGAAGAAAACACCCCACTGCCTAGAAAGCTTGCTGGGGAGTTATATCCCAGGACCCTGAGATCATGACCCAAGCCAAAGGCAGTCACTCAATGGACTGAGCCACCGAGGTGCCCCTCTATTATTGGCTTATTTCACTATTGTATTTCAAAAGAATGTAAGCTCTTTGTGGTCAGGTATTTTATATGTTTTATTAATTGAAGTATTCTCAGAAAGGTAGCTGGCAGATTGTAAGGGCTCACTAAACTGTATTTTGTTGTTATTATTGGGCTCCTTTGTGGGCTTTACCTCTTACGCTAGAAGTCTATCCTTCAGATGTAAGCAATAAGAATAGAACCCTGCTGCCTGTTCCAATGAGTAAAAAGCCTGTATTAAGTGGATATTTTAAAAGCTAAATGAATGGCTTAATAGTTGTATATAGGGGGAAAGGGAACATATTTTCCACGGTTTAGAAGTGGAGTTCTTTTATAGAGTTCTTGTACAAGACTACACTATTGAACGATAATGGGCAGTTTTACATTCCAATTATACAAACACTTTGGTAATTTATATCCTTTTTTTGTAATTCATGACTGGATCATTTAGGAGCATTATAGCATTTCAACTTTTCCTGTTCAATAAACTTATTGGGGTTGCTACCTTTTTTATTCAAATGGAGAAGCAGTCATGATTTAATTTAATAATGTGTTATTGATTGTGTTGTTTTCTAGGAATGAGTCGCACATGCTAGTTTAAAAGTTTTGTTAAATTCCCAAGTCTGTCACCGATAAAAGCCTTTTGTAGATTAGTAACTTGATCAAAACAGAAAAGTTATGTAACACTAAATTGTTATACTATCTTTGTTTCCATCTTGCATTGTAATAACACCCATCTTAACTCTATTTAAGAAAAGTCATCGCCAGATGGCTTTCTGGCATTGATTGCATGATATGAAATCTAATATAACTAAAAGTTTTTGGTTTTAGTAGCATATATATCAATTTATTAAAATATATGTATTTGAATATAAGGTAAAGTTTTAAATTATTTGGCAATAGTAAACTAAACTTTTTTTTGTAAATTTTTATTTTCTAAAATTTCATTGAGCTCTTTTGCAAAAGAAACAAGTTACAAAAAATTAAGGTTTATTTACCCTAATTCAAAATTATTAGGAATATAATCATAGAGGTTGAAGTATTTAAAATATTGAACCCCAAACATTTTATTAGGTAAATTCGTGAATGCTGAGCATTCACTGTTAAAATATACTAATACTATTGATAGACTGGTAGAAGCCTAAAATCAAATATTTATTAAATATTTATATCCATACCTTTTCATGGCGTGGTAATTCATTTCTGTAGCATTAAATAATATTCCATTGTTTGCATGTACTACACTTTATTTGACCTTTCACCTATAGAAGGATATCTTGGTTGCTTCCAAGCTTTTGTCAGTTATGAATAAAACTACTATAGACATCTTTGTGGGTATAGATTTCATCTTCTTTGGATAAATACCAAGAACTGCTACTGCTGAATCATCTGGCAAGAATCTGTTTAGTTTTGTAAGAAACTGCCAAGTTGTTTTCCATTCTTTATTCTCAATAGACATGGAAGAACATTCCTGTTGCTCCACATCCTCACCAACATTTCGTGTTCTGTTGTCAGTGTTCTGGATTCTGGGTATGTACTGGTGTCTCTTTTTTGTTTTAATTTGCATTTTCCGGATGACATATGATGTGAAGCATCTTTTTATATGCTTATATGCCATCTGTAATATTTTCTTTTGTGAGGTATCGGCTAAGGACTTTGGCTCATTTTTAATCAGGTTTTTCCCCCATTGTTGAGTTTTAAGGGGTCTTTGTGTATTTTTGATTAACAGTCCTTTGCCAGATGTGTATTTTGCAAATTTTTTCTCATAGTCTGTGCTTTGCCTTTTCATTCTCTTGGCATTGTGTTTCACAGAGTAGACATTTTTAAATTCAGTGCTTGTGCTTTTGTAGCTAAAGTTATTTCCAAAACCAAGGTCATTTAAATTTTCTTCTATATTACCTTCTACATTTTTCATGTTTAGGTTTATAATCCAATCTGAGTTAATTCTTGTGAAGAGTGTATATCTGCCTGGATTTATTTTATTTTATTTTATTATTTTATTTTATTTTTATTTTATATTTTTACATTTAGCTTCACCATTACTCCAGAACCATTTGTTTAAAAGATTGTATTTTGCTCTCTTGTATTGCTTTTGCTTTTATATTAAATATAAAATATAATTGATAATATATATTCCGTTCCTTTAATCTAGTCTTTCTGTGGTATTACAATATCTTGCTTACAATTATCGTTATGGTATACTTTTCTTAAGATTTTATTTATTTATTTGATAGAGAGAGAGATCACAAATAGGCAGAGAGACAGACAGAGAGAGAGAGATGAGGAGAAGCAGGCTCCCTGCTGAGCAGAGAGCCCAATGCAGGACTCAATCCCAGGCCCCTGGGATCATGACCTGAGCCTAAGGCAGAGGCTTAACCCACTGAGCCACCCAGGCACCCCATCGTTATGGTAATCTTTGAAGTCAGTCCTCAGTCTTCGTTCTTTTTCAACACTATGTTGACTATTGTGAGTCTTTGCCTCTCCATATAAACTTTAAAATAAGTTTGTTAATAGTAAAAAAAAAAAAAAGAACTTGCTGGAATGCATTAATTGTATAGATAAACTTGGAAACCAGTGATCTCTTGAGCTTAGAAGGAGATAGTCCATGGGCATCAGTTGTTACAGTGGTGCCTCTGGCAGAACCTATTGCAAATCCCTAGGCAAAATGAGACCTCAAGGATCTGAGAGAATGGCTAAGAAGTACTTGATACATCCCTTGGGTATGTTTTATTGAATTTTCCACCTGTCTGAAAGCTGGGGAATCTAGATAAGGGAGGGAAAATTAGTTATGATAAAACATATCAACAAACATCAATAAATTTTTTAAAACTAATTGTCATGGCTCATATACAATATGACCAACAGAGGGACCATCAAAAGGAAAGCATCAGTTATGTTTATTGTGAAATTTTTTATTCAAAATAAAGCAATGAGAGGGGAAGACACAATGAGAAAATTACCATTTTTTAAATGGTAAACTTCTTACAAAATGGATTAGGTTTTATATTCTAAGTAGTATATTGAAAAGTAAAACATTGGGGCGCCTGGGTGGCTCAGTGGTTTGGGCTGCTGCCTTTGGCTCGGGTCATGATCTCAGGGTCCTGGGATCGAGCCCTGCATCGGGCTCTCTGCTCCGCAGGAAGCCTGCTTCTCTCTCTCTCTCTCTCTCTCTCTCTGCCTGCCTCTCTGCCTACTTGTGATCTCTGTCTGTCAAATAAATAAATAAAATCTTTAAAAAAAAGAAAAGAAAAGTAAAACATTAAAAAATAAAATTTTAATTTAAAAAAATTATGTAATTTTTTAAAAACCTTAAAAATAGCAGAACCATTTTTCTTATAACTGGAAAATACATTGTATATATATCTATCAAAAATAACTTGTCGGGCGCCTGGGTGGCTCAGTGGGTTAAGCCGCTGCCTTCAGCTCAGGTCATGATCTCAGGGTCCTGGGATGGAGCCCCACATCGGGCTCTCTGCTCATCGGGGAGCCTGATACCTCCTCTCTATCTCTGCCTGCCTCTCTGCCTACTTGTAATCTCTCTCTGTCAAATCTTTAAAAAAAAATAACTTGTCATGGGGGCGCCTGGGTGGCTCAGTGGGTTAAAGCCTCTGCCTTCGGCTCAGGTCATGATCCCAGGATCCTTGGATTCAGTCCCACATCGGGCTCTCAGCTCAGCAGGGAGCGTGCTTCCTCCTCTCTCTCTGCCTGACCCTGCCTACTTGTGATCTCTGTCAAATAAATAAATAAAATCTCGTATAAAAAATTTTAAAAAAATAACTTGTCATGTCTGGAATCAGGAGCATATGGAAAAAAATAATATCTGAGGACAATACTTCTGCCATGTCTTGTGCCTTGTTAATATTTTTAAACAGCCAGGCAACTTTTAGCTCTATTGAAATACCTGCTATGATACCAGCAGTGCCTTTTGGAGCCCTATGACTATAAAAATTAATTGCAAATATTCAAAATGTTTACTATGGTGTCACTATTTAGGGCCACCCCAAGCATGTTTCAGAAGTAAGCATAACTGTTACTCTTCTGTAAGGCAAAAGGGCATGTTTTCAGGAGTTCCATCTGCTGTACCAGGAGGTGAATCAAGTAATGATTTTTGTCTATAAAATAATTCACTTTTCAATCTAACATTCCTCATTCCACATTATAATAATAAAAAGTAGGAGGAGACTAAAACAAACAAACAACTACAACTACAACAACCAGCTTTTCCTTCAGTGGAAAAGTAAATAGAACCTTATGAGTAGCCTGAAATTTATTTTTAAATATTTTTAAGATAAGCGTTTTTGTTAGAAAACCATATATTTTATATTACTAAGAAATAACAGGCAAAGTTTTAGTAACTTCTAAAAAGTCTAGTTACTTCTATTTATCTATTAACTCATCTCTTTATGAAGTAGAACATGATCACAACTATTGTATCTACCCAAGTTTGTATGCTTTGGTTATTTTATGTTTGCTATTTCCTTTCTTAATTTTTACAATATTTGATACATAATAGTATCTTTAAATCCATCTATGGTTTCACAGAATTTGTTTGAACTTCATAAAAATGTACCATACTTTCGCACTGTCCTTGTTTTACTTCTCTATTAACTTTCCAAGATTTATTCACTTTAGAGTGCGTAGCAATCATTTTTTTTATTCCTCCATAATGCTATGTTTACAAATTTGTACTTATCTGTACTTTTAAAAATATTTTAATTATAAACCATTTCTCATCTCACGTAACACTCATGTTACTTCTACACTTATCAGATATTATGTAACTGAAAACCACAACTCAGCAACAATATAGCACCATTTTTCAAAATTAAATGGCTTACCAGAATTCTTTAATTCTATCCTTTATTTGTATTAGATGACCCTTTATTCTGGTATTTGGCATTGTTCATATGGAGGAAAGCTTATAAGTTGATATTCCATAAATAGAAGGATTTATTATGATTGATTAATTATTTTCATTTAGAAGGCATAGAATATGGTTGATTTAATATTTCTTTCTTACTCTCTGCCTGGAACATAGTGCTATCTATGTAATAGCCACTAAAATATTAAGTTAATTACCTAGACTTTAAACTTCATATGAATAGGAATAACATACAGAACTCTTCTCAGATTGGGACACCTGGGTGGCTCAGTCAGTTAAAAGCCTGAGCCTTTAGCTCAGGTCTTGATCTTAGGGTCCTGGGACTCAGTTCTGCAACAGATTCCCTGCTTAGCCGGGAGTTTGCTTCTCCCTCACCCTGCTGCTCCCCATGCTTGTGCTCTCTCTCACTCTCTCTCTTACAAATAAATAAAATTAAAAAAAATAAATTCTTCTCAGATAGCTAATATAGAATATCGTCTTTGCATTCATCAAAGGGAAAGTGCCATATAATAATGAAATTCAGACTACTTCAAATTCATTTTTTAACCAGTAAGAAAGTACTGGAAACAAGCCAAAAATGTCTTTAATGAATTAAAGAAATAGATTGATTTTCAATATCTTAATGTTTCTAAAATAAATTGCAAGATTTTTATACTAGATATCAGTGTAAATATTCATTATACAAGGATATTCTAAAAATAAACCTGAGAAAACTACTTGACATATATGATGACAAAAACGAGTTTGACAAAAGTCAGTTTGGGTAAAACTTACAACACCTACCACCTGAAACTCTTGTTCTATAATTTAATTATTTTAATTTACAAAAATACAAAAATAATATATCAGAGTAAGTCTATTGATAGCTTTGAAGGTATGCTCTGGTTGTGCACTGTTTACTATTGAAAGGGGAATCAAATATGTGATGCTTATGGTGTGACTATATTAAAATTCAACAAGTTCAGAAGCATACGAGGAATAGAATAAAGACAAAAGATGACCCTTACTTATCCTAAAGATAGACAAGGGTATATATGTGCTAGTTGGGGAGAGAATCCAGTCAGTAGATGGAGGATGTGGTAGTGGAAAAAAAAAGACACAACGTTTTGGTTGAACGTTTAGCACTATATTTAACAAAGTGAAATTGTGTGTTAATAGCCTTGAGTAAAATCCAAAAAATATTTTCAATTCATTGAATATTATTTAGGAAAAACTTGAAAAATACAACTTGATAAGGATTCCAATAAAAGATTCATAAGCAATACAAGTTTCAGAATTTTTAGTATATTTTCCCTAAAAAGCCATTTGATTTAAATTAAAAAGAATTCTATTTACCTGCCACTTAAATAAGAGGAAATTATTTGGTTTTGTAATAAGTCAATAAAATACATTAACATATCTTGAGAAAACAGATATGCACACTAAGTTAAAAATAATAGTGCTTAAGCTGTTCAGCAAAAATTTGCAAAATTCCTTGCCATCAGCTAGCTCTGGAGTTCTGCTGGGTGAGTAAGGCCATGTATGTTACTGCTCAGAGTACTGACGCAAAGCAATTGTCCCCTTCACATCCATTTTTTGCCGTTGATATGTCATGCTATGTTGTTTAGAGATACATAGATGGCCCTACATGAAGGCCTTTTTTTTGTGTGTATATGGGTGACTGTGATTTAACTTTCAAATCAGATGGCTGCTGATTTACAATGATTCAACTTACGATATATTTGGCAATGATGTGAAAGTGAAAGTGATTCAGTAGAAACTGTACTTTGAATCTTGTATTTGGGTCTTTATAAAAAGGGCCAGTGACATGTGGTATGGTGCCGTCTTGTGATGCTGGCAGGGGCAGTGAGCCACAGCTCCCAGTCAGCTAGAAGATTACAGGGGTGAACACCTGATATTCTTACAACCATTCTATATATAACCATTCTTCTTTTTTTGTGTAATATTTAATAAATTGCAGGTGATATTTGATACTTTGTTATAAAATAGGCTTTGCTTAAGATGATTTTGCCCAAATGCAGGCAAATGTAAGTGTTCTGAGTATGTTTAAATAAGCTTAAGGTAAGCTATGATATTTGATAGTTTAGGGGTATTAAATGCATTTTCAATTTTTTATGTGTTTCTCTGTACATAGCCCCGTTGTAAGCTGAGGAACATCTCTATATGTATATGTAGCCTTGGTATGCCTTACATATTATTGGCATGAAACATCTAGAACAGTACATGTGCCATATTATGATTGTCTACAACATCAAACAAGTTTCTTGAAAACTTGTGCCAAAGGGGTTATGTCTTTAAGGATACTTATTTCAGAAGGGTTCTCTCAAACGTAAGATTTTTCAGAAGTTAAGTGAAAATCTGACCAAACTAAACATTTTTCCATTTTCCCTAGTGAGCAAAGATAGCTAAAATCTATCTGCCATTTTCAACACTGTACTCAACGACTGTAATTCTAATTTAAGAACAGATTATGTATATCAAAACCACATGTTGGTCTAAACTTACACAATATTCATAAATCTCACTTAGAGCCTTGGACACTTTTATTTGTTGAGTCTATATGGTACTACGGACATTCATCTTTTTTGACCTCATAGCTTCATGTATGTCTATACTTTTGAAAATACATGCATCATAGTTCCATTGTAAAATGTCTGGGTTATAAAATGTGCTATGCTATCAAAATGGTAATAAGAACATACAAATGACCTGATGTAATGAACTGGACCAGATTGCCAGATATCACATTTCATACCAGAAAGATTCAGTGGTAAGTTTTAAAATGGCCAGCTATACTTCGACTGAAATAACTCATTTAACTTCTTTCTTTGTGTACAGTATTATACATTAGTCAGTATTATAGTAAATAAGTACTTTGGACAGATGTAAAATGCTGTAATAAAAAATGTTTTTCTTCTTTCTTTTAGTCCTTTTTACTTTTAAGACTAGCCATAAATACCATGCCTCCCCCAAAATAATTTGCAATCCAAATTTATTTCTAAATGAATTTATTGCACAGAAAAAAAAAAATATATATATACAATTACAATAGACATGTTCAAAAATAGTTACTCAACAGCTGGGCCCTAAATGTAAGCAGTATAGTTGTTTTGTTTTGTTTTTTTATTTTCTTTAAAAAAAAAAAGAGGTTATGTGAAATATTGGAATTTGATTTCCAGGCCTAGTATTTCAAGACAGTTAACTACACTTACAGTGTCAACAGCCTCTTGTTGGCAGTATGATTTTATTGGCTCCATGGAATAACAGCAAGAATTTACTATTGCTTCTTTCTTTTATGACACACACAGAAAAAAAAAAAATCGACACATTTGCTCAAGACCAACCAGAATTATTTTAACCTATCAAAATTGATGGGAGGCCTTCACTGCCAAAGTCACTGCTGGGTTTTCACAATTCATTGCAGACAATCTGCTACTCTCATTATGATAAAGGAGAGAAGAGTCATAATCAGGGAAGAAAGCTAGATTAATACTTGTAATTATCATTGAATTATTTAGCCTGCTATAGGATTATTATTATTAGTGTCATTTGATAATTTTCTTTCATTTTATTAAACACAACTGTGTGTAATTACCCTACCTAATATTTCTCTGTATTGGCTGACTAGCTAGCAAACATTCATGAAAATATCCGGTAGCCACACATATAAAATGCTGCATTATGATGCTGTTGAATCAGAACATACCACTACCTGATCCTGTAGCTCTTGGAGGATTTGCAAATCAATTAATTCTATGTTTATTGGATTCTTCCCATACAATTAGAAAATTTATACTAGAGTCCATGAACATTATTAGTTTTACCATTTTAAACCGGCAATCACACTTTGATTTTTACAACAAATGCAGAAATATAAACACACACATATGGGTCAGTTTTTCTGTTAGACTGTCTGGACTTCAAAATCCTATTCCTCAAGATAATGCACACCAAAGTTCTGGATTAAACAAGAAATTAGATGGCACCTGAACACTTGGTTTAATATTCTCCAAAGGACTATGCAACCTATTTCTTACATTATGACATTGTTTTACAAAGATCCACACTTTTATAATGTTAGTATTTTTAATAATCAATAAAGTCAATTAATCATGATTAAAAATCAAACATAAAAATTTCAACGTTTTGCTTTTGCCCCCTCTATTTAGAACTTATTTATAGCCTGATAATTCAAAGGTCTCTATGTTTATGAAAATCTGGACAGAAATAGCTCTAAGATCCCATTCAGAACTTGATATTAATCTAAGTCTTTTGGCTCCAGGATAACCTGAGAGCAAAGAGTAGGACAAAGGATTTGAGTACTGTTAGTTTATCTGGGAGATTATCCAAGGTAGAAAAGAATGGGAAAGTGATAACAGTGAAGAAGCAACTTTGTCAAAGAGGTACATTGTTGATATAATTGTTGTTGAAAGAAAATGAAGGCTTGCTTTTACTGAAAGATCCTGAGAAACTTCTTTAAGTTGTCCTCATGAAGACCTGAAAACTGACAATTTTATCTATGGTTCTTATTTCCACTTCACAGAGAGCTGTCCTCAGAGGACATTAACTCTCCTCCTACACTTTTGGGTTGTGTTGGACACATTCTAAAATGAGAGAGAGAACATGAGATGCTATCAGTGTTAAGTAACTGCAATTTCCCATGGAACTATCCACCACAGGTTTGGCTATAATCAGGTGTTGGGCCTTGATATCAGAGGGATTTGAGGCAGTATCATTTTAGGTTAATCATTATATCTGAAATTTCCAAAAACTTCAACTGATGAAACTTTGATTATAAATCTATAAATATAACAATAAATCTACAGTATTCCAATTATTTTCATAGAAATACACAGACAAAGCATCAATTGATTAATATTTAAATGTTACAAAATACTGAACTGAAAGAATTTGGTCATATAGCAACGTGTAAGAAGTAGAACTTAGGTTTAGGTTAGAACTCAGGATGCATTTGAGACTCAGTTAAGAAATTGAATGGAGGGACGCCTGGGTGGCTCAGTGGGTTAAGCCACTGTCTTCGGCTCAGGTCATGATCCCAGGATCCTGGGACCGAGCCCCAAATCGGGCTCTCTGCTCAGCAGGGAGCCTGCTTCCTCCTCTCCCTCTGCCCGCCTCTCTGCCTGCTTGTCAACTCTCTCTGTCAAATAAATTAAAAAATCTTAACAAAAAAAAATTGAATGGATGTCTATCTTATAGGTTTGCTAAAAATCAGTGACTTTGTGTTCACGTGTGGCTATGCAGGAATTTTTAACTTTCTCTAAGAAGTTATTAGATTTGATTATATAATGGCAGTAAAGGATGGGGAAAAGCAAAGTACAAACCCCATAAAGACAAAGACACTGAGTATGAGAAAAGAGTAATAGATAAGAGGAATCAATGCATTTGAGGAAAATGGGAATTGAAATACACAATGATTGTTGATTTTTTTAGATGGAGAACACAAAACTAGCTTGCAAGAAGGAAATAACAGAAGACATGTTGTGATGTGAGACAGAATCCTGGAAAAGGCAGTAACGTGGAATAAAGGAGTAGGGAGAGCATATCAGGTAATTTGGATAGGAAGGAGTTAGGAGGTAATTACTTGATAAATTTTATATGGCCCACTTAAATGCACAGATTTCTCTTCTTTGATTTATATGGAGAACAGGGTGTCCTTTGTCTTCCCTTTCAGAGCACCAGAGGTGTACTCTTTCAGACTGAAAACCTGAAAAGCTCAGGACTCAGTTGCTTAAGCACAGCTGAGAGGACATATTTCAATTAAGATTTACATTTTGCTGTATGTAGTAGACTGTCAAAAGTGGTTTAACCATATTTTTTCATTTAACAAGAAGACTACAGAGAGTGTTTTCTGGTGTTGGTTCAGAGTCTTAAGAAAGTCAAGTGATGGTGCCTGAGTGGCTCAGTGGGTTAAGCCGCTGCCTTCGGCTCGGTTCATGATCTCAGGGTCCTGGGATCTAGTCCCGCATCAGGCTCTCTGCTCAGCAGGGAGCCTGCTTCCTCCTCTCTCTCTCTGCATGCCTCTCTGCCTACTTGTAACCTCTCTCTGTCAAATAAATAAATGAAAATCTTTCAAAAAAAATAAAAATAAAAATAAAAATAAGAAAGTTAAGTGAACTATCTTAGAGGTTTTCATGGCTTTTTATTCACAGTTGCAAAAATTGCTGTTGGGGTTCTCACTATTAAGCCCACATTTCTGGCAGAAAGATAGAGGTAAAAGAGAATGATAGCTTGTACAACTGATACTTTGTCATATGGTTACAATATAACTAGAAAAGAGACAATAAAATATTTGATGTTGTTTTAAGTTTCCTTGTTGTCAATCCCTCAGTGCTTTCTGATATTAAAGGAAAAAGTAGATGGATATTGACCTGGCTACTATCAACACCTGTCAGTCTCTTTTGGATAACCAATATCTCTAATCTCTTCTTCCCAGTAAAAAAAAATAAAATATATTCATAACCCATACTTTGTCATCTCAAGTTACTGCACCAAGATAAAAATACAATGATTTTCAGTTGTCCCAAATGGACAGAATACTCTCCTTATGATATCATGTCTTATAGATAATTGGCTTGCTACCAATATACCCAGATGTGACTGTGGAAGAGACAGGAAAAAATTAATAATATTTATTTATTCCTTGGGTTGACCCTGTTTACACAGATGCATTACTATTAGAAAAGGTTGGTTTGGGACATTGGAATGAATTTACTTAATGGGTATCTATGTAATTGGGTTGGAGAAAATTTTTAATTTCTACAAAAATTATTAGAATTCTATCTTATCCTCTTTTGTTAATTTTCACATGTTAACAAAGACAACGTTTTTGTCTAGCAGACAAGATCTTAAATCCAACAAAACTCAATTTTTTCCTTTTTTTTTTTTAAGTTTGAGAGCCCCATCTTCTCTCATGCTGCTTTAAATACAACTCAAAAAAAAAAAAAGAAGCTAAATGGGGCAGTAAGACCAGACTTTTTATGTTATTTTATTTATCTTATTTTTAATTAAAAAATTAAAGATTGTATTTATTTATTTGAGAGAGAGAGCATGAGTGGGGCAGGGGGAGGTAGATGCAGAGGGAGACTGAGAAGTATACTTCCTAATGAGCAGGAAGCCCGATATGGAGCTCAATCCCAGGATCCTGACTGAGATCATGACCAGAGACAAAGGCAGATACATGTGCAAAATCCCTTTTTTTCTGGGAAACAATACTTTACAAGAGATGTTTGAAAAAGTACTGGGGAATCAACTTTAATCAGAGATACAAAATTTTAATTGACTTTTGTAAAGCTACAGGAATCCAAATGATGGGAATCCCAGCCCGTTTAGGTTGTGGACCACAGAGTATTCTTCTCTGTAATATTTTATTTTCTTCCATGTCTACTAACTCTAGTCCAAGTTCACTGATCTCTTTTTAGATAGTGCACTCGTTTCTCCAAGGGGTTGTTTCTGCGAGTTCTGGGTATGGCACATGGTGGCAAGCCCAAGTCTGCCCTTGGGACCGGTGGCCAAGGAGATGCTGTCCCCTTGGGACCAGAGGCACAGGACAGGCGTGCCTTCTGCCCAGACTCCTTCCTCAGAGGGGAGCACGCGACCCTGCCCTAGTCCCCTCATGTCTCCTTAGCAGCCAGGCTTCCATCTGTCCGCACAGGGAGCGGGTGACACTTGTCTTGCCAGCGGCCTGCTGTTCGTGCCACGGCAGGCTATCCTGCTTCCCGAGCTTTTCCCGACCCCAAGGCCAACGGCTCCTTCTATTCTCAGGGGGCGGCATGCTGCGCCTTCCCCACACGTGGCTTCTCTCTCAGGAAGAGGGGATGCTAGGGAAAAGGGTATTTCGCTCCATGCGGGTATCTTCCACCGAGCTGCAGAGACTAGCTCAGGCAAGCAGCAGCAGCATCCCCAAACCCAACTCTGATTTCCCAAGGAACGCTGTGCTTTCCCAGGGGAGATGCCCAGGCAAAGAGGCTTTCGCTGTATGCGGGTTTCTCCCACTGCGCGACTGGGCTCAGGCAAGCAGCAGCAGCCCGCAGAACATTTCTCAGCGAATGCTGTGCTTTCGCAGAGGCTTTGGCTTGGAGCGAACAGCACTTCGCTGCTGCTTCCTCAGCAAGTCTTTAGTCACGTCAGGGAAGAAGAGCTTTGGGAGAGCTGGTGCCTCTTGGGCCTTGCTTTCCCGGGCTCCATGTTCGCATCCTGGGTTCACCCTGCCGGGCCGAACTAAGCAGACACAGCTACAACCCTCCAGTAGCATGCGTAGCCTAGGATGGCACTCAATGCACCCTACCATCTCCCAGTGTAGACATCACTTGGACTTTTACTCTGGCTCTCAGGCGAATTCGCGGACTAGGCCAATGCTTTCCCCACAGGAAAAGAGAGGTGACAGGATCCCAGCTCACCACCCATGCACTGAATAGGGAGCTTTGGGGGACTGTCCCCAGTCCTTCCCCTTAAACCCTGTGCCTCCTCCAAGCTTCCACATCCTGGAGGAAGACGGCATCTGACTCCCCATTATTTCAGGGAGCTGTTTCTGCGAGTTCAGGGTAGGCGCCTCGTGGCTAGAGCATGTCTGCCCCAGGGACAGGTGGCCAAGGAGCTGCTATCTCTTTCGGCCCTGAGGCTCAGGACAGGCATGCTTTCTGCCCAGACTCCATCTTAAGAGTGGAGCACTCGCCCTGCCCTACTCATCCCCTCCTCTCTCCTTAGCAGCCAGGCTTCACTCTCTCTGCACAGGGAGCGGGTGACACTTGTATTGCCACCGGCCGCTGTGCCTGCCAGGGCCAGCTCTCCTGCTTCGCAACCGTTTACAGACCAGAAGGCCAACAGCTCCTGCTCTTCTCCCTGGGCAGCGTGCTGCACCTTCCACAGATGCTCCTGGGGAGCGCAGTGAAAGACGTGTCCCTTTCCTTAAGGCTCTTTCCAGAGGCGCAACCGCACTTCTCTCTCAGGCAGAGGGGATGCCCAGGAAAAGAGGATTTCGCTCCATGCGGGTTTATTACACCATGATGTGCAGACCAGCTCAGGCAAACAGGAGCATCCCTCAGACTGGACTCTGATTTCCCAAAGAATGCTGTGCTTTCCCAGAGGGGATGCCGGACAGAGAGGCTTTCGCTCTATGCGTGTTTCTCCCATCCTGCTATGAATATTAGGCTAAGGCAAGCAGCAACAGCAGCCCACAGAACCGACTCTGATTTCCCAGCGACTGCTATGCTTTTGCAGAGGTTTTCAGCTTGGCATGAACCGCACTTCACTGCTGCTTCCTCAGCAAGAATTTGGGTTTTCGCTCTGTCGCGGCAGGGAAGAGCCGCGGGAGAGCTGGTGCCTCTTGGCACTTGCTTTCCCGGGCTCCAAGTTCACGCCCAGGGTTCACCTTGCTAAGCCGATCTAAGCAGACACAGTCACAACCCTGCAGTTGCGTGCGTGGCCTAGCATGGCACTCTATGCCTATTACCATCTCCTGGGGTAGGTAAGGCTTTGCCTTTTGTCCGGTGCTCAGGCAGACTCGGGGTCTAGTCCAGTCCTTCACCACAGGGGAGAGGAGGCAACAGGATCACTGCACACGACCCGTGCACTGGGATGGGGAACTGTGGGGGACTGTCTCCACTCCTTCCCTGGCACACGCCCTGCCACCCAATTCCCTGCCACATCTTGGTGGAAGATGGCATCTGACTGCCCATTTCTCCATGGGGCTGTTTCTGCGAATTCCGGGATGGCACCTGGTGGCACGCGCAAGTCTGCCCTTGGGACACCGGCCAAAGAGATGCTGTCCCCTTGGGACCAGAGGCACAGGACAGGCGTGCCTTCTGCCCAGACTCCTGCCTTAACGTGGCGCACGTGACCCTGCCCTAGACGTCCCCTCATGTCTCCTTAGCAGCCAGGCTTCCATCTCTCCACACAGGGAGCGGGTGACACTTGTCTTGCCAGCGGCCTGCTGTTCGTGCCACGGCAGGCTATCCTGCTTCCCGAGCATTTCCCGACCCCAAGGCCAACGGCTCCTTCTCTTCTCCGGGGGCGGCATGCTGCGCCTTCCCCACACATGGCTTCTCTCTCAGGCAGAGGGGATGCTAGGGCAAAGGGTATTTCGCTCCATGCGGGTATCTTCCACTGAGCTGCAGAGACTAGCCCAGGCAAGCAGCATCAGCATCCCTAAACCCAACTCTGATTTCCCAAGGAACGCTGTGCTTTCCCAGGGGAGATGCCCAGGCAAGGAGGCTTTCGCTGTATGCGGGTTTCTCCCACCGTGAGACTGGGCTCAGGCAAGCCGCAGCAGCCCGCAGAACATTTCTCAGCGAATGCTGTGTTTTCGCAGAGGCTTTGGCTTGGAGCGAACAGCACTTCTCTGCTGCTTCCTCAGCAAGGCTTCTTTCGTGTCAGGGAAGTAGAGCTTCGGGAGAGTTGGTGTCTCTTGTGCCTTGCTTTCGGGGGTGCCATGTTCACCTCTCCTTGGGCCCAGAGGCTCAGGAAAGGCATGCTTTCTGCCCAGAGTCCTTCTTAAGAGAGGAGCACGCGCCCTGCCCACCTCATCCCCTCCTGTCTAAAAAAGTTTTCAAATTTATATCTAGATAGATAGATAGATAGATAAGTACATGATAGATAGACAGATATCCCAGAACCTGCAATGCTAGGCTAAGACCAGGCTTCAAAGGGCTTTTCTATGCTCTACTAAATACTTTAAACCATTCATTATATCATAGCTCAGTGTTCAAATCTCCATTTGTTTCCTCAGTTTCCTAATATTTATCTTAAGGTGACCTGATCCAGACTTTTGATCACCTTTCTCTAAATATTTCTTTTTTAACAAAGTCCTTTTGAACACTCAGAGACTAAAACTTAGAAAAATACTCTGATTTTTATCTCACTAGAATGGAAAATATATAGTTACCCATTAACTAATGATATCCATGTCTACATTAGATCCATGACATTTTTAATTCTTGGGAGCTTTTGGCGAAATGAATTTTTTACGCTTCCTTTAAGTGAAGCTTTAAGCCATCGCCACATGAATAAAATTAAAGAACTAAATGAAAACAAGCCAAGTATTTACAGAGTAATAGAATGTGCAGTGGAAAGAGTACAATTCTGAAATCATGAAGCCTAAATTAGTGTGATGCATCTTTATCAGCCATGTAATCATAAACCAGTTATCTAAATGTGTTAGCCTCAGTTTTGTCACCCATGAAATGGTGATGATAATACTTATTATGCAGAGTTGTTGTGTGGATGTAATGAAGCATGGAGCATGAGAGTCTCTTATTCCATGCTAAAATGATAGCTATTTTTATACTTATAATAATTCTAATAATAGTAATTAAATTGTTCAAAATGATAATATTCATTTATATTGAGGTATTGTATTGACTATTCATAGACACATTTACCAAAATAAATTTCATTTTACTTTACCCCCTCTGAGGATATATATTCCTTAATTCAATATGCATCTCATTATGAATAATAATTATCATAATAAATATGCTGATTTTTCTTCTATTTATTTTTAGGGAAGTGTCCTTTACTGTTGAACATAAAGAAACTTAAGCAAGTCTGTCTTATTCAAAATTTGCATGCTGCTTTCTTATGAAACTAGATTATAGAGTTGTATGAAATAAATTCATGCAGTTAAGACATTTATGTTTGGAAAAATGGGTGGTCAGTTTAGTATTTCAAAAGAAGATTTTAAATTTAAACCTTAAAACTGAGCTCTTTCAGCCTTATTTATAGACCATCCTTCATGCTTCATAAGTATTCCTTCATTGTAAACTAACTAATAGTGTTTGTCACAGTGTATATAACTAAAATGGATGTTGTATATCATTATTTCAGAGTTAGTTGCAGTTTCTACTTCCTTAATTCCTTTTTTGAAAAATAGATTAATTCTACAAAAAGTTTTTTCCAGCTTTATTGAAAAATAATTGACATATTGTAATTTGTAAATTTAAGAAATGATTTCTTATAACACTGCAAACATTTAACATTGCGTAAATTTTGTACAATTTGATAAATTGGCATACATCTGTATTGCAATATAATCTACATAAAAATGTTAATACATCTACTATCTCATATAGTTGCCACTGTTTTTTATGCATGTATGGTAAGGAATTTTAAGATCTACTCTCTTAGCAACTTTTATGTATATAGTACAGTAGAGATGAACTTCAGAGGTCTTGTGGGATTTGTTCCAGACTGCCTCAATAAAGCGATTATCTCAATTAACTAAGTCAAATCATTATTATTTTTTTTGGTTTCCCAGTGCAAATAAAAATTATGTTTCCCAGTGCATATAAAAAATAAACACTATACTGTACTGTTCAAAAGCATTATGTCTTTAAGGAAAAACAATGTATATACATTAAGTAAATTAGTTCTGAGATTTCAGTGGGTCATAATTACTGATCACAGATCACCATAACAAATACAATAATAATGAAAAAACTTGAAATATTGCAAGAATTACCAACATGTGACAGAGAGACACAAAATGAACAAATGTTTAGAAAAATGGTGGCAGCAGACCTATTTTATACAAGATTGCTATAAACTTTCAACTTGTAAGAATGTGATATATGCAAAGTTTAATAAAGGGAAGCACAATAAAAAAGTATGTATATATTATTAACTATGATCCTCATGCTGTACATTAGATCCCCAGAACTTTGTCATATTATAGTTGCAAGTTTGTACCCTTTGACCACCTTATTCCACCCCAGGTTCACCTCTTGTCAACTCAACTCTAAGTTTCCATTAGTTTGCTTTTCCTTCAGATTCTGTATGTAAGGGATAGCATAATACATAAATTAAAAAAAATATGTAAAATCTTTGAAATATTTCAATTAGTATAATACCTTCAAGATCCATCCATGCTGTTGTAAATGGCAGTATTTCTTAATTTTTCATGGTTAAGTAGTATTCCATAGTATATATTTACCATACTTTTTTATTCATTCATCCATTAATGGATACTGAAGTTATTTCCATCTCTTGCTTAGAGTTAATTTTATAATGAACATAAGAGTGCAGATATGTCTTTGAATAGTGACTTCGTTTCCTTTAGATATATACCTAGAGGTGGGATTACTGAATCATATGGTAATTTTACTTTTAATAATATGAATAATCTCCATACTGTTTTCCATACAAATTTATATCCCTATCACAGTGCATAAGTTCCGCATTTTACCCAATATTTACCAAAATTTGTTAGTTTCAATTTTTTGGTAGTATATATTCTAATAGGTAGTAATATCTTGCTGTGTTTTTCAGAGGTAAACAACAACAACAACAACAACATAATGACTTTGCCCTGAGTTTTTTTTTTTTAAGATTTTATTTATTTAAAAGAAGTTGCTGCTGCTGAGGTCAAAGAGGTTGCTACCTGTTCTCTCCTCAAGGATTTTGATGGATTCCTTTCTCACATTATGCTTCTTCATCCATTTCCAGTCTATTTTCATGTATGGTGTAAGGAAAAGGTCCAACTTCATTTTTCTGCATGTGGCTGTTCAATTTTCCCAACACCATTTTTTGAAGAGGCTGTCTCTTTTCCATAGGACATTCCTTCCTGCTTTGTTGAAGATTAGTTGACCATAGAGTTGAGGGTGTATTTCTGGGCTCTCTATTCTGTTCCATTGATCTATGTCTGTTTTGGGGACAGTTCCCTACTATCTTGATGATGACAACTTTGTAATAGAGCTTAAAGTCTGGAATTGTGATGCCAACAACTTTGGCTTTCTTTTTCAATATTCCTCTGGCTATTCGAGATATTTTCTGGTTCCATATATATTTTAGGATGATTTATCCCATTTCTTTGAAAAAAATGGATGGGATTTTGATAGGGATTGCATTAAATGTGTAGATTGCTTTAGGTAGCATAGACATTTTCACAATATTTGTTCTTCCAATACAGGAGCATAGAACATTTTTCCATTTCTTTCTGTCTTCTTCAATTTCTTTCATGAATACTTTAGAGTTTTCTGAGTATAGATTCTTTGTCTCTTTGGTTAGGTTTATTCCTAGGTATCTTAGGGTTTTGAGTGCAATTGTAAAAGGGATTCACTCCTTAATTTCTATTTCTTCAGTCTTGTTGGTATAAAAAAAATGCAACCAATTTCTGTTCATTGATTTATATCCTGACAGTTCACAGAATTCCTATACAAGTTATAGCAGATTTGGAGTGGAGTCCTTTAAGCTTTCCACATACAGTGTCATATCGTCTGCAAACAGGGATAGTTTGACTTCTCTTTTGCCAATTTGGCAAAATTTGGATGCCTTTAATTTCTTTTTGTTGTCTGATTGCTGAGGCTAGGACTTCTAGTACGATGTTGAATAGCAGTGGTGATAACGGACATCCCTGCCGTGTTCCTGACCTCAGCGGAAAAGTATTCAGTTTTTCTCCATTGAGAATGATATTTGCAGTGGGTTTTTCATAGATGGCTTTGATAATATTGATAATATGTGCCCTCTATCCCTACACTTTGAAGAGTTTTAATCAGGAAGGGACACTGCACTTTGCCAAATGCTTTTTCAGCATCTATGGAGAGTATCATATGGTTCTTGTTCTTTCTTTTATTAATGTGTTGTATCACATTGATTGATTTGCAGATGTTGAACCAACCTTGTAGCCCTGGAATAAATCCCACTTGGTCGTGGTGAATAATCCTTTTAATGTACTGTTGAATCTTATTGGCTAGTATTTTGGTGAGAATTTTTGCATCCGTGTTCATCAAGGATATTGGTCTGTAGTTCTCTTTTTTGATGGGATCCTTGTCTGGTTTTGGGATCAAGGTGATGCTGGCCTCAGAAAAAAAGAGTTTGGAAGTTTTCCTTCCATTTCTATTTTTTTGGAACAGTATCAGGAGAATAGGAATTAATTCTTCTTTAAAAGTTTGGTAGGATTCCCCTGGGAAGCCATCTGGCCCGGGGCTTTTGTTTGTTTTGAGATTTTTGATGACTGATTCAATCTCCATACTGGTTATGGGTCTGTTCAGGTTTTCTATTTCTTCCTGGTTCAGTTGTGGTAGTTTATATGTCTCTAGGAATGTATCCATTTCTTCCCGATTGTTGAATTTGTTGGCGTAGAGTTGCTCATAGCATGTTCTTATAATTGTTTGTATTTCTTTGCTGTTGGTTGTGATCTCTCCTCTCTCATTCATGATTTTATTTATTTGGGTCCTTTCTCTTTCTTTATCAATCTTATTAATTCTTTCAAAGAACCAGCTCCTAGTTTCGTTGATTTGTTCTATTGGTTTTTTGTTTTGTTTTGTTTTGTTTGTGTGTTTTTTTGTTCGTTTGTTTCTATTTCATTGATTTCTGCTCTGATCTTTATTATTCCTCTTCTCCTGCTGGGTTTAGGCTTTCTTTGTTGTTCTCTGACCCCTTTAGGTGTAGGGTTATGTTTTGTATTTGATATCTTTCTTGATTCTTGAGAAAGGCTCGTACAGCTTTATATTTTCCTCTCAGCACAGATTTTGAACACTTTTGTTTTCATTATCATTTGTTTCTATGAATTTTTTTCAATTCTTCTTTAATTTCCTGGTTGACCAATTCATTTTTTAGAAGAATGCTGTTTAGTCTCCATGTATTTGTGTTCTTTCCAAATTTCCTCTTGTGATTGAGTTCTAGTTTCAGAGCATTGTGGTCTGAGAATATGCAGGGGATGATCCCAATCTTTTGATAATGGTTGAGATCTGATTTATGACCCAGGATGTGGTCTATTCTGGAGAATGTTCCATGTGCACTAGAGAAGAATGTGTATTCTGTTATTTTGGGATGGAATGTGTTGAATATACCTTTGATGTCCATCTTGTCCAGTGTGTCATTTAAGGCCTTTTTCCTTGTTGATCTGTTGCTTGGATGATCTGTCCATTTCAATGAGGGGAGCGTTAAATTCCCCTACTATTATTTTATTATTGTCGATGTGTTTCTTTGATTTTGTTATTAATTGGTTTATATAGTTGGCTGCTCCCATGTTCAGGACATAGATATTTAAAATTGTTAGGTCTTCTTGTTGGACAGACCCTTTGAGTATGATATAGTGTCCTTCCTCATCACTTATTATAGTCTTTGGCTTAAAATATAATTGATCTGATATAAGGATTGCCACCCCAGCTTTCTTCTGATGTCCATTAGCATGGTAAATTGTTTTCCACACCCTCTCTTTAAATCTGGGGGTGTCTTCGGGTCTATGATGAGTTTCTTGGGCAGCATATTGATGGGTTTTGCTTTTTATCCATTCTGATACCCTGTGTCTTTTGATTGGTGCATTTAGGCCATTTACATTCAGGGTAACTATTGAGAGATATGAATTTAGTGGCATTGTATTGCCTATAATGTGACTGCTACTGTATATTGTTTCTGTTCCTTTCTGATCTACTACTTTTAGGCTCTCTCTTTGCTTAGAGGACCCCTTTCAATATTTCCTGGAGAGTTGGTTTGGTGTTTGCAAATTCTTTCAGCTTTTGTTTGTCCTGGTAGCTTTTTAATCTCTCCTTCTATTTTCAATGATAGCCTAGCTGGATATAGTATTCCTGGCTGCATGTTTTCCTCATTTAACACTGAATATATCATGCCAGTTCTTTCTGGTATGCCAGGTCTCTGTGGATAAGTCTGCTGCCAATCAAATGTTTTTACTGTTGTACAATACAGACTTCTTTTCCCAGGCTGCTTTCAGGATTTTCTCTTTGTTGTTAACAGTTGTAAATTTTACTATCAGGTTACGGGGTGTGGACCTATTTTTATTGATTTTGAGGGTCATTCTTTGCATCTCCTGGATTTTGATGTTTGTTCCCTTTGCCATATTAAGGAAATTCTCTACAAAATTCTCTCCAATATACCTTCTGCTCCCCTCTCTCTTTCTTCTTCTTCAGGGATCCCAATTATTCTAATGTTGTGTCATCTTATGGGTTCACTTATCTCTCAAATTCTCTCTTCGTGGTCCAGTATTTGTTTGTCTCTCTTATGCTCAGCTTCTTTATTCTCCATCATTTGGTCTTCCATATCACTAATTCTTTTGCCTCATTTATCCTAGCAGTAAGAACTTCCATTTTTTATTGCACCCCATTAACAGCTCTTTGGATTTCAACTTGGTTAGGCTTTAGTTCTTTTATTTCTCCAGAAAGGGCTTTTATCTCTCTGGAGAGGGTTTCTCTAATAACTTCCATGCCTTTTTCGAGCCCAGCTAGAACCTTGAGAGTTGTCATTCTAAACTCTAGTTCTATCATATTACCAATGTCTGTTTTGATTAGGTCCCTAGCCTTTGGTACTGCCTCTTGTTCTTTTTCTTGTGGTGAGTTTTTCCACCTTGTCATTTTGAGCAGATAAGAATACATAAAGGAGCAAATAAAATGCTAATAAGGTGGTAGAGACCCCAGGAAAATGTGCTTTAACAAAATCAGAAGAGACCCAAGTTGTGGGAGAACGAAAGGGGATAAAAAAGAAGTTCAAGGGGGAAAAAAGGTTTAAAAAAAAGAAAAAAAGGAAATAATATTAAAAAAGAAAATATATATATATATACTAGACTTGTGACTAGAACAGGGTCATTCACTTAATTTTGGGAGTATTTGGGTCTCTTAGAAGAAACTACCTCCCAAGATTTTAAAGGATGAAAAACATATAAGGGTAGGCACAATGAAGGGATGGAATAAACCTATAAAAATGAGGAAAAAAGGGACACCAGGGTGGCTCAGTTGGTTAAGCAGCTACCTTCGGCTCAGGTCATGATCTCAGCGTCCTGGGATCGAGTCCCACATCGGGCTCCTTGCTCGGCAGGGCGCCTGCTTCTCCCTCTGCCTCTGCCTGCCATTCTGTCTGCCTGTGCTCACTCTCTCCCCCCCCTCTCTGATAAATAAATAAAATCTTTAAAAAATGATAAATAAATTTAATTTCTAAAAAATAAGTTGATAGAGCAAGTTGGTTGGGACAATAAAGAAAAATAAACTGGAGTGAATTTGCTCAGGCTGGACACTAGAACAATCTTGGAGATAGATTTAGGGTATATTTTGTTCTATTAGGAGAAGTTATACCCCAAATTTTTTAAAAGAAAAAACCCTATGTGTAAAAAAATATATAGTTAGGTACAATGGAGGATAAAATATGACTATAAAAATGAAGGTTCAAAATAGATTATTATTTTTTGTAAGGTATTTTAAAAATAAACTAGTTAAAAATCATTAAAAGAGGAAAGTGTAAAAGTTTAAAAAAATTAGCAGAAGAAAAAAGAAAAAAAATATATAACTGCAAGACTAATGAATCATTGGGAGAAAGCCACGAATTCCTTGTTTTGCTTTCTCCTCCTCTGGAATTCCACTGTTCTCCTTACTAAGTGAAGTTGATCTTGGCTGGGTTTCTTGTTGGTCTTCTGGCAAGGGGCCTGTTGTATTGATTCTCAAGTGTCTTTGCCCGAGATGGATTTGTCCTGCCCTTACCTGGGGTAAGGCTAAGTAATCCGGGAGCTTTTGTTCCCTGAAGGCTTTCCGTAGAGTTCTGGATGATAGAATGATAATGGCGGTCTCACAATCCTGCCCAGAGTAGTGGAGAGCTCAAGGCCCCGCTCCTCAGTGCACCCTTAGAGAAAAGTGCTTAATCACTCCCATCTTCCCAGCCTCTGGCCATGCTTGGAGAAAAGCGCTCTGTCACTCTTACTTGGAGAAAAGTCCTTGGTCATTCTCATCTCCCTGGCCTCTGGCCATGCTTGGAGAAAAGAGCTCAATTACTCCCGTCTCCCTGGCCCTTGGCCATGCTCCAAGCTCATCCTGCCTATGCCTGGTTCAAAGTAACCCTGGGTTGAGAGCTCACTCTTCAGCTTTGTTTCTGTAGCCGGCTTCCCCACTCTAATACCTGTGAGTTCTGTGACACTCAGATACCCCTGGTCCTTCTGTGACCCTGAGGGACCTGGGTCTATGCTGAGCCCACTTGGGCTTCACTCTGGTTTAGCCTCTGGGGTGATATCCCTCAGTGGATCAAACTTTTAAAAAGTCCTGATTTTGTGCTCCGTTGCTCCACCGCTTGCCGGGAGCTGCACCCACCCCCCCGTGGTCTACCTTCCTGTTCTTCGGGTTCACTTTTCTGCCGGCTCTACCTTTCAGAAAGTGATCAATTTTCTGTTTCTAGAATTGTTGCTCTCCTTCTCTTTGATCTCCCATTGGATTTGTAGGTGTTTGCAATGGTTAGATAAGCTATCTAGCTGATCTCCTGCTACCTGATGTCGTCTCAGCCTGCTACTTCTCCACCATCTTGAATCCTTCCACGGAATATGTGGTTTTTATTATGTTGATGTGTATTCTTTCTGTACCCAGTTTGGTGAGTATTTTTATTATGAAAGGGTGTGTTGAATTTTGTCAAATGCCTTTTCTGCATATATTGAGTTGATCATATGAGTTTTTATTGATCATTCTATTAATATAATGCATCACATTTACTGATATGTGCTGGTGAATTCAGTTTTGTAGCATTTTGTAGAGAATTTTTACATTTTTATTTATCAGGAATATTATCCAGTAGTTCTTTTTGTTGCTGCTTTGTTTTTGTTTGTTTGTTTGTTTGTTTGTTTGTTTTTGTTTTGTTTTGTTTTGCTTTTGTAGTGCTCCTGTCTGGTTTTGATATCAAGATAATGCCGGCTTGTAAAATGTAGCTCGGAGTATTTCAACCTCTTCAACTCTTTGGGAAGGGTTTTAAAAGTATTTGTATTATTTTGCCTTAAAATGTTTGGTAGAATTCACTGTGGAAATCATCTGATCTGGACTTTTATTTGTTAGAAGGTTTTTATTACGGATTCAATCTCCTTACCCCTTATTGGTCTGTTCACATTTTTATGTCCTTATGATTCAGTCTTGATAGGTTGTATGTGCCTAGGAATTTGTCCATTTCCTCTAGGCTTTTGATTCGCTGGCATTTAACTGTCTTTTATCCTTTATATTTCTGTGGTATCTGTTATAATGTCTCCTTTTTCATTTCCGATTTTATTGAATCTTCTCTCTTTTTTCTGAGTTAGTCTAGCTGTCTTTTTTTTAATTTTTTATTTTTTATAAACATATATTTTTATCCCCAGGGGTACAGGTCTGTGAATCACCAGGTTTACACACTTCACAGCACTCACCAAAGCACATACCCCTCCCCAATGTCCATAATCCCACCCCCTTCTCTCAAACCCCCTCCCCCCAGAAACCCTCAGTTTGTTTTGTGAGATTAAGAGTCACTTATGGTTTGTCTCCCTCCCAATCCCATCCTGTTTCATTTACTCTTCTCCTACCCACTTAAGCCCCCATGTTGCATCACCACTTCCTAATATCAGGGAGATCATATGATAGTTGTCTTTCTCTGCTTGACTTATTTCACTAAGCATGATACGCTCTAGTTCCATCCATGTTGTCGCAAATGGCAAGATTTCATTTCTTTTGATGGATGCATAGTATTCCATTGTGTATATATACCACACCTTCTTGATCCATTCATCTGTTGATGGACATCTAGGTTCTTTCCATAGTTTGGCTATTGTGGACATTGCTTCTATAAACATTCGGGTGCACGTGCCCCTTTGGATCACTACGTTTGTATCTTTAGGGTAAATACCCAGTAGTGCAATTGCTGGGTCATAGGGCAGTTCTATTTTCAACATTTTGAGGAACCTCTATGCTGTTTTCCAGAGAGGTTGCACCAGCTTGCATTTCCACCAACAGTGGAGGAGGGTTCCCCTTTCTCTGCATCCTCGCCAGCATCTGTCATTTCCTGACTTGTTGATTTTAGCCATTCTGACTGGTGTGAGGTGATATCTCATTGTGGTTTTGATTTGTATTTCCCTGATGCCGAGTGATATGGAGCACTTTTTCATGTGTCTGTTGGCCATCTGGATGTCTTCTTTGCAGAAATGTCTGTTCATGTCCTCTGCCCATTTCTTGATTGGATTATTTGTTCTTTGGGTGTTGAGTTTGCTAAGTTCTTTATAGATTTTGGACACTAGTCCTTTATCTGATATGTCGTTTGCAAATATCTTCTTCCATTCTGTCAGTTGTCTTTTGATTTTGTTAACTGTTTCCTTTGCTGTGCAAAAGCTTTTGATCTTGATGAAATCACAATAGTTCATTTTTGCCCTTGCTTCCCTTGCCTTTGGCATTGTTCCTAGGAAGATGTTGCTGCGGCTGAGGTCGAAGAGGCTGCTGCCTGTGTTCTCCTCAGGGATTTTGATGGATTCCTTTAACACACTAAGGTCCTTCACCCATTTTGAGTCTATTTTTGTGTGTGGTGTAAAGAAAGGGTCCAATTTCATTTTTCTTCATGTGGCTGTCCAATTTTCCCAGCACCATTTATTGAAGAGGCTGTCTTTTTTCCATTGGACATTCTTTCCTGCTTTGTCGAAAAGTAGAGTTGAGGGTCTATTTCTGGGCTCTCTATTCTGTTCCATTGATCTATGTGTCTGTTTATGTGCCAGTACCATGCTGTCTTGATGATGACAGCTTTGTAATAGAGCTTGAAGTCCGGAATTGTGATGCCACCCACGTTGGCTTTCTTTTTCAATATCCCTTTGGCTATTCGAGGTCTTTTCTGGTTCCATATAAATTTTAGAATTATTTGTTCCATTTCTTTGAAAAAGATGAATGGTACTTTGATAGGAATTGCATTAAATGTGTAGATTGCTTTAGATAGCATAGACATTTTCACAATATTTATTCTTCCAATCCAGGAGCATGGCACATTTTTCCATTTCTTTGTGTCTTCCTCAATTTCTTTCATGAGTACTTTATAGTTTTCTGAGTATAGATTCTGTGCGTCTTTGGTTAGGTTTATTCCTAGGTATCTTATGGTTTTGGCTGCAATTGTAAATGGGATTGACTCCTTAATTTCTCTTTCTTCTGTCTTGCTGTTGGTGTAGAGAAATGCAACTGATTTCTGTGCATTGATTTTATATCCTGACACTTTACTGAATTCCTGTATAAGTTCTAGCAGTTTTGGAGTGGAGTCTTTTGGGTTTTCCACATATAGTATCATATCATCTGCGAAGAGTGATAATTTGACTTCTTCTTTGCCGATTTGGATGCCTTTAATTTCCTTCTGTTGTCTGATTGCTGAGGCTAGGACCTCTAGTACTATGTTGAATAGCAGTGGTGATAATGGACATCCCTGCCATGTTTCTGACCTTAGCGGAAAAGCTTTCAGTTTTTTCCATTGAGAATATTTGCGGTGGGTTTTTCATAGATGGCTTTGATGATATTGAGGTATGTGCCCTCTATCCCTACACTTTGAAGAGTTTTGATCAGGAAGGGATGATGTACTTTGTCAAATGCTTTTTCAGCATCTATGGAGAGTATCATATGGTTCTTGTTCTTTCTTTTATTGATGTGTTGTATCACATTGACTAATTTGCGGATGTTGAACCAACCTTGCAGCCCTGGAATAAATCCCACTTGATCGTGGTGAATAATCCTTTTAATGTACTGTTGAATCCTATTGGCTAGTATTTTGTTGAGTATTTTTGCATCTGTGTTCATCAAGGATATTGGTCTATAGCTCTCTTTTTTGGTGGGATCCTTGTCTGGTTTTGGGATAAAGGTGATGCTGGCCTCATAAAATGAGTTTGGAAGTTTTCCTTCCATTTCTATTTTTTGGAACCGTTTCAGGAGAATAGGAATTAGTTCTTCTTTAAATGTTTGGTAGAATTCCCCCAGGAAGCCGTCTGGCCCTGGGCTTTTGTTTGTTTGGAGATTTTTAATGACTGTTTCAATCTCCTTACAGGTTATTGGTCTGTTCAGGTTTTCTATTTCTTCCTGGTTCAGTTGTGGTAGTTTATATGTTTCTAGAATGCATCCATTTCTTCCAGATTGTCAAATTTATTGCCGTAGAGTTGCTCATAGTATGTTCTTATAATAGTTTGTATTTCTTTGGTGTTAGTTGTGATCTCTCCTCTTTCATTCATGATTTCATTTATTTGGGTCCTTTCTCTTTTCTTTTTGATAAGTCGGGCCAGGGGTTTATCAATTTTATTAATTCTTTCAAAGAACCAGCTCCTACTTTCGTTGATTTGTTCTATTGTTTTTTTGGTTTCTATTTCATTGATTTCTGCTCTGATCTTTATGATATCTCTTCTCCTGCTGGGCTTAGGGTTTCTTTCTTGTTCTTTCTCCAGCTCTTTTAGGTGTAGGGTTAGGTTGTGTACCTGAGACCTTTCTTGTTTCTTGAGAAAGGCTTGTACCGCTATATATTTTCCTCTCAAGACTGCCTTTGTTGTGTCCCACAGATTTTGAACCGTTGTATTTTCATTATCATTTGTTTCCATGATTTTTTTCAATTCTTCTTTAATCTCCCGGTTGACCCATTCATTCTTTAGAAGGATGCTCTTTAGTCTCCATGTATTTGGGTTCTTTTCAAACTTCCTTTTGTGGTTGAGTTCTAGCTTTAGAGCATTGTGGTCTGAAAATATGCAGGGAATGATCTCAATCTTTTGATAACGGTTGAGTCCTTATTTAGGACCAAGGATGTGATCTATTCTGGATAGCTGTCTTTTTTTTTTTATTTACCATTACCAAGTTTAATTTTATTTACCATTTAAAAAAGACTTTCTAGTTTTTTAATTCTATATTTCATTTATTTCTGCCCTAATTTTTATTTTTTCCTTCCTTTTGCTACTTTTAAGTTTACTTTGTTCTTTTTGTATTTTTTTGAACTTTTATATTAAGTTCTTTATTTGAAATATTTTTATATACATTTATAGCTATAAAATTTCCTTTTATAACTGCCTTGCTGCTTCTCATAATTTTTTGGTATATATTTTTTAATTTTACTCAAGATGTATTTTTATTCCCACTTTGTCTTCTTTTTTTGATTTTTTGTTTGTTTAAAAATGTGTATGTCTGTGTATTTGTAAATTTTCCAAATTTCCTTCTGTATTGATTTCTAGTTTCATATTATTTTGGCTGGAAATATACTTGATATGCTTTCTATATTATTGATTTTAGGGGGACTCTTGTTTTGCGGTTTAAAATGTGATCTATCCTAGAAAATTTTCCACATGTGTTTGAGAAAAATATTTATTATACTATTGGATGGAATATCCTGTAAATATGTTAGGTTCATTTGACATAGTTCTTGTTTGTTTGTTTGTTTTGTTTGTTTGTTTGAGAGAGAGCAGGGCAGAGAGAATGAGCAAGGGGCAAGCGCAGAGACAGAGTGAGAAGACCCCCTCCTGAGCAGGGAGCCCAATGTGGGACTCTATCTCAGGACCCTGGGATCACGACCTGAGCCAAAGGCAAAGGCTTAACTGACTGAGCCACCCAGTTGTCCAGGCATAGTGTCTAAATTCACTATTTTCTTATTGATTTTCTGTCTGGATGATCTATCCATAGGTAAGAGTGGGGTATTATTGTCCCCAGATATTATTGTATTGGTATTTATTTCTCCTTTTTGTTTTGTTAGTATTTGTTTTATATATTTATGTGGCTCAATATTAGGTACATGATATTTACAATTACTGTATTGATGAATTGATGAAACTTTTCTTATTGTATAATGACCTTCTTTGACTCCTGTGGTGATTTTTAGCTTATATAAACCCTATTTTGTCTGTTATAGTTATTGCCACCCTTGTTTTTTTTTGTTATCATTAGCTTGGAATATCTTTTTCCATCCCTTTACTCTCTGCCCATGTGTGTCCTTAAAGCTAAAGTGATTCTTTTATATGCAACATATTGTTGGATCTTGTGTTTTTTGTTTGTTTTTTTAATCTATTCTAGCCTTTCTATGTCTTCCAACTGATGATTCCATTCACTTACAGTTAAAGTAATTATGGATAGGTAAGGACTTAACTATTGCCTTTCATTCTTTTTATGTTTCATTATTTATTTAAATTTTAGTTAATATATAGTGTAATATTAGTTTCAGGAGTAGAATTTAGTAATTCATCATTTACATATGCTCATCAATGCTCATCACAAGTGACCTCCTAATAATTATTACTGGCTTAGCCCATTCCCCTGTCCATCTCCCCTCCAGAAACAGTTTGTTACTTATAGTTAAGTGTATTATGGTTTGCCTTCCCCTCCCTTTGTTAAATTTTTTTTCTTTCCCCAGTGTTTCTGTTTTCTCTTTTGTAGATGCTCTGCTCTTTATTTCCTGTCTTGTTCTCTTTGTTTGTAATCTGATGACTTTTTGTGGCAGTATGTTTTAACTTCTTTATCAAAATCTTTTGTGAATCTACTACATATTTTTTATATTTACCATTAAGCTTATATAAAATACGTTAGTTATAACATTCCATTTTATTTTTTAAACAACTGAACTTCAATAGTTTACAGAAAATTTATACTTCTATAACAATAGGTTATTGATGATTTTACATTTTAGATCATTTTAATATTGTACTTTCAATAACAAATGATTGCAGTTATAGTTATTTTTAATAGGCTTGTTTTTTTAACTTTTAAACTAGACTACTAAATGATTTATATATCACCATTACAATATTAGAGAATCTGGTTTTGACTATACATTTACCTTTCGCAATAAATAAGGAGCCATCCATGCATCCATGTTGCCATCTTGATGACATCACCATCCCCAACTCTCCAGTAAGTGTTACTTTATATTTATCTTTTTTTTAAAGATTTTATTTGTTTATTTGACAGAGAGAGAGAGAGAGCTCAAGTTGGCAGAGTGGCAGGCAGAGGAAGATCGAGAGGCAGGCTTATTACCCAGCAGTGAGCCCGATGCAGGTCTTAATCCCAGGACCCTGGGATCATGACCTGAGCCAAATGCAGCTGCTTAACTGATTGAGTCACCCAGGGAGCCCTAAATTTTACTTTAGTTAATATATGACTATTTTTTATTTCTACTAATAGACATATCAATTTTATTGCTTTTAATATTAAGGTTTTCTCCTTAGCATTATCAATTTTATAAGTGTTGTTTACATTTGTGTTGGTATGTAATTCATGTATGTGGTGGTATGTAAGTAATTCAAATATAAATTTTAAACTCTAGATCATATGCTCCATTGTGGCAAATATTTGTCTTATTCATCCCACCCACAAAAAATTAGTACTAAATAGGTCTTTGTTGATTGACTGAATGAATTAAGTGTTCTGACACTAGCATAGCTGACCAAACCAGAGATAAAGGAGAAAATATAATGATTGTCAAATGGGTGAACCTGAGATAAAAAGACATTTTTTGCTTCGTCTGTTTGATATACACTCCGGATAACATTCCAACTTTGCATGGATTTTTGGAAAGCAAACAACTCCTCTCCTAAATAATAAATTTATTAATTGCCTTCCTTATGAGTCCTGACAGCAGTCAGCTTTGTGGGTTTCTGATTCCATTCCAAGAGGTTGAATGTCTGTTTGATTTATGTAATAGGTCATGAGAAAAGACTTGTAGGATAAAATTTCTTAAAGATGGGAACACAGATAGCTGCCTATGGACTGTGAGGTGGGTGTTAATGAAAATGCATTGAGCAGTAAGGGAAGGGCAGCTCACAACCATAGGAAAGGTGCCCTGTGTTTTTGTTTTGTTTTGTTTTGTTTTACAAACAGATACCATTTCCCCTCCCCATGGAAATTTTCAAATTTACTTTGATCCAACAACCACAAATACTTAGGACATTATGAACACAAGATGGGCATTAAAGGATAAAAATAAACAAAAATGTAAGTAAATGTTAAGTGTTTATCATTATTTCAGCCATGTTTTTCTATGCTTAACTGCTCAAAGAAATTACACATATTTCTAAATATTATACCAGGCTGTTAAACTAATGCAAAGGGTTTTATGGAATTTTCTATAACACCATCTCGATCTTCTACATTGGCTGTCACTCCTGAAAATTCTCAGTTTATAAATGTGCATATATTTACTATAATAATATTCACTGGTTATTTACCTGGTTTATTACTGTATTTTGGTCCTTTCTAATTGTTCACTTTCTTCCATGTTTCCTCATTTCTACAAATGTCAATCCATCACATGTTATGTAAAGTGAAACAAAGAGGAACAGCTGTTAGTAGAATGGATTAATAGGTGCTTTGATGTTACTCTGTGAGATATTAAGTACTAGGCAAGGTATTTCCATATCATCATTTTAATATATTTTAGGAATACAGCATAGTTATTATGCTTTAATTAAACCTTCATTAAGTCTTTATATATATATTTTTTCTTAACTCACAAGTCCGCCCTTCATGTCCCATTCAAAACCCACTCATTTTATGGAATGTTTCATCTTCCCAGTACAATCTTCACTTAACTTATAGCTCTGGTGTGCTCCTTTGGCAGCACATATATTAACTTATTGTTCTGGGTATACAAAAGGATAGGAATGGAATATTTTGTAATATGATATTTTGTCCTTTCTACACTACAGAGTCTGTGTAGCATTCTTTGATCAGAGACCTAAGAAGGAGGTCCAAATTGAAGAAAAACAAATCGAAAAAAAGAAAATGTTCTCAGTCCTTTCTTGTAGTTTCATTTGCAGGAATCACAAAGGCAAAGACATTAAAATGTTTTTTTCTTATTTTTTAAAATTAATTTTAATTTTTTATTGGATTATGCTCCCTTAAACTCATCTGATACCATGAATAGAAAATCAAAGCAATCCACCAAACCTTCTTTCATGATGTTGCCTTTAAACATGTTGCCTTTAAAAATTTTACAGTCTCATCTGTAGAGTAGATGAACCTTGACTCAAAAGTGTCATCATAGACTGTGGTGACACTTGTCTTGCCACCCGCCCGCTGTTCCTGCCATGGCAGGCTCTCCTGGTTCACGACCGTTTCCCAACAACAAGGCCAATGGCTCGTTCTCTTCTCCCAGGGCGGCGTTGCTGCGCCTTTCCCAGACATGCTCCTGGGGAGCACAGTGACAGACGTGTCCCTTTCCTGAAGGCTGTTTCCACAGGTGCAACCACACTTCTCTCTCAGGCAGAGGGGATGACCGGGCTAAGAGGATTTCGCTCCATACGGGTTTCTCCCACCATGCTTCGGAGACTATGTTCAGACAAGCGGCATCAGCATCCCACAGAACTGACACAGATTTCCCAAAGAATGCTGTGCTTTCCCAGAGGGGATGCACGTACAAAGAGGCTTTTGCTCTATGCGGGTTTCTCCCACCGTTCTGTGAATACTAGGTTAAGTCAAGCCGCAACAGCAGCCCACAGAACCGACTCTGATTTCCCAGCGCCTACTCTGCTTTTGCAGAGTTTTTGGGCTTGGCGCGAACTGCACTTCGCCTCTGCTTCCTCAGCAAAGCTTTGGGCATTAGCTCTGTCGCTTAAGAGAAGAAGAGCCGTGGGAGAGCTGGTGCTTCTTGGGCCTTGTTTTCCTGGGCTCCATGTTCCCGCCCTGGGTTCACACTGCCAGGCCAAACTAAGCAAAGCCACAACCCTGCAGAAGCATGTGAGGCCTAGGATTGCACTCTATGCACACTACCATCTCCGGTGACTTGGCCTTTTGCCCTGGCGCGCAGGCATACTCGGGGACTAGGCCAGTGCCTTCTCCACAGGAAAGAGGCAACAGGATCACTGATCACCGCCCATGCACTGGGATGGGGAGCTGTGGGGGACTGTCCCCACTCCTTCCCCGGAAACCCCGTGCCTCCGCGAACGCTGCCACATCTTGGAGGAAGAATGCCTCTGATTGCCTCTTTCTCCAGGGAGCTGTTTCTCTGAGTTCCGGGTATTGCGCCTGGTGGCAAACCCAAGTCTGCCCTAGGGACAGGTGTCCAAGGAGATGCTGGCCCCTTGGGACCAGAGGAACAGGACAGGCCTGCCTTCTGCCCAGACTCCTTCCTCAGAGAGGATCACGAGCGCCCTCATGTCTCCTTAGCCGCTCGTGTCTCCTCAGCCGCCAGGCTTCATTTTATCCGCACAGGGAGCGGGTGACACTAGTCTTGCTACCTGCCTGCTGTTCCTGCTATGGCAGGCTCTCCTGCTTCACCACCGTTTCCCGACAGCAAAGCCAACAGCTCCTTCACTTCTCCCAGGGCGGCGTGCTGCGCGTTATGCAGACATGCTCCTGAGGAGCGCGGTAACAGACGTGTCCCTTTCGTTAAGGCTGTTTCGACAGGTGCTCTCTCTGGCAGAGGGGGATGCATGGGCGAAGAGGATTTTGCTCAATGCGGGTTTATTACAACGAGCTGTGGAGACTAGCTAAGGCAAGCAGCAGCAGCATCCCACAGACCAGACTCTGATTTCCCAAAGAATGCTGTGCTTTCCCAGAGGGGATGCCCGGGCAAAGAGGCTTTCGCTCTATGCGGGTTTCACCCACTCTGCTGCGAATACTAGGCTAAGGCAAGGAGCAAGAGCAGCCCACAGAACCGACTCTGATTTCCCAGTGACTGATATGCTTTCGCAGAGGTTTTCAGCTTGGCGTGAACCGCACTTCGCTGCCGCTTCCTCAACAAGGCTTTGGGCGTTCGCTCGGTCCCGTCAGGGAAGAAGAGCTGTGGGAGAGCTGGTGCCTCTTGGGCTTTGTTTTCCCGGGCTCCATGTTAGCACCTCGGTTCACACTGCCTAGGTGAACTAAGACACAGTCACAACCCTGCAGAATCGTGCACGCCCTAGGATGGCACTCTACGCCCACTACCATCTCCTGGCATAGGCAAAGCTTGGCTTTTTGCTCTGGCGCGCAGGCAGACTCGGGGACCAAGCCAGTGCCTTCCCCACAGGAGAGGAGAGGCGTCACGATCCCTGCACACCGCCCGCGCACTAGCATGGGGAGCTGTGGGGGACTGTCCCCAATCCTTCCCTGGACACCCCGTGCCTTTGCGAACGCTTCCACATCCTGGAGGAAGACGGAATATGACTGCCAGTTCTTTCAGGGAGCTGTTTCTGCGAGTTCAGGGTAGGCGCCTGGTAGCAAGCCCATGTCTCCACCAGAGACAGGTGGCCAAAGCTGCTGTCTCCTTGGGCCCAGAGGCTCAGGACAGGCATGCTTTCTGCCCAGACTCCTTCCTCAGAGTGGAGCCCTTTCCCCTGCCCTAATCTTCCCCTCGTGTCTCCTTAGCAGCCAGGATTCCGTCGCTCTGCAGTGACAGACGTGTCCCTCTCCTTAAGGTTCTTTCCACAGGCTTAACCACGCTTCTCTCTCAGGCAGAGGGGATGACCAAGCAAAGAGTATTTCGCTCCATCCGGGTTTATTACACTGTGCTGTGGAGATTAGCTCAGGCAAGCAGCAGCAGCATCCCACAGACCCGACTCTGTTTTCCCAAAGAATGATGTGCTTTCCTAGAGGGGATGCCCGGGCAAAGAAGCTTTCGCTCTATGAGGGTTTCTCCCGCCATGCTGCGAATACTAGGCTAAGGCAAGCAGCAACAGCAGCTCACAGAACCAACTCTGCTTTCCCAGCGACTGCTAAACTTATGCAGAGATTTTCAGCTTGGTGCGAACCGCACTTCGCTGCTGCTTCCTCAGCAAGGCTTTGGGCGTCCGCTTTGTTGCCTCAGGGAAGAGAAGCCGTGGGAGAGCTGGTGCCTCTTGGGCCTTGCTTTCCAGGGTTCCATGTTCACGCCCTGGATTCACCCAACCAGGCCGAAGTAAGCAGACAGAGCCACAAACCTGCAGCCGCGTGCGTGGCCTAGGATGGTAATCTATGCACACTACCATCTCCCAGTGTAGGCAACGCTTGGACTTTTGCACTGGCCCTCAGGCGGACTCATTGTCAAGGCCAGTGCCTTCCACACAGGAGAGGAGAGGCCACAGGATCCCTGAACACCGCCTGTGCAATAGATTGGGGAGCTTTGGGGGATTGTCGCCACTCCTCCGGCACACCCCCTGCCAACGACAACGATGTCACATCTTGGAGGAAGATGGCATCTGACTGCCCGTTTCTCCAGGGAGCTGTTTGTGCGAATTCAGGGTATGGTGCCTGGTAGCAAGCCCAAGTCTGCCTTACGGACTGTTGTCAAAGGAGAGGCTGTGCCCTTGGGACCAGAAGCACAGGACAGGCCTGCCTACTGCCCAGAGCTACGGGAGAGCTGGTGCCTCTTGGGCCTTTTTTACCGAGCTCCTTGTTCGCGTGCTGGAATCACCCTGCCAGGCCGAACTAAGCAGACACAGCCACAACCCTGCAGTAGCCTGCATAGCCTAGGATGGCACTCGATGCACACTACCATCTCCCGGTGTAGGCATCGCTTGGCCTTTTACTCTGGCGCTCAGGCGGACTCAGGGACTAGCCCAGTGCTTTCCCCAAAGGAAAGGAAAAGTGACAGGATCCATGCACACCGCCCGTGCACTGAATAGGGAGCTTTGGGGGACTGTCCCCACCCCTGCCCCTTAAACCCCGTGCCTTCTCTAAGCTTCCACATCCTGGAGGAAGACGGCGTCTGACTCCCCGTTATTTTAGGGAGCTGTTTCTCCGAGTTCAGCGTAGGCGCCTGGTGGCTAGCGCATGTCTGCCCCAGGGACAGGTGGCCAAAGCGCTGCTGTCTCCTTGGGCCCAGAGGCTCAGGACAGGCATGCTTTCTTCCCAGACTCCTTCCTAAGAGTGGAGGACGCACCCTGCCCTACTCATCCCCTCCTCTCTCCGGAGCAGCCAGGCTTCCGTCTCTCTGCACAGGGAGCGGGTGGCACTTGTATTACCACCAGCCGCTGTGCCTGTCAGGGCCGGCTCTCCTGCTTCGCAACCGTTTCCAGACCAGAAGGCCAACGGCTCCTGCTCTTCTCCCTGGGCAGCGTGCTGCACCTTCCACAGACATACTCCTGGGGAGCGCAGTGAAAGACGTGTCCCTTTCCTTAAGGCTCTTTCCACAGGCGCAAGCGCGCTTCTGTCTCAGGCAGAGGGGTGCTAGGGCAAAGAGGATTTCGCTCCATGCGGGTATCTTTCACCATGCTGCGGAGAGTAGCTCAGGCATTCAGCTGCAGCATCACACACTTCCGATTCTGATTTCCCAACGAATGCTGTGCCTTCCCAGAGGAGATGCCCGGGCAAAAAGGCTTTCGCTGTATGCGGGTATCTCCCACCGCAAGACTGGGCTCAGGCAAGCAGCAGAGGAGAGCGCAGAACCGACTCTGATTTCCCAGTGACTGCTTTGCTTTCCCAGAGGTTTTCAGCTTGGCACAAACCGCACTTCGCTGCTGCTTCCTCAGCAAGGCTTTGGTCGTTCGCTCTGTCGCGGCAGGGAAGAAAAGCCGCGGGAGAGCTGGTGCCTCTTGGGCCTTGCTTTCCCGGGCTCCAAGTTTGCGCCCGGGGTTCACCTTGCTAAGCCGATCTAAGCAGACACAGTCACAACCCTGCAGCAGCGTGCATGGCCTAGCATGGCACTCTATGCCTATTACCATCTCCTGGGGTAGGTAAGGCTTTGCTTTTTGTTCCGGCGCTCAGGCAGACTCGGGGTCTAGGCCAGTGCCTTCACCACAGGAGATAGGAGGCGATAAGATCTCTGTACACGGCCCGTGCACTCGATGGGGAACTGTGGGGGACAGTCTCCACTCCATCCTCGGCACACTCCCTGCCACCCACATCGCTTCCACATCTTGGTGGAAGACGGCATCTGACTGCCCGTTTCTCCACGGGGTTGTTTCTGCGAGTTGCGGGTATGGCGCCTCGTGGAACGCACAAGTCTGCCCTTGGGACAGGTGACCAAGGAGATGCTGTCCCATTGGGACCAGAGGCACAGGTCAGGCCTGCCTTCTCTCCAGACTCCTTCCTCAGAGTGGAGCACACTCCCCTGCCCTAGTTATCCCTTCATGTCTCCTTAGACGCCAGGCTTCCATCTCTCCGCACAGGGAGCGGTGGACACTTGTCTTGCTACCAGCCTGCTGTTCGTGCCATGGCAGGCTATCCTGCTTCCCGAGCGTTTCACTACCCCAAGGCCAACGGCCCCTTCTCTTCTCTGTTGGCGTGCCGTGCATTCCCCACACTCCTGCGGAGCACGTGACCGACGTGTGCAACCACGCTTCTCTCTCAGGCAGAGGGGATGCTAGGGCAAAGAGTATTTCGCTCCATGCGGGTATCTTCCACCGTGCCGCGGAGACTAGCTCAGCAAGCAGCAGCAGCATCCCCATACCCAACTCAGATTTCCCAACGAATGCTGTGCTTTCCAAGGGCAGATGACAAGGCAAAGAGGCTTTCGCTGTATGCGGGTTTCTCCCACCGCTACACAGGGCTCAGGCAAGCAGCAGCAGCCCGTAGAACATTTCTCAGCGAATGCTGTGCTTTCGCAGAGGCTTTGGCTTGGAGAGAACATCACTTCGCCGCTGCTTCCTCAGCAAGGCTTCAGTCGCGTCAGGGAAGAAGAACTTGGGGAGAGCTGGTGCCTCTCGGGCCTTTTTTACCGGGCTCCTTGTTGTGGTGCTGGATTCACCCTGCCAGGCCGAAGTAAGCAGACACAGCCACAACCCTGCAGTAGAGTGCGGAGCCTAGGATGGCACCCTATACACACTACCAACTCCCGGTGTAGGCATCACTTGGCCTTTTACTCTGGCTCTAAGGCGGACTCGCGGACTAGCCCAGTGCTTTCCCCAAAGGATAGGAGAGGTGACAGGATCCATGCACACCGCCCGTGCACTGAATACGGAGCTTTGCGGGACTGTCCCCACCCCTTCCCCTTAAGCCCCGTGCCTCCTCCAAGCTTCCACATCCTGGAGGAAGACGGCGTCTGACTCCCCGTTATTTCAGGGAGCTGTTTCTGCGAGTTCAGCGTAGGCGGCTGGTGGCTAGCGCATGTCTGCCCCAGGGACAGGTGGCCAAAGCGCTGCTGTCTCCTTGGGCCCAGAGGCTCAGGACAGGCATGCTTTCTGCCCAGACTCCTTCCTAAGAGTGGAGCACGCGCCCTGCCCTACTCATCCCCTCCTCTCCCCGGAGCAGCCAGGCTACCATCTCACTGCACATGGAGCGGGTGACACTTGTATTGCCACCGGCCCCTGTGCCTGCCAGGGCCGGCTTTCCGGCGTCGCCACCGTTTCGAGACCAGAAGGCCAACGGCTCCTGCTCTTCTCCCTGGGCAGCGTGCTGCACCTTCCACAGACATGCTCCTGGGGAGCGCAGTGAAAGACGTGTCCCTTTCCTTAAGGCTCTTTCCACAGGCGCAAGCCCGCTTCTCTCTCAGACAGAGGGGTGCTAGGGCAAAGAGGATTTCGCTCCATGCGGATATCTTCCACCTTGCTGCGGAGACTTGCTCAGGCATTCAGGTGCAGCATCACACACATCCGATTCTGATTTCCCAACGAATGCTGTGCCTTCCCAGAGGAGATGCCCGGGCAAAGAGGCTTTCGCTGTATGCGGGTATCTCCCACCGCGAGACTGGGCTCAGGCAAGCAGCAGAAGAGACCGCAGGACCGACTCTGATTTCCCAGTGACTGCTTTGCTTTCCCAGAGGTTTTCAGCTTGGCGCAAACCGCACTTCGCCTCTGCTTCCTCAGCAAGGCTTTGGTCGTTCGCTCTGTCGCGGAAGGGAAGAAAAGCCGCGGGAGAGCTGGTGCCTCTTGGGCCTTGCTTTCCCGGGCTCCAAGTTTGCGCCCGGGGTTCACCTTGCTAAGCCGATCTAAGCAGACACAGTCACAACCCTGCAGTCGCGTGCGTGGCCTAGCATGGCACTCTATGCCTATTACCATCTCCTGGGGTAGGTAAGGCTTTGCTTTTTGTTCCGGCGCTCAGGCAGACTGGGGTCTAGGCCAGTGCCTTCACCACAGAGAGAGGAGGAGACAGGATCCCTGGACACGGCCCGTGCACTGGGATGGGGACTTGTGGGGGACAGTCTCCACTCCATCCTCGGCACACTCCCTGCCACCCACAAGCTGCCACATCTTGGTGGAAGACGGCATCTGACTGCCCGTTTCTCCATGGAGTTTTTTCTGCGAGTTGTGGGTATGGCGCCTGGTGGCAAGCCCAAGTCTGCCCTTGTGATAGGTGGCCAAGGAGATGCTGTCCCCTTCGGATCAGAGGCACAGGACAGGCCTGCCTTCTGCCCAGACTTCTTCCTCAGAGTGGAGCACACGCCCGTGCCCTAGTCGTCCCCTCATGTCTCCTTAGCAACCAGGCTTCCATCTCTCTGGACAGGGAGCGGGGGACACTTGTCTTGCCACCGGCCTGCTGTTCGTGCCATGGCAGGCTATCCTGCTTCCCGAGCGTTTCCCGACCCAGAGGCCAACGGCTCCTTCACTTAACTGGGGGCGGCGTGCCGTGCCTTCCCCACCCTTGCTCCTGGGGTGCGCGGTGATAGACGTGTGCAACCACGCTTCTCTCTCAGGCAGAGGGGATGCTAGGGCAAAGAGTATTTCGCTCCATGCGGGTATCTTCCACCGTGCCGTGGAGACTAGCTCAGCAAGCAGCACCTGCATCCCCAAATCCAAGTCAGATTTCACAACGAATGCTGTGCTCTCCAAGGGCAGATGACAAGGCAAAGAGGCTTTCGCTCTATACGGGTTTCTCCCACCGCGAGACAGGGCTCAGGCAAGCAGCAGCAGCCCGCAGAACATTTCTCAGCGAATACTGTGCTTTCGCGAAGGCTTTGGCTTGGAGCGAACATCACTTCGCCGCTGCTTCATCAGCAAGGCTTCAGTCGCGTCACGGAAGAAGAGCTGCGGGAGAGCTGGTGCCTCTTGGGCCTTTTTACCCGGGCTCCTTGTTCGCGTCCTGGATTCACCCTGCCAGGCCGAACTAAGCAGACACAGCTACAACCCTGCAGCAGCGTGCGGTGCCTAGGATTGCACCCTATACACACTACTATCTCCCGGTGTAGGCATCGCTTGGCCTTTTACTCTGGCGCTCAGGCGGACTCGCCGACTAGACCAGTGCTTTCACCACAGGAAAGGAGACGTGACAGGATCCCTGCACACGGCCCGTGCACTGGGATGGGGAACTGTGGGGGACAGTCTCCATTCCTTCCTTGGCACACTCCCTGCCACCCACATCACTGCCACATCTTGGTGGAAGACGGCATCTGACTGCCCGTTTCTCCATCGGGCTGTTTCTGCGAGTTACGGGTATGGCACCTGGTGGCAAGCCCAAGTCTGCCCTTGGGACAGGTGGCCAAGAAGATGCTGTCCCCTTGGGACCAGAGGCACAGGACAGGCCTGCCTTCTTCCCAGACTCCTTCCTCAGAGTGGAGCACACGCCCCTGCCCTAGACGTCCCCTCATGTCTCCTTAGCAGCCAGGCTTCCATCTCTCTGGACAGGGAGCGGGGGACACTTGTCTTGCCACCGCCCTGTTGATCGTGCCACGGCACGCTATGCTGCTTCCCGAGCATTTCATGACCCCAAGGCCAACGGCTCCTTCTCTTCTCTGTGGGCGGCGTGCCGTGCCTTCCCACACTTGCTCCTGGGGAGCGCGGTGACCGACGTGTGCAACCACGCTTCTCTCTCAGGCAGAGGGAATGCTAGGGCAAAGAGTATTTCGCTCCATGCGGGTATCTTCCACCGTGAGGCGGAGACTAGCTCAGCAAGCAGCAGCAGCATTCCCATACCCAACTCAGATTTCCCATGAATGCTGTGCTTTCCAAGGGCAGATGACAAGGCAAAGAGGCTTTCGCAGTATGCGGGTTTCTCCCACCGCTACACAGGGCTCAGGCAAGCAGCAGTAGCCCGTAGAACATTTCTCAGCGAATGCTGTGCTTTCGCAGAGGCTTTAGCTTGGAGCGAACATCACTTCGCCGCTGCTTCCTCAGCATGGCTTCAGTCGCATCACGGAAGAAGAGCTGCGGGAGAGCTGGTGCCTCTTGGGCCTTTTTTACCGGGCTCCTTGTTCGCGTGCTGGATTCACCCTGCCAGGCCAAACTAAGCAGACACAGCCACAACCCTGCAGTAGCGTGCGGAGCCTAGGATGGCACCCTATACACACTACCATCTCCCGGTGTAGGCATCCCTTGGCCTTTTACTCTGGCGCTCAGGCGGAATCGCGGACAAGCCCAGTGCTTTCTCCACAGGAAAGGAGAGGTGACAGTATCCCTGCACACCGCCCATGCACTGAATAGGGACTTTGGGGGACTCTCCCCACCCCTTCCCCTTAAACCCCGTGCCTCCTCCAAGCTTCCACATCCTGGAGGAAGACGGCGTCTAACTCCCCGTTATTTCAGGGAGCTGTTTCTGCGAGTACAAAAGTCCTTTTTAAGAGGCAGTTGGCTGTTTAAACCAAAAGTACAACTCACTGAGAGAATCGCTGCATTATTTATTGGGGTAGAAAGGACCTGGAATGTAGAAAGACCCATTCTGCAGAGGAAAAAATAGAATTACTAACAGGCCTCATGCTTTGCACAGTCAGTGGCTAGAATCCCTGCCTCATGAGACCCTGTGCTAGAAGGCCGCTAGAACCATGTCAACTACGTTAGTCTATCTTGGAAGCCAACAAGTGTTTGCCCAGTTAAGAGCACGGTAACAATCAGTCACGTTATGCTATAATGACTGTCGATATCTTTAAAAGCCTTGTCAAGTTCCTTTTTGAGTAACCCTCACCCCACCCTTAGAGAAATTTATCTGTGGTTCACCTCTTTGAAATACCTCACTGTTGTTCCACATTTACCATAGCCAAAAAAAAAAAAAAAAAAAAAAAAAAGCTTTTTATAAACAAAGTGTTCAGAATGGGGCGCCAATGTAAACAATGAGAGTTTTCGCTGCCCGGAAAGCTTTTTTGCAGTAACAGCTGTAAGCAATCAGGTCAGACAGAGCCAAGGGCTCGAGGGATTTTTAAAATTACAAAAACCGAACCAAATCAAACCAAAACAAAAATCAAAACCAATGGCCAAGATTTCAAGTTTGCTACTAAAGGTATGACATTCTCCTAAGACATGCGCGTGACTTGATCAATATATTTATATATTTATTTTTGAAGAATAAGGAACTATTATTGCAGCAAATCCACGTTGATTATAAATTACCAGATATGGGGCTCCTGGGTGCCTCAGTGGTTTAGGCCTCTGCCTTCGGCTCAGGTCATGATTACAGAGTCCTGGGATGGAGAGCCTATCAGGCTCTCTGCTCAGTGGGGAGCCTGCATCCCCCCCCCCTCTGTCTTTCTCTCTACCTAATTGTGAACAGTCAAATGGGTAAATAAGATTTTTAAAAAAAGAATTACTAGTTGTGAAATACATCGAGGGTACGGGGAGGAAAATGATTTCACCTGATCAGACTAGGATGTGGTTGAAGCCTGAATTAAAGTGCTATAAAAATAGTAAAGACCTTGGAAATATATGGGGAAAAATCCCTAGAAAAACAGCATTAATAACTGGCTGCTCTTTTATGATCCAGATCTAGCGGTAGGCAAAGAAGAGCTGGTTTTAGCCAGAGGATGAACTCCGATTGTCTTCATGATCTTGCATTTCATGCAAGCCAGGCATGGGGCTCTGCACTAGAGCTGCAAATTCTGGGGGGCCCTCACTGTCCCTTTTCTCTTCTCAGCGGGACTACGGGCATGTCCGCGGTTCAGTGTGACAGGCTTTACCACAGGGAGATAAAAGACTGCCAAGGGTAGGTTGGAGCTGGGAAAAGCCACTTAGGAACTGATTTTCAGGGGAGGTGATAGACAAGGGCAAAGCGAGGAATGAGGATGAGTGTGTCAAGTTTCAAAGTACCAGGAGGCAGCACAGTGCATTCGGGAAACTACAGCAAGTTCATGACAACCGACAGCTGATCTCACAGCATCACCTGCGGATGGAGGCTGAGCCCCGGGGTTAAAACTGGGGCTGAGATGGTTTGTATACTATGCCTAGGAGGTGAGGTACTACACTGTGGGGGCACAGGGAGCTACTGGAGGATTTCAAATATCAGAATCATAACCATAATAGAGTATTTAATTGCATCCTAGCTTTCATCAAGGGTAAGATGCAGTATAGTTTATGTTCGACTAAGAAAGAGAAATGCTGCCAGTTAAACTAAGATATATCCTCAAGTGCAACGTGAATGCCACCTTAAGACATATTAAAATTGGGGGGGAGGACAAATCTTAGAACAAGTAAATAGTGGAACTAGAATAATTAAGAAAGTTCGAACACTTGGATCAACTTAAAAAGTGATTATTGCTTACCATGTGCCCCAAACTATATTAAGTCTTAGAACAAGAGACGTTCTCATCTTGATGCCCTGCAGCTGCTAGACCCAAGGTACAGAGGGCAGTAGCCAATGACCAGCAGGCCCCAAGTGCCATGTGCAGACTCTAAGAGCAACTGCCTTTGAGAGAGGAAACGGTTGAGAGTGGGCTTTCTGAGGTAGAGAATTATTAGCTGGGAAAGTAGGAAAACTGACACAGAATCGGAATTGATGCCCCTACATGACAGAGTTGGTGAAACTTCCGTTCTCAGAGGTATTGAGGCTCCTCAGAAATGTATTTTTCATTTTGGACAGAACATTCAGGATAAACATGATCTGTTCGAGTTCCTGGTTCTCTCATCAGGACTGTTTCCTAGCCTTCATGGGCACAAGAAAAGGGTTTTGAAAGTCCAGAGTAAATCCTGACAAAAGCAAAGTACGGTATCTATGAAAAACTAACCACTCAGAAGAGAACAACAGATAAAAGGCCAGGCCGACCTGACCCTGCAGGATAGGTAAGGTTGGTCCGGCAACAGGGGTAGAGGGGAAGTGCCCATCTCCTGCTAGAAGAGCTAGAGAAGACCCCTTCCGGAGAGACCACCAGGAGAGGAGAGCAGTAGGTGCTGATGATGAAAAATATTTTAATCAGCAGAGAAGGTCAAAATGACAAAGTTCCAGGATCAGAGTAAACATATGGAATTAAAAAATAAAAAAATTAAAAAAAAAAAGATTTTTTTGAAAGGACTTTTTTTTTTTAAAGGACTTTATACAAAAGTCCTTTTTAAGAGACAGTTGGCTGTTTAAACCAAAAGTACAACTCACTGAGAGAATCGCTGCATTATTTATTGGGGTGAAAGGACCTGGAATGTAGAAAGACCCATTCTGCAGAGGAAACAAGAGAATCACTAACAGGCCTCATGCCTTGCACAGCCAGTGGCTAGAATCCCTGCCTCATGAGACCCTTTGCTAGAAGGCCGCTAGAACCATCTCAACTATGTTAGTCTATCTTGGAAGCCAACAAGTGTTTGCCCAGTTAAGAGCACGGTAACAATCAGTCACGTTATGCTATAATGACTGTCGATATCTTTAAAAGCCTTGTCAAGTTCCTTTTTGAGTAACCCTCACCCCACCCTTAGAGAAATTTATCTGTGGTTCACCTCTTTGAAATACCTCATTGATGTTCCACATTTACCATACCCCCCCCAAAAAAAAGCTTTTTATAAACAAAGTGTTCAGAAGGGGGAGCCACTGTAAACAATGAGAGTTTTCGCTGCCAGGACAACTTTGTTGCAGAAACAGCTGAAAGTATTCAGGTCAGACATAGCCAAGGGCTGGAGGGATCTTTAACATTACAAAAACCGAACCAAATCAAACCAAAACAAAAATCAAAACCAATGGCCAAGATTTCAAGTTTGCTACTAAAGGTATGACATTCTCCTAAGACATGCGTGTGATTTGATCAATATATTTATATATTTATATTTGAAGAAGAAGGAACTATTTGATGCAGCAAATCCACGTTGATTAAAAATTACCAGATATGGGGCTCCTGGGTGGCTCAGTGGTTTAGGCCTCTGACTTCGGCTCAGGTCATGATTTCAGGGTCATGGGATGGAGCCCCACATCAGGCTCTATGCTCAGCGGGGAGCCTGCTTCCCCCTCTCTCTCTGCCTGCCTCTCTTCCTACTTCTGATCTGTCAAATGGGTAAATAAGATCTTTAAAAAAAGAATTACTAAGTGTGAAATACATCGAGGGTATGGGAAGGAAAATGATTTCAGCTGATCTGACTAGGAAGTGGTTGAAGCCTGAATTAAAGTGCTATAAAAAGAGTAAAGACCTGGGAAATATATGGGGAAAAAATCCCTAGAAAAATAGCATTAATAACTGTCTGCTCTTTAATGATCCAGATCCTGCCGTAGGCAAAGAAGAGCTGGTTTTAGCCAGAGGATGATCTCTGTTTGTCTTCATGACCTGGCATTTCCTGCAAGCCAGGCATGGGGCTCTGCACTAGAGCTGCAAATTCTGGGGGGCCCTCACTGTCCCTTTTCTCTTCTCAGCGGGACTACGGGCATGTCCGCGGTTCAGTGTGACAGGCTTTACCACAGAGAGATAAAAGACTGCCAAGGGTAGGTTGGAGCAGGGAAAAGCCACTTAGGAACTGATTTTCAGGGGAGGTGATAGACAAGGGCAAAGCGAAGAATGAGGATGAGAGTGTCAAGTTTCAAAGTGCCAGGAGGCAGCACAGTGCATTCGGGAAACTACAGCAAGTTCATGACAACCGACAGCTGATCTCAGCATCACCTGCGGATGGAGGCTGAGCCGCGGGGTTAACACTGGGGCTGGGATGGTTTGTATACTATGCCTAGGAGGTGAGGTACTACACTGAAGGGGCACAGGGTGCTAAAGGAGGATTTCAAATATCAGAATAGTAACCATAATAGAGTATTTAATTGCATCCTAGCTTTCATCAGTTAAGATGCACTATAGTTTATGTTCGACTAAGAAAGAGAAATGCTGTCAGTTAAACTAAGAAGTGTCCTCAAGTGCAAGCTGAGTGCCACCTTAAGAGATATTAAAATAGGGGGGGGGGACGACAAAGAATATTTTAATCAAAAGAGAAGGTCGAAATGACAAAGTTCCAGATTCAGAGTAAACATATGGGATTAAAAAATAAAAAATGAAAAAAAAAGATTTTTTTTTTTTTTTTTGAAATTGATGAATTTCCAGATCCTAAGTCATGTTTGGTGGGGTGAGGTTCAGAACTGACGACTAAAGAAAGAATTCTTAAGACATCTTTGGTGCAAAATGGTGGTTTATTAAAGCACGGGGACAGGACCCATGGGCAGGAAGAGCTGCTGCCCCAGGCATGTGAGGAGTGGCTGGTTATATACACAGGAGTTGGGTAGGTGAGGACAAAGGGTTGTTCAGAAGGGCTATTGGGATAAAGAAGACTGTCAGGATATGGAAGGCCTGGTTACTATCAAGCCAAGGCCACTTTCCCTCTAATGAGGCACTAACATAAATTCAATTGGGAGTCTCCTGGTGGAATGTTACATTCCTGCTATCAAACGTCCTTGTTAGCGATATTTAGGTCTTAAAAGAAATTTAACTTTATTTACTTTTCCTTCTACCTGCATCTCCTTCGGTTTTTTTTATGGAGGGGAGGGCTTGAGGAACTGAGTTATGTATCTTTGGAAATTGGGCTATTGATAAGGCAACTTCTTTGTTGTAAATGTCAAGGACATTTGTAAACCAAGAGAGACTCCTGCCTTGCAGGACTGTGATCTCTGCAAGATAACCATTTGCTCTTCTTTTAGGGCAGTCAGGGGTGCCTGTGAAATGTCACACATATTACCAAGGGGAATGGGTAGAGAAGGGGTGCAAGGCACAGCCCCTGCTCTGTTCTCAGCCAGCCTCATGCTCCCTCATCAAAAGGACGTTTTTTTAAAGGACTTTAAAGAAAAGTCCTTTTTAAGAGACAGCTGGCTGCTTAAACCAAAAGTACAAAACACTGAGAGAATCGCCGCATTATTTATTGGGGTGAAAGGACCTGGAATGTAGAAAGACCCATTCTGCAGAGGAAAAAATAGAATCACTAGCAGGCCTCATGCCTTGCACAGCCAGTGGCTAGAATCCCTGCCTCATGAGACCCTGTGCTAGAAGGCCGCTAGAACCATCTCAACTATGTTAGTCTATCTTGGAAGCCAACAAGTGTTTGCCCAGCTAAGAGCACGGTAACAATCAGTCACGTTATGTTATAATGACTGTCTATATCTTTAAAAGCCTTGTCAAGTTCCTTTTTGAGTAACCCTCACCCCACCCTTAGAGAAATTTATCTGTGGTTCACCTCTTTGAAATACCTCATTGTTGTTCCAAATTTACCATACCCCCCCCCAAAAAAAAACCTTTTATTAACAAAGTGTTCAGAAGGGGGCGCCACTGTAAACAATGAGAGTTTTCGCTGCCAGGACAACTTTGTTGCAGAAACAGCTGAAAGCAATCAGGTCAGACAGAGTCAAGGGCTGGAGGGATTCTTAAAATTACACAAAACCAAACCAAATCAATCCAAAACAAAAATCATAACCAATGGCCAAGATTTCAAGTTTGCTACTAAAGGTATGACATTCTCCTAAGACATGCGTGTGACTTGATCAATATATTTATATATTTATATTTGAAAAAGAAGGAACTATTTGATGCAGCAAATCCACGTTGATTAAAAATTACCAGATATGGGGCTGCTGGGTGGCTCAGTGGTTTAGGCCTCTGCCTTCGGCTCAGGTCATGATTACAGGGTCCTGGGATGGAGCCCCAAATCAGGCTCTCTGCTCAGCGGGGAGCCTGCTTCCCCCTCTCTCTCTGCCTGCCTCTCTACCTACTTGTGATCTGTCAAATGGGTAAATAAGATCTTTAAAAAAAGAATTACTAAGTGTGAAATACATCGAGGGTATGGGAAGGAAAATGATTTCACATGATCAGACTAGGAAGTGGTTGAAGCCTGAATTAAAGTGCTATAAAAAGAGAAAAGACCTGGGAAATGTATGGGGAAAAAATCACTAGAAAAACAGCAATAATAACTGGCTGCTCCTAATTGATCCAGATCCTGCGGTAGGCAAAGTAGAGCTGGTTTTAGCCAGAGGATGATCTCTGTTTGTATTCATGATCTGGCATTTCCTGCAAACCAGGCATGGGGCTCTGCACTAGAGCTGCAAATTCTGGGGGGCCCTCACTGTCCCTTTTCTCTTCTCAAGGGGACAATGGACATATCCATGGTGCAGTGTGACAGCCTTTACCACAGGGAGATAAAAGACTGCCAAGTGTAGTTTGGAGCTGGGAAAAGCCACTTATGAACTGATTTTCAGGGGAGGTGATAGACAAGGGCAAAGCAAAGAGTGAGGATGAGTGCGTCAAGTTTCAAAGTGCCAGGAGGCAGCACAGTGCATTCGGGAAACTACGGCAAGTTCATGACAACCGACAGCTGATCTCACAGCATCACCTGTGGATGGAGGCTGAGCCCCGGGGTTAACACTGGGGGTCAGATGGTTTGTATACTATGCCGAGGAGGTGAGGTACTACACTGTGGGGGGACAGGGAGCTACCAGAGGATTTCAATATCAGAATCGTAACCATAATAGAGTATTTAATTGCATCCGAGCTTTCATCAAGGGTAAGATGCACTATAATTTATGTTCGACTAAGAGAAATGCTGTCAGTAAAACTAAGATATGTCATCAAGTGCAACGTGAGTTCCACCTTAAGAGATATTAAAATGGGGGGGGGGACAATTCTTAGAACAAGTAAACAGTGGAACTAGAATAATTAAGAAAGGTCGAACACTTGGATCAACAAAATAAGTGATTATTGCTTCCCATGTGCCCCAAACTATATTAAGTCTTAGAACAAGAGACGTTCTCATCTTGATGCCCCGCAGCTGTTAGACCCAAGGTACAGAGGGCAGTAGCCAACGACCAGCAGGCCCCAAGTGCCATGTGCAGACTCTAAGAGCAACTGCCTTTGAGAGAGGAAACGGTTGAGCGTGGGCTTGCTGAGGTAGAGAATTATTAGCTGGGAAAGGAGGAAAATTGACACAGAATTGGAATTGATGCCCCTTACATGACAGAGTTGGTGAAACTTCCCTTCTCAGAGATCTTGAGTCTCCTCAGAAATGTATTTTTCATTTTGGATGGAACATTCAGGATAAATATGATCTGTTCGAGTTTCTGGTTCTCTCATCAGGACAGTTCTTAGGCTTCAGTGGCACAACTAAAGGGTTTTGATAGTCCAGAGTAAATCCTGACAATGGCAAAGCCCGATCTATGAAAAACTAACCACTCAGAAGAGAACAACAGATAAAAGGCCAGGCCGACCTGACCCTGCAGGATAGGTAAGGTTGGTCCGGCAACAGGGGTAGAGGGGAAGTGCCCATCCCCTGCAAGAAGAGCTAGAGAAGACCCCTTCCGGAGAGACCACCAGGAGAGGAGAGAAGTAGGTGCTGATGATGAAGAATATTTTAATCAGCATAGAAGGTCAAAATGACAAAGTTCCAGGATCAGAGTAAACATATGGGATTAAAAAGTAAAAAAAAAAAAAAAAAAAAAAAAATTTTTTTGAAAGGACTTTTTTTTTTTAAAGGACTTTATACAAAAGTCCTTTTTAAGAGACAGTTGGCTGTTTAAACCAAAAGTACAACTCACTGAGAGAATCGCTGCATTATTTATTGGGGTAGAAAGGACCTGGAATGTAGAAAGACCCATTCTGCAGAGGAAAAAATAGAATCACTAACAGGCCTCATGCCTTGCACAGCCAGTGGCTAGAATCCCTGCCTCATGAGACCCTGTGCTAGAAGGCCGCTAGAACCATGTCAACTACGTTAGTTTATCTTGGAAGCCAACAAGTGTTTGCCCAGTTAAGAGCACGGTAACAATCAGTCACGTTATGTTATAATGATTGTTGATATCTTTAAAAGCCTTGTCAAGTTCCTTTTTGAGTAACCCTCACCCTACCCTTAGAGAAATTTATCTGTGGTTCACCTCTTTGAAATACCTCATTGTTGTTCCATATTTACCATAATCAACAACAACAAAAAAAAGCTTTTTATGAACAAAGTGTTCAGAAGGGGGCGCCACTGTAAACAATGAGAGTTTTCGCTACCCGGACACCTTTGTTGCAGAAACAGCTGAAAGCAATCAGGTCAGACAGAGCCAAGGACTGGAGGGATTTTTAAAATTACAAAAACCGAACCAAAACAAACCAAAACAAAAATCAAAACCAATGGCCAATATTTCAAGTTTGCTACTAAAGGTATGACATTCAACTAAGACATGCGCGTGATTTAATCAATATATTTACATATTTATATTTGAAGAAGAAGGAACTATTTGATGCAGCAAATCCACGTTGATTATAAATTACCAGATATGTGGCTCCTGGGTGGCTCAGTGCTTTAGGCCTCGGTCTTCGGCTCAGGTCATGATATCAGGGTCCTGGGATGGAGCGCCACATCGGGCTCTCTGCTCAGCGGGGAGCCTGCATTCCCCCCCCTCTGTCTTTCTCTCTACCTACTTGTGATCTGTCAAATGGGTAAATAAGTTTTTTTAAAAAAGAATTACTAGGTGTGAAATACATCGAGGGTATGGGAAGGAAAATGATTTCACCTGATCAGACTAGGAAGTGGTTGAAGCCTGAATTAAAGTGCTATAAAAAGAGTAAAGACCTGGGAAATATATGGGGAAACAATCCCTAGAAAAACAGCAATAATAACTGGCTGCTCTTTATTGATCCAGATCCTGCGGTAGGTAAAGAAGAGCTGGTTTTAGCCAGAGGATGATCTCCGTTTGTCTTCATGATCTGGCATTTCTTGCAAGCCAGGCATGGGGCTCTGCACTAAAGCTGCAAATGCTGGGGGGCCCTCACTGTCCCTTTTCTCTTCTCAGTGGGACAATGGGCATGTCCATGGTGCAGTGTGACAGTCTTTACCACAGGGAGATAAAAGACTGCCAAGGGTAGGTTGGAGCTGGGAAAAGCCACTTAGGAACTGATTTTCAGGGGAGGTGATGGACAAGGGCAAAGCAAAGAATGAGGATGAGAGTGTCAAGTTTCAAAGTGCCAGGAGGCAGCACAGTGCATTCGGGAAGCTACAGCACGTTCATGACAACGGACAGCTGATCTCACAGCATCACCTGGGGATGGAGGCTGAGCCCCGGGGTTAAAACTGGGGCTGAGATTGTTTGTATGCTATGCCGAGGTGAGGTACTACACTGTAGGGGCACAGGGAACTACCGGAGGATTTCAAATATCAGAATCATAACCATAATAGAGTATTTAATTGCATCCGAGCTTTCATCAAGGGTAAGATGCACTATAGTTTATGTTCGACTAAGAAAGAAAAATGCTGTCAGTTAAACTAAGATATATCCTCAAGTGCAAGGTGAATGCCACCTTAAGACATATTAAAATGGGGGGGGGGAGCACAAATCTTAGAACAAGTAAACAGTGGAACTAGAATAATTAAAAAAGGTCGAACACTTGGATCAACTTAAAAAGTGAATATTGCTTCCCAAGTGCCCCAAACTATATTAAGTCTTAGAACAAGAGACGTTCTCATCTTGATGCCCCGCAGCTGTTAGACCCAAGGTACAGAGGGCAGTAGCCAACGACCAGCAGGCCCCAAGTGCCATGTGCAGACTCTAAGAGCAACTGCCTTTGAGAGAGGAAACGGTTGAGAGTGGGCTTTCTGAGGTAGAGAATTATTAGCTGGGAAAGTAGGAAAATTGACACAGAATCGGAATTGATTCCCCTACATGACAGATTTGGTGAAACTTCCCTTCTCAGAGATCTCGAGGCTCCTCAGAAATGTATTTTTCATTTTGGACAGAACATTCAGGATAAACATGATCTGTTCGAGTTCGTGGTTCTCTCATCAGGACTGTTTCCTAGGCTTCACTGGCACAAGAAAAGGGTTTTGAAAGTCCAGGGTAAATCCTGACAAAAGCAAAGCACGGAATCTATGAAAAACTAACCACTCAGAAGAGAAAAACAGATAAAAGGCCAGGCCGACCTGACCCTGCAGGATAGGTAAGGTTGGTCCGGCAACACGGGTAGAGGGGAAGTGCCCATCTCCTGGTAGTAGAGCTAGAGAAGACCCCTTCTGGAGAGACCACCAGGAGAGGAGAGCAGTAGGTGCTGATGATGAAGATTATTTTAATCAAAAGAGAAAGTTAAAGTGACAAAGTTCCAGGATCAGAGTAAACATATGGGATTAAAAAATAAAAAAATTAAAAAAAATATTTTTTTGAAAGGACTTTTTTTTTTTAAAGGACTTTAAACAAAAGTCCCTTTTAAGAGACAGTTGGCTGTTTAAACCAAAAGTACAACTCACTGAGAGAATCGCTGCATTATTTTTGGGGGTAGAAAGGACCTGGAATGTAGAAAGACCCATTCTGCAGAGGAAAAAATAGAATCACTAACAGGCCTCATGCCCTGCGCAGCCAATGGTTAGAATCCCTGCCTCATGAGACCATTTTAAAAGCTGTACTCATAATGGAACAGAAGGTGTCATTTCCCTATAATTTTATATATGTCATTAATTTGCTGCAAAGCCCAAGAGCACTGGAAGCAGAAACTGGGACCAAAGAGTGAGCACCCTGTTTGACAAGAGCGACCAGGCACCTCTTCTTCAGATGCAGGGGGAGCCCTGGCGTGCTGACTCCTCCCTTCTTCCTTTCCCCTTTCCTCCCTCCCTCCCTCTTCCCTTCCCCTCTCTCCATCCCTGGTGGTGCCCTTTCCCGATGCCCACTTCATCCCTTTTCCTTTCTACATGCCTGTCTTCTAGAGTTTCTTCTCTCCTCCCAATTACTTCCCTTCGTCTGAATCTCCTCTTTGGTCCCTTTGTCCCTGCTCTCTGCTCCTCCTCCCCTTCCCTGGCCCCTGTTCAGCTCCATCCAGACTGCAGGCAGAGCTGGACAAACACTCTCACTCACTAGCTCAGCCACCCTCCAGAGAAGTCACTCTTCGGTGGCCACCTTCCTGACCCCTGGTCCTTTCTCCACTTATTCAGCTATTGCTCTGAAGTCTTAGGAGGACAGAGCGGGGCTGCCGCAGAATCAGGCCAGAGGAGAAACCAAACCATGTGTCCACACTGTCCCCCAGTACTGCTGCTCTGAGAGCTTTCAGAGTCCTCAACAGGGTTAGGATTTAGGGGCTTCTTCAGAACCGGGAGTGAAAACAGCCATAGGTCAAAAGAAAAGCTATGAACCCCACACAAAAATAATAATCACAAATGAAAACTAAGTTAACTCTGAAGTCCCAAAGTCAAAGAATTGCCTTGAATCTGTCACTAGAAAGCACCCAAGGCGTCACTCTCTGGGTTCTGGGTGCCCTGAGAATGGCAGGAGTCTCTGACCCCCTTCCCTCTTCATTCACTCCCAAAGAACGTCCTCTGAGGTGGTCTTCAAACTTCCTCTGAGAAACTGTCTCTGGGAACTGTAGGCCCTCGGCTGCTGGGATGAATGAGGGTGATGTCAGGACCTGATGGGAAGCTTTACCAGGAGACTGTGGCTTCTGGATGCAGTCCTCAGGTCCCATGGTCTGGGTGAGATCTAGGTCTTTCAGTGGAGGCGGACAGATGAGATTTCAGATTTTGAGTTGATTCTGGCATGATTAGTGCTTTGGAGGGCATTGGGTGAAGGTATTTTGCACACGGGAAGGACACGAATTTGGGGAGCCAGTGAGTGGACTGTTAAGAGCTGACCTTGCATTACCCCCAGAAACCTTGCTGCTGTCCTTATCTCTGGTACCACAGAACGTGACCTTACTTGGAACTAGAGTCCTTACAGATGCAATCACATTACAGTGAGGTCGTTAGAGTGGGCCCTAATCTCCTGTAACTGACCTCCTTATGTAAAGGGAAAATCTGGACAGAGAGATGCCCCTACTGTCAGTGGTGGGCAGTGCATGAACTTCTGGAACCCTGACAGTAGTGGAAAACAGACTCAGGCTGGGTACTAGGTAAATGGGAGCTCTAGTGGAATTTCAGATGAAGATGCTGTGGACCTCGGCTTCCCAGGTCATAGTGACGTTAGGATTCAAATTCAAGTCAGAGATGAAAGAAACATCTGGACTCGGTCCTCAGGTACACACAGTATTCTGAACTGAGGCTAGAACCAGAGACCATTCTAATGAAAGGCCTCCACAGGTGGGCTCTCACAGGTGGGCTCCGACTTAGTTTCCAGTATATTCATTCATGGAATCGCTCTGTGGGTCAACATGCAGAACAAAACCATTTAATAAAAGTGACAATGTGGTGAGGAGAGGGAGGCCAGAAGGCATGTGAATGTGGAGAGAGGAAGAGCCAGGGTGGAAAACCCGAGAATCCCTCCCTGCGCTCCTTGCTGCCAGGTAGGTCTGAGGGACTAGTTTCCACCTGGGATCCCAAGTCCAGAACAAAAGTGGCGGGTCCAAGGCTCGGGATGAGGGAAGGGGGTCCTCAGCACCCAGCGTGGGGGTGCCAAATGATGGGGGCTATTGCGCTCGCTGGCGGGGGGGCACCTCGCATGGCTCCGTCCCTGGCCCGATTCCGTGGGGTCCCGGGTGCGGTGTGTCGTCCGGGGTGGTCCTGCTGCCCCGGGGGTCGCGGGAGGCTGGGTCCCAACACCCCCGCGAGCTCGCGGCCCGCGCTTTCTGCTCCAGATGAGGGCGTGGCGCGGTGTCACTTTACCTGCTCGCAGAGGGTCTTCCGGAGAAGCCATGGGGTGGGGCGGGGCAGCGGGCCACGGGAGCGGGACAGCGCAGCCTCAGGGGCTGGGCTGGAGCGCGGGAGTGCAGGGGCGGCGAGGAAGGGGGTCCTGAGTCCTGACTAGGCCGCAGCACAGCACCATGGCGCTGAGAGCCCCTCCTCTGCCAGCCCCTCCACGTCCTCTCAGACTCTCTGCCGAGTCCTCCGCGAGCTCACTTCCCGCTTCCGCAATTAGCAAAGCCCCTTCTCCGGGCCGCCCGCGCCCCCCTCCCCCTCAGCCCTGAGGCGTGGGCCCGGGCACGGGCGCCGGCGAAGCCCTGGGGGTCTGCGAGCGTGGCCAGCGCCAGCGCTGGGCAGCCTCCTAGCCTGGCTCCCGGAGCGGGTGTCGGAGTGCTGCCTGGCTGCGAAAAGATCATCAGCCCTAAACCCAGCTGCACTCCGGGTCACTTCGCTGGCTTCCTGATTGTGCCCAAAGCCGGGAACCAGCTTCCCCAGCACAGGCCTGGGCTGAGATGCCTGCCAGCGATCTCTTTGAGCAGTCTCCTAGTCTCCAGGCAGGGTCCGCCATTGCATGATGGCACGCGCGAATCACTTCGACCTGGATGTTTGGGTTTTTTGTTTGTTTTTTGGTTATTGGTTATTACATGACCTCCATGGTAGGTGCTCCTCAATGGAGTGAAAAGAGGATGCCTGATACATACGCATATGGCCATTCTAGAAAAAGAGCTTGGAGTTCTTGCGGAAGCGTGGCATTGGTCCTTGCACTATGTTTTAATAGAAATGGGATTATGCACCAACTTACTTAAATGAGCATAGTTTGAAATCGTTTACTAAGAATAAATATTTAAAACAGTTATATTTTAACTAAATCTATCATCAATCATAAATCTATTATACGAAGGTTACAGGCAATTTAAATGCAATAGCACTCTCTTCAGGGTTTTAAATAATCCGTGTCTGTCTTGGCACATGAGATTGCAAAGATAGCAAATGGTTTGTAAAAGATCATATAATAGCTTTTACTATACGGTATCAGCAATTTATCCTAAAGGAGCTGCCACCAGCTAAAAACTCAGCTTTGAAAAATGCAGAAAAGCAGCAAACGTTAACATACCCTCTTGGTGACCAGAGGCATACTTTGTGCCCCTCATCATCTCTTTCGTGGTTCTGAGGCCCTTGGCGCTCAGTAGTTTAGTGTCTTATTCTCTGGAATAGGCCATTGAAGAAATACCAGGCCCAGAGAAGAAGGTCCTGCTGGGTGTCTGAAGAAAGTACAACCTTTTAGATGAAGCTTTCTGGGGAATTTGTTAGTGGTTTGGTCTGCTTCTGATAGGAAGGGAAATTTTATTTTTAAAGATTTTATTTATTAATTTGATAGAGATCACAAGTAGGAAGAGAGGCAGGCAGAGAGAGAGGAAGAAACAGGCTCCCTGCTGAGGAGTGAGCCTGATGTGGGGCTCCATCCCAGGACCCTGGAATCATGACCTGAGCCGAAGGCAGAGGCTTTAACTCACTCTGCCACCCAGGTGCCCAGGGGACATTTTTTTAAAAGATTTTATTTATTTATTTGACAGACAGAGATCACAAGTAGGCAGAGAGCAGGCAGAGAGAGAAGTGGAAGCAGGCTCCCTGCTGAGTAGAGAGCCAGACATGGGGCTCAATCCCAGGACCCTAGGATCATGACCTGAGCCGAACGCAAAGGCCCAGTGAGCCAAACACACTGAGCCACTCGGGTGCCCCAGGAAGGGAAATTTTTTTAAGAGTATTTTCTCTTTGAATCTATTTTGAGGTTTGGTTTGTGGTTCTTTCTGACTTCTCATGAAGATGGAATTTCTTCTGAGGTTGGTTGTCAGGAACTGCACATCAAATCGACCTATCTTGTTAGCAATAAATAAATAAATAAATAAATAAATAAATAAATGCTCAAGTGTTGGTATAAAGCTATTATGCTTTTCAAAATCCCGAACTCTAATTCATGTATCGTGGTCATTCTTTATCATATCAAACAGGAAAGAGGTGGCAGAAACGCACTTTCAGGTTAATTTTTTTACAAGGAAGATTGACTTATGAACCTACTTTGTTATTCCCTTTCATTCAATTTCCCTGTACCTCCTTTTCTATGAATTGTAATGGTAAACCATCATTATTTTTATTGTTGGCCTGTGAGAATTAGAGATCAATGCCCAAGAGAAAGCAGAAGGCAGGTTTATTAAAGCAACAGCACACTATCTAAGGGAGAGCAGGTGGTATTCCATGAGGTGGAGCTGGCCCTTACTTTGTTTTGGGATTGGATATTTCCTGGTCTTTTTGAAGTGGGAGGACCTTCAACATGCAGTGGATTGATCTCTAATGGAGGCTGCTTCCAATCATTTGGGGGACTCCTACCACATGTTGGGAAAAGGAGTTGTTGTCATTTTTATTTTATTTTTTTCAGGGTTCCAAAATTCACTGTTTATGCACCACACCCAGTGCTCCATGCAATATGTGCCCTCCATAACTCCCATTAACAGGCTTACCCAACCCTCTGCCCCCTCCCCTCAAAACTCTCAGTTTGTTTCTCAGAGTCTCTCATGGTTTGTCTCCCCCTCCAATTTCCCCCCACTCACTTCTCCTCTTGATCACCCAGTGTCTTCTGTGTTATTCTTTATGCTCCACAATTAAGTGAAACCATATGGAAATTGACAATCTCTGCTTGAATTATTCCACTCAGGATTATCTCCTCCTGTCCCGTCCATGTTGATACAAAAGTTGGGTATCCTTCCTTTCAGAAGGAAGCATAATACTCCATTGTAATAATGGATCATATCTTCTTTATCCGTTCATCCATTGAAGGTCATCTTGGTTCTTTCCAATGTTTAATGACTGTGGCCATTGCTGCTATAAACATTAGGGTACAGATGTCCCTTCTTTTCACTGCATCTGTATCTTAGGGGTAAATACTCAGTAGTGCAATTGCAGGGTCAATTTTAATTTCTTAAGGAGTCTCCACACTGTATCCCAAAGTAGCTGCACCAACTGGCATTCTCACCAATAGTGTAAGAGGGTTCCCCATTCTCCACATCCTCTCCAACACTTGTTGTTTATTTCCTTGTTAATTTTGGCCATTCTAACTGTGTAAGGTGGTATCCCAATGTGCTTTTGATTTGAATCTCCCTGATGGCTAATGATGATGAACATTTTCTCATGCATCTGTTTGCCATTTGTATGTCTTCTTTGGAGAAGTGTCTGTTCATGTCTTCTGCCCATTTTTTGACATGATTATCTGTTTTGTGTGTGTTGAGTTTGAGGAGTTCTTTATAGATCTTGGATATCAGCCCTTTATCTGTAATGTCATTTGTGAAAATCTTCTCCCATTCCGTGGGTTGTCTCTTCATTTTGTTGACGGTATCCTTTGCTGTGCAGAAACTTTTGATCTTGATGAAGTCCCAAAAGTTCATTTTTGCTTTTGTTTCCTTTGTCTTTGGGGACATGTATTGAAAGAATTTGCTGTGGCCAGTGTCCAAGAGGTTCCTGCCTATGTTCTCCTATAGGATTTTGATAGATTCCTGCCTCACGTTGAGGTCGTTTGTCCATTTCGAATTTATCTTTATGTATGGTATGAGAATGGTTGAGTGTCATTCTTCCATAAATAGCTGTCCAATTTTTCCAGCACCATTGATTGAAGAGGCTGTCTTTTTTCCACTGTGTAATTTTCTCTGCTTTGTCAAAATTTTTTGACCATAGAGTTGATGGTCCATATCTGGGCACTCTAATCCACTGGTCTACAAGTCTTTTTAACCCACTGAGCCACCCAGGTGCCCCTTTTAAGCTATTATTTAAAAGTAGAGTCATTCTTTTTTTGTTAAGAATTTATTTATTATTTATTTGACAAAGAAAGATCACAAGTGGACGGAACACAGGCAGAGGGTTAGGGTTAGACGTCGTTGGGGTCAGGGTTAGCGTAAGGCTCAGTGTCACAGTTAGGTTTTGGTGGTAGGGTTTGGGATTTGGGTTACGGTTAGAGTTAGTAGTAGGGTTATGGTAGGGTTAAGGATAGCGTAAGGTCAGGGTTAGGGTTTGGTTTAGGGTAGGGGTTAGTGTTAGGGTCAGGGTCAGCGTTAGATTTAGGTTCAGGGTCTGTAGAGGGCCATGGTTAGAGTTATGTTTAGGTTTAGGGTTAGCGTCAGGCTCACAGTCACGGTAGGGGTAGGGTTAGGGTCAGGGTTAGGTCAGCGTCAGGGTTAGGAATAGGGTTAGGGTCAGGGTCATGGTTAGGTATGAGTCATGTTTACGGTAATGTAAGAGGTAGGTTTAGGTTCAGGGTCCACATCAGGGTCAGTGTCAGGCTTAGGTTTAGGTTTACGGTTCAGGTCAGGATCACAGTCAGGTTCAGGGTCAGTGTCATGGTCAGGGCTTGGGTTAGGGTTTGGGGCAGGCTCAAAGTCAGTGTCAGGGTCAGGGTTAGTGGTTACTTTTAGTGTTACTGTTACTGTTAGTTGTCATTGACCCATCCCTTCAGGGTCTCAAGATAAACCGTGGGCAGAAGGGTGTAGACCTTACACCCCATCCCACTTAACCAGCCTTAAACTGGGGTGTGAACATGACTTTCCCACCAGACATCTAACCCCTCATCAGCCTGATCCTGCTTGGGGCATCTCCACCCATGATGGCATGGCCAGGTCCTCTTTACACACAGACACACAGACACCCAGAGCCGTGCACACGCACGCACACACAGAGACGGGGAGGAGACCTAGGGCTACACCGGTCGATCAGACGGTGTGTGACACTCTGACTCTGAGCCCCCTGGGGTCCCGTTTTGATTTTATTAGACAAAGGGCCTGAGGCGTTGGGGAAACCTGATATGACCTGCCACGTATGGGACATGTCTGGAGGGCCAGCTCTCTTCTCCCTGCATCCTCTAGGCTTCAATACAGCAGATGAACATGTCGCTTCCTTTAGGATGTGCCTAGAAATGAGCTGGGCAGGCGGGTTTTCTCTGTAATGGGGTGCCAGGATACGTGGGTTCCAATTCCGTTGGGCTCTGTTGTCAGGGAAGTGAGGTCACCACTGCCTGGGCGCCTCTTACCACACTTCCTGCTGCACCAGAGCTCCCTGAGCCACCGGTTCCCAAGATGCTCAGGGCTCACAATCCACTCAATGCAGTGCCCATCCAATGACCCCCATACAGCCTCCCCCCACCCCTGGGAGGCCTGGGTGCAGCTATTGTTCCAGCTGAGGGAACGGAGCTGGGATTAGACTAGGTTATTGTTAGGGTTAGGGTTTCGAAATATTTAGGGTCAGGGTTAGGGTTAGACGTTGTTGGCGTCAGGGTTAGCGGATGCCTTAGGGTAGGGGTCATGGTTAGGTTTACGTTCATGGTTAGGTTTAGGGACATGCTCACAGTAGTATAAGGGTTAGTGTTATGGTCAGAGTCAGGGTCAGCGTCAGTGTTAGGGTGACGGTTAGGTTTAAGGTCAGGTTAAGGGTTATGGTCAGATGTAGGGTCAGGTTCATGTTTTGGTTTGGGGGCAAGGTTCATGTCAGGGACAGGGTTAGGTTTGGGACCATTTTAGTGTCAGGGTTAGGGTCTGAGTCAGGGTTAGGTTCATGGTTATGGTATGGTCAGCTCTATGTTTAGGTTCTGTTTTATGAGTAGGTTCAGGATCAGGGTTAGCTTTAGGGTTACTAATCTGTTCAGGATCACGGATTGGGTCAGAGTTAGGTTTACAGTCAGGGTTAGGGTCAGTGTTAAGGTCAAGGCCAGGGTCAGGTTTAAGGTTAAGGTCCGACATAGGCAAAGTTCAGAGTTAGGGTTATGATCAGGGTCAGGGAGAGGGTGAGGTTTATTGTTAAAGTGTCCTTACGGTTATGGTTAGAGGTAGGTGAGGGTTAGGGTTAGACCGGGTTAGGGTCATTGTCACGGATAATGTTAGGTGTTAGTTTTAGGGTTAGGTTCAACGTTAGGTTTCGGTTCAGGGCCCGTGTTAGTGTCAGGGTCAGAGTTACGGTTAGGGTTAGAGTTGTGGTCAGGCTCCCATTCAGTGTCAGGGTTAGTGTTAGGGTCAGGGTCAGGGTCACTGTTAGGGTCAGGGTTAGGTTTATGGTCTTTATCTGGGTCAGGGTCAGGGTGAAGTCTAGGGCCAGTGTCAGGTTTACGGTAAGGTTCAGGTATTGGTTTAAAGTCCAGATTCGGGTAAGGGACAGGCTTATATAGTGGTCATTGTTAGGGTCATGGTTAGGTTTAGGGTTAGGGCCAGGGTCAGGTTTAGGGTCACGGTCTGGTATAGGTAAAGTTCTCGGCCAGGTTTATGATCAGCGTCTGGTATAGGCAAATTTCAGGGTTAGGGTTATGATCATAGTCAGGTATAGGGTCAGGGTTATTGTTAAAGTTTAGGGTTAGTGTTAGGGTTAGCGTTAGGTTGACGGTTAGGGTTAGAACTTGTTAGGGTCAGGGTCCGTGGTAGGGTTAGGGGTTAGTGTTAGGGTTAGGTTCAGAGATAGGATTCGGGGGAGGGCCCGTGTTTGTGTAGGGTTAGGGTTACATTTAGGGTTAGAGTTAGGGTCAGGCTCACAATCAGGGTCAGGTTTAGTGTTCAGTTCAGGGTCGAAGTCACTGTTAGGGTCAGGGTTACTTTATCGTCATGGTCTGGGTCAAGGTAGGGTGAAGTTTAGTGCCAGTGTCAGGTTTAGTGTCATGTTCAGGTTTTGGTTTAAAGTCCACATTTGGGTCAGGGACAGGGTTATGTAGTGGTCAGTGTTAGTGTCATGGTTAGGATTAGGGTCAGTGTCAGGGTCAGGTGAAGGTCATGGCCAAGGTCAGTTTTAGGGTCAGGCTTTGGTTTAGGGTCAATGTTCGGTTCCGTGTCACATTAGGTTTTGGACTTAGGTTTTCTGATTGGGGTTACGTTTGGAGTTAGAAGTAGGGTTATGGTAGTGTAGGGTTAGACAGCATAAGGTCAGGGTTAGGTTTTGGTTTAGGGTAGGGGTTATTGTTAGGGTCAGGGTCAGTGTTAGGTTTAGGTTCAGGGTCCTTATTAGGGTCATGGTTAGAGTTTCCATTAGGTTTTAGGGTTAGGGACAGGATCACAGTCACGGTCAGGGTTAGGGTTAGGGTGAGTGTTAGGTCAGCGTCAGGGTTAGGATCAGGGTCAGGGTCCGGGTCATGTTTAGGTATGAGTCATAATTACGGTAATGTCAGAGTTAGTTTTAGGTCAGGGTCCACATCAGGGTCAGTGTCAGGCTTAGGTTTAGGTTTAGGGTTCTGGTCAGCATCACAGCCAGTGTGTGGGTCAGGGTCAGGGTCAGGGATTGGGTTTGGGTTTGGGGCAGGCTCACAGTCAGTGTCAGGATCAGGGTTAGTGGTTACTGTTAGTGTTAGCCACTCTTCTGGGTCATAGACCCATCCCTTCAGGGTCTCAGTATAAACCCTGGGCAGAAGGGTATAGACTCTACACCTGATCCCACTTAATAAGCCTTAAACTGGGGTGTGAACATGACTTGCCCAACAGACATCTAATCCCTCATCAGCCTGATCCTGCTTGGGGCATCTCCACCCATGATGGCATGGCCAGGTCCTCTTTACACACAGACACACAGACACCCAGAGCCGCGCGCGCACACACACACACACACACACACACACACACTCACAGAGAGAGGGGGGGAGTAGACCTAGGGCTACACCGGTTGATCAGAAGGTGTGGACTCTCTGACTCTGAGCCCCCTAGTGTGACCTTTTGATTTTATTAGCCAAAGGGCCTGAGGCGTTGGGGAAACCTGATATGACCTGCCAGGGAGGGGACCTGTCTAACGGGCCAGCTCTCTTCTCCCTGCATCCTCTTGGCTTCAGTACAGCAGAAGAACATTTTGCTTCCTTTAGCATGTGCCTAGAAATGAGCTGGGCATGACAGTTTTCTCTGTAATGGGGTGCCTGGATATGTGGGTTCCAATTACGTTGGGCTCTGTCATCAGGGAAGTGAGGTCACCACTGCCTGGGGGTTCCTTACCGAACTTCCTGCTTCACCAGAGTTCCCTGAGCCGCCGGTCCCCAAGCTGCTCAAGGCTCACACTCCACTCAATGCAGTGCCCATCCAGTCACCCCCATACAGCCTCCGCCCGCCCCTGGGAGGCCTGGGTTCAGCTTTTGTCACCGCTGGAGGGAACACAGCTGGGTTTCGACCAGGTTACTGTTAGGGTTAGGGTTAAGAATGACTTAGGGTCAGGGTTAGGGATAGACATTGTTGGGTTCAGGGTTATGTAACGCTTAGGGTACGGGTCAGGGTTAGGGTTAGTTTCATGCTTAGGTTTAGGGTGAGGCTCACAGTAGTGTCAGGGTTAGCGTTACGCTCAGAGTCAGGGTCAGGGTCAGGGTTAGGGTGACGGTTAGGTTTAGGGTCAGGTTCAGGGTCATGGTCAGGTTTGGGGTCAGGTTCAGGTTTTGGTGTGGGGGCAAGTTTCATGTCAGGGTCAGGGTTAGGTTTGGGACAGGTTTAGTGTCAGGGTTAGGGTCAGGGTCAGGGTTAGGTTCATGGTTCAGGGTCCTTATTAGGGTCATGGTTAGAGTTACCATTAGGTTTAGGGTTAGGGTCAAGCACACTGTCACGGTCAGGGGTAGGGTTAGGGTCCGGGTTAGGTCAGCATCAGGGTTAGGATTAGGTTCAGGGTCAGGTTCCTGGTTAGGTTTGAGTCATGGTTACGATAATGTCAGAGTTAGGTTTAGGTTCAGGGTCCACATCAGGGTCAGTGTCAGGCTTAGGTTTAGGTTTAGGGTTCAGGTCAGGATCACAGTCAGCGTCCGGTTCGGGGTCAGGGTCAGGGCATGGGTCAGGATTTGGGGCAGGCTCACAGTCAGTGTCAGGGTCTGGGTCAGGATTAGTGGTTACTGTTAGGGTTAGCCCCGCTCCTGGGTCATGGACCCATCCGTTCAGGGTCTCAGGATAAACCCTGGGCAGAAGGGTGTAGACCCTACACCCGATCCCACTTAACCAGCCTTAAACTGGGGTGTGAACATGACTTGCCCACCAGATATCTAAACCCTTATCAGCCTGATCCTGCTTGGGGCATCTCCTCCCACGATGGCATGGCGAGTTCCTCTTTACACACAGATACACAGACACCCAGATGCACACACTCACACACACACACACACACACACACACACACACACAGAAACGGGGAGGAGACCTAGGGCTACACCCGTCAATCAGAAGATGTGGGACTCTCTGACTCTGAGTCCCCTGGTGTCACCTTTTGATTTTATTAGCCAAAGGGTTTGAGGCCTTGGGGAATACTGATATGACCTGAAGGGAGCGACGTGTCTGGCGGGCGAGCTCTCTTCTCTCTGCATCCTCTCAGCTTCAGTACAGCAGAAGAACATGTCGCTTCCTTTAGGATGTGCCTAGAAATGAGCTGGGCAGGTGCGTTTTCTCTGTAATGGGGTGCCTGGATACGTGGGTTCCAAATCCGTTGGGCTCTGTCATCAGGGAAGTGAGGTCATCACTGCCTGGGGGCTCCTTACCGAACTTCCTGCTCCACAAACCTTCCTGCTCCATAAACCCTGGGCAGAAGGGTGTAGACCCTACACCCGATCCCACTTAACCAGCCTTAAACTGGGGTGTGAACATGACTTGCCCACCAGATATCTAAACCCTTATCAGCCTGATCCTGCTTGGGGCATCTCCTCCCACGATGGCATGGCGAGTTCCTCTTTACACACAGATACACAAACACCCAGAGGCACACACGCACACACACACACACACACACACACACACACACACACACACAGAGACGGGGAGAAGACCTAGGGCTACACCTGTGGATCAGAAGGTGTGGGACTCTCTGACTCTGAGTCCCCTGGTTAGGGTCAGGGTCAGGGTTAGGTTCATGGTTATGGTAAGGTCAGCTTTATGTTTAGGTTCTGTTTATGCGTAGGTTCAGGAACAGGGTTAGCTTTAGGTCTAAGATTCTGTCCAGAATCACAGATTGGGTCCGAGTTAGGTTTACACTCAGGGTTAGGGTCAGTGTTAAGGTCAAGGCCAGGGTCAGGTAAGGTTAAGGTCTGACATAGGCAAAGTTCACAGTTAGGGTTATGATCAGGGTCCGGGAGAGGGTCAGGTTATTGTTAAAGTGGGGTTAGGGTTAGGGTTAGAGGTAGGTTTCTGGTTTGGGTTAGTCCCGGTTAGGGTCAGTGTCAGCGATAATGTTAGGGGTTAGTTTTAGGGTTAAGTTCAGCGTTAGGTTTCAGATCCGGGCCCGTGTTAGTGTCAGGGTCAGGGTTACGTTTAGGGTTAGAGTTAGGGTCGGGATCACATTCAATGTCAGGGTAATTGTTAGGCTAGGGTCAGGGTCACTGTTAGGGTCAGGGTTAGGTTTCTGGTCTTTGCCTGGGTCAGGGTCAGGGTGAAGTCTAGGGCCAGTGTCAGGTTTACGGTCAGTATCAGGTTTGGTTTAAAGTCCACATTCGGCTGAGCGACAGGGTTATGTAGTGGTCAGTGTTAGGGTCATGGTTAGGTTTAGGCTCACGCCAGGGGCAGGTTTAGGGTCAGGGTCTGGTATAGGCAAATTTCAGGGTTAGAGTTATGATCATAGTCAGGTATAGTGTCATAGTTATTGTTAAAGTTTGGGGTTAGTGTTAGGGTTAGCGTTAGTTTGACGATTAGGTTTATAACTTGTTAGGGACAGGGTCCTTGGTAGGGTTAGGGGTTAGTGTTAAGGTTAGGTTCAGCGATAGGATTCGGGGGAGGGCCCGTGATAGTCTCAGGGTCAGGGTTACATTAGGGTTAGAGTTAAGATCAGGCTCACAGTCAGGGTCAGGTTTAGTGTTCAGGTGAGGATCTGGGTCACTGTAAGCGTCAGGGTTATGTTTATCCTCATGGTCTGTGTCAGGGTCAGGGTGAAGTTTAGCGCCAGTGTCCGGTTTAGGGTCAGGTTCAGGTATTGGTTCAAAGTCCACATTCGGGTCAGGGACAAGATTATGTAGTTGTCAGTATTAGTGTCATGGTTAGGATTAAGGTCAGGTTCAGGGTCAGGTGAAAGTCAGGGCCAGGGTCAGGTTAAGGGTTAAGCTTTGGTTTAGGGTCAATGTTCGGCTCAGTGTCACAGTTAGGTTTTGGTGGTAGGGTTTGGGATTGGGTTTAGGGTTAGAGTTAGAAGTAGGGTTATGGTTAGGGTTAGGGTTAGACAGCGTAAATTCAGGGTTAGGGTTTGGTTTAGGGTAGGGGTTAGTGTTAGGGTCAGGATCAGCGTTAGGTTTAGGTTCAGGGTCCGTATTAGGGTCATGGTTAGAGTTACCTTTAGGTTTAGGGTTAGCGTCAGGCTCACAGTCGCGGTCAGGTTTAGGGTTAGGGTCAGGGTTAGTTCAGCATCAGGGTTAGGATTAGGGTCAGGGTCAGAGTCATGGTTAGGTATGAGTCTTGGTTACAGTAATATCAACATTAGGTTTAGGTTTAGGTTCAGGGTCCACATCAGGGTGAGTGTCTGGCTTAGGTATAGGTTTAGGGTTCAGGTCAGGATCACAGTCAGGGTCAGGGTCAGGTTAAGGGCTTGGGTTAGTATTTGGCGCAGGCTCACAGTCAGTGTCAGGGTCAGGGTTAGTGGTTTACTGTTGGGGTTAGCCCGCTCCTGGGTATGGACCCATCCCTTCAAGGTCTCAGGATAAACCCTGGGCAGAAGGGTGTAGACCCTACAGCCGATCTCACGTAACCAGCCTTAAACTGGGTGTGAACATGACTTTCCCACCAGACCTCTAACCCCTCATCAGCCTGTTCCTTCTTGGGGCATCTCCACCCACGATGGCATGGCCAGCTCCTCTTTACACTCAGACTCACAAACACCCAGAGGCACACCCACGCACACACACGCACACACTCACACACACACACACATAGACGGGGAGGAGACCTAGGGCTACACCCGTGGATCAGAAGGTGTGAGAGTCTCTGACTGTGAGTCCCATGTTGTCACCTTTTGATTTTATTAGCCAAAGGGCCTGGGGTGTTGGGAAACCTGAAATGACCTGCCAGGGAATGGACCTGTCTGTCAGGTGAGATCTCTTCTCCTTGCATCCGCTGGGCTTCAGTACAGCAGAAGAACATGACGCTTTCTTTAGGATGTGCCTAGAAATGAGCTTTGCAGTCGGGTTTTCTCTGTGAAGGGGTGCCTGGATACTTGGGTTCCAAGTCCGTTGGGCTCTGTTGTCAGGGAAGTGAGGTCACCACTGCCTGGGGGCTCCTTACCGAACTTCCTTCTCCAGCAGAGCTCCCTGAGGCACCTGTCCCCAAGCTGGTCAAGGCTCACACTCCACTCAATGCATTACCATCCAGTGACCCCCATATAGCCACCCCAAACCCCTGGAGGCCTGGGTGCAGCTGTTGTCCCCTGCAGAGGGAACAGAGCTGGGTTTAGACCAGGTTAGTGTTAGGTTTAGGTTTAAGAAAGACTTAGGGTGATGGTTAGGGTTAGTCGTCTTTGGGGTCAGAGTAAGCGTTTGGCTTAGGGTAGGGGTCAGGGTTAGGGTTAGGTTCATGGTTATGTTTATGGTCAGGCTCACAGTAGGGTCACTGTTAGCGTTACGGTCAGAGTCAGTGTCAGTGTCAGTGTTAGGGTAACGGTTTGGTTTAGTGTCAGGCAGTGTTATGGTCAGATTTAGGTTCAGGTTCAAGTTTTGTTTTGGGGACAAGGTTCATCTCAGGGTCAGGGATAGGTTTGGCACAGGTTTAGTGTCAGGGTTAGGGTCAAGGTCAGGGTTAGGTTCATTGTTATGGTAAGGTCAGCTTTATGTTTAGGTTCTGTTTCATGAGTAGTTTCAGGAACAGGGTTAGCTTTAGGTTAAGATTCTGTCCAGAATCACAGGTTGGGTCAGAGTTAGGTTTACAGTCAGGGTTAGGGTCAGTGTTATGGTCAAGGCCAGGGTCAGGTTTAAGCTTAAGTTCTGATATAGGCAAAGTTCAGAGTTAGGATTATGTTCAGGGTCCGGGAGAGAGTCAGGATTAATGTTAAAGTGGGGTTAGGGTTAGGGTTAGAGGTAGGTTGCAGGTTAGGGTTAGACCCGGTTAGGGTCAGTATCAGCGATAATGTTAGGGGTTTGTTTTGGGGTTAGGTTCAGCGTTAGGTTTCGGGTCAGGGCCCGTGTTAGTGTCAGGGTCAGGGTTACGTTTAGGGTTAGAGTTAGGGTCAGGCTCCCATTCAGTGTCAGGGTTATTTTTAGGGTCAGGGTCAGGGTCACTGTTAGGGTCAGGGTTAGGTTTCTGGTCTTTGCCTGGGTCAGGTTCAGGGTGAATTCTAGGGCCAGTGTCAGGTTTACAGTCAGGATCAGGTATTGGTTTAAAGTCCACATTAGGGTGGGACAGGGTTATGTAGTGGTCAGTGTTAGGGTCATGGTTAGGCTTAGGCTCACGCCAGGGTCAGGTTTAGGGTCAGCGTCTGGTATAGGCAAATTTCAGGGTTAGGGTTATGATCATAGTCAGGTATAAGGTCATGGTTATTGTTAAAGTTTAGGGTTAGTGTTAGGGTTAACATTAGTTTGACGATAATGTTTAGAACTTATTAGGGACAGGGTCTGTGGTAGGGTTAGGGGTTAGTGTTAGGGTTAGGTTCAGCGATAGGATTTGGGGGAGGGCCCGAGTTAGTGTCAGTGTCAGTGTTACATTTAGGGTTAGAGTTAAGATCAGGCTCACAGTCAGGGTCAGGTTTAGTGTTCAGGTGAGGGTTGGGGTCACTGTAAGGGTCAGGGTTAGGTTTATGGCCATGGTCTGTGTCAGGGTCAGGGTGAAGTTTAGCACCAGTGTCAGGTTTAGGGTCAGGTTCAAGTATTGATTTAAAGTTCACATTCGGGTCAGGGACAAAATTATGTGGTGGTCAGTGTTAGTGTCATGGTTAGGATTAGGGTCACGGTCAGGGTCAGGTGAAAGTCAGAGCCAGGGTCAGGTTTAGGGTCAGGCTTTGGTTTAGGGTCAATGTTCGGTTCAGTGTCACAGTTAGGTTTCGGCGGTAGGGTTTGGGATTGGGTTTAGGGTTAGAGTTAGAAGTAGGGTTATGGTTAGGTTTAGGGTTAGACAGTGTAAGGTCAGGGTTAGGGTTTGGTTTAGGGTAGGGGTTAATGTTAGGGTCAGGGTCAGCGTTAGGTTTAGGTTCAGGGTCCGTATTAGGGTCATGGTTAGAGTTACCTTTAGGTTTAGGGCTAGCGTCAGGCTCACAGTCGTGGTCAGGTTTAGGGTTAGGGTCAGGTTTAGGTCAGCGTTAGGGTTAGGATTATGGTCAGGGTCAGAGTCATGGTTAGGTATGAGTCTTGGTTACAGTAATATCAGCATTAGGTTCAGGTTCAGGGTCCACATCAGGGTGAGTGTCAGGCTTAGTTATAGGTTTTGGGTTCAGGTCAGGATCACAGTCACGGTCAGGTTCAGGGTCAGGGTCAAGGCTTGGGTTAGGATTTGGTGCAGGCTCACAGTCAGTGTCAGGGTCAGGGATAGTGGTTACTGTTGGGGTTAGCCCCGCTCCTGTGTATGGACCCATCCCTACAAGGTCTCAGGATAAACCCTGGGTAGGATAAACCCTACAGCCGATACCACGTAACCAGCCTTAAACTGGGGAGTGAACATGACTTTCCCACCAGACCTCTAACCCCTCATCAGCCTGATCTTGCTTGGGGCATCTCCACCCACGATGGCATGGCCACCTCCTCTTTACACTCAGACTCACAAACACCCAGAGGCACACACACGCACACACACGCACACACACACACACACACACACACATAGACGGGGAGGAGACCTAGGGCTACACCGATGGAACAGAAGGTGTGGGAGTTTCTGACTGTGAGCCCCGTGTTGTCACCTTTTGATTTTATTAGCCAAAGGGCCTGTATCGTTGGTAAACCTGATATGACCTGCCAGGGAAGGGACCTGTCTGTCAGGCGAGCTCTCTTCTCCATGCATCCTCTGGGCTTCAGTACAGCAGAATAACATGACACTTTCTTTAGGATGTGCCTAGAAATGAGCTTGGCAGTCGGGTTTTCTCTGTAAAGGGGTGCCTGGATACGTGGGTTCCCATTCCATTGGGCTCTGTTGTCTGGGAAGTGAGGTCACCACTGCCTGCGGGCTCCTTACCGAACTTCCTGCTCCAGCAGAACTCCCTGAGCCACTGGTCCCCAAGCTGGTCAAGGCTCACACTCCACTCAATGCATTGCCCATATATTGACCCCCATATAGCATCCTCCAAACCCCTGGGAGGCCTGGGTGCAGCAGTTGTCCCCGCCAGGGGAACAGAGCTGGGTTTAGACCAGGTTAGTGTTAGGGTTAGGGTTACGAAAGTCTTAGGGTGTTGGTTAGGGTTAGTCGTCTTTGGGGTCAGTGTTAGCGTTAGGCTTAGTGTAGGGGTCAGGTTAGGGTTAGGTTCATGGTTAGGTTTAGGGTCAGGCTCACAGTAGGGTCACTGTTAGCGTTATGGTCAGAGTCAGTGTCAGGGTCAGTGTTAGGATAAGGGTTAGGTTTAGGGTCACTCAGGGTCATGGTCAGATTTAGGTTCAGGTTCAAGTTCAAGGTCATGGTTAGAGTTACCTTTAGGTTTAGGGTTAGCGTCAGGCTCACAGTCACGGTCAGGGTTAGGGTTAGGGTCAGGGTTAGGTCAGCATCAGGGTTAGGATTAGGGTCAGTTTCAGGGTCATGGTTAGGTATAACTCATGGTTTAGTAATATCAATCTTAGGTTTAGGTTCAGGGTCCACATCAGGGTCAGTGTCAGGCTTAGGTTTAGGTTTAGGGTTCAGGTCAGCATCACAGCCAGGGTCAGGGTCAGGGCTTGGTTTCAGGTTTGGAGCAGGCTCACAGTCAGTGTCAGGGTCAGGGTTAGTGGTTACTCTTATGGTGAGCCCGGCTCCTGGGTCATGTACCCATCCCTTCAGGGTCACACGAAAAACTCTGGGCAGAAGGGTGTAGACCCTCCACGTGACCCACCTACACAGCCTTAAACTGGGGTGTGAACATGACTTGCCCACCAGACATCTAACCCCTCATCAGCCTGATCCTGCTTGGGGCATCTCCACCCACGATGCAAAGGCCAGGTCCTCTTTACGTAAAGATACACAGACACCCAGAGGCGCGCGCACACACACACACACACACATACACACACACACAGAGACTGGGAGGAGACCTTGGCTACACCGGTCGATCAGAAGGTGTGGGACTCTCTGACTCTGAGCCCCCTCATGTCACCTTTTGATTTTATTAGTGAAAGGGCCAGAGGCGTAGGGGAATCCTGATATGACCTGCCAGGGAGGGGACGTGTCTGGAGGGCGAGCTCTCTTCTCCCTGCATCCTCTCGGCTTCAGTACAGCAGAAGAACATGACGCTTTCTTTAGGATGTGCTTTGAAATGAGCTGGGCTGGGGGGTTTTCTCTGTAATGGGGTGCCTGGAGCAAAGGTTCCAATTCCGTTGGGTTCTGTCTTCAGGGAAGTGAGGTCACCACTGCCTGGGGGCTCCTTACCAAACTTCCTGCTGCACCAGAGCTCCCTAAGCCGCCGGTCCCCAAGCTGCTCACGGCTCACCCTCCACTCAATGCTGTGCCAATCCAATGACCCCCATACAGCCTCCCCCCAGCCCCTGGGAGGCCTGGGTGCAGCTGTTGTCCCCGCTGAGGGAACACAGATGGGTTTAGACTAGGTTAGTGTTAGGGTTAGGGTTAAGAAAGACTTAGGATCAGGGTTAGGGTTAGACGTCATTGGGGTCAGGGTTAGCGTAAGGCTTAGGGTAGGGGTCAGGGTTAGGGTTAGGTTCATGGTTAGGTTTAGGGTCAGGCTGACAGTAAGGTCACGGTTAGGGTTATGGTCAAAGTCAGGGTCAGGTTCAGTGTTAATGATGGTTAGGTTTAGGGTCAGGTTCAGGGTCATGGTCAGATTTAGGGTCAGGTTCAAGTTTTGTTTTGGGGGAAAGGTTCATGTCAGGGTCAGGGTTAGGTTTGGGACAGATTTAGTATCAGGGTTAGGGTCAGGGTCAGGGTTAAGTTCATGGTTATGTTAAGGTCAGCATTATGTTTAGGTTCTGTATTATGTGTAGGTTCAGGATCAGGGTTAGCTTTAGTGTTAAGATTCTGTCAGGATCACGGATTGGGTGAGAGTTAGGTTTACAGTCAGGGTTAGGGTCAGTGTTAAGGTCAAGGCCAGGGTCAGGTTTAAGGTTAAGGTCTGACATAGGCAAAGTTCAGAGTTAGGGTTATGATCAGGTTCAGGGAGACGGTCAGGATTATTTTTAAAGTGGGGTTAGGGTTAGGGTTAGAGGTATTTTGAGGGTTAGGGTTAGACCGGGTTAGGTTCATATCAAGGATAATGTTAGTGGTTAGTTTTAGGGTTAGGTTCAGTGTTAGGTTTCAGGTCAGCGCCCGTGTTAGTGTCAGGGTCAGGGTTACGTTTAGGTTTAGAGTTAGGGTCAGGCTCACAGTCAGGGTCTGGTTTAGTGTTCAGGTCAGGGTCGGGGTCACTGTTAGGATCAAGGTTAGATTTATGGTAATGGTCTGGGTCAGGGTCATGGTGAAGTCTAGGGCCAGTGTCAGGTTTACGGTCAGGATCAGGTATTGATTTAAAGTCCACATTCGGTTGAGCCTCATGATTATGTCGTGGTCAGTGTTAAGGTCATGGTTAGGTTTAGGCTCAGAGCTAGGGTCAGGGTCCGGTATAGGCAAATTTCAGGGTTAGGGTTATGATCATAGTCAGGTATAGGGTCAGGGTTATTGTTAAAGTATAGAGTTAGTGTTAGGGTTAGCGTTAGGTTGACTGTTAGGGTTAGAACTTGTTAGCGTCAGGGTCCGTGGTAGGGTTAGGGGTTAGTGTTAGATTTGGGTTCAGCGATAGGATTCGTGGGAGGGCCCGTGTTAGTGTCATGGTCTGGGTCCTGGTTAGGTTTGAGTCATGGTTACGGTAATGTCAGAGTTAGGTTTAGGTTCAGGGTCCACATCAGGGTCAGTGTCAGGCTTAAGTTTAGGTTTAGGGTTCAGGTCAGGGTCAGGGTCAGAGTCAGGGTCAGGGCTTGGGTTAGGGTTTGGGGCAGGCACACATCAGTGTCAGGGTCAGGGTTAGTGGTTACTGTTAGGGTTAGCCCTGCTCCTGGGTCATGGACCCATCCCTTCAGGGTCTCAGGATAAACCCTGGGCAGAAGGGTGTAGACCCTACACGCGATCCCTCTTAACCATCATTAAACTGGGGTTTGAACATGACTTGCCCACCAGACATCTACCCCCTCGTCAGCCTGATCCTGCTTGGGGCATCTCCACCCAGGATGGCATGGCCAGGTCCTCTTTAAACACAGACACACAGACACCCAGAGGCACACGCACACACACACACACACACACAGAGACAGGGAGGAGACCTAGGGCTACACAAGTGGATAAGAGGTGTGGGACTCTCTGACTCTGAGCCCCCTGGTGTCACCTTTTGATTCTATTAGCCAAAGGGCCTGAGGCATTGGGGAAACCTGATATGACCTGCCAAGTAGGGGACGTGTCTGGCAGAGAGCTCTCTTTTCCCTGCATCCTCTCGGCTTCAGTACAACAGAGAACATGTCGCTTCCTTTAGGATGTGCCTAGAAATAAGCTGGGCATGGCGGTTTTCTCTGTAATGGGGTGCCTGGATACGTGGGTTCCAATTCCGTTGGGCTCTGTCGTCAGGGAAGTGAGGTCACCACTGCCTGGGGGCTCCTTACCGAACTTCCTGCTCCACTAGAGCTCCCTGAGCTGCTGGTCCCCAAGCTGCTCAAGGCTCACACTCCACTCAATGCAGTGCCCATCCAGTGACCCCCATACAGCCTCCCCCCAGCCCCTAGGAGTCCTGCGTGCAGCTGTCTTCTTCACTGGAGGGAACAGAGCTGGGTTTAGACCAGATTAGTGTTAGGGTTAGGGTTAAGAATGACTTAGGGTCAGGGTTAGGGTTAGACGTCTTTGGGATCAGGGTTAGCGTAAGGTTTAGGGTAGGGGTCAGGGTTAGGGTTAGGTTCATGGTTAGGTTTAGGTCAGGATGACAGTAGGTTCAGGGTTAGCATTACGGTCAGAGTCAGGCTCAGGTTCAGTTTAGGCTCAAGGTTAGGTTTAGGGTCAGGTTCAGGGTCATGGTCAGTTTTTGGGTCAGTTTCAAGTTTTGGTTTGGGGGCAAGGTCATGTCAGGTCACGGTTAGGTTGGGACAGGTTTAGTGTCAGGGTTAGGGTCAGCGTCAGGGTTAGGTTCATGGTTATGGTAAGGTCAGCTTTATGTTTTTGTTCTGTTTCATGAGTAGGTTCAGGATCAGGGTTAGCTTTAGGGTTACTAATCTGTTCAGGATCACGGATTGGGTCAGAGTTAGGTTTACAGTCAGGGTTAGGGTCACTGTTAAGGTCAAGGCCAGGGTCAGTTTTAAGGTTAAGTTCTGACGTAGGCAAAGTTCAGAGTTGGGGTTATGATCAGGTTCAGGGAGAAGGTCAGGGTAATTGTTAATGTGGGGTTAGGGTTAGGGTTATAGGTAGGTTGAGGGTTAGGATTAGACCGGGTTAGGGTCAGTGTCAGGGTTAGGATTAGGGTCAGGGTCTGGGTCATGGTTAGGTATTAGTCATATTTACGGTAATGTCATAGTTAGGTTTAGGTTAGGGTCCACATCAGGGTCCTTGCCAGGCTTAGGTTTTGTTTTGTGTTCAGGTAAGGATCACAGTCATGGTCAGGGTCAGAGTCAGGGTCAGGGCTTGGGTTAGGGTTTGGGGCAGGCTCACAGTCAGTGTCAGGTTCAGGGTTAGTGGTTACTGTTAGGGTTAACCCCGCTCCTGAGTCATGGACTCATCCATTCAGGGTCTCAGGATAAACCCTGGGCAGAAGGGTGTAGACCCTTCAACCAATCCCACTTAAGCAGCCTTAAACTGGGGTGTGAACATGACTTACCTACCAGACATCTAACCCCATATCAGCCTCATCCTGCTTGGGGCATCTCCACCCACGATGGCATGGCCAGGTCCTCTTTACACACAGACACACAGACACCCAGAGGCACACACACACACACACACACGCAGAGACAAGGAGGACACCTAGGGCTACACCCATAGATCAGAAGGATCAGAAGGTGTGGGACTCTCTGACTCTGAGCCCACTGGTGTCTACTTTTGATCTTATTTGCCAAAGGGCCTGAGACGTTGGGGAAACCTGATATGACCTGCCAGGGAGGGGACGTGTCTGGCGGGCGAGCTCACTTCTCCCTGCATCCTCTGGGCTTCAGTACAGTAGAAGAACGTGGTGCTTTCTTTAGGATGTGCCTCGATCGAGCTGGGGAGGTCGTTTCTCTGTAATGGGATGCCTGGATACATGGTTTCCAATTGCGTTGGGCTCTGTCGTCAGGGATGTGAGGCCACCACTGCCTGGGGGCTCCTTACCGAACCTCCTGCTTCACCAGAGCTCCCTGAGCCGCCGGTCCCCAAGCTGCTCAAGGCTCACACTCCACTCAATGCAGTGCCCATCCATTGACCCACATACAGCCTCCTCCCAGACCCTGGGAGGCCTGCGTGCAGCTGTTTTCCCCGCTGGAGGGAACAGAGCTGGGTTTAGACCAGTTTAGTGTTAGGGTTAGGGCTAAGAAAGACGTAGGGTCAGGGTTAGGGTTAGTCGTCTTTGGGGTCAGGGTTAGCGTAAGGCTTAGGGTAGGGGTCAGGGTTAGGGTTAGGTTCATGTTTAGGTTTAGGGTCAGGATCACAGTAGGTTCAGGGTTAGCGTTACAGTCAGAGTCAGGGTCAGGGTCAGTGTAGGCTGACAGTTAGGTTTATGTCCAGGCAGGGTCATGGTCAGATTTACGGTCAGGTTCAAGTTTTGGTTGGGGGGCAAGGTTCATGTCAGGGTCAGGGTTAGGTTTGGGATAGGTTTAGTGTCAGGGTTAGGGTCAGGTTCAGGGTTAGGTTCATGCTTATGGTAAGGTCAGCTTTATGTTTCAGTTCTGTTTCATTAGTAGGTTCAGGATCAGGGTTAGCTTTAGGGTTACTAATCTGTTCAGGATCACAGATTGGGTCAGAGTTAGGTTTACAGTCAGCGTTAGGGTCAGTGTTAAGGTCAAGGCCAGGGTCAGGTTTTAGATTCACTTCTGACATAGGCAAAGTTCAGAGTTAGGGTTATGATCAGTGTCTAGGAGAGGGTCAGGATTATTGTTAAAGTGGGGTTAGGGTTAGGGTTAGAGGTAGGTTGAGGGCTAGGGTTAGACCGGGGTAGGGTCAGTGTCAGGGATAATGTTAGGGGTTAGATTTAGGGTTAGGTTCAGCGTTAGGTTTCGGGTCAGGGCCCGTGTTAGTGTCAGGTTCAGGGTTACATTTATGGTTAGAGATGTGTTCAGGCTCACATTCAGTGTCAGGGTTAGTGTTAGTTTCAGGGTCAGGGTCACTGTTAGGGTCAGGCTTAGGTTTCTGGTCTTTGCCTGGGTCGGGTTCAGGGTGAAGTCTAGGGCCAGTGTTAGGTTTACGGTCAGGTTCAGGTATTGGTTTAAAGTCCAGATTCGGGTCAGGGACAGGATTATTTAGTGGTCATTGTTAGGGTTATGGTTAGGTTTATGTTCTGGGCTAGGGTCAGATTTAGGGTCAGGGTCTGCTATAGGCAAAGTCCAGTTAAGGGTAATGATCGTAATCAGGCATAGGGTCCGGTTTATTGTTAAAGTTTAGGGTTAGGTTTAGTGTTAAAGTTAGGTTGAGGGTTAGGGTTAGACCTCATTAGGGTCCGGGTCCGTAGTAGGGTTAGGGTTTAGTGTTAGGGTTAGGATCAGGGATAGGATTCGGGGTAGGGCCCACGTTAGTGTCAGGGTCAGGGTTACGTTTAGGGGTAGAGTTAGGGTCAGGCTCACATTCAGTGTTAGGGTTAGTGTTTGGGTCAGGGTTAGGGTCACTGTTTTGGTCAGAGTTAGGTTTATGGTCATGGCCTGGGTCAGGGTCAGGGTGAAGTTTAGGGCCAGTGTCTGGTTTAGGGTCAGGATCCGATATTGCTTCAAAGTCCACATTTGGGTCAGGATCAAGTTTATGTAGTGGTCAGTGTTAGTGTCATGGTTAGGTTTAGGGTCAGGGCCAGGGTCACGTTTAGGGTCAGGGTCTGGTAGAGGCAAAGTTCAGGGTTAGGGTTATGATCATAGTCAGGTATAGGGTAAGGGTTATTGTTAAAGTTTAGGGTTAGTGTTAGGGTTAGAGTTAGTTTGAGGTTTAGGGTTAGACTTGGTTAGGGTCAGGGTCTGAGATAGGGTTAGGGGTTAGTGTTAGGGTTAGCTTCAGCGATAGGATTCGGGGTACGGCCCGTGTTAGTTTCAGGGTCAGGGTTACGTTTAGAGTTACAGTAAGGGTCAGGCTCACAGTCAGGTTCTGATTTAGTGTTCAGGTCTGGGTCGGGGTTACTGTTAGGGTCAGGTTTAGGTTGATGGTCATGGTCTGGGTCAGGGCCACGGTGTAGTTTAGGGCCAGTGTCAGGTTTAGCGTCAGGATCAGGTATTGGTTAAAGTCCACATTCGGGTCACTGACAGGGTTATGTAGTGGTCAGTGTTAAGATCATGGTTAGAATTATGGTCAGGGTCAGGGTCACGTGAATGTCAGGGCCATGGTCAGGTTTAGGTTCAGGCTTTGCTTTATGTTCGGTTCAGGTTCACAGTTAGGTTTAGGGGAAAAGTTTGGGATGGGGTTAGGGTTAGAGTTAGAGGTAGTGTTATCGTGAGGGTTAGGGTTAGACAGCGTAAGTTCAGGGTGAGGGTTTGGTTTAGGGTAGGTAGTTAGTGTTAGGTTCAGGGTCAGCATTCGGTTTAGGTTCAGGGTCTGTATTTGGGTGAGGGTTAGGGTTACCTTTATGGTTAGGTTTAGGGTCAGGCACACAGTCACGGTCAGGGTTAGTGTTAGGGTCAGTGTTAGTTCAGCGTCAGGGTTAGGATTAGGGTCAGGGTCAGGGTCATGGTTAGGGATGAGCCATAGTTAGGTTATCTCAGAGTTAGGTTTAGTTCCAGGGTCCGGATAAGGGTCAGCGTCAGGCTTAGGTTTAGGTTTTGGGTTCAGGTCGTGATCACGGTCAGGGTTAGGGTCAGGGTCAGGGTCAGGGTTCGGGTTAGGGTTTGGGGCAGGCTCACAGTCAGTGTCAGGGTCACGGTTAGTGGTTACTGTTAGGGTTAGCCCCGCTCCTGGGTCATGGACCCATCCCTTCACGGTCTCAGGATAAACCCTGGGCAGAAGAGTGTAGACCCTACACCCGATCCCACTTAACCAGCCTTAAACTGGGGTGTGAACATGACTTACCCACCAGACATCTAACCCCTCATCAGCCTGATCCTGCTTGGGGCATCTCCATCCACGATGTCATGGCCAGGTCCTCTTTACACACAGACACAGAAGCCCAGTGGCACACACACACACACACAAACACACAAGACGGGGAGGAGACCTAGGGCTACACCGGTCGAATAGAAGGTGTGGGACTCTCTGACTCTGAGCCCCCTCATGTCTCCTTTTGATTTTATTAGCCAAAGGCCTGAGGCGTTGGGGAAACCTGATATGACCTGCCAGGGAGGGGACTTGTCTGGCCGGCGAGCTCTCTTCTCCCTGAATCCTCTCAGCTTCAGTACATCAGAAGAACATGTCGCTTCCTTTAGGATGTGCCTAGAAATGAGCTGGGCAGGGGGGTTTTCTCTGTAATGGGGTGCCTGGATACGTGGGTTCCAATTCCGTTGGGCTCTGTCATCAGGGAAGTGAGGTCACGACTGCCTGGGGGCTCCTTACCGAACTTCCTGCTGCACCAGAGCTCCCTGAGCCTCCGGTCCCCAAGCTGCTCAAGGCTCACACTCCACTCAACGCAGTGCCCATCCAGTGACCCCCATATAGCCTCCTCCCAGCCCCTGGGAGGCCTGGGTGCAGGGGTTGTCCCTGCTGGAGGGAACAAAACTGGGTTTAGACTAGGTTAGTGTTAGGGTTAGGGTTAAGAAAGACTTAGGGTCAGGCTTAGGGTTAGACGTCGTTGAGGTCAGGGTTAGCATAAGGCTTAGGGTAGGGTCAGGGTTAGGGTTAGGTTCATGGTTAGGTTTAGGGTCAGGCTCACAGTAGGGTCACGGTTAGCATTACAGTCAAGGTCAGGGACAGGTTCAGTGTTAGGATGACGGTTAGGTTTAGGGTCAGGTTCAAGTTTTGGTGTGGGGGCAAGGTTCATGTCAGGGTAAGGGTTAGGTTTGGGAACAGGTTTAGTGTCAGGGTTAGGGTCAGCGTCAGGGTTAGGTTCATGGTTATGGTAAGGTCAGCTTTATGTTTGGGTTCTGTTTTATGAGTAGGTTCAGGATCAGGGTTAGCTTTAGGGTTACGATTCTGTTCAGGATCACGGATTGGGTCAGAGTTAGGTTTACAGTCAGGTTAGGGTCAGTGTTAAGGTCAAGGCCATGGGCGCCTGGGTGGCTCAGTGGGTTAAGCAGCTGCCTTCGGCTCAGGTCATGAACTCAGGGTCCTGGGATCGAGTCCCGCATTGGGCTGTCTGCTCAGCAGGGAGCCTGTATCCTCCCCTCTCTCTGCCTGCCTCTCTGCCTTCTTGTGATCTCTCTCTGTCAAATAAATAAATAAAATCTTTAAAAAAAAAAAAAGGTCAAGGCCAGGGTCAGGTTTAAGGTTAAGGTCTGACATAGGCAAAGTTCAGAGTTAGGGTTATGATCAGGGTCAGGGAGAGGGTCAGGATTATTGTTAAAGTGGGGTTAGGGTTAGGGTTAGAGGTAGGTTGAGGGTTAGGGTTAGACCGGGTTAGGGTCAGTGTCAGGGATAATGTTAGGGGTTAGTTTTAGGGTTAGGTTCAGCGTTAGGTGTCAGGGTACGGCCCTTGTTAGTGTCAGGGTCAGGGTTAAGTTTAGGGTTACAGTAAGGGTCAGGCTCACAGTCAGGGTGTGGTTTAGTGTTCAGGTCTGGGTCGGGGTCACTGTTAGGGTCAGTGTTAGGTTGATTGTCATGGTCTGGGTCAGGTTCAGGGTGAAGTTTAGGCCCAGTGTCAGGTTTAGCTTCAGGATCATGTATTGGTTTAAAGTCCACATTCGGGTCAGGGACAGGGTTATGTAGTGGTCAGTGTTATTGTCATGGTTAGGATTAGCGTCAGGGTCAGTTTAGGTGAAGGTCAGGGCCAGGGTCAGGTTTAGGTTCAGGCTTTGCTTTATGTTCGGTTCATGGTCACATTTAGGTTTAGGGGAAAATTTTGGGATGGGGTTACGGTTAGAGTTAGAATTAGTGGTATGGTGAGGGTTAGGGTTAGACAGCATAAGGTCAGCGTTCGGGTTTGGTTTAGGGTAGGGATTAGTGTTATTGTCAGGGTCAACATTCGGTTTGGTTTGAGGGTCCATATTAGGGTCAGGGTTAGGGTTACCTTTAGGGTTAGGTTTAGGGTCAGGCACACGGTCACGGACAGGGTTAGGGTTAGGGTCAGGGTTAGGTTAGCGTCAGGATTAGGATTAGGTTCAGGTAGGGTCCCGTTAGGGATGAGTCATAGTTAGGTTATCTCAGACTTAGGTTTAGGTTCAGGGTCCGGATCAGGGTCAGCGTCAGGCTGAGGTTTAGGTTTAGGGTTCAGGTCGGGATCACGGTCAGGGTTAGGGTCAGGGTCAGGGTCAGGGTTCGGGTTAGGGTTTGGAGCAGGCTCACAGTGTAAGGGTCAGGGTCAGGGTCAGTGGTTACTGTTAGGGTTCGCCCCACTCCTGGTTCATTGTCCCCTCCCTTTAGGTTCTCAGGATAAACCCTGGGCAGAAGGCTGTAGACCCCACACCCGATCCCACTTATCCAGCATTACACTGGGATGTAAACATGACCTGCCCACCAGGCATCTAACCCCTGGCGTTAGTTTTATGGTTAGGTTCAGCGTTATTTTCGGGTCAGGGCCCATGTTAGTGTCAGGGTCACGGTTACATTTAGGGTTAGAGTTAGGGTCCTGCTCCCATTTAGTGCCAGGGTTAGTGTCAGAGTCAGGGTCAGGGTCACTGTTTGGGTCAGGGTTAGGTTCATGGTCTTTGCCTGGGTCAGGGTCAGGGTTAAGTCCAGGGCCAGTGTCAGGTTTACAGTCAGGTTCAGGTATATGGTTAAAGTCCACATTTGGGTCAGGGACAGTGTTATGTAGTGGTCATTTAGGGTCATGGTTAGGTTTAGGGTCAAGGCCAGGGTCAGGTTTAGGGTCAGGGTCTGGTAGAAGCAAAGTTCAGAGTTAGGGTTATGATCATAGTCAGGTATAGTGTCAGGGTTATTGTTAAAGTTTAGGTTTAGTATTAGAGTTAGCGAAGGTTGATGGTTAGGGTTAGAACGTGTTAGGGTCAGGGTCAGTGGTAGGTTAGGGGTTAGTGTTAGAGTTAGTTTCAGCAATAGGATTCTTGTAGGGCCCGTGTTAGTGTCAGTGTCTGGGTTACATTTAGGGTTAGAGTTAGGGTCAGGCTAAAAGTCAGGCTCAGGTTTAGTGTTCAGGTCAGGGTCGGAATCACTGTGAGGCTCACGGTTAGGTTTATGGTCATGGTCTGGGTCAGGGTCAGCGTTAAGTTTAGCGCCAGTGTCAGGTTTATGGTTAGGTTCAGGTATTGGTTTAAAGTCTACATTCGGGTCAAGGACAGGGTTATGTAGTGGTCAGTTTAGTGTCATGGTTAAGATTAGGCTCAGGGTCAGGATTAGGTGAAGGTCATAGCCAAGGTCAGGCTTAGGTTTGGGCTTTGGTTTAGGGTCAATGTTCGGTTCAGTGTCACTGTTAGGCTTTGGTGATAGGGTTTGGGATTGGGGTTAAGGTTAGATTTAGAAGTAGGGATATGGTTAGGGTTAGGGTTAGACAGCGTAAGGTCAGGGTATAGGTTGGTTTAGGGTAGGGGTTATTGTTAGGGTCAGGGTCAGCATTAGGTTTAGGTTCAAGGTCTGTATTAGGGTCATGGTTAGAGTTACCTTTAGGTTTAGGTTTAGCGTCAGGTTCACAGTCACGGTCAGGTTTAGGGTCAGTATTAGGTCAGCGTCAGGGTTAGGATTAGGGTCAGGTTCAGGGTCATGGTTAGGTATGAGTCATGGTTACGGTAATGTCAGAGTTAAGTTTAGGTTCAGGGTCCACATCAGGGTCAGTGTCAGGCTTAGGTTTAGGTTTAGGGTTAGGGTCAGGATCACAGTCAGGGTCAGGGTCAGGGTCATGGCTTGGGATAGGGTTTGGGGCGGGCTCACAGTCAGTGTAAGGTCAGGGTTAGTGGTTACTGTTAGGGTTAGCCCGATCCTGGGTCATGGACCCATCCCTTCAGGGTCTCAGGATAAACCCTGGGCAGAAGGGTGTAGACCCTACACCCGATCCCACTTAACCAGCCTTAAACTGGGCTGTGAACATGACTTGCCCACCAGACAGACATCTAACCCCTCATTAGCCTGATCCTGCTTGGGGTATCTCCATCCACGATGGCATGGCCAGGTCTTCTTTACACACAGACACACAGACACCCAGAGGCACACACACACACACACACACACACACACACACAGAGACGGTGAGGAGACCAAGGGCTACACCGGTGGATCAGAAGGTGTGGGACTCTCTGACTCTGAGCCCCCTCGTGTCACCTTTTGATTTTATTGGCCAAAGGGCCTGAGGCGTTGGGGAAATCTGATATGACCTGACAGGGAGGGGACGTGTCTGGCGGGCGAGCTATCTTCTCCCTGCATCCTCTCGGCTTCAGTACAGCAGAAGAACATGTCGCTTTCTTTAGGTTGTGCCTTGAAATGATCTGGGCAGGGGGGTTTTCTCTGTAATGGGGTGCCTGGATACGTGGGTTCCAAATCCGTTGTGCTCTGTCATCATGGTAGTGAGTTCACCACTGCTTGGGGGCTCCTTACCGAACTTCCTGCTGCACCAGAGCTCCCTGAGCCGCCAGTCCCCAAGCTGTTCAAGGCTCACACTCCACTCAATGCAGGGCCCATCCAGTGACCCGCATACAGCCTCCACCCAGCCTGTGGGAAGCCTGGGTGCAGCTGTTGTCCCCGCTGGAAGGAATGCGCTGGTTTTAGACTAGGTTAGTGTTAGGGTTAGGGTTAAGAAAGACGTAGGGTCAAGGTTAGTGTTAGACGTCATTGGGGTCAGGGTTAGCGCAAGGCTTAGGGTAGGGGTCAGTGTTAGGGTTAGGTTCATGGTTAGGTTTAGGGTCAGGCTCTCAGTAGGGTCACGGTTAGCGTTACGGTCAGAGTCAGGTTCAGGGTCAGTGTTAGGTTGACGGTTAGGTTTAGGGTCAGGTTCAGGGTCATGGTTAGATTTAGGGTCAGGTTCTAGTTTTGGTTTGGGGGCAAGGTTCATGTCAGGGTCAGGGTTAGGTGTGGGACAGGTTTAGTGTCAGGGTTAGGGTCAGCGTCAGGGTTAGGTTCATGGTTATGGTAAGGTCAGCTTTATGTTTAGGTTCTGTTTTATGAGTAGGTTCAGGATCAGGGTTAGCTTTAGGGTTACGATTCTTTTCAGGATCACGGATTGTGTCAGATTTAGGTTACAGTCAGGGTTAGGGTCAGTATTAAGGTCAAGGCCAGGGTCAGGTTTAAGGTTAAGTTCAGAGTTAGGGTTATGATCAGGGTCAGGGAGATGGTCAGGATTATTGTTAAAGTGGGATTAGGGTTAGGGTTAGAGGTAGGTTGAGTGTTAGGGTAAGACTTGTTTTGATCAGTGTCAGGGACAATGTTAGGCGTTAGTTTTAGGATTAGGTTCAGGATTAGGTTTCGGGTCAGGGACCGTGTTAGTGTCAGGGTCAGGGTTACGTTTAGGATTATAGTTTGGGTCAGGCTCACATTCAGTATCAGGGTTAGTGTTAGGGTCAGGGTCAGGGTCACTGTTAGTGTCAGGGTTAGGTTTATGGTCTTTGCCTGGGTCAGGGTCAGGGTGAATTCTAGGGCCAGTGTCAGGTTTACGGTCAGGATCAGATATTGGTTTAAAGTCCACATTCGGGTCAGTGACACGGTTATATAGTGGTCATTGTTAGGGTCATGTTAGGTTTAGAGTCAGGGCCAGGGTCAGGTTTAGGGTTAGGGTCTGGTATAGGCAAAGTTCAGGGTTAGGGTTATGATCATAGTCAGGTATATGGTCAGGGTTATTGTTAAAGTTTAGGGTTAGTGTTAGGGTTAGCGTTTGGTTGACAGTTAGGTTTAGAACTTGTTAGGATCAGGGTCCATGGTAGGGTTATGGGTTAGTGTTAGGGTTAGCTTCAGCGATAGGATTCGGGGGAGGGCCCGTGTTAGTGTCAGGGTCAGGGCTACATTTAGGGTTAGAGTTAGGGTCATGCTCACAGTCACGGTCAGGTTTAGTGTTCAGGTCAGGGTCTGGGTGACTGTTAGTGTCAGGGTAGTTTTATGGTCATGGTCTGGGTCAGGGTCAGTGTGAAGTTTAGCGCCAGTGTCAGGTTTACTGTTAGGTTCAGGTGTTGGATTAAAGTCCACAATCGGGTCAGGGACAGGATTATGTAATGGTCAGTGTTAGTGTCATGGTTAGGCTTAGGGTCAGGGTCAGGGTCACGTGAAGTTCAGGGCCAGTGTCAGTTTTAGGGTCAGGCTTTGGTTTAGGGTCAATTTTTGGTTCAGTGTCACAGTTAGGTTTTGGCAGTAGGGTTTGTGATTGGGGTTAGGTTTAGAGTTAGAAGTAGGGTTATGTTTAGTGTTAGCGTTAGATAGCGTAAGGTCAGGGTTAGGGTTTGGTTTAGGGTAGTGGTTAGTGTTAGGTTTAGGGTCAGTGTTCGGTTTAGGTTCAGTGTCCATATTAGGGTCATGGTTAGAATTGCCTTTATGTTTATGGTTAGGGTCAGGCTCACAGTCACGGTCAGGGTTAGGGTTAGGGTCAGTGTTAGGTCAGCGTCAGGGTTAGGATTAGGGTCAGGGTCAGGGTCATGGTTAGGTTTGAGTCATGATTATGGTAATGTCAGAGTTAGGTTTAGGTTCATGGTCCACATCAGGATCAGTGTCAGCCTTAGGTTTAGGTTTAGGGTTCAGGTCAGGATCACAGTCAGGGTCAGGGTTAGGGTCAGGTCAGGGTTTAGGTTAGCATTTGGGGCAGGCTTAGTGGTTACTTTTAGGGTTAGCTGAGCTCCTGGGTCATGGACCCATCCCCTCAGGATCTCAGGATAAACCCTGGGCAGAAGGGTGTAGACCCTACACCCAATACCACTTAACCAGCCTTAAACTGGTGTTTGAACATGACTTGCCCACCAGACGTCTAACCCCTCATCAGCCTGATCCTGCTTGGGGCATCTCCACCCACGATGGCATGGCCAGGTCCTCTTTACACACTGAAACACAGACACCCAGAGGCGCACACACACACACACACACACACACATACACACACAGAGGTATACTATGCAGCCATCAAAAATGAAATATTTCCATTTGCAATGACTTGGATGGAACTAGAGGTTATTATGCTAAGTGAAGTAAGTCAATGAGAGAAAGGCAATTATCATATGATCTCTCTGATATGAGGAATTTGAAAGGCAGGTTAACGGGTCATGGGAGGTAGGGAGGGAAAAAATGAAACAAGTTGTGTTGGGGAGAGAGACAAACCATAACAGACTTAATCTCACAAAACAAACTGAGGTTTGCAGGGATGGAGAGGGTGGCTGGGTTATGAACATTGGGGAGGGTATGTGATATGGTGAGTTCTGTGAAATGTGTAACACAGATGAATCACAGACCTGCACCCTTGGGGCAAATAATACATTATATGTTAATTTAAAAAAATTTCACCTGTGCTTTATGCAGTCTGGGGGAGGATGGGCACACATAGAAACCCAAATAGTGATTGTTCCCCCTAGACCAATAGGACCAATCAGAGTCTCCCTGGGATTGATATGTAAATGACAGGAAGACAAAGTTCTCTCTTTAGGCGAGTGACTGGTCTTGCTGGATGGGATTCAGGAGCTGGCCATGGCCATCGTCCTGGACACTTGAAGAGTCTGACCAGAGAAGAAAGCAGCCCTATGGAGACGAGTAAACATGAGACATGGACAAAGAGAAAAGTGTTTTGCCGTTTTCCAGTCCCTAGTTCTTGATTCTGAAATATTAGTTCTGCAGCTATTCTTTTGATTTTTTAAAAAGATTTTTTTATTTATCTGACAGAGATCACAAGTAGGGAGAGAGAGGAGGAAGCAGGCTCCCTGCAGAGCAGAGAGCCTGATGTGAGGCTCGATCCCAGGACCCTATGATCATGACCTGAGCCGAAGGCAGAGGCTTAACCCACTAAGCCACCCAGGTACCCCATCTTCTTTTGGATTTTTATGAACTTCTGTGGTATCCACCCCTACAGGAACCTGGACATTACTTTGTTTTTTGTTTGTTTGCTTGCTTTTCCCTTTTGGTTCCTCCAGTTTTCTTTGGATTGCTGCCACTTGCAAGCAAAGGGTCTTGTAAAAATACCACACCAAGGAAATTCACACGTCCTTAGGAGCTATTGAGTAAGTTCCTGTAGGGGAAGGACACAGTGAGATGCACATTTTAGAGTGATCATCTTAGAATAAGTTTAGAGGATGAATTGGTGTGAGGAGGGGAGGGAAAGGGGCATATTCCTGAAGATGAGATGACAGGTTTGAAGGCCGTTATGGTCATTCTGGCAAAGTATGGTGAGTGCCTGAAACAGAAGAGAAAAGGGGCCGAGGAAAGATTAAACTTACACAAGGTGAGAAGACTAATGAGATTTTATGAAATCTGAGTTTGTGAAATCGGATATTGCTAGGCTTTTAGCACACTTACTTTGGGATCTAATCTTCAAAAATATTTAAATATCTCTGGTGGTGACAACACCATCGTCTTTCCAGTGATTAAGAACTCTGGATGCAATTGTAAAAGGGATTGACTCCTTAATATCTCTTTCTTCTGTCTTGCTGTTGGTGTATAGAAATGCAACTGATTTCTGTGCATTGATTTTATATCCTGACACTTTACTGAATTCCTGTATAAGTTCTAGCAGTTTTGGAGTGGAGTCTTTTGGGTTTTCCACATATAGTATCGTATCATCTGCGAAGAGTGATAATTTGACTTCTTCTTTGCCGATTTGGATGCCTTTAATTTCCTTTTGTTGTCTGATTGCTGAGGCTAGGACCTCTAGTACGATGTTGAATAGCAGTGGTGATAATGGACATCCCTGCCGTGTTCCTGACCTTAGCGGAAAAGCTTTCAGTTTTTCTCCATTGAGAATGATATTTGCGGTGGGTTTTTCATAGATGGCTTTGATGATATTGAGGTATGTGCCCTCTATCCCTACACTTTGAAGTGTTTTGATCAGGAAGGGATGTTGTACTTTGTCAAATGCTTTTTCAGCATCTATTGAGAGTATCATATGGTTCTTGTTCTTTCTTTTATTGATGTGTTGTATCACATTGACTGATTTGCGGATGTTGAACCAACCTTGCAGCCCTGGAATAAATCCCACTTGGTCGTGGTGGATAATCTTTTTAATGTACTGTTGAATCCTATTGGCTAGTATTTTGTTGAGTATTTTCGCATCTGTGTTCATCAAGGATATCGGTCTATAGCTCTCTTTTTTGGTGGGATCCTTGTCTGGTTTTGGGATCAAGGTGATGCTGGCCTCATAAAATGACTTTGGAAGTTTTCCTTCCATTTCTATTTTTTAGATACAAACGTAGTGATCCAAAGGGGCACATGCACCCGAATGTTTATAGCAGCAATGTCCACAATAGCCAAACTATGGAAAGAACCTAGATGTCCATCAACAGATGAATGGATCAAGAAGATGTGGTATATATACACAATGGAATACTATGCAGCCATCAAAAGAAATGAAATCTTGCCATTTGCGACAACATGGATGGAACTAGAGCGTATCATGCTTAGTGAAATAAGTCAAGCAGAGAAAAAGACAACTATCATATGATCTCCCTGCTATGAGGAAGTGGTGATGCAACATGGGGGCTTAAGTGGGTAGGAGAAGAATCAATGAAACAAGATGGGATTGGGAGGGAGACAAACCATAAATAACTCTTAATCTCACAAAACAAACTGAGGGTTGCTGTGGGGAGGGTGTTTGGGAGAAGGGGGTGGGAATATGGACATTGGGGAGGGTATGTGCTTTGGTGAGTGCTGTGAAGTGTGTAAACCTGGTGATTCACAGACCTGTACCCCTGGGGATAAAAATATATGTTTATAAAAAATAAAAAATTTAAAAAAAAAAAAAAAAAAAAAAGAACTCTGAAAGCTTAATCTGGCCTGGGCTGTAGAATGTCAGCTGCGGCTTGAGCACAACGAAAAGCCGTTGAAGGGTTTTACACTGGTGGGTGGAGGGTGGCCATGGGATTGCTTTTGCATTTTTAAAATGTCATTTTTGGCTGCTGTGTAAAGAATGGATAGAGAAAAGGCAAAGATAGTAACAAATAATTCTCCAATATTTACAGAACATCTACTATGTGTCAGGTACTGTTCTAAACCCTAAAGACAGAATAGTTAACAAGAGACAAAATAAATTTGATGTCCTCTTGGAGTTTTCATTTTAGTTGTTGAGTGAGAAATGAAGCAAATAAATACACATACATATCAGGGGTTGATGTGGGTTAGGAAGGAAAATAAGCTGAGTGAGTGGACATGGGGTGTGGGGATTAGGGGAGCAGGTTGGTATTTTCTATGGGACTGTGTCAGGGAAGTCTCCCTCATTTGAGGAAAGACCTGGAGGAAATTAAGGAACAAGCAGTTGTGCTGTTTCAGAAGAGCATCCAACACAAAGCAAACAGTAAGCCCAAGGTGGGAGCACATCTGGTGTGTTTAAAGAATGACACAGCGACCAATAATGCTGGGCAAAAAATGAGCAAGACGGCAAGTGGTAGGAGGTAGGTAAGGAAGGTAGTGGGGTCAGATCACATAAAGTCTTGAAGGCCATTGTAAAGATTTGCCTTTAAATTTGTGCCAGCTGAGAAGAGCTTGGATGGTTTTGAAGAGGCTTGACTTGATTTTGATTAGAAAAGGATCGGGGCGCCTGGGTGGCTCAGTGGGTTAAGCCTCTGCCTTCAGCTCAGTTCATGGTCTTGGGGTCCTGGCATCAAGCCCCGCATTGGGCTCTCTGCTCATCAGGGAGCCTGATTCTCCCTTTCCCACTGCCTGCCTCTCTGCCTACATGGATCTCTCTCTCGCTCTGTCAAATAAATAAAGAAAATCTTAAAGAGAAAAGAAAAGAATCACTCAGGCTGCTGTGTGCAGAACGGACTTGCGGGGTTGTGGGGTGGGGATGCTTCTTGCATTAATGTAGACTGAGATTTCTATACTGCTGACATTTCGGGCCACATTAATTTTTGTTATGGGGAGCTGTCCTGTGCACTGACCACTAGATCGCAGGAGCGCCCTTTCCCACTCTCAAGTTGTGACAACGAAAAGTGTGTCCAGACCCTGTCAAAATCCCCTGCGGAGGAGCAGGTACACAAAACTCTCCTGGTTGAGGACCACTGATCTGGGTGAGAAGGGGTATTGGCCCAGACCAGAGCAGTAGATGCAGGGGTGGGGAGAAGGGGGGAGATTCTGGGTGTATATTGAAGACAAAACACGCAGGATTTGTAAATATATTAAGGGTGGAGTGTGCGGAAAAGACAAGAGTTGGGATGATTTTACAATTTTGGGAGCCTGAGGCCCTGGAACAGTGACGTTACCACTTGGTAAGATGGGAAAGACGACGGGAGAAGCAAGTTTGATGGGCAACAGGTGTTTGGTTCTGGAGATGGTCGTTGCATCCACATGGGGATGCCCAACCAGCAGCTGAACACACGAGTCTGCCATTCATGGGTGAGACCCAGGCTGGAGGCACAAATATGAACACCGTTAGGACATAGGGTTCAAGCCCTGAGAAGAAGTGGGCTTACCTACGCAGTGAGTATGGACAGAGGTGTGTTTGGCAACATGATAAGGCAGCTTCATGATATCTGTCCCCTGGTATTTGTCCTGTGAGTATGGATGGGAGTGTGTATGGGACTTAGGACTTGCTTTTAACCAGTAGAATTTGGCAAGGTAAGAAGATGTCACTATTATGATCTCATTATATTAAATCAGACTGTTTTACTGATTGGAGTGAGAGGCTGTCCTGGACTTGAAGAAGCAAAGAGCCAAATTCAGAATCACCTGTGGAGAGAGTTATATGGCAGGAAACTGCAAGCAGCCTCTGGGGGCTGAGGATGGTTTACAGTTAATAGCCTGGAGAATCTCTCTGGCCCACCCCAGCATGGGCTGCCCCCCAAATCACACAGCTACAAGGAAATGAGTTCTTCCAACAACCCGAGTGAGTTTGGAAGCAGAGCCTTCCCTAGTGGAACCTGCAGGTGAGAACACAGCTTGGTGGGCTCCTTCTCTCCTCCTTTGAGTGAGACCCAGAGCCGAGGACCCTGGTTAAGCTGTTTCTGGCCTCCTGACAGCTAGAGATGGTAGGATAGTAAACTCAGCTGTTTAAAGTTACTAAACTTGTTATTATTTGTTATGAAGTAACTATTAAAAACAAAACAAGAGGCCCAAAATGGAGTTGCTTATGCTAAGCCCCATGTCCCCCAAACCAGACTTAATTATGATTTCAGCTGTCCCAGAAATGGAATCTGAGCCCAGGCAAGCAGACACCACCTGATCCCCACTCCCTCGGACCCCTGCCATCCCCAGAAGCCAAGTCACCTGGCCATAACCAACCTGCCTTGTTTGCCTGACGTGACTTCCTTGCTCCTCCTCTCTTCTGCCTATAAAAGTCTTTCGTTTTGTACTGCTCCTCCGAGCTCCTTTCAGTCTGCAAGCAGGATGCTGCCCATTTCGTGAATCATTGAATAAAGCCAGTAGGTTCTTTAAAATGTACTCAGTTGAATTTTTTTTAACACAACAGAAAACTCAAGCAGAAGGTCCGAGTCCCTGAGCACAGGACTGATGTCTAAAGGTCAGGAAGCTCAAAAAAACCCAGCCAGGAAAGGAGCCATAATCACTGACCAGTGTGGAAGAGGAAGGGAGAGCCAACATCACGATGAAAAAGATAGAATATTTCCAGAGAAGTGGAGGAGGTTCTATGTCTATAGGACTGACAGGTTGATTCATTTAGATCTGAAAGTTAATCATTGGATCTGGCAACTTGGTGGTGATTAGCGATCTTGTAAAATATCTGTGTAGGTGTAGTCGTGGGACCAATGACTGTTAACAGTGTCTGATGTGCAAAAAAAAATTTCAGGGTTTGGATTCAAATGGGAGCAATGGATATAAAGAGCAGTGAGCAAGTCTGACTTCTGTTTTGGAGGTCAAATCAGTTGGTTTTGCTGATGGATTAGATACAAGAAAAGGGAAAGGGGGAATTTATCCCAGGGGCTGAGGCTTTAGCCAGTAGGAGGTGAGGATGCTGTTTACTAAGATGGGGAGACTGGGACAGGAGTAGGTGAGGAGGGAGCAGGATAGAAATCATGGTGAAAATAAGACTCCTGTTACTTATTCATGGAGAAATATGCTGCAGGCAGCTGGCCATGTGATTCTCAGCTCCAAGGGCGGATTAGGATTAAAGACATTAACTTCAGAGCCTTCAGCTTCTACAAAGAACTTAAATCAATGATGCTGAATGGAATCAGCCAAAGCAGTGGTTTTAAAACTGGGGCTGGGAGGCAAGGAGTTTTGCTCCCAGGGCCGATTGAACAATATCTGGCGACATTTTTGGTGGTCACCACTTGGGGGGGGGGGTGCTTCTGGCATCTAGTGGCTAGAGACCAGAGATGCTGCTAACTGTCCTGCAGGGCACAGGACAGCCCCACAGCAGAGAATCACCCACCAGGTATCAATAGTGCTAGGTTGTGAAAGCCTGATCGAGGGAGAGAGAGAAAGAGAGAGAGAGCGAATGCATAGCTACAGAAGACCCAGAATCAAGCTCTTCAAAGGGGCAGAGATGAAATAGAGAAGCAAATTGAGAATACAGGTCCAGGATGGTAGGAAGAGAAACCATGTGATTAAGAGGGCACTAAGGAAGCGGGAACCTAGAGACACCGAGTACATCCACGTTTGCTACTGATAGGCGTTTATGGTGCATGGACCGCCTATGAGAATTCACACACCTTGCACATTTTTAAGTGGACATCTGAAACTTTTTAATCATAAACTTTTCATCACAATATATGTATATTTTATTAACTAGGTGTTGAAAATATTAAACATTTAAAAAATGAGATAGAGGGCACCTGGGTGGCTCAGTCACTAAGCAGCTGCCTTTGGCTCAGGTCATGATCCCAGGGGCCTGGGATGAAGGCCCACATTCCTGATCAGCAGGAAGCCTGCTTCTCCCTCCCCCGCTCTCCCTACTTGTGTTCTCTGTGTGTGTGTGTGTGTCTCTCTCTACCAAATAAATAAATAATTCTTGAAAAAGAAAATGAGAAAGAAAAGGATCGACTTCATTGGAATAACATTTGCCTGCTACAAGTTGATTTTTTTAAAGGCAGAACAGTCTCATTTTCTGTTATTTTATTTCCCAAACCATACTAGAATGGAATGAAACCATTAAAATCCTTACTTGTGTTTTTCCCTATTATATCCCTAAAAATATGTAGTTTAATTTAAATATGAAGGAATGAGTGTCACTAACCAAAACTGATTGTTATTCTGAGCACTTCCAACATCTGCCCTAATCCCCTTTCCGATGTTAACCTTTACCCTTAATAAGGAGAGGAAGCTCTAAAGGTGGAGCCCCAGTACTGCCCACAGAAGGGCATTATTTGAAACAAAACTGGTATTTCAACTTTGGTATCAGCCCAAGTCCTACACTCTAATAAGATCTGAGAGGAGTGTCTTGATCTTCCAGGAAGGAGAGGAGTATCCTGATATCAGACCCAAGAATGGGCATATCACCTATCCTACAGAGTACACATGGAGTTTGGATCTGGAAATGGACTCCCTTAAAATGACCTGCACATGAGGATTCTTTATAGAGATTTTTTCAACTACCCTTGGGGACATGGTACCCTACACCCACAGGTGTAGACAAATATTTTACAAGCTATGCTGGGAATGAGGTGGGGAGAGAAATATGGAGGTTGTTATAGGAAGGTAGAAGGTTAAAGGAAGTCTTTGTTTTGTGTTTTTTCCTTTTGTTTTTAAGAAAAAGGTCATTTGTCTTCTGACTGGAAGGATCCATTGGAACAAGAACTTGATATTGGCCCTGGGAGTGGAGTCCTGGAGAGGGCTGGAAGGAACAAATCCCAGGCACAAGGAAGAACAAACCCTAGCTGGGGATGTCTGCTCTTCTCAATAAACCTGCTCTGTCTTCAACTCTTTCTGTGTTTCTTGTACATTTCTCCAATTACCATGTAAATTCCATGATGCCAGGGACTTTTTTGTGTCGTTCGCCACAGATTTACAAACACTCAGGGCAGTGTGTAGCACACAGTAGGTACTGACTAAATATTTGTTGAGTAAATGTCTAAAAACAAATTAAAAATGGATACAAATGTAGGTGTAGATTTGATTGGGTGGTGGTAAGATAAGGGAATTCCTGCACAAAGGGCTTTTATTTTCTTGAAGTGTGACACTAGTGATGAAGTTTTGGAACACAGGTGAGGTTTGGTGGGGTGAGGTCCAGAGCCGATGACCAAGAAAGGATTCTTGAGACGTCTTAGGTGCTAATGGTGGTTTTATTAAAACACAGGGACAGGACCCAAGGGCAGAAAGAGCTGCTCAGACAGAGGCATGGTTGACTGGGAGCTGAGGAAGGTGAGGACAAAGGGGGTGTCCAGAAGGACTGTCATATGCTAAAGAAGAATTTCAGGATAAGGGAGACCTGGTTATTGTCAAGTCAAGGCTGTTTTTGCCTCTAATGAGGGAAAGCATGAAGACAGTCAGGAGTTTCCTGGAGATATGTTACATTCCTTCTATCACACATCCTTGTCAGTGGGATTTGGGCTTAGAAGAAATTCAGTTTTATTACACTTCCCTCCCCCTTAGCCTCCCTCAATTTTATGGAGGGGAGGGTGATGTTAGGGCTTCCGGAAACTGAGGTATGGGTCTCTGGAAGTCAGGCTATTGATGAGAAAGCTTCTTCCTTCCTTGTAAGTCACTAGGACATTCGTAGATGGAGGGATACTCCTGTCCTGCAGGACTGGGATCTCTATCAGTTAAGCATCGTTTTTCCTTTAGGGCAGCCAGGAGTGCATGAGGAATGTTACACATATGGCATGGGGAGAGGGTGTAGGGTGCCAGTTTCTGCTTTGTCCTAAGCTTGCCTTCTGCTCCCTCATCCCTAGGACAGGAGCTGGGAGTGAGGTGACATAGTTCAGAAGAGGTAGGGGTAGGGATTGTTGAGGCAAGTCTTGAAGGAGGGAAAGCAAACTCACCGGAGAGACAAGGGAGTTTGAAGCCAGGGTTGAGTATCCACTGGAGAATTGTGGTCAAGTGTTTTAAAGTACAGCAGGTTGGCTCAGCTGTATGATTCCTTCCTGGTTTCTGGTGCATGCCGCTGGCATTGGTAGAATCATTTCTAAAGAAACAAAGCAAAAGAGGATAAGCCATTCTTTCACAAACGATGATGAATCAAGTTTTGAACATGCTGGGTTTTGAGGCATAGGTGGAACATCAGTGAAATAGCATGAGTAGGTAGTCAGTTACACGGGCCTGGTGGGTAGGAAAGAAACAGATGGTCGTGTATCAGTGGGAGAGATGTTGGCTAGGGAATGGGAGCTGAAACCAAGGGCACAGTTGATATCACTACAAGAGAGGGTAGCTTGGAAGAGAAAGGTTAACTGAACCCCCGGGGAAACCCTGATGGGAATGTCACATGCATTTCTCAGGCATGCCAATGTTGACACAGATTACTGTAACTCCTGGGGGCCAGAAGTCATGTCTTTGAGATTCAATCATTCTCTGCCTCTGGCATAGCGTGGGCCACATTGAAGGTAATTCTAAAATTCATTCCGATTTGATTTCATTGCACTTTTCATTTACCAGAATCTTGTCATGGTTTGCTAGTGTATCATTTTCTCGAAAAGATTAAATAAGGACCATTTTACAAATATGAGATGAATGCCTGAAGGGATTTTGTTTAATTCATTCATTAGCTCGGGAACCACTAAGATGTTACCACCACTTCAAGCAAGAATCTCAAGGCAGACACATATACAATCAGTAATACTTAAACGAATTTGCTTTGATAGATGCAAATAGATATGCAAATAGAATGCAAATGGATGCAAAACTGCCTTCTACCAAAGGAAAGGGGGTCAACTGTACTTCCAGTGGACAAAATTCATTTACATATAGCTAGACAAGATCATCTGCATCCACATCAATTATGTACAATCTATAGAGTTGCAAAATAGCTCAAAGACAAGAAAGGCACAGAATATCCCATAGAATTGGTCAGCCCAGAAGGGTACATGAGACAACACCTGTTTTCCCTTGGAAGACACTATAATCTTTTAGGTTCATTTCAATGTCTTTCGTGATTTTGCCTATGCTTTAAAAGAAAAAAAAGTTACCCTTATCATTCTTATTAGTTTGAAAAAAACTAATAAAATACTAGTCTGTTATAAAATACACATGGAAGAATGTTCTGGCACTATCATACCCAATTTGGGGTACTAACTGATTAGGAAGATGAGGCAGAATTTGGGAGCCTGTAGGATGAGTCTGTTTCCGGTTGGAATGGGAAACATTTAAGAATCAAACTAAATGATCTCAAATCCACTCTGGAATGAAACAGGTTATAAGGAAAATACAGAAGATGTTGAAATGTACCTGTTGGCTCATTGTGAGCTTTCCTGGTCGAATGGAGACCTCTACCATGATGCTTGTCCTCCATGTCCCACCCATCCCATACCTGCTATCCTGGCACCAAAGGGCCACCAGACTTTAGGCTCAGTCTGCAGTTCCAAATGGAAACCCTCTGTTCCCACAGTAGTGGACAGGATGACTCTGGTTGCTGGTGGAAGCGTCAGCTGCTTTAGTCCAACAGTTCAAGAGAGGATCAGAAGAGCATAAGGACGATATTGGAAAAAAATGCTCGGGCGAATTTCCAGAACACAGTATTTCTCTTTGCAATTTTTGAGTGTTCTGTAGCCAACCTGCCAAAAAAAATGTGAAAACTATAAATAGAGAGGAGTGGGAAGGAGAAATGAGGACCTGTCACAGTGCCAGCGAAAATAGGGAACTGAGAATTTTCCAGAGATTCAGAGTCAAAGGAGGTTAATATTTACTTAGAAAAGAAGTCGTGGGCACAAGTTCTAGGATGAAATGAAGGCAAGAGAGGGAAGTTAGGGAATCGATAGAGAGAGAGAGACTTGAAGATAAAAAAAAGTCAACTTAAAGTCTCATTCCTCATTAAGGAAAGTACAGATCAGAGAAGAGGGGAGAGACTGGGATATAGTTGATCGCCGATTGTGTCTGGCTCTGATTAGAAGCTTTGTATCCACTTTTTAATTTCATCTTCCAGCCTGTTTCCTGGATTCCAGCTTCTAATTCCTATGAAATAGGTACCATCACCAAAGACGAGAGTCAAACATGTAACAGTAGTCAAATCTTTAACAGCGCGGACAACTAACTAACCAAAAGCTGGCCTGGGGACCCCTGCAGAGTCAAGTGTTACACGCCCAGTGCCTGGATCGCGAGGCCGTGGTAGGGATCTTAGGAAGGGTTCAGGGTAGGGAGACACACCGCAGGTTCTGGCCAGAGGCTAGTCACCAAACTTTGTGTGGCTGAAGGGGTGTGTACCAGCTGAGTGTCAGCTCCCAGATGAAACTGAGGGAAATGTCCTTTGGGAAGGTTTCCGCTGACTCTCTGCCTTTCCTTCGTCCTCCCCAGGGTGTTCCATTAGCATTTGGGGTCTGGGGTCTTGCCTGTTGCTCCTGGCTTTGGTGGGCCACGCCACTGCCACAGCCAGGGCTCCACGTGGCAGTGAACTGTATGGGGTCTTGACTGTTCCCTCCTGACTCTCAGAAGGAGAACAGGTAGCAGGGATTTTCATTCTTTGTTGGCACCTACTCTCTTCAGCAACCCCAAGATCAGTACCCCAGACTGCACAAGCTCAGGTTCATGTCTTTAACAAAGGCCGGCAATAATTTCAGAAAGGAATGACAATGAAGGCAAAAAACAGTTCAACTACTCGCTCATCTGGACTTCTAGGGCAGGTGGGGTTCCCAGACAACTTTGTTCTGTCGGTCTGGCACCCTTGCCCCCCCACTCGGTGCCTTGGTGATGAGTGTGGGCCTTGCTGTTTGCGCTGCCTGAATTTGCCCTTGTCGCTTATTAGCACTGTGGCCCTAAAAGTCTGAGAGGCTAAAAGTCATGCCTCTCAGAGCCAATCGGAATAGCTTATTAGACCTATTGATTCTGGCATGGTGGGCCTGTGCGGAAATCTCTCTTCTTCATCCCTCCTCCTTCTCAGTCTTCCCCTCCTCCACCTCTTCCTCCTCCTTCTTTGATGTGTAAACCAAGGTATTTGGGGAGCAGGGAATGATGTGATGTTTGGGATTTACTTTAAAATATATTCCAGACCTCCCCTCTCTCCCAAAAACAAAAATACAGGCACTTTGGGGGCAGTAGAAGGAGGAGGGCCTATGAAACAGTTGGGGAAGCAGAGTGATAAGTACTCGGAAGGGCCGGGATCCTTCTGCTCTACACATTTTGAGAATTTTCATAATAAGAGTAAACAAACAAAGACCAAATAATGAGGCTTTCATTCCCTATATCCAAATGACCACAACAGGGCATAGAATGCACTTTCATAGTTGCTCCCCTGGCAATTTATTCTGATTCTCCAAATAAGATTCCAGCTCTCATCCTACCTGTCATAGTCTCTGGATATTGACTGCGAACGTTTTCCTAAACAAGGCCTTGCCAGGCCCACTGCTAGGGAATGTATTGTTTCAGATTCTGTACTCAGGTTTTAAAGATTTTTTTAATTTATTTATCAGAGAGAGAGTGGGGGAGAGAGTGAGCACAGGCAGACAGAATGGCAGGCAGAGGCAGAGGGAGAAACAGGCTCCCTGCTGAGCAAGGAGCCCGATGTGGGACTCGATCTGAGGATGCTGGTATCATGACCTGAGCCGAAGGCAGCTGCTTAACCAAGTGAGCCACCCAGGCATCCCTGTACTCACGTTTTTTAAAAAAAGTGACCAGTTTCCCGTTTGGAGTGACTCGAATGCAAGACTCACTGCAAGCCATTGTCTTGCTGTGTCCCATCCCTTTCTAAGGACTGCTCATGCTATCTCTGGGAGATCACAGCATTGGGAGGGGCAGCCCAGTCCTGGGCTATTACAGCAAAGCTGCAGCCTGAAGGGCGCACGTGAGATCTGTGGTTTGAGCTGTCAGAGTGTCATGGAGAAAAAAAAGAGAAATGAATCATCATTTGACCATGACATTCCCACTAAAGGGGAGGACAGTGGGAGAAAGAGCAAGGGAAGAGGAAAGAAAAATCTCAAAATAAATGTGGGGTGGACGGCAGGAGGAGGAGGGGGTCTCGGAAATTGGGGGCAGGTGTGGCTATCGAACCAACGCTAGCCACAAACACACGATTCCGCCCATTCTAGAGTGGACTGGACATAAACATGCTCGCACTTCTACTTGTCGGCTGCGTTTTGTCGGCCGGCCGGTAGCGAGGTGATTCTTTAAGAGCTCTGAGAACCCAAACTTGTGGCCGCCCCGCAGCTGAGCTGAAGTGGAGCTGGGAGCGGCCCAGACGACCCGAGGCTGCCAGCTGACCACCTTCCTCCCTACAGATCGCTGGAGCCAAGCTCAGCGGGGGAGAAGCCACGCTCGCGGGTGGGTGCAGGGGCTAAGGGCGGGAGCCGGGTTCCCACAGAGGCCTCCGCGCCCAGGCGGCTGCAGCGGCGGCACCCAGAGACAGGAGGCCTGACACCCGGACGCGCCCCCCTCTCTGGACAACCGGCCGCAGAAGTAAAGGGCCAGCATCCTGCCACGGCTATGCTTCCCCCGGGACAATCTCGGGAGAAGGTCCTGGAAGAGATTCGCAGGCCGATTTTCCGAGGGAAAGGGCGAGGTGGGGAGGGAGCGCCCCTGACCCTCCCCGCCCTCCCTTCTCCCCCTCACCGTGCATCAACAGCGTCGGGGCTGCCCTGCAGAAACGTAGGCGAGGTTGTAGTGTCGCCCTCCGCCGCATGGGGGCAGCATCACCTGCTGGCTCAACAGTAGGGCCTGCGCGCCTCTCTTGGCGGAGGCAGGCGCAGGCGGGCCTGCGGCGTCCTCTTTCATTGGCCGGGCGGGGGCGCTGCCATGTTGGAGGAAGCGGTGCCTTCTGTGTGGTGGAAACGCCGTGGCTTCACTGGTAGCGTCGGGGAGCGCAGCCTCCTACCTTTCCTCCTCGCTCGAGTGTCGGTGCTGAGAGGCGGCAGTCGGCGGGATGGAGAGAAGTAAGATGAACCTGCCCAAGGGGCCGGACTCGCTCTGCTTCGACAAGGACGAGTTCATGAAGGTGCATGCCTGGGCTCTGCTCCCCGGAGCCAGGCCCTGGGTGGCCTGCCCTCCTTGGCCCTCCGGGGCCTCTCCTCGGGCTTCTCCTGCGGGCTTCCTGGGCTGTCCCCGCCCCGGACGGGTCCTCAGCGGGGACCTCACTGCACTTCGCAGTGAGTCTCTTGGCCTCGGGTGGGCTAGGTGCAGCCTGGAGAAAGCACTCCTGTGAAATCGTGCACATTGAATGAAAAGGCCTGAAAGTTCAGGGCAAGTGGTTTTGAACTAAACGTAAAAGCCCCGGACGCGTAGGACCCGCCTCTGGTACCGTGTGGCACAGTCAGACCGCCGCTCCCCCGGCCTGACAGAAGCCTCCCAGTGCCTTGTGCCTAGAAGCTGAGCGACTGTGCGTTGAACACATCTCTGAATACACGTACTTACCAGGAATCGGGTCAAAAAGGCACTTAACCTAACGTTTATGCCTGACTTTCGTCTTAAGCTCCCGGAATGAGAAATCTGAAAGACTGTACTGTCGTTACTGGTTCTGGTCCAGTACTACAAAGCATACCAAGCTCCTTTTCTAAAGTTGCCCTACTTCTCTTGGTGAGGTCAGCCTGAAGCTGGCAGCAGATAACTGTAGGACATAAACTTACAGAATAGAAATTTAAACTGAAAAGACTTTACTGACAGGAAAGGTTCATCAGACATAGCCTTGAAAATGTCCCAAGGTTTGAATCAGAGCCAGGAGGAGCTTTATCTGTTTTCTGTATCCCTCTGGGTCTGTACTTAAACTATCAAAACGTATATGTTTAATTTCTAAGGATTGGGATTTAGTAGCTGGTTTCAGTCTTAAAAAGTTTTGGCTCTGTAGGTACCTAAAATTCTGAAAAGAGTTTGAATTTCTTACTTTTTTATGGCTTCAAGTCATAATATGTATTTTTCTTTTTTGGGTTAACCAGCTAGTTCCTTTTTGATACTTGCATTCAGATCACATCTCCCAAACTCTGGCTTTAAAAGTGCTTATGTCTGAATCCTCTGCGGTGTGGCCATATCATTTTTAATATGTAGGGATGCCTAGACGAAGGTATATTGTACTCTTGTTCTTGTATGGTGATGTTAAGCCACTGTAATAAAAGGTGTAAATTGAATGGAGTGTCTGAAGGAGCGCACAGCGTGAATTCTCGGATCCAGAAACCTTTTGTTAATGAAGGACACATGATGAGGAGAGAGGTCATTGGAAGAAGAAAAGGCACACACACAGACTTAAAGAACCTCAAAGCACGGAAGTCTCTTTAGCTTGTCTGTCTTTGGACTTAGTCAGGCTTTCTTTGGGCCTAACACTAGCATTTTCCTGCACTTCCTCGCCCCGCCATCTTTCTCACTCTGAGCTGACAGAATGCCTTTGGTCAAAGCAGCTTCGGAAAATAGAAATCTCAAAATAGCACTTCTAAAGTAGGACTTAGAGGTAGGAAGAGAGCAAACTGGGAAAGTGGCTAGAATGCCAGCAATTCCATATTCTTTCAAGGCTCTGACATTTCTGAATATAATGTACAATTTGTAGTGTTAATGAACGTGACCCCTTCATACATAGAAGGAAAATACATGGAACAGCTGTTCTGTGTAAAGTGGTATTGATCTTCTATGTGGGAGCTGGAGATAAAGGTTATATGCAATTTGTGTTTCCGTCAGAGAGATGTTTTGTTAAGTTACAGTTCCGAGGCAGAAATGAGTGGAGAGCTTGCTGTCGGGGTTGTATTTCTACATAGGTGTCTTGTTTGGCACATTTTGGAATGAGACTGAGATGGTAGAAAGGGAGATGTGGTGGGGCTGCGGGTTGCACCTTGGACACTGCATACATTGAGGGGTCCACGTTGATGCAGTCTTCACGGTAGAGCTGCAGTCAGGTTTACAGCAGGAAGTTGCATGGTCATATCTGTTGAGTTCGAGCTGACTGGTGGCAGGAGACTGTTTAAAAAGTCATGTTTATGAGATCTAATGAGAAATAGAAGGGGAAAGGTATGCAAAAGAGGTAGGTGATCAAAGTGCAGGAATGGCAGATGGGGAAGGGTCACCTGGGGCAGAGGCACTGGCAACATCATACTTTGTCGGCTTAGAAATATGAAAATCCTTTGGGTTGACAGCCAAATAATAGATGAGCAGGACATAAGGTATTGGTAGTAGGGGGAGAAAGTGGCATAACAGATAAATTAGACCATTTACATGGGTGTGCTACTGACATCACATGTAGCCTTCCTCTTCCATCTCAACATATGACTTCATCTCCAGTCGTACAGAAAAATTAGCAGCCATCCCACAGGACCTCCTCCATCCTGCTGATCATGATCCCATTCTTGTATTTGTCCCCTTCTCCTCCTCGCCTGGTACGGGGAGGGGCTCTCCTTCCTCCTCAGGTTCAGTCTCCACTCTGGCTCAGAGTCCATGCCCTCCCGCCCTTCCAGGAGCCTGCGAGGATCCTCTCCCCTTCACTCCTTCCCATCATGCGCTCCTGTTTGATTCTCTCCCACTTGACTGCCCCACCTCTAGGTATTGCCCTGTCACTGTCGCGCATCACAGCCAGTGCTCAGGGGTTGACTTGACTTTCCCACCTTCCACCCTTCAGGCCCTGTTGTTCCACTAAAGAGTTCTTACCAAAACTGTTTCTAAGTCAGCGCACCTGACCTTTCTCTGTCTCCTTACTCGTCATCGCAGTAGACCAAATGCTCTGCATTGCTTCCTGTCTTTCTTCTACCTCTCTGATGTGTCTCCTGTGCAAAATCATGCTCCTGGTAGCCACTGAATGCTAATTATGGGCTCAGCCCCGTGTTCCTTTCTTTCCCTAGATGACCTTTTGTGCAGCTTCATGACCACCTATCAGCAGGTCAGGCAGATTCCTGTCTCTGGCCCACACACCTCCGGAGCACCAGTTCTGTGTATCGGACTTGCTGACCTTTCTTCTCGGATGTGTCTGTGGCCCCTCAGACTCATCAGGTTCAAGACGGAATTCATGAGCACCTCCTCCACTGAAAACCACCTTTCTTATTCTATTGCCTCTCTCAGTAAACACTTCATCCGTTTAGCCTGGAGTCGGGAAACCAGAAGTCAACTCCTACTCTGTCACCTTTCCAAACTCTAGTCTGTCACACCAAGTCCTGTGGATTTCGCTTCCTAAACCTCTTGAGTCCATACACATCTTTCTATCTCTTCTCGTACCTTTGCAGTGCGCCCTTGCCATCACACCGTAGAAGCTTCTCACCCAGTCTCCATGCGCCTTCTTTGTCTTTCTGGCCCCTGGTCTACACTGCAGGCAAGCCACTCTTGTCAGAATGCGGATGTGATCTTGTATGTACCAGGTGACTGGTCAGTCCACCAGCTCTTGAAAAACCATTTTCCCACGCACTCGAACGTATTTCAAAGAGAATCAGTCCCCCATGGGGTAGTTTTCCTTGGTAGACAGTTTGTTTCTGTGCTGAGCCAGTCTGCCTCCTTCGAACTTTTCTGTGTCAGTTCCTCTCTGGAACCTGTGGCTTCGTTGGCACCCCGGGTAGGCACATGATGACCTTTTCCATGAGAAGTGAAGGCAGGAGCCCTCTGGACGGTGAATGTATGTACCCTCATGTTCCATAGGTAAAAGAACTGTGTGTGGGGGTGGGGGGGTAATCCTTAAGGCTCCTCCCTGTTCTAATTCGGTGAAATGGGAATTTTGAGACAGGCAGCAGGTCCTGTGTGTCCTTGTTTGCAGGGAGCATGCATTCTGATGGACAAAACGGAAAAGGGGAAGAATGAGCAGCTGCTCAGATCTGTTTGTACTGTGCTGGCTGATTAGCTGTGACCTGCAGATGTGGGTCCCATCCTCGGCTCTGCTCTCTGCCTGCTTATGTCTGACTTGGGGCAAATCACTCGCCTCCGGCCTTCTGTTTGCTTGTTAGTATAATGAGGTGGTGCTTATCTATGTGATATTTGCCGGCTCCTCTGAAAAGACTCTAGTCCATCCTGGCTTGCAGATAAGGAAACTGAGGCCTGAGGTGTGATGACTTCCTTTAAAGCCACACAGCTAGTTGGGGCCAATCACAGGCCAGATCTCCTGACCCCCACGCATCAGTCCTTGGAAATCCTACTGTAATATGTTCCTTTCCAGAGGCCACAGGTGGGAACTGAGGGAAGTGGGACAATCAGAACATTAAGAATAGCCCAGAAGATGGCACAATGTCCGCATGCCTTGGCACCTGCATTTCACCAATAGGGCCACCTCTTACCTTAGAAGAAGTTCCCACAGGGCTGGTGATCTGGATGCCTGGCCTGGAGTTTAGCTACGGTAAATAGGACCAGAGGGAAGTGATGGCTGTTTGAGGTGGACTTTGTTGACGGTGGCTGGAGATAGCAGCTGACAGAGGAGGAAGGGGGAAGAGTGACAGATGGCAGATAGATGCAGGCCTGCAGGTCAGCCACTGTTGCCCAGGGTCACCCATCCCCAGGAGCTGTCTTTGTATCACAGGAGCTGAGTGCTTACCCTGTGGGTTCTTAGTTCAATGTCACGTCTTGATGACAAGATTCCATACTCTTCCTCATCAGTTTGAGACAGACATCGTAATGAAATTGTAATTAGCCAAATATAGAATGTAAGCCTGGAACTCATTTTATAGAGATATTTTCTTATCTGAACTACTTTCCCTGATGATAGAGGAGTTGTGACGATGTAACATCAGATATAGTTTATCTGATTGGCACTTGTAAGAAGAGTTCCCGGCAAAAAAGAACAGTTTTTTTGTTGTTGTTGTTGTCCTCCCTTTTGATCTTTTCCATTCCTTTTTTTTTTTCCTTGTGAGCAGTCATCTGATTTATAAAAAGATGCAACAAAAAGTAAAATGGTACAAGATAATCAGTTTCAAAACATAAAAAAATGAGTGTCTTTAGCCATAGCTCAGAACAGAGGAACTGGGTAAGGAGAATTGCTTGTATGAACTGGCAACAGGAAAAGTTGGTAAAGGAGAGCTGAGGAACTCTATTAAGACATAGGAGTGAGGGGCTCCATCATCATCTGGCATTCGCTCAGTGTCGTCTATATGGTTAGAGATGTCCATTATGGTAACTCCAGCAATCTTCTGGGTCTGGGTCAGCTGATGCCACAGTGTAACACTCTGAATTACTTCCGTACTGAGCAGTCATCTGCATAGTTTGTCTTGTGTGCGTGGTAATTGTTTGAATCTTGTCTCTTTCGCAATCCTTAGAGCCTCTTGATACTTTCACCCCGGTTTCTCAGTTTCAGCCACTACACAGTCAGTTGTACAACTGGTACAGTTGGCACACAGCCCGTCCGTACCTAACCCTGGCTTTGACCTTAATACTGACCCTAACCCTGACTGTAAACCTAACTCTGACCCAATCCGTGATCCTGAACAGAATCGTAACCGTAAAGCTAACCCTGATCCTGAACCTGCTCATGAAACACAACATAAACATAAAGCTGACCTTACCGTAACCATGAACCTAACCCTGACCCTGACCCTTCCCTGACACTAAACCTGTCCCAAACCTAACCCTGACCCTGACATGAACCTTTCCCCCCAACCAAAACTTGAACCGGACCCTAAATCTGACCATGACCCTGCCTGGACCTAAACCTAACCGTCAGCCTAACACTGAACCTGACCCTGACTGTGACCGTAACGTTAACCCTGACCCTACTGTGATCCTGACCCTAAACCTAACCATGAACCTAACCCTAACCCTGACCCCTACCCTAAGCCTTTCACTAACCCTGACCCCAAAGAAGTCTAACCCCAACCCTGACCCTACGTCTTTCTTAACCCTAACCCTAACACTAAGCTGGTCTAAACCCAGCTCTGTTCCCTCCAGCGGGGACAACAGCTGCACCCAGGCCTCCCAGGGGCTGGGGGGAGGCTGTATGGGGGTCACTGGATGGGCACTGCATTGAGTGGAGTGTGAGCCTTGAGCAGCTTGGAGACCGGCGGCTCAGGGAGCTCTGGTGCAGCAGGAAGTTCGGTAAGGAGCCCCCAGGCAGTGGTGACCTCACTTCCCTGATGACAGAACCCAATGCAATTGGAACCCACGTATCACGGCACCCCATAACAGATAAAACCCCCTATGCAGATCATTTCTAGGCACATCCTAAAGGAAGCGACATGTTCTTCTACTGTACTGAAACCCAGAGGATACAGGGAGAAGTGAGCTCGCGCGCCAGACACATCCCCTCCCTGGCAGGTCATATCAGGTTTCCCCAACGCCGCAGTCCCTTTGGCTAATAAAATCAAAAGGTGACACCAGGGGGCTCAGAGTCAGAGAGTCCCACACCTTCTGATCTATGGGTGTAGCCCTAGGTCTCCTCCCTGTCTCTGGGTGTCTGTGTGTCTGTGTGTAAAGAGGACATGGCCATGCCATCTTGGGTGGAGATGCCCCAAGCAGGATGAGCTGATGAGGGGTTAGATGTCTGGTGGGTAAGTCATGTTCACACCCCAGTTTAAGGCTGCTTAAGTGGGATCGGTTGTAGGGTCTACACCCTTCTGCCCAGGGTTTATCCTGAGACCCTGAATGGATGGGTCCATGACTCAGGAGCAGGGTAACCCTAACAAAAACCACTAACCCTGACACTGACACTGACTGTGAACATGCCCCTACCCTAACCCAAGCCCTGACCCTGACTCTGACCCTGACCCTGAGTGTGATCCTTACCTGAACCCAAAACAAAACCTAAGCCTGGCAAGGACCCTGATGTGGACACTAAACCTCAAACTAACTCTCACATTAACATAAATATGACTAATACCTAACCATGACCCAGACCCTGACCCTAATCCTAACCCTGATGCTGATCTAACCCTGACCCTAAAACTAACCCTGACACTGAATGTGAGCTTGAACGTAACTCTAACCCTAAACGTAACCCTGACCCTGACACTAACACGGGCCCTGACGCGAAACCTAACGCTGAACCTAACCCTAAAACTAACCCCTAACATTATCCCTGATACTGACCCTAACCCGATCTAATCCTAACCCTCAACCTACCTCTAACACTAACCCTAACCCCACTTTAACAATTATCCTGACCCTCTCACTGAACCTGATCATAGCCCGAACTCTGAGTTTTGCCTACGTCAGACTTAATCTTAAAACTGACCCTGGCCATGACCTTAACACTGACCCTAACCCTGACTGTAAACCTAACTCTGACCCAATCCGTGAGCCTGAACAGATTAGTAACCCTAAAGATAACCCTGATCCTGAACCTACTCATAAAACAGAACCTAAACATAAAGCTGACCTTACCATAACCATGAACCTAACCCTGACCCTGACCCTAACCCTGACACTAAACCTGTCCCAAACCTAACCCTGACCTGACATGACCTTGCCACTAAACCAAAACTTGAACCTGACCCTAAAACTGACCATGACCCTGAACCTGACCCTAAACCTAACCATCAGCCTAACACTGACCCTGAGCCTGACTCTGACCGTAACGCTAACCCTGACCCTATTGTGATCCTGACCCTAAACCTAACCATGAACCTAACCATAACCCTGACCCCACCCTAAACCTTACGCTAACCCTGACCCCAACGACGTCTAACCCTAACCCTGACCCTAAGTCATTCTTAACCCTAACCCTAACACTAAGCTGATCTAAATCTAGCTCTGTTCCCTCCAGCGGGGACAACAGCTGCACCCAGGCCTCCCAGGGGCTGGGGGGAGGCTGTATGGGGGTCACTGGATGGGCACTGCATTGAGTGGAGTGTGAGCCTTGAGCAGCTTGGAGACCGGCGGCTCAGGGAGCTCTGGTGCAGCAGGAAGTTCGGTAAGGAGCCCCCAGGCAGTGGTGACCTCACTTCCCTAACGACAGAGCCCAATGCAATTGGAACCCACGTATCACGGCACCTCATAACAGAGAAAACCCCCTGTGCAGATCATTTCTAGGCACATACTAAAGGAAGCGACAGGTTCTTCTACTGTACTGAAGCCCAGAGGGTACAGGGAGAAGTGAGCTCGCCCGCCAGACACGTCCCCTCCCTGGCAGGTCATATCAGGTTTCCCCAACGCCGCAGGCCCTTTGGCTAATAAAATCAAAAGGTGACACCAGGGGGCTCAAAGTCAGAGAGTCCCACACCTTCTGATCTATGGGTGTAGCCCTAGGTCTCCTCCCTGTCTCTGCGTGTGTGTGTGTGTGTGTGTGTGTGTGTGTGTGTGTGTGTGTGTGCCTCTGGGTGTCTGTGTGTAAAGAGGACCTGGCCATGCCATCTTGGGTGGAGATGCCCCAAGCAGGATGAGCTGATGAGGGTTTAGATGTCTGGTGGGTAAGTCATGTTCACACCCCAGTTTAAGGCTGCTTAAGTGGGATCGGTTGTAGGGTCTACACCCTTCTGCCCAGGGTATATCCTGAGACCCTGAATGGATGGGTCCATGACTCAGGAGCTGGGCTAACCCTAACAGTAACCACTAACCCTGACCCTGACACTGACTGTGAGCCTGCCCCAAACCCTAACCCAAGCCCTGACCCTGACTCTGACCATGACCCTCACTGTGATCCTTACCTGAAACCAAAACAAAAGCTAAGCCTGGCAAGGACCCTGAATTGGACCCTGAACCTTAACCTAACTCTGACATTACCGTAAATATGACTAATACCTAACCATGACCGAGACCCTGACCCTAATCTAACCCTGATGCTGATCTAACCCTGACCTAACACTAACCCTGAAACTGAATGTGAGCCTGAAACTAACTCTAACCCTAACTCTGAACTTTGCCTATGTCAGAACTTAACCTTAAAACTGACCCTGGCCTTGACCTTAACACTGACCCTAACCTGACTGTAAACCTACCACTGACCCAATCCGTGACCCTGAACAGATTAGTAACCCTAAAGCTAACCCTGATCCTGAACCTACTCATAAAACAGAACCTAAACATAAAGTTGACCTTACCATAACCATGAACCTAACCCTGACACTCACCCTAACCCTGACACTAAACCTGTCCGATACCTAACCATGTCCCTGACATGAACCTTGCCCTCAAACCAAACTTGAACCTGACCCTAAATCTGACCATAACCCTTAAACTGACCCTAAACCTAACCGTCACCCTAACACTGACCCTGACCCTGACTCTGACCATAACACTAACCCTTATCCTACTGTGAGCCTGTCCATAATCCTAACCATGAACGTAACCCTAAAAGAGATCCCTACCCTAAGGCATCCGCTAACCCTGACGCCAACAACGTCTAACCCTAACCCTGACCCTAAATATTTCGAAACCCTAACCCTAACACTAACCTAGTCTAATCCCAGCTCCGTTCCCTCAGCGGTGACAACAGCTGCACCCAGGCCTCCCAGGGGCTGAGGGGAGGCTGTATGGGGGTCATTGGATGGGCACTGCATTGAGTGGATTGTGAGCCCTGAGAAGCTTGGGGACCGGTGGCTCAGGGAGCTCTGGTGCAGCAGGAAGTTTGGTAAGGAGCCCCCAGGCAGTGGTGAACTCACTTCCCTGACAACAGAGCCCAACGGAATTGGAACCCACATATCCAGGCACCTCATTACAGAGAAAACCCCCCTGCCACGCTCATTTCTAGGCACATCCTAAAGGAAGCGACATGTTCTTCTGCTGTATTGAAGCCTAGAGGATGCAGGGAGAAGAGAGCTGGCCCTCCAGACACGTGCCCTACGTGGCAGGTCATATCAGGTTTCCCCAACGCCTCAGGCCCTTTGGCTAATAAAACCAAAAGGTCACACCAGGGGGCTCAGAGTCAGAGAGGTCCACACCTTATGAACTACCAGTGTAGCCCTAGGTCTCCTCCCCGTCTGTGTGTGTGTGTGTGTGTGTGTGTGTGTGTGTGTGTGTGTGCGCGCCTCTGGGTGTCTGTGTGTCTGTGTGTAAAGAGGACCTGGCCATGCCATCATGGGTGGAGATGCCCCAAGCAGGATCAGGCTGATGAGGGCTTAGATGTCTGGTGGGCAAGTCATGTTCACAACCCAGTTAAAGGGTGGTTAAGTGGGATCGGGTATAGGGTCTACACCCTTCTGCCAAGGGTTTATCCTGAGACCCTGAAGGGATGGGTCCATGACCCAGGAGCGGGGCTAACACTAACAGTAAGCACTAACCCTGACCCTGACACTGACTGTGAGCCTGCCCCAAACCCTCACCCAAGCCCTGACCATGACCATGACCCTGAAACTGACTGTGATCCTGACCTGAACCCTAAACCTAAACCTAAGCCTGACACTGACCCTGATGTGGACTCTGAACCTAAATCTAACTCTGACATTACCTTAACCATGACTCATACCTAACCATGACCCTGACCCTGACCCTAATCCTAACCGTGACGCTGACCTAACCCTGACCCAAACACTAACCCTTCCACTGACCGTGACTGTGAGCCTGATGCTAACCCTAAACCTAAAGATAACTCTAACCATGACCTTCTAAGGACCCTGAACCTAATCCTAACGATGACCCTGACCCTAACATTAACCCCTACCCTAAACCAAACCCTAACCCTGACCTTACGCTGTCTATCCCTAACCCTAACCATAACCCTACTTCTAACTCTCACCCAAACACCAATCCCAAAACCTACTGCCAAAATCTAACTGTGACACTGAACCGAACATTAACCCTAAACCAAAGCCTGACCCTAAACCTGACCGTGGCCCTGACCTTCACCTGAACCTGACCCTGACCCTAATCCTAACCATGACACTAACACTGACAACTACATAACCCTGTCCTTGACCCGAATGTGGACTTTAAACCAATACCTGAACCTGACCCTAAACCGGACACTGGCGCTAAACTTCACCCTGACCCTGACCCAGACCATGACCATAAACCTAACCCTGACCCTAACAGTGACCCCGACCGTGACCTGAACACTAAACCTGACCCTGATTGTGAGCCTTACCCTAACTCTAACCCTAAATGTAACCCAGACCGTGACACTAACACGGGCCGTACCCCGAATCCTATCGCTGAACCTAAACTTACACTAACCCCTAACCCTACCACGGACCCTGACCCTAACAGGTTCTAACCCTAACAGTCAACCTAACGCTAACCCTAACACTAACTCTAAACTTTAACAATAACCCTGACCCTATACCTGACTATGATCATGACCCTACCCCTGAACTTTGCCTATACCAGACCCAGACCCTAAACCTGACTCTGGCCCTGACCCTAAACCTAACCATGATTCTAACACTTACCACTACATAACCCTGTCCCTGACCCAAATGTGGACTTAAAACCAATACCTGATCTTGACCGTAATCCTGACACTGGCCCTAGATTTCACCCTGACCCTGACCCAGGTAAAGACCATAAACCTAACGCTGACCCTAACAGAGACGCTGACCCTCACCCTAACAATAACCCTGACACTGAATGGGAGCCTGACCCTAACTCTAACCCTAACTGTAACCCTGACCCTGACACTAACACGGGCCCTGACCCGAACCTAAGCTGAACCTAACCCTAAAACTAACCCCTAACATTATCCCTGACACTGACCCTAACCCGCTCTAACCTTAACCCTCAACCTACCTCTAACCCTAACCCTAACCCCACTTTAACAATAAACCTGACCCTCTCCCTGACCTTGATCATAACCCTAACTGTGAACTTTGCCTATGTCAGACCTTAACCTTAAACCTGACCCTGGCCTTGACCTTATCACTGACCCTAACCCTGACTGTAAACCTAACTCTGACCCACTCCGTGATTCTGAACAGAATCGTAACCCTAAAGTTAACCCTGATCCTGAACCTACGCATAAAACAGAACCTAAACATAAAGCTGACCTAACCCTAACCCTGACACTAAACCTGTCCCAAACCTAACCCTGACCGTGACATGAAACTTGCCCCAAAACCAAAACTTGAAACTGACCCTAAACCTGAACATGACCCTGAACCTGACCCTAAACCTAACTGTCAACCTAACACTGACCCTGACCCTGACTCTGAGCGTAACGCTAACCCATACCCTACTGTGAGCCTGACCCTAAACCTAACCATGAACTTAACCCTAACCCTGACTCCTACACTAAGCCTTATGCTAACCCTGACCCCAACGACGTCTAACTGTAACCCTGACCCTAAGTCTTTCTTAACCCTAACCCTAACACTAACCTGGTCTAAACCCAGCTCTGTTCCCTCAGCGGTGACAACAGCTGCACCCAGCCCTCCAGGGGTGGCGGGAGGCTGTATGGGGATCACTAGATGGGCACTGCATTGAGTGGAGTGTGAGCTTTGAGCAGCTTGGGGACCGGCGGCTCAGGGATCTCTGGTGAAGCAGAAAGTTCGGTAAGGAACCCCCAGGCAGTGGTGACCTCACTTCCCTGAAGACAGAGCCCAACGGAATTGGAACCCACGTATCCAGGCAACCCATTACAGAGAAAACCGCCATGCCCAGCTTATTTCTAGGCACATCCTAAAGGAAGCGACATGTTCTTCTGCTGTCCTGAAGCCCAGAGGATGCAGGGAAAAGAGAGCTCTCCGCCAGACACGTCCAATGCCTGGCAGTTCATATCAGGTTTCCTAAACGCCCCAGGCCCTTTGGCTAATAATATCAAAGGGGACACCAGGGTCTCAGAGTCTGAGAGTCCACACCTTCTGATCAACCGGTGTAGCCCTAGGTCTCCTCCCCATCTCTCTCTCTGTGAGTGTGTGTGTGTGTGTGCATGTGTGTGCCTCTAGGTGTCTGTGTGTCTGTGTGTAAAGAGGACCTGGCCATGCCATCGTGGGTGGAGATGCCCCAAGCGGGATCTGGCTGATGAGGGGTTAGATGTCTGGTGGGCAAGTCATGTTCACACCCCAGTTTAAGGGTGGTTAAGTGGGATCGGGTGTAGGGTCTACACCCTTCTGCCCAGGGATTATCCTGAGACCCTGAAGGGATGGGGCCATACTCAGGAGCGTGGCTAAAACTAAGAGTAACCAATAACACTGACCCTGACACTGATTGTGAGCCTGCCCCAAACACTAACCCAAGCCCTGACCATGACCATGACCCTGAACCTGACTGTGATCCTGACCTGAACCCTAAACCTAAACCTAAGCCTGACACTGACCCTGATGTGGACCCTGAACCTAAACCTAACTCTGACATTACATAACTATGACTCATACCTAACCATGACCCTGACCATGACCCTAATCCTAACCCTGACACTGACCTAACCCTGACCCTAACCCTATCCCTGACCGTGACTGTGAGACTGACGCTAATCCTAAACCTAAAGTAACTCTAACCATATCCCTCTACGGACCCTGAACCTAAACCGAACGCTGACCCTGACCCTAACACTAACCCCTACCCTAAACCAAACCCTAACCCTGACCTTACACTATCCCTAACCCTAACCATAACCCTACTACTAACTCTAACCCTAACCCGAATCCCAAACCTTACCGACAAAACCTAACTGTTACACTGAACCAAACATTGACCCTAAACCAAAGCCTGACCCTAAACCTGACCCTGGCCCTGACCTTCACCAGAACCAGACCCTGACCCTGACCCTAATCCTAACCATGACACTAACACTGACCTCCACATATCCCGGTCCCTGACCCGAATGTGGACTTTAAACCAATATCTGATCTTGACCGTAAAGCTGTCACTGGTCCTAGTCTTCACCCTGACCCTGACCCAGCCAAAGACAATAAACCTTACCCTGACCCTAACAGTGACGCTGACCCTGACCCTAACACTAACCCTGACACTGAATGGGAGCCTGACCCTAACTTTAACCCTAAACGTAACCCTGACCATGACACTAACACGGGCCCTGACCCGAAGCCTAACGCTGAACCTAACCCTAAAAGTAACCCCTAACATTATCCCTGACACTGACCCTAACCCGGTCTAACCCTAACCCTCAACCTATCTCTAACCCTAACCATAACCCCACTTTAACAATAAACCTGACCCTGTCCCTTACCCTGATCATAAACCTAACTCTGAACTTTGCCTATGTCAGACCTTAACCTTAAACCTGACCCTGGCCTTGACCTTAACACTGACCCTAACCCTGTCTGTAAACCTAACTCTGACCCAAACCGTGATTCTGAACAGAACTGTAACCCTAAATCTAACCCTGATCTTGAACCTACTCATAAAACAGAACCTAAACATAAAGCTGACCTAACCCTAACCCTGACACTAAACCTGTCCCAAACCTAACCCTGACTCTGACATGAACCTTGCCCCAAGACCAAAACTTGAACCTGACCCTAAATCTGACCATGACCCTGAACCTGACCCTAAACCTAACCCTCACCCTAACACTGACCCTGGCCCTGACTCTGAGCGTAACGCTAAAAGTGACCCTACTGTGAGCCTGACCCTAAACCTAACCATGAACCTAACCCTAACCCTGACCCCTACCCTAAGCCTTACGCTAACCCTGAACCCAACGACGTCTAACCCTAACCCTCTGCCTGTCTTCCGTCCACTTGTGATCTCTCTCTGTCAAATAAATAATAAATAAATTCTTAACAAAAAGAAAATGACTCTACTTTTAAATAATAGCTTAAAAGGGGCACCTGGGTGGCTCAGTGGGTTAAAAAGACTTGTAGACCAGTGGATTAGAGTAGAGTGCCCAGATATGGACCATCAACTCTATGGTCAAAAAATCTTTGACAAAGCAGAGAAATATACACAGTGGAAAAAAGACAGCCTCTTCAATCAATGGTGCTGGAAAAATTGGACAGCTATGTATGGAAGAATGACACTCAACCATTCTCATACCATACATAAAGATAAATTCGAAATGGACAAACGACCTCAACGTGAGGCAGGAATCTATCAAAATCCTATAGGAGAACATAGGCAGGAACCTCTTGGACACTGGCCACAGCAAATTCTTTCAAGACATGTCCCCAAAGACAAAGGAAACAAAAGCAAAAATGAACTTTTGGGACTTCATCAAGATCAAAAGTTTCTGCACAGCAAAGGATACCGTCAACAAAATGAAGAGACAACCCACGGAATGGGAGAAGATTTTCACAAATGACATTACAGATAAAGGGCTGATATCCAAGATTTATAAAGAACTCCTCAAACTCAACACACACAAAACAGATAATCATGTCAAAAAATGGGCAGAAGACATGAACAGACACTTCTCCAAAGAAGACATACAAATGGCAAACAGATGCATGAGAAAATGTTCATCATCATTAGCCATCAGGGAGATTCAAATCAAAAGCACATTGGGATACCACCTTACACAGTTAGAATGGCCAAAATTAACAAGGAAATAAACAACAAGTGTTGGAGAGGATGTGGAGAATGGGGAACCCTCTTACACTATTGGTGAGAATGCCAGTTGGTGCAGCTACTTTGGGATACAGTGTGGAGACTCCTTAAGAAATTAAAATTGACCCTGCAATTGCACTACTGAGTATTTACCCCTAAGATACAGATGCAGTGAAAAGAAGGGACATCTGTACCCTAATGTTTATAGCAGCAATGGCCACAGTCATTAAACATTGGAAAGAACCAAGATGACCTTCAATGGATGAATGGATAAAGAAGATATGATCCATTATTACAATGGAGTATTATGCTTCCTTCTGAAAGGAAGGATACCCAACTTTTGTATCAACATGGACGGGACAGGAGGAGATAATCCTGAGTGGAATAATTCAAGCAGAGATTGTCAATTTCCATATGGTTTCACTTAATTGTGGAGCATAAAGAATAACACAGAAGACACTGGGTGATCAAGAGGAGAAGTGAGTGGGGGGAAATTGGAGGGGGAGACAAACCATGAGAGACTCTGAGAAACAAACTGAGAGTTTTTAGGGGAGGGGGCAGAGGGTTGGGTAAGCCTGTTAATGGGAGTTATGGAGGGCACATATTGCATGGAGCACTGGGTGTGGTGCATAAACAGTGAATTTTGGAACCCTGAAAAAAATAAAATAAAAATGACAACAACTCATTTTCCCAACATGTGGTAGGAGTCCCCCAAATGATTGGAAGCAGCCTCCATTAGAGATCAATCCACTGCATGTTGAAGGTCCTCCCACTTCAAAAAGACCAGGAAATATCCAATCCCAAAACAAAGTAAGGGCCAGCTCCACCTCATGGAATACCACCTGCTCTCCCTTAGATAGTGTGCTGTTGCTTTAATAAACCTGCCTTCTGCTTTCTCTTGGGCATTGGTCTCTAATTCTCACAGGCCAACAATAAAAATAATGATGGTTTACCATTACAATTCATAGAAAAGGAGGTACAGGGAAATTGAATGAAAGGGAATAACAAAGTAGGTTCATAAGTCAATCTTCCTTGTAAAAAAATTAACCTGAAAGTGCGTTTCTGCCACCTCTTTCCTGTTTGATATGATAAAGAATGACCACGATACATGAATTAGAGTTCGGGATTTTGAAAAGCATAATAGCTTTATACCAACACTTGAGCTTTTATTTATTTATTTATTTATTTATTTATTGCTAACAAGATAGGTCGATTTGATGTGCAGTTCCTGACAACCAACCTCAGAAGAAATTCCATCTTCATGAGAAGTCAGAAAGAACCACAAACCAAACCTCAAAATAGATTCAAAGAGAAAATACTCTTAAAAAAATTTCCCTTCCTGGGGCACCCGAGTGGCTCAGTGTGTTTGGCTCACTGGGCCTTTGCGTTCGGCTCAGGTCATGATCCTAGGGTCCTGGGATTGAGCCCCATGTCTGGCTCTCTACTCAGCAGGGAGCCTGCTTCCACTTCTCTCTCTGCCTGCTCTCTGCCTACTTGTGATCTCTGTCTGTCAAATAAATAAATAAAATCTTTTTAAAAAATGTCCCCTGGGCACCTGGGTGGCAGAGTGAGTTAAAGCCTCTGCCTTCGGCTCAGGTCATGATTCCAGGGTCCTGGGATGGAGCCCCACATCAGGCTCACTCCTCAGCAGGGAGCCTGTTTCTTCCTCTCTCTCTGCCTGCCTCTCTTCCTACTTGTGATCTCTATCAAATTAATAAATAAAATCTTTAAAAATAAAATTTCCCTTCCTATCAGAAGCAGACCAAACCACTAACAAATTCCCCAGAAAGCTTCATCTAAAAGGTTGTACTTTCTTCAGACACCCAGCAGGACCTTCTTCTCTGGGCCTGGTATTTCTTCAATGGCCTATTCCAGAGAATAAGACACTAAACTACTGAGCGCCAAGGCCTCAGAACCACAAAAGAGATGATGAGGGGCACAAAGTATGCCTCTGGTCACCAAGAGGGTATGTTAACGTTTGCTGCTTTTCTGCATTTTTCAAAGCTGAGTTTTTAGCTGGAGGCCGCTCCTTTAGGATAAATTGCTGATACCGTATAGTAAAAGCTATTATATGATCTTTTACAAACCATTTGCTATCTTTGCAATCTCATGTGCCAAGACAGACACGGATTATTTAAAACCCTGAAGAGAGTGCTATTGCATTTAAATTGCCTGTAACCTTCGTATAATAGATTTATGATTGATGATAGATTTAGTTAAAATATAACTGTTTTAAATATTTATTCTTAGTAAACGATTTCAAACTATGCTCATTTAAGTAAGTTGGTGCATAATCCCATTTCTATTAAAACATAGTGCAAGGACCAATGCCACGCTTCCGCAAGAACTCCAAGCTCTTTTTCTAGAATGGCCATATGCGTATGTATCAGGCATCCTCTTTTCACTCCATTGAGGAGCACCTACCATGGAGGTCATGTAATAACCAGTAACCAAAAAACAAACAAAAAACCCAAACATCCAGGTCGAAGTGATTCGCGCGTGCCATCATGCAATGGCGGACCCTGCCTGGAGACTAGGAGACTGCTCAAAGAGATCGCTGGCAGGCATCTCAGCCCAGGCCTGTGCTGGGGAAGCTGGTTCCCGGCTTTGGGCACAATCAGGAAGCCAGCGAAGTGACCCGGAGTGCAGCTGGGTTTAGGGCTGATGATCTTTTCGCAGCCAGGCAGCACTCCGACACCCGCTCCGGGAGCCAGGCTAGGAGGCTGCCCAGCGCTGGCGCTGGCCACGCTCGCAGGCCCCCAGGGCTTCGCCGGCGCCCGTGCCCGGGCCCACGCCTCAGGGCTGAGGGGGAGGGGGGCGCGGGCGGCCCGGAGAAGGGGCTTTGCTAATTGCGGAAGCGGGAAGTGAGCTCGCGGAGGACTCGGCAGAGAGTCTGAGAGGAGGTGGAGGGGCTGGCAGAGGAGGGGCTCTCAGCGCCATGGTGCTGTGCTGCGGCCTAGTCAGGACTCAGGACCCCCTTCCTCGCCGCCCCTGCACTCCCGCGCTCCAGCCCAGCCCCTGAGGCTGCGCTGTCCCGCTCCCGTGGCCCGCTGCCCCGCCCCGCCCCATGGCTTCTCCGGAAGACCCTCTGCGAGCAGGTAAAGTGACACCGCGCCACGCCCTCATCTGGAGCAGAAAGCGCGGGCCGCGAGCTCGCGCGGGTGTCGGGACCAGCCTCCCGCGACCCCCGGGGCAGCAGGACCACCGCGGATGACACGCCGCACCCGGGACTCCACGGGGTCAGGCCGGGGCCGGAGCCATGCGAGGTGCCACCCCCCCCCCCCCGCCATCGAGCGCAATAGCCCCCATCGTTTGGCACCCCCACGCACGTGTGCCGAGGACCCCCTTCCCTCATCCCGAGCCTTGGACCCGCCACTTTTGTTCTGGACTTGGGATCCCAGGTGGAAACTAGTCCCTCAGACCTCCCTGGCAGCAAGGAGCGCAGGGAGGGATTCTCGGGTTTTCCACCCTGGCTCTTCGTCTCTCCACATTCACATGCCTTCTGGCCTCCCTTTCCTCACCTCATTGTCACTTTTATTAAATGGTTTTGTTCTGCATGTTGACCCACAGAGCGATTTCATGAATGAATATACTGGAAACTAAGTTGGAGCCCACCTGTGAGAGCCCACCTGTGGAGGCCTTTCATTAGAATGGTCTCTGGTTCTAGCCTCAGTTCAGAATTCTGCGTGTACCTGAGGACCGAGTCCAGATTTTTCTTTCATCTCACTTGAATTTGAAATCCTAACGTCACTATGACCGGGGAAGCTGAGGTCCACAGCATCTTCATCTGAAATTCCACTAGAGCTCCCATTTACCTAGTACCCAGCCTGAGTCTGTTTTCCACTACTGTCAGGGTTCCAGAAGTTCATGCACTGCCCACCACTGACAGTAGGGGCATCTCTCTGTCCAGATTTTCCCTTTACATAAGGAGGTCAGTTACAGGAGATTAGGGCCCTCTCCAACGACCTCACTGTAATGTGATTGCATGTGTAAGGACTCTAGTTCCAAATAAGGTCACGTTCTGTGGTACCAGAGATAAGGACAGCAGCAAGGTTTCTGGGGGTAATGCAAGGTCAGCTCTTAACAGTCCACTCACTGGCTCCCCAAATTCGTGTCCTTCCCGTGTGCAAAATACCTTCACCCAATGCCCTCCAAAGCACTAATCATCCCAGAATCAACTCAAAATCTGAAATCTCATCTGTCCGCCTCCACTGAAAGACCTAGATCTCACCCAGACCATGGGACCTGAGGACTGCATCCAGAAGCCACAGTCTCCTTGTAAAGCTGCCCATCAGGTCCTGACATCACCCTCATTCGTCCCAGCAGCCGAGGGCCTAAGTTCCCAGACAGATTCTCAGAGGAAATTTGAAGACCACCTCAGAGGACGTTCTTTGGGAGTGAATGAAGAGGGAAGGGAGTCAGAGACTCCTGCCATTCCCAGGGCACCCAGAACCCAGAGAGTGAGGCCTTGGGTGCTTTCTAGTGACATATTCAAGGCAATTCTTTGACTTTGGGACTTCAGAGTTAACTTAGATTTCATTTGTGATTATTATTTTTGTGTGGGGTATATAGCTTTTCTTTTGACCTATGGCTGTTTTCACTCCCGGTTCTGAAGAAGCCCCTAAATCCTAACCCTGTTGAGGACTCTGAAAGCTCTCAGAGCAGCAGTACTGGGGGACAGTGTGGACACATGGTTTGGTTTCTCCTCTGGCCTGATTCTGCGGCAGCCCCGCTCTGTCCTCCTCAGACTTCAGAGCAATAGCTGAATAAGTGGAGAAAGGACCAGGGGGTCAGGAAGGTGGCCACCGAAGAGTGACTTCTCTGGAGGGTGGGTGAGTTAGCGAGTGAGCATGTTAGTCCAGCTCTGCCTGCAGTCTGGATGGAGCTGAACAGGGGCCAAGAAAGGGGAGGAGGAGCAAAGAGCAGGGAGAAAGGGACCAAAGATGAGATTCAGAGGAAGGGAAGTAATTGGGAGGAGAGAAGAAACTCTAGAAGACAGGCATGTAAGAAAAGAAAAGGGATGAAGTGGGCATCGGGAAAGGGAACCACCAGGGAAGGACAGAGGGGAAGGAAGGAAGGAGGGAGGGAGGAAAGGGGAAAGGAAGAAGGAAGGAGTCAGCACTCCAGGGCTCCCCCTGCATCTGAAGAAGAGATGCCTGGTCCCTCTTGTCAAACAGGGTGCTCACTCTTTGGTCCCAGTTTCTGCTCCCAGTGCTACTGGGTTTTGCAGCACTTTAATGACATATAGAAAATTATAGGGAAATGACACCTTCTGTTCCATTATGAGTACAGCTTTTAAATGGTCTCATGAGACATGGATTCTAGCCATTGGCTGCGCAAGGCATGAGGCCTGTTAGTGATTCTATTTTTTACTCTGCAGAATGGGTCTTTCTACATTCCAGGTCATTTCTACCCCAATAAATAATGCGGCAGTTCTCTCAGTGAGTTGTACTTTTGGTTTAAACAGCCAACTGTCTGTTAAAAAGGACTTTTGTTTAACATCCTTTAAAAAAAAAAGTCCTTTAAAAAAATCTTTTTTTAAATTTTTTATTTTTTAATCCCATATGTTTACTCTCATCCTGGAACTTTGTCATTTTGACCTTGTCTTTTGATTAAAATAATCTTCATCATCAGCACCTACTGCTCTCCTCTCCTGGTGGTCTCTCCGGAAGGGGTCTTCTCTAGCTCTTATTGCAGGAGAAGGGCACTTCCCCTCAACCCCTGTTGCCGGACCAACCTTACCTATCCTGCAGGCTCAGGTCGGCCTGGCCTTTTATCTGTTGTTCTCTTCTGAGTGGTTAGTTTTTCATAGATACCGTGCTTTGCTTTTGTCAGGATTTACCCTTGAATTTCAAAACACTTTTCTTGTGCCACTGAAGCCTTGGAAACAGTCCTGATAAGAGAACCAGGAACTCGAACAGATCATGTTTATCCTGAATGTTCTGTCGAAAATGAAAAATACATTTCTGAGGAGCCTCGAGATCTCTGAGAAGGGAAGTTTCACCAACTCTGTCATGTAGGGGCATCAATTCCGATTCTGTGTCAATTTTCCTCCTTTCCCAGCTAATAATTCTCTACCTCAGAAAGCCCACTTTCAACCGTTTCCTCTCTCAAAGGCAGTTGCTCTTAGAGTCTGCACATGGCACTTGGGGCCTGCTGGTCGTTGGCTACTGCCCTCTGTACCTTGGGTCTAACAGCTGCAGGGCATCAAGATGAGAATGTCTCTTGTTCTAAGACTTAATATAGATTGGGGCACATGGTAAGCAATATTCACTTTTTAAGTTGATCCAAGTGTTCGACCTTTTTAAATTATTCTAGTTCCACTATATACTTGTTCTAAGTTTTGTGCCCCCCCCCATTTTAATATGTCTTAAGGTGGCATTCACCTTGCACTTGAGGATATATCTTAGTTTAACTGAGAGCATTTCTCTTTCTTAGTCGAACATAAACTATAGTGCATCTTACCCTTGATGAAAGCTAGGATGCAAGTAAATACTCTATTATGGTTATGATTCTGATATTTGAAATCCTCTTGTAGTTCCCTGTGCCCCTACAGTGTAGTACCTCACCTCCTCGGCATAGTATACAAACCATCTCAGCCCCAGTGTTAACCCCGGGGCTCAGCCTCCATCCCCAGGTGATGCTGTAAGATCAGCTATCCGTTGTCATGAACTTGCTGTAGCTTCCCGAATGCACTGTGCTGCCTCCTGGCACTTTGAAACTTGACACTCTCATCCTCATTCTTTGCTTTGCCCTTGTCTATCACCTCCTCTGATAATCAGTTCCTAAGTGGCTTTTCCCAGCTCCAACCTACCCTTGGCAGTCTTTTATCTCCCTGTGGTAAAGCTTGTCTCACTGCACCATGGACATGCCTGTTGTCCCCCTGAGAAGAGAAAAGGGACAGTGAGGGCCCCCCAGCATTTGTAGCTCTAGTGCAGAGCCCCATGCCTGGCTTGCAGGAAATTCCAGATCATGAAGACAAACCGAGATCATCCTCTGACTAAAACCAGCTCTTCTTTGACTACCGCAGAATCTGGATCAATAAAGAGCCGCCAGTTATTATTGCTGCTTTTCTAGGGATTTTTTCCCCATATATTTCTTTATTCTTTTTATAGCACTTTAAATCAGGTTTCAACCACTTCCTAGTCTGATCAGGTGAAATCATTTTCCTTCCCATACCCTCGATGTATTTCACACCTAGTAATTCTTTTTTTAAAAATCTTATTTACCCATTTGACATATCACAAGTAGGTAGAGAGAAAGACAGAGGGGGGGGGATGCAGGCTCCCCGCTGAGCAGAGAGCCCGATGTCGCGCTCCATCCCAGGACCCTGAAATCATGACCTGAGCCAAAGGCAGGGGCCTAAAGCACTGAGCCACCCAGGAGCCCCATATCTGGTAATTTATAATCAACGTGGATTTGCTGCATCAAATAGTTCCTTCTTCTTCAAATATAAATATGTAAATATATTGATCAAGTCATGCGCATGTCTTAGGAGAATGTCATATATTTAGTAGCAAAGTTGAAATCTTGGCCATTGGATTTGATTTTTGTGTTGGATTGATTTGGTTCGGTTTTTGTAATTTTAAAAATCCCTCCAGGCCTTGGCTCTGTCTGACCTGATTGCTTTCAGCTGTTTCTGCAACAAGTTGTCCCAGCAGCGAAAACTCTCATTGTTTACAGTGGCGCCCCCTTCTGAACACTTTGTTAATAAAAAGCCTTTTTTTTTTTTTTTTTTTTTTTTTTTTTTGGCTATGGTAAATGTGGAACAACAATGAGGTATTTCAAAGAGGTGAACCACAGATAAATTTCTCTAAGGGTTGGGTAAGGGTACTCAAAAAGGAACTTGACAAGGCTTTTAAAGATATCGACAGTCAGTATAACATAACGTGAATGATTGTTACCGTGCTCTTAACTGGGCAAACACTTGTTGGCTTCCAAGATAGACTAACATAGTTGAGATGGTTCTAGCGGCCTTCTAGCACAGGGTCTCATGAGGCAAGGATTCTAGCCACTGGCTGTGCAAGGCATGAGGCCTGTTAGTGATTCTATTTTTTCCTCTGCAGAATGGGTCTTACTACATTCCAGGACTCTTCTACCCCAATAAATAATGCAGCGATTCTCTCAGTGAGTTGTACTTTTGGTTTAAACATCCAACTGTCTCTTAAAAAGGACTTTTGTTTAAAGTCCTTTAAAAAAAAGTCCTTTCAAAAAAATCTTTTTTTTTTAATTTTTTTTTACTTTTTAATGCCATATGTTTACTCTGATCCTGGAACTTTGTCATTTTGACCTTCTCTGCTGATTAAAATATTCTTCATCATCAGCACCTACTGCTCTCCTCTCCTGGTGGTCTCTCCGGAAGGGGTCTTCTCTAGCTCTTCTAGCAGGAGATGGGCACTTCCCCTCTACCCCTGTTGCCAGACCAACCTTACCTATCCTGCAGGGTCAGGTCGGCCTGGCCTTTTATCTGTTGTTCTCTTCTGAGTGGTTAGTTTTTCATAGATACTGTGCTTTGCTTTTGTCAGGATTGACCCTGGACTATCAAAACCCTTTTCTTGTGCCAGCGAAGCCTAAGAAACAGTCCTGATAAGAGAACCAGAAACTCGAACAGATCATATTTATCCTGAATGTTCTGTCCAAAATGAAAAATACATTTCTGAGTAGCCTCAAGATCTCTGAGAAGGGAAGTTTCACCAACTCTGTCATGGAGAGGCATCAATTCCAATTCTGTGTCAATTTTCCTCCTTTCCTAGCTAGTAATTCTCTACCTCAGAAAGCCCACTCTCAACCGTTTCCTCTCTCAAAGGCAGTTGCTCTTAGAGTCTGCACATGGCACTTGGGGCCTGCTGGTCGTTGGCTACTGCCCTCTGTACCTTGGGTCTAACAGCTGCAGGGCATCAAGATGAGAATGTCTCTTGTTCTAAGACTTAATATAGATTGGGGCACATGGTAAGCAATAATCACTTATTTTGTTGATCCAAGCGTTCGACCTTTCTTAATTATTCTAGTACCACTGTTTACTTGTTCTAAGATTTGTCCTCCCCCCCAATTTTAATATCTCTTAAGGTGGCACTCACGTTGCACTTGATGACATATCTTAGTTTAACTGACAGCATTTCTCTTTCTTAGTCGAACATAAACTATAGTGCATCTCACCCTTGATGAAAGCTAGGATGCAAGTAAATACTCTATTATAGTTACGATTCTGATATTTGAAATCCTCCGGTAGCTCCCTGTGTCCCCACAGTGTAGTACCTCACCTGCTCGGCATAGTGTACAAACCATCTCACCCCCAGTGTTAACCCTGGGGCTCAGCCTCCATCCCCAGGTGATGCTGTGAGATCAGCTGTCAGCTGTCATGAACTTGCTGTAGTTTCCCGAATGCACTGTGCTGCCTCCTGGCACTTTGAAACTTGACACACTCATCCTCATTCTTTACTTTGCCCTTGTCCATCACCTCCCCTGAAAATCAGTTCCTAAGTGGCTTTTCCCTGCTCCAACCTACCCTTGGCAGTCTTTTATCTCCCTGTGGTAAAGCCTGTCTCACTGCACCATGGACATGCCCGTTGTCCCCCTGAGAAGAGAAAAGGGACAGTGAGGGCCCCCGGCATTTGTAGCTCTAGTGCAGAGCCCCATGCCTGGCTTGCAGGAAATGCCAGATCATGAAGACAAACGGAGATCATCCTCTGGCTAAAATCAGCTCTTCTTTGTCTACCACAGGATCTGGATCAATAAAGAGCAGTCAGTTATTATTGCTGTTTTCTAGGGATTTTTTCCCCATATATTTCCCAGGTCTTTACTCTTTTTATAGCACTTTAATTCAGGCTTCAACCACTTCCTAGTCTGATCAGGTGAAATCATTTTCCTTCCCATACCCTCGATGTATTTCACACCTAGTAATTCTTTTTTTAAAAATCTTATTTACCCATTTGACAGATCACTTGTAGGTAGAGAGAAAGACAGAGGGGGGGGGGATGCAGGCTCCCCGCTGAGCAGAGAGCCCGATGTGGTGCTCCATCCCAGGACCCTGAAATCATGACCTGAGCAGAAGGCAGAGGCCTAAAGCACTGAGCTACCCAGGAGCCCCATATCTGGTAATTTATAATCAACGTGGATTTGCTGCATCAAATAGTTCCTTCTTCTTCAAATATAAATATATAAATATATTGGTCAAGTCACGCGCATGTCTTAGGAGAATGTCATACCTTTAGTAGTAAACTTGAAATCTTGCCCATTTCTTTTTTTTTTTAAAGATTTTATTTATTTATTTGACAGAGAGAAATAACAAGTAGATGGAGAGGAAGGCAGAGAGAGAGAGAGGGAAGTAGGCTCCCTGCTGAGCATAGAGCCCGAGGCGTGACTCGATCCCAGGACCCTGAGATCATGATCTGAGCCGAAGGCAGCGGCTTAACCCACTGAGCCACCCAGGCGCCCTTGGCCATTGGTTTTGATTTTTGTTTTGGTTTGATTTGGTTCGGTTTTTGTAATTTTAAAAATCCCTCCAGGCCTTGGCTCTGTCTGACCTGATTGCTTTCAGCTGTTTCTGCAACAAGTAGTCCCAGCAGCGAAAACTCCCATTGTTTACAGTGGCGCCCCCTTCTGAACACTTTGTTAATAAAAAGCTTTTTCTTTTTCTTTTTCTTTTTTTTGGCTATGGTAAATGTGGAACAACAGTGAGGTATTTCAAAGAGGTGAACCACAGATAAATTTCTCTAAGGGTGGGGTGAGGTTTACTCAAAAAGGAACTTGACAAGGCTTTTAAAGATATCGACAATCATTATAACATAACGTGACTGATTGTTACCGTGCTCTTAACTGGGCAAACACTTGTTGGCTTCCAAGATAGACTAACATAGTTGAGATGGTTCTAGCGGCCTGCTAGCACAGGGTCTCATGAGGCAGGGATTCTAGGCAGTTCCTTCTTCTTTCACTTTGGGCATTGATCTCTAATTCTCACGTGCCATCAATAAAAATAATGATGGTTTACGGTTACAATTCATAGAAAAGGAGGTACAGGGAAATTGAATGAAAGGGAATAACAAAGTAGGTTCATAAGTCAATCTTCTTTGTAAAAATATTAACCTGAAAGTGCGTTTCTGCCACCTCTCTCCTGTTTGATCTGATAAAGAATGGCCACGATACATGAATTATAGTTCGGGGTTTTGAAAAGCATAATAGCTTTATACCAACACTTGAGCATTTATTTATTTATTTATTTATTTATTTATTGCTAACAAGATAGCTCGATTTGATATGCGGTTCCTGACAACCAACCTCAGAAGTAATTCCATCTTCAATGGACGTCAGAAAGAACCACAAACCAAACCTCAAAATAGATTAAAAGAGAAAATACTCTTAAAAAAATTTCCCTTCCTGAGGCACCCGAGTGGCTCAGTGAGTTTTGCTCACTGGGCCTTTGCGTTCGGCTCAGGTCATGATCCTAGGGTCCTGGGATTGAGCTCCAGTCTAGCTCTCTGCTCAGCAGGGAGCCTGCTTCCACTTCTCTCTCTGCCTGCTCTCTGCCTACTTGTGATCTCTGTCTGTCAAATAAATAAATAAAATCTTTAAAAAAAATTTCCCTTGGGCACCTGGCTAGCAGAGTGAGTTAAATCCTCTGACTTCGGCTGATGTCATGATTCCAGGGTCCTGGGATCGAGCCCCACATCAGGCTCACTCCTCAGCAGGGAGCCTGTTTCTTCCTCTCTCTCTGCCTGCCTCTCTTCCTACTTGTGATCTCTATCAAATAAATAAATAAAATCTTTAAAGATAAAATTTCCCTTCCTATCAGAAGCAGACCAAACCACTAACAAATTCCCCAGAAATCTTCATCTAAAAGGTTGTACTTTCTTCAGACACCCAGCAGGACCTTCTTCTCTGGGCCTGGTATTTCTTCAATGGCCTATTCCAGAGAATAAGACACTAAACTACTGAGCGCCAAGGGCCTCAGAACCACAAAAGAGATGATGAGGGGCACAAAGCACGCCTCTGGTCACCAAGAGTGTATGTAAACGTTTGCTGCTTTTCTGTATTTTTCAAAGCTGAGTTTTTAGCTGGAGGCCGCTCCTTTAGGATAAATTGCTGATACCGTATAGTAAAAGCCATTATATGATCTTTTACAAACCATTTCCTATCTTTGCATTCTCATGTACCAAGACAGACACGGATTATTTAAAACCCTGAAGAGAGTGCTATTGCATTTAAATTGCCTGTAACCTTAGTGTAATAGATTTATGATTGATGATAGATTTAGTTAAAATATAACTGTTTTAAATATTTATTCTCAGTAAACTATTTCAAACTATGCTCATTTAGGTAAGTTGGTGCATAATCCCTTTTCTATTAAACCATAGTGCAAGGACCAATGCCGCGCTTCCGAGAGAACCCCAAGCTCTTTTTCTAGAATGGCCATATGCGTATGTATCCGGCGTCCTCTTTTTACTCTCTTTGTGGAGCACCTACCATGGAGGTCATGTAATAACCAGTAACCAAAAAACAAACAAAAAACCCACACATCCAGGTCGAAGTGATTTGCGGGTGCCATCATGCAATGGCGGACCCTGCCTGGAGTCTAGGAGAATGCTCAAACAGATCGCGGGCAGGCATCTCAGCCCAGGCCTGTGCTGGGGAAGCTGGTTCCCAGCTTTGGGCACAATCAGGAAGGCAGCGAAGTGACCCAAGAGTGCAGCCAGGGTTTAGGGCTGATGATCTTTTTGCAGCCAGGCAGCCCGCGGACACCCGCTTGGGGAGCCAGGCTAGGAGGCCGCTCAGCGCCTGCGCTGGCCATGCTCGCAGGCCCCGGGGCTTGCCGGCGCCCGTGCCCTGGGCCCGCGCCTCAGGATGGAGGGGGAGGGGCAGGGGGCTGGGGCGGCCCAGAGAAGGGGCTTTGCTAATTGCAAAATCTGGAAGTGAGCTCGCGGAGGACCTGGCGGAGAGTCTGAGAGGAGGTGGAGGGGCTTGCAGAGGAGGGGCGCGCAGCACCGCGGTTCTCTGTTGCAGCCCAGTCAGAACTGCAGGACCCCCGCACTCCCGCCCAGCCCCTGTGGCCTCGCTGTCCCGCTCCCGCGGCCCGCTGACCCCCCCCCCCCCCCGCCCCATGGCTTCTCCGGAGGACCCTCTACAAGCAGGTAAAGTGACACCGCGCCGTGCCCTAACCTGGAGGAGAAAGCACGGGCCGCTAGCTCGCGTGTGTGTCGGGACCCAGCCTCTCGCGACCCCTGGGGCAGCGGGACCACCCCGGATGACACGCCGCACCCGGGACCCCACGGGGTCGGGCCGGGGACAGAGCCTGGCGAGGTGCCCCCCCGCAACGAGCGCAATAGCACCCATCGTTTGGCACCCCCACGCGCGGGTACCGAGGACCCCCTTCCCTCATCCCGAGCCTTGGACCCGCCACTTTTGTTCTGGACTTGGGATCCCAGGTGGAAACTAGTCCATCAGACCTCCCTGGCAGCAAGGCGCGCAGGGAGGGATTCTCGGTTTTTCCGCCCCGCCCTGGCTCTTGCTCTCTCCACATTCACATGCCTTCTGGCCTCCCTTTCCTCACCTCATTGTCACTTTTATTAAATGGTTTTGTTCTGCATGTTGACCCGCAGAGCGATTTCATGAATGAATATACAGGAAACTGAGTCGGAGCCCACCTGTGAGAGCCCACCTGTGGAGGCCTTTCATTAGAATGGTCTCTGGTTCTAGCCTTAGTTCAGAATACTGCGTGTACCTGAGGACCGAGTCCAGATGTTTCGTTCATCTCTGACTTGAATTTGAAATCCTAACGTCACTATGACCTGGGAAGCTGAGGTCCACAGCATCTTCATCTGAAATTCCACTAGAGCTCCCATTTACCTAGTGCCCAGCCTGAGTCTGTTTTCCACTAATGTCAGGGTTCTAGAAATTCATTCACTGCCCACCACTGACAGTAGGGGCATCTCTCTGTCCAGATTTTCCCTTTACATAAGGAGATCAGTTACAGGAGATTAGGGCCCACTCTAACGACCTCACTGTAATGTGATTGCATCTGTAAGGACTCTAGTTCCAAATAAGGTCACGTTCTGTGGTACCAGAGATAAGGACAGCAGCAAGGTTTCTGGGGGAAATGCAGGTCAGCTCTTAACAGTCCACTCTCTGGCTCGCCAAATTCGTGTCCTTCCCGTGTGCAAAATACCTTCACCCAATGCCCTCCAAAGCACTAATCATCCCAGAATCAACTCAAAATCTGAAATCTCATCTGTCCGCCTCCACTGAAAGACCCTGATCTCACCCAGACCATGGGACCTGAGGACTGCATCCAGAAGCCACAGTCTCCTGGTAAAGCTTCCCATCAGGTCCTGACATCACCCTCATTCGTCCCAGCAGCCGAGGGCCTACAGTTCCCAGAGACAGTTTCTCAGAGGAAGTTTGAAGACCACCTCAGAGGACGTTCTTTGGGAGTGGATGAAGAGGGAAGGGGGTCAAAGCCTCCTGCCATTCCCAGGGCACGCAGAACCCAGATAGTGAGGCCTTGGGTGCTTTCTAGTGACATATTCAAGGCAATTCTTTGACTTTGGGACTTCAGAGCTAACTTAGTTTTCATTTGTGTTTATTATTTTGTGTGGGGGCCATAGCTTTTCTTTTGACCTATGGCTGCTTTCACTCCCGGTTTTGAAGAAGCCCCTAAATCCTAACCCTGTTGAGGACTCCGAAAGCTCTCAGAGCAGCAGTACTGGGGGACAGTGTGGACACATGGTTTGGTTTCTCCTCTGGCCTGATTCTGCGGCAGCCCCGCTCTGTCCTCCTCAGACTTCAGAGCAATAGCTGAATAAGTGGAGAAAGGACCAGGGGGTCAGGAAGGTGGCCACCGAAGAGTGACTTCTCTGGAGGGTGGCTGAGATAGTGAGTGAGAGTGTTAGTCTAGCTCTGCCTGCAGTCTGGATGGAGCTGAACAGGGGCCAGGGAAGGGGAGGAGGAGCAGAGAGCGGGGACAAAGGGACCAAAGAGGAGATTCAGACGAAGGGAAGTAATTGGGAGGAGAGAAGAAACTCTAGAAGACAGGCATGTAAGAAAGGAAAAGGGATGAAGTGGGCATCAGGAAAGGGCACCACCAGGGAAGGAGAGAGGGGAAGGGAAGAGGGAGGGAGGGAGGAAAGGGGAAAGGGAGAAGGGAGGAGTCAGCACGCCAGGGCTCCCCCTGCATCTGAAGAAGAGGTGGCTGGTCCAGCTTGTCAAACAGGGTGCTCACTCTTTGGTCCCAGTTTCTGCTCCCAGTGCTACTGGGTTTGCAAGGAAGGCAGGCTGTCCCCTGGGACCCACTGGAGCCCACTGGAGCCCACAGGAGGGTGGGAGAGGTAAGATGCTACCTGATCCTGTCCTGAGCTGTTCCCAGCTGCTAGCCTCACCACATGGTGCAAGACGGACCCCAGAACAAAGGAAGGACACAGGCCCGCGTGTCTTCCGGTGGCCCTGGGCACTTAGCTCATCGCAGTGAACCACACCGCCTCCTCAACCCAGGTTTTCAAAGCCTGCTTCTTCGTTCCTGGCTTTCATGTCTGTACAAACATGAGCCAGATCTAACTCATCTCCGACAGACAATTCTGACTCACCCCGTGTCAGATTTTTATTAGTGGCTGTGATAGAGTAAGATAGCAATGCTCCAACAAACGGACTATTTCCTCCCACGTGACCTCAACAGTCTTATACATTTTCTTAGCGAAAAAATCTTGTCTCCTTCCATTAAGCTCATAACGTGGTCTAATAGTGTACATGTGCCTTCGTTAGATGCGAAGCAATACAGAGGTCCTTTTTTTTTTTTTAATTTTACAAGGTAAATTCAGTGAACACATCTAACTTGACGAATATGTCTCTAAAATGTCATTCCAGGCAAAGCTTTTTCTGCCTACAGTTTGGAGCCTACGTGGTGACATTTTTAAAACGCTTTCAGTCCCTCAGTGAGGCTCTTAGAAGCTAGCCAGGGCTTACTACGTGCCAGGCACTGTGTCAGGTGTTGGAGCTAAACGGACGGAGAGCTTGAAGGCAGGCTGGGGAGGGACATCCGTGACACAACCACAGCTAGAAATGGAGGCCAGTGCTAAAAAAGAGAGAGCAGGCTGCATGGAGAGTGTGTACCATGGGGCTTATGAGCTCACGAATAAGTGAGAGTAACTGGAGTGGGGAGACGGGGGAGAGGAAGAGGGTCTTCCCATCAATGGGAATCACCTGTGCTTGGAGGCAGGCACCATGAGGGGTCTCCACAGGAAGAGGGAGGCAGCGTGGTTGAAGGGCAGAAAGACAGGGCAGAACAGGCATCAGTCAGTTGGAAGGGTAGGAAGAGGTGGATGGGAGGATTATGGATGCCTTTGGAGGACTGAGAATTTGTTAGAAGATCAGTGCAGATTTCTATGGAGACAAAGGCCAGGAACTGATAGGTCTTTGAAAGGTCACTCTGGCTGCCTTTTGGCAAAGGGTTTGGTAAAAGGCACGTGCAGGTGTGAACACACCAGGTGGGAGGTGAGTGCAGGAAATCAGGTGAGGGAGCATGGGAACTTGGTCCGGGGGTATATAAGGGAAAATAGCCTTTAATGAGTTCCACAAATTGGCACCAGCTGTAGCTTCATTACAGCGCTGGAAGGGGTAGGTGGGTGTGTCCTGGAGGTTACAGAAATTACATGAGAAAGGGAAGTCTTTTTAGATCTTTTTTCCAACTAGAGGAACTCTCACCTTATTGATAGAATTCCAGAGTGGGAACGGATGGACATGAGGACATCTTTGAAATGTCTGAATATGTTCTTTGACATCTTTTAAAATGACGAGGAGACATTGACCTTAGAAGGCCTCGGCCCTCTTTGTAGCCAAGAAGATTTCACCTACAGATTTGGGTTCTCCCTTTTAAAGTCAAGAAGACAGTCCTTCCAAAGGACACCTCCTATCATTTTACGCTCTCATCATACCACACTTGCTGGGATCTCCAAGACCCTCTGTTGCAGGTTGTGAGTATCCACTTTGGCCGGGCTGGTCTCGCCAAGAACACCACCACAGGAAATCTAGAGCCTGTAGTGCTATTAATAACATCATCTAAGACTGTCTTTGCTGCCCTCATGGCCTCTTCCCACCATGACTCACTGAAGCTTTTTACACGTTGTATCCATTAAGCTATACTTCCCAAAGCTCATCTTCTCTAGTGCCATTAATTTTTAGGGGACCAGGAAAACCTTAAACTTGTCCCCCTTAATTGGATCCCTGTGCCCCCACAATCTCTTTGATTGACTTTCACCATGATCCTTGAATGAGCTCTGAGACCACTGCTGGTACCTAACACTTCTTGGCACCTTGTCTGTTAGTTCTTGGAAGAGGAGGTGGCTATGGAGGTGAGTGGGGATGGGAGTGGGAGGATTTCTCCCTTCACTTCCTTTTTTGTTTTTTCAAATAATGGGTTTTGAAGGGGAGGGAAAGGTTAACCAGACAATTTATTTTCCATCTCCCATTGATAAGATGTTTACCACTCCCCATTGGAAGAATTTAGATCTTTCTTTAGAATCTCCAGGAAAATCTCCCAAACCCAGCCCACCACCATGTGGATTCAGCCATCTTCTGATTTACCTCCCGATTGTCTCCTCCTAACTGCTCAAGCCACAGGTTAAGGGCGAAATGTTCAATGCCCAAGCAATTAAGTGGGGAACACGTTTATCTAAGCAATTGCATGCAGCTCTGTATCTGCATACAGGGGGTCTCTCCCAAGCCTTTCCAACCTCAGCAAAACAAGAAAAATCCCCAGCGACCTGGGGGTATAGATCATTCATTCATTCCTGTGTTCAACACTCATGGCGGATCCCCACCGAGACAGTGGGAGAGCAAGGACGGGAGCAATCCTGGAAGCTGAAGTCTGAGGAGGATTTCAAATTCAAGTCAGAGATGAAAGAAACATCTGGACTCGGTCCTCAGGTACACGCAGTATTTTGAACTCAGGCTAGAACCAGAGACCATTCTAATGAAAGGCCTCCACAGGTGGGCTCTCACAGGTGGGCTCTGACTCAGTTTCCTGTATATTCATTCATGAAATCGCTCTGCGGGTCAACATGCAGAACAAAACCATTTAATAAAAGTGACAATGAGGAGAGGAAAGGACACAAGAATGCATGTGAATGTGGAGAGAGGAAGAGCCAGGGTGGAAAAACCGAGAATCCCTCCCTGCGCTCCTTGCTGCCAGGGAGGTCTGAGGGACTAGTTTCCACCTAGGATCCCAAGTCCAGTACAAAAGCGGTGGGGCCATGGCGGGAGACGAGGGAAGGGGGACTTTGGCACGCAGGCATGGGGGTGCCGAACAATGGGGGCTAGCTCGCCCACTGGCGGGGGGAACCTCGGGCGGCGCCATCCCTGGCCCGACCCCGTGCGGAACCGGGTGCCGGGTGGCATCCGGGGTGGTCCCGGTGCCCCGGGGGTCGCGGGAGGCTGGGTCCCCACACCCCCGCGAGCTCGCAGCCTGCGCTTTCTGCTCCAGGTGAGGGCGCAGCGCGGTTTCAATTTACCTGTCCGCAGAGGGTAGTCTGGAGAAGCCTTGGGGCTGGGAGGGGCAGCGCGGACTCCAGGGCTGGGCTGGAGCGGAGGAGCGCATGGGCGGCGAGTCCTATGGGTCCTCCAGTCCCGACTGGGCCGCAGCACAGCACCGGGGCGCTGCATGCCCCTCCTCCGCCAGACCCTCCACCTCCTCCCAGACTCTCCGCCATCTCCTCTGCGAGCTCACTTCCCGCTTTGGCAATTAGCAAAGCCTCTTCTCCGGGCTGCCCCCGCCCCCGCCCCCGCCCCCCTCCTTCCTGAGGCGGAGGCCGGGGCCTGGACACGGGGTGAAGCCCTGGGGGCCTGCGAGCGTGGCCAGCGCCGGCGCTCAGCGGCCTCCTAGCCTGGCGCCCCGAGCGGGTGTCCGGGTGCAGCCTGGCTGGAAAAGATCATCAGCCCTAAACCCGGCTGCACTCTCGGGTCACTTCGCTGGCTTCTGATTGCGCCAGAAGCCCGAAACCAACTTCCCCAGCACAGTCCTGGGCTGAGATGCCTGCCTGCTATTTGAGAAGTACCCTGGTCTCCAGGCAGGGTCTGCCTTTGCATGATGGCACGCGCGAATCACTTCGACCTGGATGTTTGGGTTTTTTGTTTGTTTTTTGGTCATTGGTTATTACATGACCTCCATGGTAGGTGCTCCACAAAGGGAGTGAAAAGAGGACACCTGATACATACGCATATGGCCATTCCAGAAAAAGAGCTTGCGGTTCTCGCGGAAGCGCGGCATTGGTCCTTGCACTATGGTTTAATAGAAAAGGGATTATGCACCAACTTACTTAAATGAGCATAGTTTGAAATCATTTACTGAGAATAAATATTTAAAACAGTTATATTTTAACTAAATCTATCATCAATCATAAATCTATTGCACGAAGGTTACAGGCAATTTAAATGCAATAGCACTCTCTTCAGGGTTTTAAATAATCTGTGTCTGTCTTGGCACATGAGAATGCAAAGATAGGAAATGGTTTGTAAAAGATCATATAATGGCTTTTACTATACGGTATCAGCAATTTATCATAAAGGAATGGCCTCCAGCTAAAAACTCAGCTTTGAAAAATGCAGAAAAGCAGCAAACGTTTACATACCCTCTTGGTGACCAGAGGCGTGCTTTGTGCCCCTCATCATCTCTTTCGTGGTTCTGAGGCCCATGGCGCTCAGTGGTTTAGTGTCTTATTCTCTGGAATAGGCCATTGAAGAAATACCAGGCCTAGAGAAGAAGGTCCTGCTGGGTGACTGAGGAAAGTACAACCTTTTAGATGAAGCTTTCTGGGGAATTTGTTAGTGGTTTGGTCTGCTTCTGATAGGAAGGGAAATTTTTTTTTAAAGATTTTATTTATTTATTTGACAGACATAGATCACCAATAGGCAGAGAGCAGGCAGAGAGAAGTGGACGCAGGCTCCCCGCTGAGCAGAGAGCCAGATATTGGGCTCAATCCCAGGACCCTAGATCATGACCTGAGCTGAATGCAGAGGCTTTAACTCACTGAGCCACTCAGGTGCCCCAGGAAGGGAAATTTTTTTGAGTATTTTCCTTTGAATCTATTTTGAGGTTTGGTTTGTGGTTCTTTCTGACTTCTCATGAAGATGGAATTACTTCTGAGGTTGGTTGTCAGGAACCGCATATCAAATCGAGCTATCTTGTTAGCAAAAAATAAATAAATAAATAAATAAAAGCTCAAGTGTTGGTATAAAGCTATTATGCTTTTCAAAACCCCGAACTATAATTCATGTATCGTGGTCATTCTTTATCAGATCCAACAGGAGAGAGGTGGCAGAAACGCACTTTCAGGTTAATTTTTTTTACAAGGAAGATGGACTTATGAACCTACTTTGTTATTCCCTTTCATTCAATTTCCCTGTACCTCCTTTTCTATGAATTGTAACGGTAACCCATCATTATTTTTATTGTTGGCACGTGCTTTGTGAACCATAAAGTGTACGCTATAAATGGGAGTGCTTTTCTTTTTTGGCAGTTTACAAAAAACTAATTTTTTTAAATTTATTTTTTATTTATTTTCAGCATAACCGTATTCATTCTTTTTGCACCACACCCAGTGCTCCATGCAAGCAGTGCCCTCTATAATACCCACCATCTGGTACCCCAACCTCCCAACCCCCCACCCCTTCAAAACCCTCAGATTGTTTTTCAGAGTCCATAGTCTCTCATGGTTCAGCTCCCCTTCCAATTTCTCCCACCTCCCTTCTCCTCTCTAACTCCCCATGTCCACAAAAAACTTATTTAAAAACATTCATCCACCAGAGTACCCAAAGGGCTCCCACATAAACTATCTGTCATTACATTATGTCATTCTGCTTTCACTTCTATTGCTGTCCAAAGAATGTTTTAAATCATTCTTTAAAATGGGCCTTTTTAACAAGATTTTTACAAAAGATTTAATTTATTCATTTGTCAGAGAGATAGCACAAGCAGAGGGAGAGGCAGGCAGAGTGGGAAGCAGGCTCCTGGTAAGCAAGAAGCCTGATGGGGGACTCAAACCCAGGATGCTGGGATTATGACCTGAGCTGGAGGTAGACAATTAACCAACTGAGCCATCCATGTGTCCCTGAAATGGGCATTTTTGACATTTCCTGATAGCACCTACACACTCATGAATCTCAGATTCATGATATATGGGGCTAGTGGACTTGACAATCGTGGAGTCAAGCATGCTGGATTTGACTCACGGGCCTGTCACTGTGAATTTGGGTGGCTTGCTAAACTTGCTACATAGAAACCCAAGCATGTAAAAATTTGCAGGATTGTGACAGTTCAGTGGTATAATGTATACATAAAAATACCTAAACCAGTGTCTCTCACAAAGTAGGTCCAAATAGACCAGCTCCCTTCCTGCCTTCATTCTGTCCTTGGAATTCCGTCCCTTGGGATAAGTTCCAACTGCCTTTGTTACAAGAAATGAACGATATTTACTACACTGTTGGTGCATAGCATGGATCAATACATTGAGTGATAGTATTAACATACTTCTTGAACTGCCCATTGCCCCCCAAGCACCAAATAAAATGTCATGCTCTGGGGAAACCAAAGTGAGAGGACCCAACTTTTAGGAGTTATGGACAGGAGAGAGATGCAAATACTGTGTCAGTGTAGAACCAAGGTAACTAATGTTTAAACCAGGAAGAGAATGTGTGTGGAAGAAAGGCGCTGATGATGTTTAAAGCCATTTGGCTGCATGGTGACTACCCTCAAACTGAAAATTTGCCATGAAAGCTTCCAGGCAAATTTGAGATCTTTATTAGTGACAATATGGCTATAGCCTTAAGGGGAAGAAAAAAACCAAAAACCAAAAACCAAAACACATATACACACAAACTTTTGGTCTTGTGTCTTTTCACAAATAATGACAGTTATCAGAAATTTTATCTTTAAATGGGGAAAACAGCAACTGAAAATGTATTTCATTTGATTCATCACAGAATATGGTGTTTTTGTTCATTTCACACCATTTTTGTTAAGTTTTATTTAAATTAATGCAATCTGAGATAAAATGTTAATATTCCTGAGGGTATGGACATTGTATACAAATGAACCCAGCTAAGTGGGCTCCTGGACATGGTCTGATCTATTTATAAAAGTAGCTGGAGCTAAGTGGTTTGTTTCAGAAGAAGATCACGCCTTCCTCCATTGCATTTGCCTTCTACAGCCTAAGTGGGAGTTAATACGTTCACTTGTCTCCTTAAATTTTGTCCAGAATGTGTTAAAGCAGTCATAGGGGACCTGGGTGGTTTTGCCGTCTGCCTTCTCATAACAATGCCCCAGTTTTCTCCTGGAGAATCAACGTTCTCGCTTTCAGTCCATGCACTTAGGCAGCGGCAACTTCACACTGGCTCCTGACTCTAGCAGTGGCATGTCACCCACTAATGGCCTTTGAGAACATCACTGAGTGAGCCGAGAGTTTAGTATATGCACGAGACCTTTGCTGGGTCAGTGAGGAGGTGGGTCTCTTAATAACTAGCCCGAGATCCACTTGTGTGTGGTGGAACAAACGAGCAGTGATGTGTTGGCCAGAGTGCCCATCCTAGAGAGCCCTGAATGCCAGAGAAAAGCATTAGAGACTATTTTTTCAGGCAACAGGAAGCTAGTTTTGAAAAGCAGCACATGAAACTGTGTGTTTTTGGAAGATTAGTCGGGCAGCTGTGTGTACGATAGAACGGAGGGAGGAGAGAACGCAATCCCAAGTGCATTTAATCTTTATGATGCAGTGTAATTTATTATGAAGTTGAATTTGCATCCTTATCCAAACGTAAGGGAAACTCCTGTCCAAAACTGTAAATGTTTTTTGTTGCCTTTTTTTTTTAAAGATTGTATTTATTTATATGACACAGAGAGAGATCACAAGCAGGCAGAGAGGCAGGCAGAAAGAGAGAGAGAGATGCAGGTTCCCGGCTGAGCCTAGAGAATGATGCAAGGCTCGATCCCAGGACCCTGAAATTATGACCTGAGCCAAAGGCAGAGGCTTAACCCACTGAGCCACCCCGGTGCCCCTGGTTGCCTTTTTAATCATTCCTTGTCTCACATGAAGTGATTACAAATTTGCAGATGTGCATTAAAATGATGTATTCCAAAATGTTAACAGAGGAATTAAAAAACTTATTAAGTAAAATATTATCATTTCTGTTGATTTGAAACCTATCTGACAAGGGACATAGCATTCTGGTGCATATATGTAAACATGAATAATTATCTTTTTAAAAAATCTTTATTTATTTATTTGACAGAGATCACAAGTAGGCAGAGACAGGCAGAAAGTGGGAGGGGGGAAAAAGGTTCCCCGCTGAGCAGAGAACCTGATGTGGGGCTTGATCCCAGGACCCTAAGATCATGACCTGAGCTAAAGGCAGAGGCGTAACCCGCTGAGCCACCCAGGTGCCCCTAAACATGAATAATTCTTTATTTTTTTAAGATTTTATTTATTCCTCTGACAGAGACAGATCAGAAGTAGGCAGAGAGGAAGGCAGAGAGAGGAGGAAGCAGGCTCCCTGCTAAGCAGAGAGCCAAATGCAGGACTCGATCCCAGGACCCTCAGATCATGTCCTGAGCTAAAGGCAGAGGCTTAACCCGCTGAGCCACCCAGGTGCCCCTAAACATTAATAATTCTTAAAGGTTCCTCTACTCACTTATATAGAAGCCCTTTTCCAAACAGAAGATAAAATCTCTCTTGGCTACTCCTATCAGCTTATTCTGAATTATTTTCAATCCAGAAGCATGAACTAGAAAACCACAGTTTTTACACAGTGTTTGGTTTTCCACCAAGAGAATCACATAATTTGTGGTGATTCAGTGTGGTGTGTTGCTAAAAGCATTTCCAATGCTGTGGATACAAGAGGGTAGTGCAGAGAGGTAAGGAAACAGGAGAAAGGGTATGGCTCTCTAATAAGCACTTTATTCTAGAATTTTCCTCCAGCCTTGGGAGCTCACCACTCACAAGTGGGTGCTGGTGCCTTGATCTCATGGGCCACAGTGCTCAGCATCTTCCAGCTGCTTTTTTAGTGAATACATATGTAACAATTGATTTCTTGCCCCGGACTTTGAGAGAAAAATCTGTTCAGAGGGATGGACACTCTGAACCAACACCAGAAAACACTCTCTGTAGTCTTCTTGTTAAATGAAAAAATATGGTTAAACCACTTTTGACAGTCTACTACATACAGCAAAATGTAAATCTTAATTGAAATATGTCCTCTCAGCTGTGCTTAAGCAACTGAGTCCTGAGCTTTTCAGGTTTTCAGTCTGAAAGAGTACACCTCTGGTGCTCTGAAAGGGAAGAGAAAGGACACCCTGTTCTCCATATAAATCAAAGAAGAGAAATCTGTGCATTTAAGTGGGCCATATAAAATTTATCAAGCAATTACCTCCTAACTCCTTCCTATCCATATTACCTGATATGCTCTCCCTACTCCTTTATTCCACGTTACTGCCTTTTCCAGGATTCTGTCTCACATCACAACATGTCTTCTGTTATTTCCTTCTTGCAAGCTACTTTTGTTTTCTCCATCTAAAAAAATCAACAATCATTGTGTATTTCAATTCCCATTTTCCTCAAATGCATTGATTCTTCTTATCTATTACTCTTTTCTCATAGTCAGTGTCTTTCTCTTTATGGGGTTTGTACTTTGCTTTTCCCCTCCTTTACTGCCATTATATAATCAAATCTAATAACTTCTTAGAGAAAGTTAAAAATTCCTGCATAGCCACACGTGAACACAAAGTCACTGATTTTTAGCAAACCTATAAGATAGTCAGACATTCATTCAATTTTTTTTTGTTAAGATTTTTTTATTTATTTGACAGAGAGAGTTGACAAGCAGGCAGAGAGGCGGGCAGAGGGAGAGGAGGAAGCAGGTTCCCTGCTGAGCAGAGAGCTCGATTTGGGGCTCGGTCCCAGGATCCTGGGATCATGACCTGAGCCGAAGACAGTGGCTTAACCCACTGAGCCACCCAGGCATCCCTCCTTTCAATTTCTTAACTGAGTCTCAAATGCATCCTGAGTTCTAACCTAAACCTAAGTTCTACTTCTTACATGTTGCTATATGAACAAATTCTTTCAGTTCAGCATTTTGTAACATTTAAATATTAATCAATTGATGCTTTGTCTGTGTATTTCTATGAAAATAATGGGAATACTGTAGATTTATTGTTATATTTATAGATTTATAATCAAAGTTTCATCAGTTGAAGTTTTTGGAAATTTCAGATATAATGATTAACCTAAAATGATACTGCCTCAAATCCCTCTGATATCAAGGCCCAACACCTGATTATAGCCAAACCTGTGGTGGATAGTTCCATGGGAAATTGAAGTTACTTAACACTGATAGCATCTCATGTTCTCTCTCTCATTTTAGAATGTGTCCAACACAACCCAAAAGTGTAGGAGAGTTAATGTCCTATGAGGACAGCTCTCAGTGAAGTGGAAATAAGAACCATAGATAAAATTGTCAGTTTTCTGGTCTTCATGAGGACAACTTAAAGAAGTTTCTCAGGACCTTTCAGTAAAAGCAAGCCTTCATTTTCTATCCACAACAATTATATCAACAATGTACCTCTTTGACAAAGTTGCTTTCCCATTCTTTTCTACCTTGGATAATCTCCCAGATAAACTAACAGTACTCAAATCCTTTGTCCTACTCTTTGCTCTCAGGATAAATGGAGCCAAAAGACTTAGATTAATATCAAGTTCTGAATGGGATCTTAGAGCTATTTCTGTCCAGATTTACATAAACATAGGGACCATTGAATTATCAGGCTATAAATAAGTTCTAAATAGAGGGGGCAAAAGCAAAAAGTAGAAATTTTTATGTTTGATTTTTAATCATGATTAATTGACTTTATTGATTATTAAAAATACTAACATTATAAAAGTGTGGATCTTTGTAAAACAATGTCATAATGTAAGAAATAAGTTGCATAGTCCTTTGGAGAATATTAAATCAAGTGTTCAGGTGCCATCTAATTTCTTGTTTAATCCAGAACTTTGGTGTGCATTATCTTTAGGAATAGGATTTTGAAGTCCAGACAGACTAACAGAAAACTGACCCAAATGTGTGTGTTTATATTTCTGCTTTTGTTGTAAAAATCAAAGTGTGATTGCTGGTTTAAAATGGTAAAACTAATAATGTTCATGGACTCTATTATAAATTTTCTAATTGTATGGGAAGAATCCAATAAACATAGAATTAATTGATTTGCAAATCCTCAAAGAGCTACAGGATCAGGTAGTGGTATGTTCTGATTCAACAGCATCATAATGCAGCATTTTATATGTGTGGTTAATGGATATTTTCATGAATGCTTGCTCGCTAGTCAGCCAATACAGAGAAATATTAGGTAGGGTAATTACTCACAGTTGTGTTTAATAAAATGAGAGAAAATTATCAAATGACACTAATAATAATAATCCTATAGCAGGCTAAATAATTCAATGATAATTACAAGCATTAATCTACCTTTCTTCCCTGATTATGACTCTTCCCTCCTTTATCAAAATGGGAGTAGCAGATTGTCTGCAATGAATTGTGAAAACCCAGCAGTGACTTTGGCAGTGAAGGCCTCCCATCAATTTTGATAGGTTAAAATGATTCTGGTTGGTCTTGAGCAAATGTGTCAATTTTTTTTTTCTGTGTGTGTCATAAAAGAAAGTAGCAATAGTAATTTCTTGGCTGTTATTCCATGGAGCCAATAAAATCATACTGCCAACAAGAGGCTGTTGACACTGTAAGTGTAGTTAACTGTCTTGAAATACTAGGCCTGGAAATAAAATTCTAGCATTTCACATAACCTCTTTTTATTTAAAGAAAACAAAACAAAACAAAACAATTATACTGCTTACATTTAGGGCCCTGCTGTTGTGTAACTATTTTTGAACATGTCTACTGTAAGTGTATATATATATTTTTTTTTCTGTGCAAAAAATTCATTTAGAGATATATTTGGATTGCAAATTATTTTGGAGGAGGCATGGTATTTGTGGCTAGTCTTACAAGTAAAAAGGACTAAAAGAAAGAAGAAAAACATTTTTTATTACAGCCTATTTACATCTGCCCAAAGTACTTATTTACTATAATACTGACTAATGTATAATACTGTACACAAAGAAAGAAGTTAAATGAGTTAAAATTCAGTCAAAGTATAGCTGGCCATTTTAGAACTTACCACTGAATCTTTTTGGTATGAAAAGTGATATCTGGCAATCTGGTCCAGTTCATTACATCAGGTCATTTGTATGTTCTTATTACCATTTTGATAGCATAGCACATTTTATAACCCAGACATTTTACAATGGAACTCTGATGCATGTATTTCCAAAAGTATAGACATACATGAAGCTATCAGTTCAAAAAAGATGAATGTCTGTAGTACCACATAGACTCAACAAATAAAAGTGTCCAAAGCTCTGAGTGAGAGTTATGAATATTGTGTAAGATGAGGCCAACATGTGGTTTTGATATAAATAATCTGTTCTTAAATTAGAATTACAGACGTTGAGTACAGTGTTGAAAATTGCAGATAGATTTTAGCTATCTTTGCTCACTAGGGAAAATGGAAAAATGTTTAGTTTGGTCAGATTTTCACTTATCTTCTGAAAAATCTTACGTTTGAGAGAACCCTTCTGAAATAAGTATCCTTAAAGACATAACCCCTTTGGCACAAGTTTTCAAGAAACTTGTTTGATGTTGTAGACAATCATATGGCACACGTACTGTTCTAGATGTTTCATGCCAATAATATGTAAGCCATACCAAGGCTACATATACATATAGAGATGTTCCTCAGCTTACAAGGGGGCTATGTACAGAGAAACACATGAAAAATCGAAAATGAATTTAATACCCCTAAACTATCAAATATCATAGCTTACCTTAAGCTTATTTAAACATACTCAGAACACATACATTTGCCTGCATTTGGGCAAAATCGTCTTAAGCAAAGCCTATTTTATAACAAAGTATCAAATATCACATGCAATTTATTAAATATTACACTAAAAAAAGAAGAATGGTTATATATAGAATGGTTGTAAGAATATCAGGTGTTCACCCCTGTAATCTTCTCGCTGACTGCGAGCTGTGGCACACTGCCCCTGCCCAGCATCACAAGACGGCACCATACCACATGTCACTGGCCCTTTTTATAAAGACCCAAATTCAAAATTCAAAGTACAGTTTCTACTGAATCACTTTCACTTTCACATCATTGCTAAATATATCATAAATTGAATCATTGTAAATCAGGAGCCATCTGATTTGAAAGTTAAATCACAGTCACCCATATACACACACAAAAAGGCCTTCATGTAGGGCCATCTATGTATCTCTAAACAACATAGCATGACATATCAGCGGCAAAAAATGGAGGTGAAGGGGACAATTGCTTTGCGTCAGTACTCTGAGCAGTAACATACATGGCCTTACTCACCTAGCAGAACTCCAGAGCTAGCTGATGGAAAGGAATTTTACAAATGTTTGCTGAACAGCTTAAGCACTATTATTTTTAACTAAGTGTGCATATCTGTTTTCTAAAGATATGTTAATTTATTTTATTGACTTATTACAAAACCAAATAATTTCCTCTTATTTAAGTGGCAGGTAAATAGCATTCTTTTTAATTTAAATCAAATGGCTTTTTAGGGAAAATATACTAAAAATTCTGAAACTTGTATTGCTTATGAATCTTTTATTGGAATCCTTATCAAGTTGTATTTTTCAAGTTTTTCCTAAATAATCTTCATTGAATTGAAAATATTTTTTGGATTTTATTCAAGGCTATTAACACACAATTTCACTTTGTTAAATATAGTGTTAAACGTTCAACCAAAACGTTGTGTCTTTTTTTTTCCACTACCACATCCTCCATCTACTGGCTGAATTCTCTCCCCAACTAGCACATATATACCATTGTCTATCTTTAGGATAAGTAAGGGTCATCTTTTGTCTTTATTCTATTCCTCGTATGCCTCTGAACTTGTTGAATTTTAATATAGTTATACCATAAGCATCACATATTTGATTCCCCTTTCAATAGTAAACAGTGCACAACCAGAGCATACCTTCAAAGCTATCAATAAACTTACTCTGATATATTATTTTTGTATTTTTGTAAATTAAAATAATTAAATTATAGAACAAGAGTTTCAGGTGGTAGGTGTTGTAAGTTTTACCCAAACTGACTTTTGTCAAACTAGTTTTTGTCATCGTATATGTCAAGTAGTTTTCTCAGGTTTATTTTTAGAATATCCTTGTATAATGAATATTTACACTGATATCTAGTATAAAAATCTTGCAATTTATTTTAGAAACATTAAGATATTGAAAATCAATCTATTTCTTTGATTCATTAAAGACATTTTTGGCTTGTTTCCAGTACTTTCTTACTGGTTAAAAAATGAATTTGAAGTAGTCTGAATTTCATTATTATATGGCACTTTCCCTTTGATGAATACAAAGACGATATTCTATATTAGCTATCTGAAAAGAATTCATTTTTTTAATTTTATTTATTTGTTAGAGAGAGAGTGAGAGAGAGCACAAGCAGGGGGAGCAGCAGGGTGAGGGAGAAGCAAACTCCCGGCTAAGCAGGGAATCTGTTACAGAACTGAATCCCAGGACCTGAGCTAAAGGCTCAGGCGTTTAACTGACTGAGCCACCCAGGTGTCCCAATCTGAGAAGAGTTCTGTATGTTATTCCTATTCATATGAAGTTTAAAGTCTAGGTAATTAACTTAATATTTTAGTGGCTATTACATAGATAGCACTATGTTCCAGGCAGAGAGTAAGAAAGAAATATTAAATCAACAATATTCTATGCATTCTAAATGAAAATAATTAATCAATCATAATAAATCCTTCTATTTATGGAATATCAACTTATAAGCTTTCCTCCATATGAACATTGCCAAATACCAGAATAAAGGGTCATCTAATACAAATAAAGGATAGAATTAAAGAATTCTGGTAAGCCATTTAATTTTGAAAAATGGTGCTTTATTGTTGCTGATTTGTGGTTTTTAGTTACATAATATCTGATAAATGTAGAAGTAACATGAGTGTTATGTGAGATGAGAAATGGTATATAATTAAGATATTTTTAAAGGTACAGATAAATACAAATTTGTAAACATAGCATTATGGAGGAATAAAAATAAATGATAGCTACACACTCTAAAGTGAATAAGTCTTGGAAAGTTAATAGAGAAGTAAAACAAGGACAGTGCGAAAGTATGGTACATTTTTATGAAGTTCAAACAAATTCTGTGAAACCGTAGATGGACTTAAAGATACTATTAAGTATCAAATATTGTAAAAATTAAGCAAGGAAATAGCAAACATAAAATAACCAAAGCATACAAACTTGGGTAGATACAATAGGTGTGATCATGTTCTACTTCATAAAGAGATGAGTTAATAGATAAATAGAAGTAACTAGACTTTTTAGAAGTTAATAAAACTTTGCCTGTTATTTCTTAGCAATATAAAATATATGGTTTTCTAACAAAAATGCTTATCTTAAAAATATTTAAAAATAAATTTCAGGGTACTCATAAGGTTATATTTACTTTTCCACTGAAGGAAAAGCTGGTTGTTGTAGTTGTAGTTTTTTGTATGTTTTAGTCTCCTCCTAGTTTTTATTATTATAATGTGGAATGATGAATGTTAGATTGAAAAGTGAATTATTTTATAGACGAAAATCATTACTTGATTCACCTCCTGGTACAGCAGATGGAACTCCTGAAAATATGCCCTTTTGCCTTATGGAAGAGTAACAGTTAAGCTTACTTCTGAAACATACTTGGTGGTTGCCCTAAATAGTGACACCATAGTAAACATTTTGAATATTTGCAATTAATTTTTATACTCATAGGGCTCCAATGGCACTGCTGGTATTTTAGCAGGTATTTCAATAAAGCTAAAAGTTGCCTGACTGTTTAAAAATATTAACAAGGCACAAAACAAGGCAGAAGTACTGTCCTCAGATATTATTTTTTTCCATATGCTCCTGTTTCCAGACATGAAAGTTATTTTTTTAAAATTTTTTATAAGAGATTTTATTTATTTATTTGACAGAGATCACAAGTAGGCAGAGTCAGGCAGAGAGAGAGGAGGAAGCAGGCTCCCTGCTGAGCTGAGAGCCCGATGTGGGACTTGATACAAGGATCCTGGGATCATGACCTGAGACGAAGGCAGAGGCTTTAACCCACTGAGCCACCCTGCGCCCCCATGACAAGTTATTTTTGATAGATATATATACAATGTATTTTCCAGGTATAAGAAAAATGGTTCTGCTATTTTTAACCTTTTTAAAAAATTACATAATTTTTTAATTAAAATTTTTTTAATGTTTTACTATTCTTTTCTTTTTTAAAAGATTTTATTTATTTATTTGACAGGCAGAGATCACAAGTAGGCAGAGAGGCAGGCAGAGAGAGATAGAGAGAGAGGGAAGCAGGCTTCCTGTGGAGCAGGGAGCCCAATTCAGGGCTCGATCCCAGGACCCTGAGATCATGACCCGAGCCAAAGGCAGCAGCCCAAACCACTGAGCCACCCAGGCGCCCCAATGTTTTACTTTTCAATATACTACTTAGAATATAACACCTATTCCAGATGGTAAGAAGTTTACCGTTTAAAAAATGGTAATTTTCTCATTGTGTCTTCCCCACTCATTGCTTTATTTTGAATAAAAAATTTCACAAAAAACATAACTGATGCTTTCCTTTTGTAGTCCCTCTGTTGGTCATATTGTATATGAGCCATGACAATAAGTTTTACAAAATTTATTCATGTTTGTTGATATGTTTTATCATAACTAATTTTTCCTCCCTTATCTAGATTCCCCAGCTTTCAGACAGGTGGACACTTCAATAAACCATACCCAAGGGATGTATCAAGTACGTCTTAGACATCTCTCAGATCCTTGAGGTCTCATTTTGCTTAATATTAACAAATTTATTTTAAAGTTTATATGGAGAGGCAAAGACTCACAATAGTCAACATAGTGTTGAAGGAGAACAAAGACTGAGGACTGACTTCAAAGTTTACCATAACGATGGGGCGCCTGGGTGGCTCAGTGGGTTAAGCCTCTACCTTCGGCTCAAGTCATGATCCCAGGGGCCTGGGATCGAGTCCCGCATAGGGCTCTCTGCTCAGCAGGGAGCAGGGAGCCTGCTTCTCCTCATCTCTCTCTCTGTCTGTCTCTCTGCCTATTTGTGATCTCTCTCTCTGTCAAATAAATAAATCAAATCTTTTAAAAAAAGTATACCATAATGATAATTGTAAGCAAGATATTGTAATATCACAGAAAGACTAGATTAAAGGAATGGAATATATATTATCAATTATATTTTATATTTAATATAAAAGCAAAAGCAATACAAGAGAGCAAAATACAAACTTTTAAACAAAAGGTTCTGGAGTAATGGTGAAGCTAAATGTAAAAATATAAAATAAAAATAAAATAAAATAAATCCAGGCAGATATCATACACTCTTCACAAAAATTAACTCAGATTGGATTATAAACCTAAACATGAAACATGTAGAAGGTAATATAGAAGAAAATTTAAATGACCTTGGTTTTGGAAATAACTTTAGCTACAAAAGCACAAGCACTGAATTTAAAAATGTCTACTCTGTGAAACAATGCCAAGAGAATGAAAAGGCAAAGCATAGACTATGAGAAAACATTTGCATAATACACATCTGGCAAAGGACTGTTTATCAAAAATACACAAAGACCCCTTAAATCTCAACAATAGGGGAAAAACCTGATTAAAAATGACCTTAGCAGATACCTCACAAAGACCAAAGACCTTAGCAGATACCTCACAAAAGAAAATATTACAGATGGCAAATAAGCATATAAAAAGATGCTTCACATCATATGTCATCAGGAAAATGCAAATTAAAACAAAAAAGAGACACCAGTGCATACCCAGAATCCAGAACACTGACAACAGAACACGAAATGTTGGTGAGGATGTGGAGCAACAGGAATGTTCTTCCATGTCTATTGAGAATAAAGAATGGAAAACAACTTGGCAGTTTCTTACAAAACTAAACATATCCTTGCCAGATGATTCAGCAGTAGCAGTTCTTGGTATCTATCCAAAGAAGATGAAATCTATACCCACAAATATGTCTATAGTAGTTTTATTCATAACTGACAAAAGCTTGGAAGCAACCAAGATATCCTTCCATAGGTGAAAGGTGAAATAAAGTGCAGTACATGTAAACAATGGAATATTATTTAATGCTAGAGAAATGAATTACCACGCCATGAAAAGATATGGATATATATATTTAATAAATATTTGATTTTAGGCTTCTACCAGTCTATCAATAGTATTAGTATATTTAAACAGTGAATGCTCAGCATTCATGAATTTACCTAATAAAATGTTTTGGGTTCAATATTTTAAATACTTCAACCTCTATGATTATATACCTAATAATTTTGAATTGGGGTAAATAAACCTTAATTTTTTGTAACTTGTTTCTTATTGCAAAAGAGCTGAATGAAATTTTAGAAAATAAAAATTTACCTAAAAAAGTTTAGTTTACAATTGCCAAATGATTTAAAACTTTATCTTATATTCAAATACATATATTTTTCTAAATTGATTTATATGCTACTAAAACCAAAAACTTTTAGTTATATTAGATTTCATATCATGCAATCAATGCCAGAAAGCAATCTGGCGATGACTTGTCTTAAATAGAGTTAAGATGGGTGTTATTACAATGCAAGATGGAAACAAAGATAGTATAACAATTGAGTGTTACATAACTTTTCTGTTTTGATCAAGTTACTAATCTACAAAAGGCTTTTATTGGTGACAGACTTGGGAATTTAACAAAACTTTTAAACTAGCATGTGCGACTCATTCCTAGAAAACAACACAATCAATAACACTTTATTTAGATTAAATCATGACTATTTCTCCATTTGAATAAAAAAGGTAGCAACCCCAATAAGTTTATTGAACAGGAAAAGTTGAAATGCTATAATGCTCCTAAGGAATTAAATGATCCAGTCATGAATTACAAAAAAAGGATATAAAATACCAAAGTGTTTGTATAATTGGAATGTACAACTGCCCATTATCGTACAATAGTGTAGGCTTGTACAAGAACTCTATAAAAGAACTCCACTTCTAAACTGTGGAAAATATGTTCCCTTTCCCCCTATATACAACGATTAAGCCATTCATTTAGCTTTTAAAATATCCACTTAATACAGGCTTCTTACTCATTTGAACAGGCAGCAGGGCTCTATTCTTATTGCTTACATCTGAAGGATAGACTTCTAGCGTAAGAGGTAAAGCCCATAAAGGAGCCCAATAATAACAACAAAATACAGTTTAGTGAGCCCTTACAATCTGCCAGCTACCTTTCTGAGAATACTTCAATTAATAAAACTATAAAATACCTGACCACAAAGAGCTTACATTCTTTTGAAATATAATAGTGAAATAAACCAATAATAGAGGGGCACCTCGGTGGCTCAGTCCATTGAGTGACTGCCTTTGTCTTGGGTCATGATCTCAGGGTCCTGTGATGTAACTCCCCAGCAGGCTTTCTAGGCAGTGGGGTGTTTTCTTCTTCCTCTGTGCCCCCTCCCAATTCTCTCTCTCTCTGTCTCCAATAAGAAAATAAACCAGTAATAGAATAATGATTGATGGTTGATGGTGATAAGTGTTACAAAGAAATACAAGAAAGGTAAAAGCCATTGGAGAATGCTGGAAGGAAAGTTAATTTTGTGTTGGGTGGTTATATCTCATTTATGAGATGTTATTTGCACAAAGACCAAGGAAGTGAAGAAGGGTGTTATACACATATTAAAGGAAAAGATTACTCTAGGCAGAGCAAGTAAGTATATAGACTTTGTGTGAACAGCTGGTCTGTTATTCTTGAGGAAAAGCAAGGAGGCCAATGAGGAGTTTATAGTGGTGGAGAGAGGAAGAACGTATTGATGCATGACCTTCTAGTACATTGAAACGCCTTCAGTTTTTATTTAATATGAAAGGGGAAGATACCAAAAGACGTTCGACAGCAGAATAAAGTCATCTGACTTGATTTTTAGGTTAAGTTGCTTTACCAAAATAAATTTGCAGGGAGAAAGGAGTGCAGTATGTGTGGAAGTGGGGTTATCAATCAAGTCAATAATTCAGGAACATATGATGGTGTTTTTAGCATGCTGGGTGGTAATAGAAGTGGTGAGGTATGGTTTTTATTTTGTATATATTTTTATGGTGAATATTCTGGTGAACAGGATGGAGTATGTGCACCACAGACAATATCAACATTTATTTTACCTGCACAAACAGAAGGGTGGAGTCTTCATTCCCTGATATGGAGAGAACTCTGAGTTCAAATGTTCTTTCTGATTAAATGGCATAGTGATGATGAGGATTTAGTCAGACAGTGAAAGAGAGCAGTAAGCATAGTGTTAAGCGGTAAGACATTATAATATATTTGAAATTTAAAAAACTTTGTGTTGGATCATCTGTTTATGTGAGTAAATAAATAAATAAAGCTTCCTGGGGTTCTGATAGAGGTAAAGAAGACTACTATATGATCCAAAGGGGCACGTGCACCAAACAATATCCACAATAGCCAAACTATGGAAAGAACCTAGATGTCCATCAACAAATGAAATATATATATATATATATATATATATATATATATATATATATGATAGAATACTATGCAGCCATCAAAAGAAATAAAATCTTGCCATTTGCGATGACATGGATGATAGCAAAATAAGTCAACCAGAGAAAGACACTATCATATGATCTCCCTGATATGAGGAAATGGAGGTGCAATATGGGGGACAGGAAAAGAGTAAATGAAACAAGTTGGGATCGGGAGGGAGACAAACCATAAGAGACTCTTAATCTCACAAAACAAACTGAGAGTTGCCGGGGGGGTGGGGAGGGTTGGGAGAGGGTGGTGGGGTTATGAACATTGGGGAGGGTATGTGCTGTGCTGAGTGCTGTGAAGTGTGTAAACCTGGCGATTCACAGACCTGTACCCCTGGGGCTAATAATACATTATATGTTAATTAAAAAAAAAAGAAGAAGAAGAAGACTACTATAAATCAAATGCTATGGTTTTCAGCAAAGTGTGTGTAAATCAGGCATGTTTAATTAAAGTAACCAAGTAAAATGATGGTCGAAAATTGGAATAACAGAAAACATAAAAATCAGAGATTTATAAAAGAGATATGGGACAGTGTAGAGAATATAGTCAATGATATTATAATAGTGTTATATGGTGACAGATGGTGGCTATATTTGTAGTGATCATAGAATAATGTATGGAGATATTGAAAACCTGAAACCAATGTAACACTGAATATCAACTGTACTCAAATAAAAGAATAGTAAAAATAAAACATTTTAATTTAAAAAGATAAAAAGAGGGACAAGAATTTGAAAAGTGAATTTCAAAAAGAGTAAAGATGAGGCTAAGACATACTCTGAACTTTGAGGAAAACACCATTTTGAAAATTCTTCCCATTTTGAGAAAACTCAAATGAATCAATACCATAAAAGAACCCATTTCAACTGAGAGATGTAATGAATGCTCAGGAAATAATTTTATGACAGGATAATTCTTCCCTATGAAACAGCATACAGAACCCAGGAGAAACACCTGGAAGCAAAATAAACTATACTGAAAATAAGAATTAGGAAAAAGATAAATGATGAAAGATAAGAAAATTAGACCTGCAACAGAGACCTAGTGAAGATAATTTTTAGCTTCTGGTTTAATGTTTTTGAGGATAATCTAGAGTTCATAACTGCCTTGAGGCAGGCTGGTTGTAGGCAGTTTAGGCAGACCCGTAAGACAGGCCACTTTGGGCAAGTGGTGTTGGAGGAGGCCATAGGGCTGGAAAGACAAATCCAACCATTTGACTAAAGTGTGTGTGAAGATGTTGAAGTCAGATGCAACAGAGAAAGACCTATCAAACCTAATCTCAGAAATGGAGATGATGAAGATGATTGGACAGCACAAGGACACCATCAACCTGCTGGGTCCTGCACACAGGACGGTCCTTTGTACACTCTCATGGAATATGCTTCCAAAGACAACATACAGGAGTACCTGCAGGCTCAGAGGCCTCCTGACCTGGAGCACTGTTACAATATCAGCCACAATGCAGCAGAGCAACTGTCCTCCAAGGACCTGGTAACCTGTGCCTATCAGGTAGCCTGAGGCATGGAGTACCTTGCCTCCAAGAAGTGCGTACACCAAGACCTGGCCACCAGGGAAGTGCTGGTGACAAAGGACAGCATGATGAAGATCTCAGACTTCAGCCTTGCCAGAGATATCACCACATCAGTTACTATAAAAAGACAACCAACAGTGGACTGCCTGTGAAGTGGATGGTCCCTAAGGCCATGTTTGACCAGATCTACATCCACCAGAGTGACTTCTGGTATTTTGGGGTGATCCTGTGCAAAATCTTCACTCTGGAAGCCTCCCATATCCTGGAGTGCCTGTGGAGGTGGTTTTCAAGCTGCTGAAGGAGTCATTTGATGGATAAGACAATAAGTGAACCAGAGAGTTCTACACAATAATGAGGGGTGGCTGGCATGTGGTACCTTCAATCTGGTGGTAGGAGACCTGGATCATACTGTGGCATTAACCTCCAACCAGGAACAATACTGTCTATGCTTTCCCAACACCCAAAGCTCCACCTGCTCCTCAGAGAAGAATTCCACCTTCTCTCATGTGCCGTTGCCCAGGGAGGCCTATCTGCCCTGACACCCAGCCCAGCTTGCCAATGGTGGACTCAAATGACTAGTATCCCTATTACTCCTGTCCAGATTCCGTCATAAGCTGTAACCCTTACCTCCCACCCTCCCTGCAAGACTCACTGCCTTCTCCTTTGTCCCTTTCCTACTGGCAGGAGCCAGCTGCCTACCTGAGGCCTTCACCCCTTGAAGTTCACCTCTCTTCCCCTTCCTCTTCCTCCTCCTTACAACCTGCTCATGAAAGAAAGGCACAGAGAGGCAGGTACTTGCTCGTGGCTACTTCCTTCCCTCCCATATGTTGGACCAAGACCCCTCCCTGGCATCTGGTACTGCCTGGACGTCGAGGGAGTGGGAGATGAGGCATGCCAGTGAAAGCTTTCGGAGCTTTCCTGTTTTGGTTTTATCTGCTTAGCATAACATGTAAGACTGAGCTCTGGTGGCAGGGACCTAGTCCTTGGGGCTATAGCACTAGCGAGGGGAGGTCAAATGCTGTGGGCCTTGGCTAATAGCAACCCCTGCTTCAGAGATATGGTGCCAAGAGCTTATTAATTTTGATACTAATTTGCTTTGCTGACCAAATACCTGGTATCAAAAGATGGGAAGGCAAAGGCTGGAAGCAGTGTTGTGACCATGGGGTCCAGCCCCAAACTATGAAGAAAACACAAAGTGTATAAATCTGAGTAAGTATATATTTACACACCTTTGTAAATAGGTTGTTATCAAAGATTTAATCAATGGGTAATATGCTCCTCGTGGCTGGGAAGCATCAGTTGCCATATATTAAAAACAAAGAAAAGAGGTGTCTGGGTGGCTTCCTCCATAAGTGTCCCTTCTTTTCAGGTCATGATCCCAGGGTCCTGGGATGGAGCCCCACATCAGGCTCTCTGCTCAGTGGGAAACCTGCTTCTCCTTTTCCCTCTGCCCTGCTTATAGTTTCTCTTCCTGTCTCTCTGTCTGTCAAATAAATAAAATATTTTAAAAAAACAAGAAAGAAACAAAATGTTTTTAAAAGTTTTTTTTTTTTTTAATTTTCTAGGGGTGCCTGGATGACTCAGTTGTTTAGGCAGATGTTTGCCTTTGGCTGAGGTCATGATTCCAGTGTACAGGGATCCAGCCCTGCATGGGACTACTTGCACCCCAAGGAGCTTGCTTCTTCCGATCCCTTTGCATGTGTTTACCCCGCTTGTGGGTTACCTCTCTCCCTCTCTCTCTCTCTCTCTCTCACTGTCAATAAACAAAATAAAATCTTTTACTAAATAAATAAATAAAGTTCTAAACTTACTTCAGTTTAGGTCCCTTAACAAAAATCGCTACTGATTCATTATAAAAAAAAAAAAGAAAAGAAAAGATAATTAGAAAGATGCTTCCAGAGCTAAAAAGCTGTTTATTTTTTTCTGGATTAAATATAGAAGTGCTGGGTCAAAGGGCAGTTCTATTTTCAACATTTTGAGGAACCTCCATGCTGTTTTCCAGAGTGGCTGCACCAGCTTGCATTCCCACCAACAGTGGAGGAGGGTTCCCCTTTCTCCGCATCCTCGCCAGCATCTGTCATTTCCTGACTTGTTGATTTTAGCCATTCTGACTGGTGTGAGGTGATATCGCATTGTGGTTTTGATTTGTATTTCCCTGATGCCGAGTGATATGGAGCACTTTTTCATGTGTCTGTTCGCCACCTGGATGTCTTCTTTGCAGAAATGTCTATTCATGTCCTCTGCCCATTTCTTGATTGGATTATTTGTTCTTTGGGTGTTGAGTTTGCTAAGTTCTTTATAGATTCTGGACACTAGTCCTTTATCTGATATGTCGTTTGCAAATATCTTCTCCCATTCTGTCAGTTGTCTTTTGATTTTGTTAACTGTTTCCTTTGCTGTGCAAAAGCTTTTGATCTTGATGAAATCCCAGTAGTTCATTTTTTCCCTTGCTTCCCTTGCCTTTTGCGTTGTTCCTAGGAAGATGTTGCTGCGGCAGAGGTCGAAGAGGTTGCTGCCCGTGTTCTCCTCAAGGATTTTGATGGATTCCTTTCGTACATTGAGGTCCTTCATCCATTTTGAGTCTATTTTTGTGTGTGGTGTAGGGAATGGTCCAATTTCATTTTTCTGCATGTGGCTGTCCAATTTTCCCAGCACCATTTATTGAAAAGGCTGTCTTTTTTCCATTGGACATTCTTTCCTGCTTTGTCGAAGATTAGTTGACCATAGAGTTGAGGGTCTATTTCTGGGCTTTCTATTCTGTTCCATTGATCTATGTGTCTGTTTTTGTGCCAGTACCATGCTGTCTTGATGATGACAGCTTTGTAATAGAGCCTGAAGTCCGGAATTGTGATGCCACCAACGTTGGCTTTCTTTTTCAATATCCCTTTGGCTATTCGAGGTCTTTTCTGGTTCCATATAAATTTTAGCATTATTTGTTCCATTTCTTTGAAAAAGATGGATGGTACTTTGATAGGAATTGCATTAAATGTGTAGATTGCTTTAGGTAGCATAGACATTTTCACAATATTTATTCTTCCAATCCAGGAGCATGGAACATTTTTCCATTTCTTTGTGTCTTCCTCAATTTCTTCCATGAGTACTTTATAGTTTTCTGAGTATAGATTCTGTGTCTCTTTGGTTAGGTTTATTCCTAGGTATCTTATGGTTTTGGATGCAATTGTAAATGGGATTGACTCCTTAATATCTCTTTCTTCTGTCTTGCTGTTCGTGTAGAGAAATGCAACTGATTTCTGTGCATTGATTTTATATCCCGACACTTTACTGAATTCCTGTATAAGTTCTAGCAGTTTTGGAGTGGAGTCTTTTGGGTTTTCCACATATAGTATCATATCATCTGCGAAGAGTGATAATTTGACTTCTTCTTTGCCGATTTGGATGCCTTTAATTTCCTTTTGTTGTCTGATTGCTGAGGCTAGGACCTCTAGTACGATGTTGAATAGCAGTGGTGATAATGGACATCCCTGCCGTGTTCCTGACCTTAGCGGAAAAGCTTTCAGTTTTTCTCCATTGAGAATGATATTTGCGGTGGGTTTTTCATAGATGGCTTTGATGATATTGAGGTATGTGCCCTCTATCCCTACACTTTGAAGAGTTTTGATCAGGAAGGGATATTGTACTTTGTCAAATGCTTTTTCAGCATCTATTGAGAGTATCATATGGTTCTTGTTCTTTCTTTTATTGATGTGTTGTATCACATTGACTGATTTGCGGATGTTGAACCAACCTTGCAGCCCTGGAATAAATCCCACTTGGTCATGGTGAATAATCTTTTTAATGTACTGTTGAATCCTATTGGCTAGTATTTTGTTGAGTATTTTCGCATCTGTGTTCATCAAGGATATCGGTCTATAGCTCTCTTTTTTGGTGGGATCCTTGTCTGGTTTTGGGATCAAGGTGATGCTGGCCTCATAAAATGAGTTTGGAAGTTTTCCTTCCATTTCTATTTTTTGGAACAGTTTCAGGAGAATAGGAATTAGTTCTTCTTTAAATGTTTGGTAGAATTCCCCCGGGAAGCCGTCTGGCCCTGGGCTTTTGTTTGTTTGGAGATTTTTAATGACTGTTTCAATCTCCTTACTGGTTATGGGTCTGTTCAGGCTTTCTACTTCTTCCTGGTTCAGTTGTGGTAGTTTATATGTTTCTAGGAATGCATCCATTTCTTCCAGATTGTCAAATTTATTGCCATAGAGTTGCTCATAGTATGTTGTCTACGGCCATACCACCCTGAACGCGCCCGATCTCGTCTGATCTTGGTCTGTTACTTTTGATTAAAAGCAAGGAGGCCAATGAGGAGTTCATAGTGGTGGAGAGAGGAAGAACGTATTGATGCATGACCTTCTAGTACATTGAAACGCCTTCAGTTTTTATTTAATATGAAAGGGGAAGATACCAAAAGACTTTCGACAGCAGAATAAAATCATCTGACTTGATTTTTAGGTTAAGTTGCTGTACCAAAATAAATTTGCAGGGAGAAAGGAGTGCAGTATGTGTGGAAGTGGGGTTATCAATCAAGTCAATAATTGAGGAACATATGATGGTGTTTTTAGCATGCTGGGTGGTAATAGAAGTGGTGAGGTATGGTTTTTATTTTGTATATATTTGGATGGTGAATATTCTGGTGAACAGGATGGAGTATGTGCAGGACAGACAATATCAACATTTATTTTACCTGCACAAACAGAAGGGTGGAGTCTTCATTCCCTGATATGGAGAGAACTCTGAGTTCAAATGTTCTTTCTGATTAAATGGCATAGTGATGATGAGGATTTAGTCAGACAGTGAAAGAGAGCAGTAAGCATAGTGTGAAGCGGTAAGACATTATAATACATTTGAACATCAAAAAACGATGTGTTGGATCATCTGTTTATGTGAGTAAATAAATAAATAAAGCTTCCTGGGGTTCTGATAGAGGTAAAGAAGACTACTATATGATCCAAAGGGGCACGTGCACCAAATGTTTATAGCAGCAATATCCACAATAGCCAAACTATGGAAAGAACCTAGATGTCCATCAACAAATGAAATATATATATATATATATATATATATATATATATATATATATATATGATGGAATACTATGCAGCCATCAAAAGAAATAAAATCTTGCCATTTGCGAAGACATGGATGGAACTAGAGGGTATTATGCTTAGCAAAATAAGTCAACCAGAGAAAGACACTATCATATGATCTCCCTGATATGAGGAAATGGAGGTGCAATATGGGGGACAGGAAAAGAGTAAATGAAACAAGTTGGGATCGGGAGGGAGACAAACCATAAGAGACTCTTAATCTCACAAAACAAACTGAGAGTTGCCGGGGGGGTGGGGAGGGTAGGGAGAGGGTGGTGGGGTTATGAACATTGGGGAGGGTATGTGCTGTGCTGAGTGCTGTGAAGTGTGTAAACCTGGCGATTCACAGACTTGTACCCCTGGGTCTAATAATAAATTATATGTTAATTTTTAAAAAAGAAGAAGAAGAAGACTACTATAAATCAAATGCTATGGTTTTCAGCAAAGTGTGTGTAATCAGGCATATTTTATTAAAGTAACCAAGTAAAATGATGGTCGAAAATTGGAATAACAGAAAACATAAAAATCAGAGATTTTAAAAAGAGATAAGGGACAGTGTAGAGAATATAGTCAATGATATTATAATAGTGTTATATGGTGACAGATAGTGGCTATGTTTGTAGTGATCATAGAATAATGTATGGAGATATTGAAAACCTGAAACCAATGTAACACTGAATATCAACTATACTCAAATAAAAGAATAGTAAAAATAAAACATTTTAATTTAAAAAGATAAAAAGAGGGACAAGAATTTGAAAAGTGAATTTCAAAAAGAGTAAAGATGAGGCTAAGACATACTCTGAACCTTGAGGAAAACACCATTTTGAAAATTCTTCCCATTTTCAGAAAACTCAAATGAATCAATACCATAAAAGAACCCATTTTAACTGAGAGATGTAATGAATGCTCAAGAAATAATTTTATGAAGGATAATTCTTCCCTATGAAACAGCATACAGAAACCAGGAGAAACACCTGGAAGCAAAATAAACTATACTGAAAATAAGAATTAGGAAAAAGATAAATGATGAAAGATAAGAAAATTAGACCTGCGACAGAGACCTAGTGAAGAGAACTTTTAGCTTGTGGTTTAATGTTTTCGAGGATAATCTAGAGTTCATAACTGCCTTGAGACAGGCTGGTTGTAGGCAGTTTAGGCAGAGCCCTAAGACAGGCCTACTTTGGGCAGGTGGTGTTGGAGGAGGCCATTGGGGTGGACAAAGACAAATCCAACCATTTGACTAAAGTGTCTGTGAAGATGTTGAAGTCAGATGCAACAGAGAAAGGCCTGTCAAACTTAATCTCAGAAATGGAGATGATGAAGATGATTGTACAGCACAAGGGCGCCATAAGCCTGATGGGTCCTGCACACAGGACGGTCCTTTGTACACTCTCATGGAATATGCCTCCAAAGACAACATACAGGAGTACCTGCAGGCCCAGAGGCCTCCTGACCTGGAGTACTGTTACAATATCAGCCACAATGCAGCAGAGCAACTCTCCTCCAAGGACCTGGTATCCTGTGCCTACCAGGTAGCCTGAGGCATGGAGTACCTTGCCTCCAAGAAGTGCATACACCAAGACCTGGCCACCAGGGAAGTGCTGGTGACAAAGGACAGCATGATGAAGATCTCAGACTTCAGCCTTGCCAGAGATATCACCACATCAGTTACTATAAAAAGACAACCAACAGTGGACTGCCTGTGAAGTGGATGGTCCCTAAGGCCATGTTTGACCAGATCTACATCCACCAGAGTGACTTCTGGTATTTTGGGGTGATCCTGTGCAAAATCTTCACTCTGGAAGCCTCCCATATCCTGGAGTGCCTGTGGAGGTGGTTTTCAAGCTGCTGAAGGAGTCATTTGATGGATAAGCCAATAAGTGCACCAGAGAGTTATACACAATAATGAGGGGTGGCTGGCATGTGGTACCTTCAAGCTCCTGGTAGAAGACCGGGATCATACTGTGGCCTTGACCTCCAAACAGGAGTACCTGGACCTGTCCTTGGCCCTGGAACAATACTCTCTATGCTTTACCAACACCCAAAGCTCCACCTGCTCCTCAGAGAAGAATTCCACCTCTCTCATGTGCCGTTGCCCAGGGAGTCCTATCTGCCCTGACACCCAGCCCAGCTTGCCAATGGTGGACTCAAATGACTAGTATCCCTATTACTCCTGTCCTGATTCCGTCATAAGCTGTAACCCTTACCCCCCACCCTCCCTGCAAGACTCACTGCCTTCTCCTTTGTCCCTTTCCTACTGGCAGGAGCCAGCTGCCTACCTGAGGCCTTCACCCCTTGAAGTTCACCTCTCTTCCCCTTCCTCTTCCTCCTCCTTACAACCTGCTCATGAAAGAAAGGCACAGAGAGGCAGGTACTTGCTCGTGGCTACTTCCTTCCCTCCCATATGTTGGACCAAGACCCCTCCCTGGCATCTGGTACTGCCTGGACGTCGAGGGAGTGGGAGATGAGGCATGCCAGTGAAAGCTGTCAGAGCTTTCCTGTTTTGGTTTTGTCTGCTTGGCATAACATGTAAGACTGAGTTCTGGTGGCAGGGACCTAGTCCTTGGGGCTATAGCACTAGCGAGGGGAGGCCAACGGCTCCTGCTCTTCTCCCCGGGCAGCGTGCTGCACCTTCCACAGACATGCTCCTGGGGAGCGCATGAAAGACGTGTCCCTTTTCTTAAGGCTCTTTCCACAGGTGCAAGCGCGCTTCTCTCTCAGGCAGAGGGGATGCCCAGACATAGAGGATTTCACTCCATGCCGGTTTATTACACCGTGCTGAGAAGACCAGCTCAGGCAACAGGAGAATCCCTCAGACCCGACTCTGATTTCGGAAAGAATGCTGTGCTTTCCAAGAGGGGATGCCAGGGCAAAGAGGCTTTCGATCTATGTGGGATTCTCCCATAGTGCTGCGAATACTAGGCTAAGGCAAGCAACAAAAGCAGCCCACAGAACCGACTCTGATTTCCCAGCGACTGCTATGCTTTCGCAGAGGTTGTCAGCTTGGCACGAACCGCACTTCGCTGCTCCTTCCTCAGAAAGGCTTTGGGTGTTCACTCTGTCGCGGCAGGGAAGAAGAGCCGCGGGAGAACTGGTGTCTCTTGGGACTTGCTTTCCCGGGCTCCAAGTTCACGCCCGGGGTTCACCTTGCTCTGCCGAACTCAGCAGACACAGTCACAACCCTGCAGCAGCGTGTGTGTCTTAGCATGGCACTCTATGCCTATTACCATCTCCTGTGGTAGGTAAGGCTTTGCCTTTTGCTCTGGCGCTCAGGCAGACTCGGGGTCTAGGCCAGTGCCTTCACCACAGGAGAGAGGAGGGGACAGGATCCCTGCACACGGCCCGTGTACTGGGATGGGGAACTGTGGGGGACAGTCTCCACTCTTTCCCCAGCACACTCCCTGCCACCCACATCGCTGCCACATCTTGGTGGAAGACGGCATCTGACTGCCCGTTTCTCCATGGGGTTGTTTCTTTGAGTTCCGGGTATGGCACCTGGTGGCAAGCCCAAGACTGCCCTTGGGACAGGTGGCCAAGGAGATGCTGTCCCCTTGGGACCAGAGGCACAGGACAGGCCTGCCTTCTGCCCAGACTCCTTCCTCAGAGTGGAGCACGCGACCCTGCCCTAGTCGTCCCCTCATGTCTCCTTAGCAGCCAGGCTTCCATCTCTCCGCACAGGGAGCGGGTGAAACTTGTCTTGCCACCGGCCTGCTGTTCGTGCCATGGCAGGCTATCCTGCTTCCCGAGCGTTTCCCGACCCCAAGGCCAACGGCTCCTTCTCTTCTCCGGGGGCGGCATGCTGCGCCTTCCCCATACTTGGCTTCTCTCTCAGGCAGTGAGGATGCTAGGGCAAAGAGTATTTCACTCTATGCGGGTATCTTCCACCGAGCTGCGGAGACTAGCTCAGGCAAGCAGCAGCAGCATCCCTAAACCCAACTCTGATTTCCCAAGGAACGTTTTGCTTTCCCAGGGGAGATGCCCAGGCAAAGAGGCTTTCGCTGTATGCGGGTTTCTCCCACCACGAGACTGGGCTCAGGCAAGCAGCAGCGGCCCGCAGAACATTTCTGAGCGAATGCTGTGCTTTCGCAGAGGCTTTGGCTTGGAGCGAACAGCACTTCGCTGCTGCTTCCTCAGCAAGGCTTCAGTCGCGTCAGGGAAGAAGAGCCGTGGGAGAGCTGGTGCCTCTTGGGCCTTGCTTTCCCCGGCTCCATGTTCATGTCCTGGGTTCACCCTGCCAGACCGAACTAATCAAACACAGCCACAACCCTGCAGTAGCGTGCATAGCCTAGGATGGCACTCTATGCACACTACCATCTCCCAGTGTAGGCATCCCTTGGCCTTTTACACTGACACTCAGGCGGATTCTCGGACTAGGCCAGTGCTTTCCCCACAGGAAAGGAGAGGGGACAGGATCCCTGCACACCGCCCGTCCACTGAATAGTGAGCTTTGGGGGACTGTCTCCACTCCTTCCCCTTAAACCCCGTGCCTCCTCCAAGCTTCCACATCCTGGAGGAAGTAGGCATCTGACTCCCCGTTATTTCAGGGAGCTGTTTCTGCGAGTTCAGCGTAGGCGTCTGGTGGCTAGCGCATGTGTGCCCCAGGGACAGGTGGCCAAGGAACTGCTGTATCCTTGGGCCCAGAGGCTCAGGACAGGCATGCTCTCTGCCCAGACTCCTTCCTAAGAGTGGATCACGCGCCCTGCCCACCTCATCCCCTCCTGTCTCCTTCGCAGCCAGTCTTCGGTCTCTCTGCACTGGGAGCGGGTGACACTTGTATTGCCACCGGCCGCTGTGCCTGCCAGGGCCGGCTCTCTTGCTTCGCAACTGTTTCCAGACCAGAAGGCCAATGGCTCCTGCTCTTCTCCCCAGGCAGCCTGCTGCACCTTCCACAGACATGCTCCTGGGGAGTGCAGTGAAAAACATTTCTTTTTCCTTAAGGCTCTTTCCAAAGGCGCAAGCGTGCTTCTCTCTCAGGCAGAGGTGATGCCTAGGCATAGAGGATTTCGCTCCATGCGGTTTATTACTCCGTGCTGAGAAGACCAGCTCAGGCAACAGGAGAATCCCTCAGACTGGACTCTGATTTCCCAAAGAATGCTGTGCTTTCCCAGAGGGGATGCCAGGGCAAAGAGGCTTTCGCTCTATGCGGGTTTCTCCCATAGTGCTGCGAATACTAGGCTAAGGCAAGCAACAAAAGCAGCCCACAGAACCGACTCTGATTTCCCAGCGACTGCTATGCTTTCACAGAGGTTTTCAGCTTGGCGCGAACCGCACTTCGCTGCTGCTTCCTCAGCAAGGCTTTGGGTGTTTGCTCTGTCGCATCAGGGAAGAAGAGCTGCGGGAGAGCCGGTGTCTCTTGTGGCTTGCTTTCCCGGGCTCCATGTTGGCGCCCTGGTTTCACCCTGCCAGGCCGAACTAAGCAGACACAGTCACAACCCTGCAGCAGCGTGCGTGGCCTAAGATGGCACTCTATGCACACTACAGTCTCCCGGTGTAGGCAACGCTTGGCCTTTGGAACTGGACCTCAGGCTGACTCGCGGACAAGGCCAGTGTTTCCCCACAGGAAAGGAGAGGTGACAGGATCCCTGATCACCGCCCGTTCACTGGAATGGGGAGTTTTGGGGATTGTCCCCACTCCTTCCCCCGCAAACCCCCTGCCACCGAAAACGCTGTCACATGTTGGAGGAATATGGCATGTGACTGCCCGTTTCTCGACTGAGCTGTTTCTGCGAGTTCCGGGTATGGCACCTGGTAGCTAGCCCAAGTCTGCCCTACAGACAGGAGGTCAAGGAGATGCTATCCCCTTGGGACCAGAGGCACAGGACAGGCCTGCCTTCTGCCCAGACTCCTTCCTCAGAGTGGAGCACGTGTCCCTGCCCTAGTTGTCCCCTCATGTCTCCTTAGGAACCAGGCTTTGTCTCTCCGCACAGAGGGCGGGTGACACTTGTCTTGCCACCGGCCTGCTATTCCTGCCATGGCAGGCTACCCTGCTTCCCGTCCTTTTCCCGACCACAAGGCCAAAGGCTCCTTCTCTTCTCTGGGGGAGGCGTGCTGCGCCCTCCCCAGACTTTCTCCTGGGGAGTGCAGTGACAGACGTGTGCAACCACGCTTCTCTCTCAGATCTCAAATACACAACATAACCCTACACCTAAAGGAGTTGGAGAAAGAACAACAAAGAAAGCCTAAATCCAGCAGGAGAAGAGGAATAATAAAGATCAGAGCAGAAATCAATGAAATAGAAACAAACAAACAAACAAACAAAAACCACAATAAACCAACAACAACAAAAAAAAAACAATAGAACAAATCAACGAAACTAAGAGCTGGTTCTTTGAAAGAATTAATAAGATTGATAAACCCCTTTCCATACTTATCAAAAAGAAAAGAGAAAGAACCCAAATAAATAAAATCATGAATGAAAGTGGAGAGATCACAACCAACACCAAAGAAATACAAACAATTATAAGAACATACTATGAGCAAATCTACGCCAACAAATTCAAGAATCTGGAAGAAATGGATACATTCCTAGAGACATATAAACTACCACAACTGAACCAGGAAGAAATAGAAAACCTGAACAGACCCATAACCAGTATGGAGATTGAAACAGTCATCAAAAATCTCCAAACAAACAAAAGCCCCGGGCCAGATGGCTTCCCAGGGGAATTCTACCAAACATTTAAAGAAGAATTAATTCCTATTCTCATGATACTGTTCCAAAAAAATGAAATGGAAGGAAAACTCCCAAACTTTTTTTTTCTGAGGCCAGCATCACCTTGATCCCAAAACCAGACAAGGTTCCCATAAAAAATGTGAACTACAGACCAATATCCTTGATGAACACAGATGCGAAAATTCTCACCAAAATACTAGCCAATAGGATTCAACAGTACATTAAAAGGATTATTCACCACGACCAACTGGGATTTATTCCAGGGCTACAAGGTTGGTTCAACATCTGCAAATCAATCAATGTGATACAGCACATCAATAAAATATATGATACTCTCCATAGATGCTGAAAAAGCATTTGGCAAAGTGCAGTGTCCCTTCCTGATTAAAACTCTTCAAAGTGTAGGGATAGAGGGCACATATTATCAATATTATCAAAGCCATCTATGAAAAACCCACTGCAAATATCATTCTCAATGGAGAAAAACTGAATACTTTTCCGCTGAGGTCAGGAACACGGCAGGGATGTCCGTTATCACCACTGCTCATCAAAATAGTACTAGAAGTCCTAGCCTCAGCAATCAGATAACAAAAAGAAATTAAAGGCATCCAAATTTTGCCAAATTGGCAGAAGAGAAGTCAAACTATCCCTGTTTGCAGATGATATGATACTGTATGTGGAAAACTTAAAGGACTCCACTCCAAATCTGCTATAACTTGTATAGAAATTCTGTAAAGTGTCAGGATATAAATCAATGAACAGAAATTGGTTGCATTTTTTTATACAAACAAGACTGAAGAAAGAAATTAAGGAGTGAATCCCATTTACAATTGCACCCAAAACCCTAAGATGCCTAGGAATAAACCTAACAAAGTATCTATACTCAGAAAACTCTAAAGTACTCATGAAAGAAATTGAAAAAGACACAAAGAAATGGAAAAATGTTCCATGCTCCTGTATTGGAAGAACAAATATTGTGAAAATGTCTATGCTACCTAAAGCAATCTACACATTTAATGCAATCCCTATCAAAATCCCATCCATTTTTTTCAAAGAAATGGGACAAATCATCCTAAAATATATATGGAACCAGAAAATACTTCGAATAGCCAGAGGAATATTGAAAAAGAAAGCCAACGTTGTGTGCATCACAATTCCAGACTTCAAGCTCTATTACAATGTTGTCATCATCAAGATAGTAGGGAACTGTCCCCAAAACAGACATAGATCAATGGAACAGAATAGAGAGCCCAGAAATACACCCTCAACTCTATGGTCAACTAATCTTCAACCAAGCAAGAAGGAATGTCCTATGGAAAAAAGACAGCCTCTTCAGCAAATGGTGTTGGGAAAATTGAACAGCCACATGCAGAAAAATGAAATTGGACCATTTCCTTATACCATACATGAAAATAGACTGGAAATGGATGAAGAAGCATAATGTGAGAAAGGAATCCATCAACATCCTTGAGGAGAGAACAGGTAGCAACCTCTTTGACCTCAGCAGCAGCAACTTCTTCCTAGGAACATCGCCAAAGGCAAGGGAAGCAAGGGCAAGAATGAACTATTGGGATTTCATCAGATCAAAAAGCTTTTGCACAGCAAAGGAAACAGTTAACAAAGCCAAAAGTTGACTGTCAGAAGTTATCTGGGAGAAGATATTTGCAAATGACATACCAGATAAAGGGCCAGTATCTATCCAAAATCTATAAAGAGCTTATCAAACTCAACACCCTAAGAACAAATAATCGAATGAAAAAATGGGCAGAACATGAACAGACATTTCTGCAAAGAATACTTCCAAATGGCCAACAGACACATGAAAAAATGCTCCACATCACTCGGCATCAGGGAAATACAAATCAAAACCAGAATGAGATACCACCTCACACCTTTCAGAATGGCTAAAATGAACAAGTCAGTCAATGACAGATGCTGGTGAGGATGTGGAGAAAGGGCAACCCTCCTACACTGTACGTGGGAATGCAAGCTGGTGCAACCACTCTGGAAAACAGCGTGGAGGTGCCTCAAAAAGCTGAAAATAGAACTACCCTATGACCCAGTGATTATAGTACTGGATATATACCCTAAAGATACAAACGTGGCATTCTGAAGGGGCACATGCACCCAAATGTTTATAGCAGCAATGTCCACAATAGTTAAACTATGGAAAGAACCTAAATGTCCTTCAACAGATCAATCAATAAATAAGATGTGGTATATATGTACAATGGGATACTGTGCAGCCATCAAAAGAAATGAAATCCTGCTATTTGTGATGACATGGATGGAACTAGAGGGTATTATGCTTGGCGAAATAAATCAATCTGAGAAAGACAACTATCATATGATCTCCCTGATATGATGAAGTGGAGATGCAACATAGGCGGTTTCGGGCATACGAAAAGAAAAATAAAAGAAGATGGGATTGGGAGGGAGACAAACCATAAAAGACTGAATCTCACAAAACAGACTGAGGGTTGCTGGGGGGAGGTGTGTTGGGAGAGGATGGTGGGGGTATGGACATTGGGGAGGGCAGGTGCTATGGTGAGTGATGGTGAGTGCTGTGAAATGGGTAAACCTGGTGATTCACAGACCTGTACCCCTAGGGATAAAAACACATTATATGTTTATAAAAATTTTTAAAAATAATTTAAAAAATCCATTAAAGAAAAAACACATATTGCAAGCCTAGAGCTAATCTCATATTCAATCAAAAAAGTTTGAATGTTTTCCCCTTAAAGATCAGAAAAAAGACAAGTGTGTCCACTTTCACTACTCTCATTTGACATAGTACTGGATGTCCTAGCCAGAGAAACAAGGAACACAAAGAAATAAAAGACTCCAAAAGAAAAAAAGGAAGAAGTAAAATTTTCTTTTTTTGGATAACATGAACTTACATGTAAAAAAATCCTAAAAACTTCACAAAAAATTTTGAATAAACAAATTTAATAAAGCTGCCAAATACAAGATCAATATATAAAAGACAAGAATTTTGTTTTGTTTCGTTTTTTAAAATAGTTTTTCATGTCATCCTTGCTCAGTGATCACGCTAATCTTCTCTGCATCATTCCAATTTTAGTATATGTGCTGCCAAAGTAAGCACAAGACAGGAGCATTTTAACACTCTAATGATGAACTATCTGAAAAAATAAAGAGAACAATCTAATTCACAATAGCATCAAAAATAATAAAATACTTAGGAAAAGATTTAACTAAGAAGATGAAAGATCTGTACCCCATAAACTATGACATTGATAAAGAAATTGAAGGAGACATAAATGTAAAGATAGCTCATATTTATGAATGGTAAGAATTAACATTGTTAAAATGTCCATACTACCAAAAACCATCTGTAAATTCAATTCCTATCAAAAATCCAATGTTAGGGGCGCCTGGGTGGCACAGTGGGTTAAGCCGCTGCCTTCGGCTCAGGTCATGATCCCAGGGTCCTGGGATCGAGCCCTGCATCAGGCTCTCAGCTCAGCAGGAAGCTGCTACCTCTTCTCTCTCTGCCTGCCTCTCTGCCTGCTTGTCATCTCTCTCTGTCAAATAAATAAAAAAAAATCTTTTTAAAAAATCCAATATTTTTTTTACAGAAGTAAAGAATCTTAAAATTTATATGAGACCATAAAAGACAACAAATAATTAAAGCAGTTCTGAGAAAGAATGAAGAAGCGAAATTACACTCTTGATTTGAAACTATACTACAAAGCCCTCATGCTCAAAACAATAAAGTATACTGGCATAAAAATAGACCAATAAACAAGTAGAACAGAATTGAGAGTCTAGAAATAAATCCTTTCATACAGTCACCTAATATTTGACAGGGGCCAACATATGTAATGGGTAAAGATAGTCTGTTCAATAAATGATATTTAAAACTGAATAGTCACATAAACCAGCATGAAACTGGAACCTTATATCACTCATAAATCTTAACTTGAAATAGATTAAAGACTTAAATGTGATGCATGAAACTAAATTTCCTAAAGGAAAACATAGGAAAAATTCTCCTTGACATTGGTCTTGCCAATAGTTTTTTGGATACCAGGCCAAAAACACAAGCAAAAGAAGCAAAAATAAATGTATCAAACTAAAGTTTCTGCATTGCCAAAAAAAAAAAGGGGGGGGGAATGAAAACACAATCCACAGAATGGAAGAAAATACTCACAAATCTTATATCTGAAAGGAGGTTAATAACCAACAGATACAAATAGAAAAATATATATAATTAAAAAAATAGCAAAAGGATCTCAATAGACTTTTTTTTCAAAAAAGTTATATAGATGGGATTGGGAGGGAGACAAACCATAAGTGACTCTTAATCTCACAAAACAAACTGAGGGTTGCCGGGGGGAGGGGGTTGGGGAGAAGGGGGTGGGATTATGGACATTGGGGAGGGTATGTGATTTGGTGAGTGCTGTGAAGTGTGTAAACCTGGTGATTCACAGACCTGGGGATAAAAATATATGTTTATAAAAAATATATGTTTATAAAAGTTATATAAATGACCAACAGGAGCATTAAAAAGTGCTCAACGTAAAAACTCAGGGCAAAGTCATTATGTTGTTGTTGTTGTTGTTTACCTCTGAAAAACACAACAAGATATTACTACCTATTAGAATATATACTACTAAAAAATTAAAACTAACAAATTTTGGTAAATATTGGGGAAAATGGGGAACTTATGCACTGTGATAGGGATATAAATTTGTATGGAAAACAGTATGGAGATTATTCATATTATTAAAAGTAAAATTACCATATGATTCAGTAATCCCACCTCTAGGTATATATCTAAAGGAAACGAAGTCACTATTCGAAGACATATCGGCACTCTTATGTTCATTATAAAATTATTAACTCTAAGCAAGAGATGGAAATAACTTCAGTATCCATTCATGGATGAATGAATAAAATAAGTATGGTAAATATATACTATGGAATACTACTTAACCATGAAAAATTAAGAAATACTGCCATTTACAACAGCATGGATGGATCTTGAAGGTATTATACTAAGGGAAATATTTCAAAGATTTTATATATATTTTTTAATTTATGTATTATGATATCCCTTACATACAGAATCTGAAGAAAAAGCAAACTAATGGAAACTTAGAGTTGAGTTGACAAGAGGTGAACCTGGGGTGGAATAAGGTGGTCAAAGGGTACAAACTTGCAACTATAATATGAAAAAGTTCTGGGGATCTAATGTACAGCATGATGATCATAGTTAATAATCTATACATACATTTTTATTGTGCTTCCCTTTATTAAACTTTGCATATATCACATTCTTACAAGTTGAAAGTTTATAGCAATCTTGTATAAAAGAGGTCTGCTGCCACCATTTTTCTAACAACATTTGTTCATTTTGTGTCTCTCTGTCACATGTTGGTAATTCTTGCAATATTTCAAGTTTTTTCATTATTATTGTATTTGTTATGGTGATCTGTGATCAGTAATTATGACCCATTGAAAACTCAGAACTAGTTTACTTAAGGTATATACATTGTTTTTCCTTAAAGACATAATGCTTTTGAACAGTACAGTATAGTGTTTATTTTTTATATGCACAGAGAAACATAATTTTTTATTTGCACTGGGAAACCAAAAAAAAATAATAATAATTTGACTTAGTTTATTGAGATAATCACTTTATTGAGGCGGTCTGGAACAAAACCCACACGACCTCTGAAGTTTATCTCTACTGTACTATATACATAAAAGTTGCTAAGAGAGTAGATCTTAAAATTCCTTACCATACATGCATAAAAAACAGTGGCAACTATATGAGATAGTAGATGTATTAACATTTTTATGTAGATTATATTGCAATACAGATGTATGCCAATTTATCAAATTGTACAAAATTTACACAATGTTAAAAGTTTGCAATGTTATAAGAAACCATTTATTATATTTACAAATTATAATATGTCGATTATTTTTCAATAAAGCTGGAAAAAACTTTTTGTAGAATTAATCTAATTTTCAAAAAAGGAAGTAAGGAAGTAGAAACTGCAACTAACTCTGAAATAATAGAATACAAAATCCATTTTAGTTATATACACTGTGACAAAAACTATTAGTTAGTTTACAATGAAGGAGTACTTATGAAGCATGAAGGGCAGTCTATAAATAAGGCTGAAAGAACTCAGTTTTAAGGTTTAAATTTAAAATCTTCTTTTGAAATACTAAACTCACCACCCATTTTTCCAAACATAAATGTCTTAACTGCATGAATTTATTTCATACAACTCTATAATCTAGTTTCATAAGAAAGCAGCATGCAAATCTTGAATAAGACAGACTTGCTTAGGTTTCTTTATGTTCAACAGTAAAGGATACTTCCCTAAAAAGAAGAAAAATCAGCATATTTATTATGATAATTATTATTCATAATGAGATTCATATTGAATTAGGGAATATATATCCTCAGAGGGGGTAAAGTAAAATGAAATTTATTTTGGTAAATGTGTCTATGAATAGTCAATACAATGCCTCAATATAAATGAATATTATCATTTTGAACAATTTAATTACTATTATTAGAATTATTATAAGTATAAAAATAGCTATCATTTTAGCATGGAATATGAGACTCTCGTGCTCCATGCTTCATTACATCCACACAACAACTCTGCATAATAAGTATTATCATCACCATTTCATGGGTGAAACAACTGAGGCTAACACATTTAGATAACTGGTTTATGATTACATGGCTAGTAAAGATGCATCACACTAATTTAGGCTTTATGATTTCAGAATTGTACTCTTTCCACTACACATTCTATTACTCTGTAAATACTCGGCTTGTTTTCATTTAGTTCTTTAATTTTATTCATGTGACGATGGCTTAAAGCTCCATTTAAAGGAAGCTTAAAAAATTCATTTAGCCAAAAGCTCCCAAGAATTAAAAATGTCATGGATCTAATGTAGACATGGATATCATTAGTTAATGGGTAACTATATATTTTCCACTCTAGTGAGATAAAAATCAGAGTATTTTTCTAAGTTTTAGTCTCTGAGTGTTCAAAAGGACTTTGTTAAAATAGAAATATTTAGACAAAGGTGATCAAAAGTCTGGATCAGGTCACCTTAAGATAAATATTAGGAAACTGAGTAAACAAATGGAGATTTGAACACTGAGCTATGATATAATGAATGGTTTAAAGTATTTAGTAGAGCATAGAAAAGCCCTTTAAAGCCTGGTCTTAGCCTAGCATTGCAGCTTCTGGGATATCTATCATCTACCTATCTATCTATCTATCTATCTAGATATAAATTTGAAAACTTTTTTAACTAAAAGATTTTGAGAAATAGAACATAATTAGCACCATAGAAGATCTGTTTATGATAACAACCTAGCCCCTCCTCCCAGTTTGTTAATATTCTCTCTTATTTAATGTAACATTGTGCAAATATACCACTACTGATCTGCCGTTATGAATGAAATAACTATAATCATCTGTTTGCATATCCTGGTGAAAATATTCATTTAGTTCCATGTTGTATTTCTAGGAATGGACCAAATTTTTTTTTAATTTTTAAGTTTTCTAAATATTGTCCAACTTACCTCATATGTTTTTATTATGTGCACTGTCATTCCTTCACATTCTTGCAAGACATTTTCACTGTTGCCCAATATGGTAAGTGTGTAATAGTATGTCATTCTAGGTTTTAATTTATTTTTAATTTAATTCCAGATTCATAATAAAGATAAACAGTTTTTATATATGAGTGGCCATTTGGATTACCCTTTCTGTAAAGTACATGCTCAAATCATTTGATATCTTAACATTGTGTCATACTGACTTCTTTAATAGTAGATTTTCTGAATGAACTTTTAGCTGTGTAGGTCTTCTCTATTTTATTTTGAACTTGTTTTCATTTCAAAATCTTTATATTTATTTTCATAATCTGCTTTTATTTTGCTTTGTCTATTATCTATCTATCTATTTATTTATTTATTTGCAAGCAAGAGAGAGCGAGCAAGTGAGAGCGCAGGGAGGGATAGAAAAAGAAGGGAAAAGAATCTTAAGCAGGCTCCAGGCTCAGCACAGAGCCCAACTCTGGGCTCTATTTCACAACCCTGACATCATGACCTGAGCCAAAATGAAAGAAATAAAATAAAATTAAGGTGTTAAAAAAAAAGGAAAAAGAATTGGAGGTTTAATTAAGTGAGCCACCCAGGCACCCCTGTGGTATCTTAAATTGGCTGTCATATCTTTAAAGTTCTAGAGTATCCATTTAATTCATTTATAAAATCTTTCTCAATATCATTTTTAGTTTCAGTTTTTTGTTCAATTTGCTTCCCCTCTCATTTCTTTGAGCAGAGTAATCAAGCCATTTTACAATCTTTATTGATCATTTTAACATCATACTTAATCCCATTTTGTCTATCAAATCTTGTTAATGGTTTTTCTTTGTGTGCTTTGTTCCATTTTGCTATGTTCAAGACATTATATTTGAAACTCTTATTGAGTAGGGATAATTAAGAGCTATAATAATGGTATGGTCCTCCTTGGCAGGATTTTCTCTTATATCTGAGACTCTACAAGACAATCATACTCCAAATTCAGTGATTGACTTTCTCAGTTTACACAGAAGGCAAGGTAGGCTATAGTCTTATTTCTGCTTCTCCTTGTGCTTTGGGGATCTCAACTTAAATTTGGGTTGTACCAAAGTCCTCAAATTTGATTGCTGCTGGATTTTGAATTTTGTTTCTCTAGTATCAAGTGTCTATTAAAAACACAGCTCAGTGTGTTTTAGCAGTTTCAAATGCTCTCATAACTAAAATGGCTTCAGGCATATATCTTTAGACTCTCATTGTGTTTCGTATTTTGGCCCAGTAATCCCTCACTTATTTTTATAATCATTCTGATATTTTTAACTTTAAAAGCTATTTTGTCTGGATTTTTAAGTTGTCTTAAGTAGGAGTTTTTAGATCACCATTACTAGAAGCAACAACAAATATACATGAAAATATCTGCAGTAGTTTATCAAATCTTTATGACTTTGAACTTCCATAAGCCGAGGCATCCTTCTCTAATCACTTAGGCAAACTCCAATTTACCCTTTAAAACAACACAAGAATTGCTTCATTTAAGAACATGTTCAGGGATGACCCTTCCCCACTGTTCTTACCAACATTCCTACACACTCTTTGCTACGCACACCTTGTTTATGAACTTTCATTAGGTATATCAGCGTCACCAGAATTTTGCTCTATTGTATTTTTGTCCTTTAGAGCTTTAATTAAATATTAATTCCATAGAAAGTCTGTCCCTTTTCTTTCAAACCTGGGTTAGTTATTTCTTCTCATTCTTTTTCAGAAGTTACTTTATTAGAGAAACTTACAGCTGTATTGTGACTTTGGAGCCTTTACAGTTTTTGGACTGGAAAAATCACCCATCCCTGAGATTTTTATGCCGCTTCCTTGCTGATATTATTCAGAAATCTGTTCAAAACAGACTTTTTCAGGGAGGCCCTTTCGGACCACTCAGTTACAAAACCTCTTCTCAATCACTGCTCTTTTTAAAATGTGCTTATTTAGTTCAAATATGCATCACTATTAAAGAAAAACCAGTACGATTTTTTTCTTTTTAAAGTTGGCTTACCTATTATCTATCTCTCCAATTAAAATGATTCCTCTGGGCTGGAGTTTTTTTGTGCTCATCTTAGGCCAGGCACTCAATAAATTGTCTCTGAATGATTGAATTGTTTGACTCCCTTGCTAGATTCTCAACTTCATGAGGCCAAGGATTGTTCTATTCAGTCCTTCTTTATCCTCAATGTCTGTTATATTGCAGTCACTTACGTGACTAATGGGGAAAATCACAGAAAGAAGGAGTTAAAACTACAGAAAAACCCCGTAGGTTCAATAACACAAAGCTTTCTAAAATTATTTAGCCCAAGAATTGCATACTGGCTGCACTTTTGATTTTTTTAAAATGGTATTGAATTTTATTTAAATGGAAATACTTGAATGGTAGAATAATAAAAAAATTATAAAAGCAACTTGCTCCTTAAAGTAAGAATTATATCGGGCATCTCTTCTAGAGGCAAAATTTTCAAATGTCAAACATCTGAAAGCATAGAAGGAGAAGTAAGAGTGTGAATTGTACTTCAATGCTCTTTTCTTTATATTCAGCAAACAGATTCATTCACACCTTTCCAATTTTTTTTAACTCTTTTGACAAAGCCTTCAGAGGAGTTACTGCTGATGACAACCATCACAGCCTGACAGGAGAAAATTTATAAAGAAAAATAACAGCATGTTTTTCCCAAATTGTTAAGGATATGGTGAAGCTCTGTCGGATTCAAAGGAGGAATGTGCAATTCCATGCTATATATAATAATAACTTATTTTAATAGTGGCTTTGCAATTTTTCAGATATATCCATTTACTGAAACCACTATGAAATAAACAAAAACAAACAAATTAACAGGGGTTCGAGACAGGAATTATCTAATCTAAAAATAGCACATGTTCACAGAATACACAACACATATCCCAAGTACTACTATAGGTTTCAAGTAATAGTCAAAACAATAGTAAACATGATTCAGACCCTACAAGTCAAATCATAAATGGGACCTTAACTGTAAATCCTTATCTTTAGATCAAAGCGGGTAATTGGGTGCTGAAGATACATTATAGAACTAATATGTTATAGAACTCCTCTGAAATGAGTCATTTATTCCATCACTTTTCCTGCACAGCTGCTGACCCATGTTTTGGTTCCTGGAAATAGCTGCTACCCGGTCATACTTCTTAAAAGCACATATATTGATAACTCTACTCATTCCTCCATTCCTCTGTGACTGTCACTGTGTTAAAATGTGGAGTCAGCTGACTCACTTGTGGTGGTAATAAAGTAGAAGAGTTTTCAAAGTATTTTGTTATTTCTAAAAATGCAAAAACCAAATTACATTGAAATCCTAAGGGGTGTTTCAGGGAGAGCTGTAGGATGTGGTTTCTTGTGTAATCCACAGAGATTAGCTCCAACACATAGGAGCAACCTTAGTGGTAAAACAAGAAGATAAACAGATGTATACACACCCTGGCACAAAATTATCACTTATGTTTGGCTTCCTAGTCTCCTCGTGTTACTTATTTATCTTAACTTCTCTCTGAAATCAGGGAACACAGAATCTCAATCAGTTGACATTTTTCTACTGAATTACCCAATAGTCTGATCATACCCCTAAGACTTTTTAAAATTAGTTCACTCATAATCCCAAATCTGCTTTGCTTCCTCATCTTAGTACACTGTAATTTGATTTCAAAATGAGGACAGTTGTCAGTAATGCCACATTCATTAATCTCTTTTACAATTCCATGTACTTAGAACTATGAAAATATGTTAATAACATCCATTCCAATAAGCCACCCTAAATTTATTATCATGAAACAAGACCTCAAGAAAAAGAATTCAAAATCATCCATGTATTTGCAATTTATTTCAATAAAGCCTTTATCAATAGACTTCCCTGTGCACATGGTGGTCAAATTGCTGGTGAAAACCAGCCAGATCTATTACAAGCTTTCTCATGGCTTCTAGGTAACCCAAGTGAGCCTTTATTGATACTGGGAAGGGATAAAGCAGGGAAGGGATAAACAGTGATGTAAGAATTGGCTAGACAAAAGTAATGACTCTCATTACAGAGTGAGTATTTTAAAGCAAAAGAGCCTGTTGGGAATATTGTTTTATAAAATAGTGGTTTTTTTTAATTAACCTTTAAAAATTCAATTAGTTAGCATATAGTGTACCATTAGTTTCAAATGTAGATTTCAGTTATTCATCCATAGCATATAATAGCTAATGCTCAGTACTTACTGTTATAGCTTCTTGAAAGCAGAATTTTAACCCACTGAGCCACCCAGGCGCCCTAAAAAAGCAGAATTTTAGATCATATTTTCTGATTACTTCCATGTAGTACAACACTTTCCTGCTAGCAACCTTCAAAACATACTGTTTGTTAGAGGAATTTCTTTAATAATAAATAAATAGGAATTTATTTAGATTTATAAATATATAAAATAAATAGGAATTTATTTAAATTTATTTAAATATTGTACACTGTTTCATTGTTAATAAATAAGGTGATGATATTATAACCATTAGTTGGTAGCACTGATATATCACTTTCTTTTTACTTCTCAGTGCATTCTCTTTGCACAAAATAGATATATATTTTAAAAGAATCTGAATCTGTGGCAGACTTTTAAAAAACCCTATACAGTAAAGTTTATCATTTTAAGTAATCTCAATTATCTTCCTCAATTGTGATAGTATATCCTTCTATCTAGGCCAGATATTGTATGAGGGATTTGAAGAGACATACTTTTCTAAATTTCACTTTTCTCATCTGCAAAATGCTGATCATGATCCTACAATAAAATACACTTACAATTTTTTGATGAAAATTTATTTATTTATTTTAAGATTTTATTTATTTATCAGAGAGAATGGGCGAGAGAGCAAGCACAGGCAGACAGAATGGCAGGCAGAGGCAGAGGGAGAAGCAGGCTCCCGGCCGAGCAAGGAGTCCGATGCGGGACTCGATCCCAGGACGCTGGGATCATGACCTGAGCCAAAGGCAGCTGCTTAACCAACTGAGCCACCCAGGCATCCCTTTTGATGAAAATTTAATCTGTATAAACAATATATTTGCTGTAATGCGTGGTTCATGTAAAACATCTTATTTAATTATAAGCAACAACAGTATTAGAAATTAAGTAAATGTGTCTATAATATTTAAAGTTTTAACACATAATTCCAGTGCTTTGCCTTATTTTCTCAAATCCCTTTACCACTTTCACTGACAGAATCAAATGTACTTTTTCTACTAGTAGCCGGCTCTTTGTCTTTTGTCAGAAAGATGCCCTTGTGAATTATTTATAATAGAGATATTAGCAATAATAATAATAATAATAAATAGCAATGAAAATGTTAAAAAAAGTTTTCTTAACTAATTAGGGTTCTTAGACATCAATTAGAGGAACCACCTCTGGCAAGCAAATTAATCTGCAAGACATTCCCAGAATTAACAAGTCAGTCAGATACAGGGTTGTCCGTAGACTGAAAGGTGAAGCAAAAGGACTAGGTTTGGAAAATAGGTAAGGACAGTGAAAAAAATGATGAAATTTTGGGGCAAAATAAATTCTTAGGTGTCCTTTCAATGGAGTCCTGGGCATTATGTAGCAGAAACTCTGGAGATTATCTCAATCCATTAGAGTCACCCCGTTTATTAGCTTGCTATTGACAAAGTTATTTACAAACTGTAGAGCAAGTGGTTATAATGTAGAAAACTGATGGTAATGCACAAGATTCTTGTTAACAATAATGCAAGTTAGTGATTTTTCATTAGAAAACATAAATGCTATATCCCAAATTATGGGCCCAGAGCACTTCTGCTGCACAACTCTGCTTATATCCCAAATAACCATGTGAACTAGTTTTAATATCTGCTTCTCTTCTTAATTTTTGAATAAAAATTCTTGACACAAGTATTTTATAATTGTGTGATAATCATGCATTTAATTTCTTGGAGAACAAAACACACTTTAGCATAACTATGTTCTTTCACAGAACCAGCCTTGATAACACACTTCTATATGTTAGAAATGATGTAATAAATGTAGAATATTGGGCACTCGTTTGGTATTCTTTGCCATGTTTTGCACTATCTAAAAAGAGATCAGTGAACTTGGACTGGAGTTAGTAGACATGGAAGAAAATAAAATATTACAGAGAAGAATACTCTGTGGTCCACAACCTAAACGGGCTGGGATTCCCATCATTTGGATCCATGTAGCTTTACAAAAGTCAATTAAATTTTTGTGTCTCCTATTAAAGTTGATTCCCCAGTACTTTTTCACACATCTCTTGTAAAGTATTGTTTCCCAGAAAGAAAGGGATTTTGCACATGTATCTGCCTTTGTCTCTGGTCATGATCTCAGTCAGGATCCTGGGATCGAGCTCCATATCGGGCTTCCTGCTCATTAGGGAGTATACTTCACAGTCTCTCTCTGCAGCTACCTCCCCCTGCCCAACTCATGCTCTCTCTCTCAAATACATAAATACAATCTTTAATTTTTAATTAAAAATAAGATAAATAAAATAAAATAAAAATTCTGGTCTTACTACCCCACTTAGCTCCGTTTTTTTTTTTTGAGTTGTATTTAAAGCAGCATGAGAGAAGATGAGGCTTTTTTTTTTTTAAAAAAGGAAATAATTGAGTTTCGTTATGATTTAAGATCTTGTCTGCTAGAAAAAAACGTTGGCTTTGTTAACGTGAAAATTAACAAAAGAGAATAAGATAGAATTCTAATAATTTTTGTAGAAATTAAAAATTTCCTCCAACCCAATTACATACAGACCCATTAAGTAAATTCATTCCAATGTCCCAAACCAACCTTTTCTAATAGTAATGCATCTGTGTAAACAGGGTCAACCCAAGGAATAAATAAATATTATTTTTTTCCTGTATCTTCCACAGTCACATCTGGGTATATTGGTAGCAAGCCAATTATCTATCTTATAAGACATGATATCATAAGGAAGCGTATTCTGTCCATTTGGAACAACTGAAAATCATTGTAATTTTATCTTGGTGCAGTAACTTGAGATGGCACAGTGTGGGTTATGAATATATATATATTTTTTTATACTGGGAAGAGAGATTATAGAGATATTGGTTATCCAAGAGAGATTGACAGGTGTTGATAGTTGCCAGGTCAATATACATCTACTTTTTCCTTTAATATCAGAAAGCACTGAAGGATTGACAACAAGGAAACTGAAAACAACATCAAATATTTTATTGTCTCTTTTCTAGTGATATTGTAACCATACGACAAAGTATCAGTCGTACAAGCTATCATGCTCTTTTACCTCTATCTTTCTGCCAGAAATGTGGGCTTAATAGTGAGAACTCCAACAGCAATTTTTGCAACTGTGAATAAAAAGCCATGAAAACCTCTAAATAGTTCACTTGACTTTCTTAAGACTCTGAACCAACACCAGAAAACACTCTCTGTAGTCTTCTTGTTAAATGAAAAAGTATGGTTAAACCACTTTTGAAAGTGTACTACATACAGCAAAATGTAAATATTAATTGAAATATGTCCTCTCAGCTGTGCTTAAGCAACTGAGTCCTGAGCTTTTCAGGTTTTCAGTCTGAAAGAATACACCTCTGGTGCTCTGAAAGGGAAAAGAAAGGACACCCTGTTCTCCATATAAATTAAAGAAGAGAAATCTGTGCATTTAAGTGGGCCATATAAAATTTATCAAGCACTTATCTCCTAACCCCTTCCTATCCAAATTACCTGATATGCTCTCCCTACTCCTTTATTCCACGTTACTGCCTTTTCCAGGATTCTGTCTCACATCACAACATGTCTTCTGTTATTTCCTTCTTGCAAGCTAGTTTTGTTTTCTCCATCTAAAAAAAATCAACAATCATTGTGTATTTCAATTCCCATTTTCCTCAAATGCATTGATTCTTCTTATCTATTACTCTTTTCTCATACTCAGTGTCTTCGTCTTTATGGGGTTTGTACTTTGCTTTTCCCCATCCTTTACTGCCATTATATAATCAAGTCTAATAACTTCTTAGAGAAAGTTAAAAATTCCTGCATAGCCACACGTGAACACAAAGTCACTGATTTTTAGCAAACCTATAAGATAGTCAGACATCCATTCAATTTCTTTTTTCTTTAGGATTTTATTTATTTATTTGACAGAGAGAGAAGACAAGCAGGCAGAGAGGCAGGCAGAGAGAGAGGAGGAAGCAGGCTCCCTGCTGAGCAGAGAGCCCGATTTGGGGCTCGGTCCCAGGACCCTGGGATCATGACCTGAGCCGAAGACAGTGGCTTAACCCACTGAGCCACCCAGGCGTCCCTCCATTCAATTTCTTAACTGAGTCTCAAATGCATCCTGAGTTCTAACCTAAACCTAAGTTATACTTCTTACACGTTGTTATATGACCAAATTCTTTCAGTTCCGTATTTTGTAACATTTAAATATTAATCAATTGATGCTTTGTCTCTGTATTTCTATGAAAATAATCGGAATACTGTAGATTTATTGATATATTTATAGATTTATAATCAAAGTTTCATCAGTTGAAGTTTTTGGAAATTTCAGATATAATGATTAACCTAAAATGATTCTGCCTCAAATCCCTCTGATATCAAGGCCCAACACCTGATTATAGCCAAACCTGTGGTGGATAGTTCCATGGGAAATTGCAGTGACTTAACACTGATAGCATCTCATGTTCTCTCTCTCATTTTAGAATGTGTCCAACACAACCCCAAAGTGTAGGAGAGTTAATGTCCTCTGAAGACAGCTCTCAGTGAAGTGGAAATAAGAACCATAGATAAAATTGTCAGTTTTCTGGTCTTCATGAGGACAACTTAAAGAAGTTTCTCAGGACCTTTCAGTAAAAGCAAGCCTTCATTTTCTATCCACAACAATTATATCAACAATGTACCTCTTTGACAAAGTTGCTTCTTCACTGTATCACTTTCCCATTCTTTTCTACCTTGAATAATCTCCCAGATAAACTAACAGTACTCAAATCCTTTGTCCTACTCTTTGCTCTCAGGATAAATGGAGCCAAAAGACTTAGATTAATATCAAGTTCTGAATGGGATCTTAGAGCTATTACTGTCCAGATTTTCATAAACATAGGGACATTTGAATTATCAGGCTACAAATAAATTCTAAATGGAGGGGGCAAAAGCAAAAAGTAGAAAATTTTATGTTTGATTTTTAATCATTATTAATTGACTTTATTGATTATTAAAAATACTAACATTATAAAAGTGTGGATCTTTGTAAAACAATGTCATAATGTAAGAAATAAGTTGCATAGTCCTTTGGAGAATATTAAATCAAGTGTTCAGGTGCCATCTAATTTCTTGTTTAATCCAGAACTTTGGTGTGCATTATCTTTAGGAATAGGATTTTGAAGTCCAGACAGACTAACAGAAAACTGACCCAAATGTGTGTGTTTATATTTCTGCTTTTGTTGTAAAAATCAAAGTGTGATTGCTGGTTTAAAATGGTAAAACTAATAATGTTCATGGACTCTATTATAAATTTTCTAATTGTAGGGGAAGATTCCAATAAACATAGAATTAATTGATTTGCAAATTCTCAAAGAGCTACAGGATCAGGTAGTGGTATGTTCTGATTCAACAGCATCATAATGCAACATTTTATATGTGTGGCTACCGGATATTTTCATGAATGTTTGCTAGCTAGACAGCCAATACAGAGAAATATTAGGTAGGGTAATTACTCACAGTTGTGTTTAATAAAATGAGAGAAAATTATCAAATGACACTACTAATAATAATCCTATAGCAGGCTAAATAATTCAATGATAATTACAAGTATTAATCTAGATTTCTTCCCTGATTATGACTCTTCTCTCCTTTATCATAATGGGAGTAGCAGATTGTCTGCAATGAATTGTGAAAACCCAGCAGTGACTTTGGCAGTGAAGGCCTCCCATCAATTTTGATAGGTTAAAATGATTCTGGTTGGTCTTGAGCAAATGTGTCAATTTTTTTTTTCTGTGTGTGTCATAAAAGAAAGAAGCAATAGTAAATTCTTGCTGTTATTCCATGGAGCCAATAAAATCATACTGCCAACAAGAGCCTGTTGACACCGTAAGTGTAGTTAACTGTCTTGAAATACTAGGCCTCGAAATAAAATTCCAATATTTCACATAACCTCTTTTTTTTTTTTTAGAAAAAAACAAAACAAAACAACTATACTGCTTACATTTAGGGCCCTGCTGTTGTGTAACTATTTTTGAACATGTCTACTGTAAGTTAATATATATATATATTTTTCTGTGCAATAAAGTCATTTAGAGATAAATTTGGATTGCAAATTATTTTGGAGGAGGCATGGTATTTGTGGCTAGTCTTACAAGTAAAAAGGACTAAACGAAAGAAGAAAAACATTTTTTATTACAGCATATTTACATCTGTTCAAAGTACTTATTTAATATAGTACTGACTAATGTATAATACTGTACACAAAGAAAGAAGTTAAATGAGTTATAATTTAGTCGAAGTATAGCTGGCCATTTTAAAACTTACCACTGAATCTTTCTGGTATGAAAAGGGATATCTGGCAATCTGGTCCAGTTCATTACATCAGGTCATTTGTATGTTCTTATTACCATTTTGATAGCATAGCACATTTTATAACCCAGACATTTTACAATGGAACTATGATGCACGTATTTTCAAAATTATAGACATACATGAAGCTATGAGGTCAAAAGAGATGAATGTCCGTAGTACCATATAGACTCAACAAATAAAAGTGTCCAAGGCTCTGAGTGAGATTTATGAAATTGTGTAAGATTAGGCCAACATGCGGTTTTGATATAAATAATCTGTTCTTAAATTAGAATTACAGTCGTTGAGTACAGTGTTGAAAATGGCAGATAGATTTTAGCTATCTTTGCTCACTAGGGAAAATGGAAAAATGTTTAGTCTGGTCAGATTTTCACTTAACTTCTGAAAAATCTTACGTTTAAGAGAACCCTTCTGAAATAAGAATCCTTAAAGACATAACCCCTTTGGCACAAGTTTTCAAGAAACTTGTTTGATGTTGTAGACAATTATATGGCACACGTACTGTTCTAGATGTTTCATGCCAATAATATGTAAGCCATACCAAGGCTACGTATACATATAGAGATGTTCTTCAGCTTAAAAGGGGGCTATGTACAGAGAAATACATAAAAAATTGAAAATGCATTTAATACCCCTAAACTATCAAATATCATAGCTTACCTTAAGCTTATTTAAACATACTCAGAACACTTACATTTGCCTGCATTTGGGCAAAATCATCTTAAGCAAAGCCTATTTTATAACAAAGTATCAAATATCACATGCAATTTATTAAATATTACACTAACAAAAGAAGAATGGCTATATATAGAATGGTTGTAAGAATATCAGGTGTTCACCCCTGTAATCTTCTAGCTGACTGGGAGCTATGGCTCACTGCCCCTGCCCAGCATCACAAGACGGCACCATACCACATGTCACTGGCCCTTTTTATAAAGACCCAAATTCAAAATTCAAAGTACAGTTTCTACTGAATCACTTTCACTTTCACATCATTGCCAAATATATCATAAGTTGAATCATTGTAAATCAGGAGCCATCTGATTTGAAAGTTAAATCACAGTCACCTATATACACACACACAAAAGGCCTTCATGTAGGGCCATCTATGTATCTCTAAACAACATAGCATGACATATCAACGGCAAAAAATGGAGGTGAAGGGGACAATTGCTTTGCGTCAGTACTCTGAGCAGTAACATACATGGCCTTACTCACCTAGCAGAACTCCAGAGCTAGCTGATAGCAAGAAATTTTGCAAATGTTTGCTGAACAGCTTAAACGCTATTATTTTAAAATTAGTGTGCATATCTGTTTTCTGAAGATATGTTAATTTATTATATTGACTTATTACAAAACCAAATAATTTCCTCTTATTTAAGTGGCAGGTAAATAGCATTCTTTTTAATTTAAGTCAAATGGCTTTTTAGGGAAAATATACTAAAAATTCTGAAACTTGTATTGCTTATGAATCTTTTATTGGAATCCTTATCAAGTTGTATTTTTCAAGTTTTTCCAAATAATCTTCAATGAATTGAAAATATTTTTTGGATTTTATTCAAGGCTATTAACACACAATTTCACTTTGTTAAATATAGTGCTAAACGTTCAACCAAAACGTTGTGTCTTTTTTTTTCCAACACCACATCCTCCATCTACTGACTGGATTCTCTCCCCAACTAGCACATATATACCATTGTCTACCTTTAGGATAAGTAAGGGTCATCTTTTGTCTTTATTCTATTCCTTGTATGCTTCTGAACTTGTTGAATTTTAATATAGTCACACCATAAGCATCACATATTTGATTCCCCTTTCAATAGTAAACAGTGCACAACCAGAGCATAACTTCAAAGCTATCAATAAACTTACTCTGATATATTATTTTTGTATTTTTGTAAATTAAAATAATTAAATTATAGAACAAGAGTTTCAGGTGGTAGGTGTTGTAAGTTTTACCCAAACTGACTTTTGTCAAACTGGTTTTTGTCATCGTATATGTCAAGTAGTTTTCTCAGGTTTATTTTTAGAATATCCTTGTATAATGAATATTTACACTGATATCTAGTATAAACATCTTGCAATTTATTTTAGAAACATTAAGATATTGAAAATCAATCTATTTCTTTGATTCACTAAATACATTTTTGGCTTGTTTCCAGTACTTTCTTACTGGATAAAAAATGAATTTCAAGTAGTCTGAATTTCATTATTATATGGCACTTTCCCTTTGATGAATACAAAGACGATATTCTATATTAGCTATCTGAGAAGAATTCATTTTTTAAATTTTATTTATTTGTAAGAGAGTGAGAGAGAGCACAAGCAGGGGGAGCAGCAGGGTGAGGGAGAAGCAAACTCCCGGCTAAGCAGGGAATCTGTTGCAGAACTGAGTCCCAGGACCCTAAGATCACGACCTGAGCTAAAGGCTCAGGCGATTAACTGACTGAGCCACCCAGGTGTCCCAATCTGAGAAGAGTTCTGTATGTTATTCCTATTCATATGAAGTTTAAAGTCTAGGTAATTAACTTAATATTTTAGTGGCTATTACATAGATAGCACTAAGTTCCAGGCAGAGAGTAAGAAAGAAATATTAAATCAACAATATTCTATGCATTCTAAATGAAAATAATTAATCAATCATAATAAATCCTTCTATTTATGAAATATCAACTTATAAGCTTTCCTCCATATGAACATTGCCAAATACCAGAATAAAGGGTCATCTAATACAAATAAAGGATAGAATTAAAGAATTCTGGTAAGCCATTTAATTTTGAAAAATGGTGCTATATTGTTGCTGAGTTGTGGTTTTCAGTTACATAAGTGTAGAAGTAACATGAGTGTTATGTGAGATGAGAAATGGTATATAATTAAGATATTTTTAAAGGTACAGATAAATACAAATTTGTAAACATAGCATTATGGAGGAATAAAAATAAATGATAGCTACACACTCTAAAATGAATAAATCTTGGAAAGTTAATAGAGAAGTAAAACAAGGACAGTGCAAAAAGTATGGTACATTTTTATGAAGTTCAAACAAATTCTGTGAAACCGTAGATGGACTTAAGGATACTATTATGTATCAAATATTGTAAAAATTAAGCAAGGAAGTAGCAAACATGAAATAACCAAAGCATACAAACTTGGGTAGATACAATAGTTGTGATCATGTTCTACTTCATAAAGAGATGAGTTAATAGATAAATAAAAGTAACTAGACTTTTTAGAAGTTAATAAAACTTTACCTGTTATTTCTTAGCAATATAAAATATATGGTTTTCTAACAAAAACGCTTATCTTAAAAATATTTAAAAATAAATTTCAGGGTACTCATAAGGTTATATTTACTTTTCCCTGAAGGAAAAGCTGGTTGTTGTAGTTGTAGTTGTTTGTTTGTTTTAGTCTCCTCCTAGTTTTTATTATTATAATGTGGAATGAGGAATGTTAGATTGAAAAGTGAATTATTTTATAGACAAAAATCATTACTTGATTCACCTCCTGGTACAGCAGATGGAACTCCTGTAAATATGCCCTTTTGCCTTATGGAAGAGTAACAGTTATGCTTACTTCTGAAACATACTTGGTGGTTGCCCTAAATAGAGACACCATAGTAAACATTTTGAATATTTGCAATTATTTTTTATAGTCATAGGGCTCCAAAAGGCACTGCTGGTATCTTCGCAGGTATTTCAATAAAGCTAAAAGTTGCCTGACTGTTTAAAAATATTAACAAGGCACAAAACATGGCAGAAGTACTGTACTCAGATATTATTTTTTTCCATATGCTCCTGATTCCAGACATGAAAGTTATTTTTTAAAATTTTTGTTATAGAAGATTTTATTTATTTATTTGACAGAGATCACAAGTAGGCAGAGTCAGGCAGAGAGAGAGGAGGAATCAGGCTCCCTGTTGAGCTGAGAGCCCAATGCGGGACTTGATACAAGGATCCTTGGATCATGACCTGAGACGAAGGCAGAGGCTTTAACCCACTGAACCACCCTGCGCCCCCATGACAAGTTATTTTTGATAGATATATATACAATGTATTTTCCAGTTATAAGAAAAATGGTTCTGCTATTTTTAACCTTTTTTAAAAATTACATAATTTTTTTAAATTAAAATTTTATTTTTAATGTTTTACTTTTCTTTTCTTTTTTTAAAAGATTTTATTTATTTATTTGACAGACAGAGATCACAAGTAAACAGAGAGGCAGGCAGAGAGAGAGAGAGAGAGACAGGGAAGCAGGCTTCCTGCGCAGGAGGGAGCCCCATTCAGGGCTCGATCCCAGGACCCTGAGATCATGACCCGAGCCAAAGGCAGCAGCCCAAACCAATGAGCCACCCAGGCGCCCCAATGTTTTACTTTTCAATATACTACTTAGAATATAAAACCTATTCCAGTTGGTAAAAAGTTTACCGTTTAAAAAATGGTAATTTTCTCATTGTGTCTTCCCCTCTCATTGCTTTATTTTGAATAAAAAATTTCACAATAAGCATAACTGATGCTTTCCTTTTGAGAGTCCCTCTGTTGGTCATATTGCATATGAGCCATGACAATAAGTTTGACAAAATTTACTCATGTTTGTTGATATGTTTTATCATAACTAATTTTTCCTCCCTTATCTAGATTCCCCAGCTTTCAGACAGGTGGACACTTCAATAAACCATACCCAAGGGATATATCAAGTACTTCTTAGACATCTCTCAGATCCTTGAGGTCTCATTTTGCTTAATATTAACAAACTTATTTTAAAGTTTATATGGAGAGGCAAAGACTCACAATAGTCAACATACTGTTGAAGGAGAACAAAGACTGAGGACTGATTTCAAAGTTTACCATAACGATAGGGTGCCTGGGTGGCTCAGTGGGTTAAGCCTCTACCTTCGGCTCAGGTCAGAGAGCCTGCTTCTCCTCATCTCTCTCTCTGTCTGTCTCTCTGCCTATTTGTGATCTCTCTCTCTGTCAAATAAATAAATGAAATCTTTTTAAAAAAGTATACCATAACGATAATTGTAAGCAAGATTTTGTAATATCACAGAAAGACTAGATTAAAGGAACAGAATATATATTATCAATTATATTTTATATTTAATATAAAAGCAAAAGCAATACAACAGAGCAAAATACAATCTTTTAAACAAATGGTTCTGGAGTAATGGTGAAGCTAAATGTAAAAATATAAAATAAAAATAAAATAAAATAATAAAATAAATTAAATCCAGGCTGATATCATACACTCTTCACAAAAATTAACTCAGATTGGATTATAAACCTAAACATGAAACAAGTAGAAGGTAATATAGAAGAAAATTTAAATGACCTTGGTTTTGGAAATAAATTTAGCTACAAAACCACAAGCACTGAATTTAAAAATGTCTACTCTGTGAAACAATGCCAAGAGAATGAAAAGGCAAAGCACAGACTAAGAAAAAATTTTCAAAATACACATCTGGCAAAGGACTGTTAATCAAAAATACACAAAGACCCCTTAAAACTCAACAATGGGGGAAAAACCTGATTAAAAATGAGCCAAAGACATTAGCAGATACCTCACAAAAGAAAATATTACAGATGGCAAATAAGCATATAAAATGATGCTTCACATCATATGTCATCCGGAAAATGCAAATTAAAACAAAAAAGAGACACCAGTACATACCCAGAATCCAGAATACTGACAACAAACACGAAATGTTAGTGAGGATGTGGAGCAACAGGAATGTTCTTCCATGTCTATTGAGAATAAAGAATGGAAAACAACTTGGCAGTTTCTTACAAAACTAAACATATTCTTGCCAGATGATTCAGCAGTAGCAGTTCTTGGTATTTATCCAAAGAAGATGAAATCTATACCCACAAAGATGTCTATAGCAGTTTTATTCATAACTGACAAAAGCTTGGAAGCAACCAAGATATCCTTCCATAGGTGAAAGGTCAAATAAAGTGTAGTACATGCAAACAATGGAATATTATTTAATGCTAGAGAAATGAATTTCCACACCATGAAAAGATATGGATATAAGTATTTAATAAATATATGATTTTAGGCTTCTACCAGTCTATCAATAGTATTAGTATATTTTAACAGTGAATGCTCAGCATTCATGAATTTACCTAATAAAATATTTTGGGTTCAATATTTTAAATACTTCAACCTCTATGATTATATTCCTAATAATTTTGAATTGGGGTAAAAAAAACCTTAGTTTTTTGTAACTTGTTTCTTATTGCAAAAGAGCTCAATGAAATTTTAGAAAATAAAAATTTACAAAAAAAAGTTTAGTTTACTATTGCCAAATAATTTAAAACTTTATCTTATATTCAAAAACATATATTTTTCTAAATTGATTTATATGCTACTAAAACCAAAAACTTTTAGTTATATTAGATTTCATATCATGCAATCAATGCCAGAAAGCCATCTGGCGATGACTTGTCTTAAATAGAGTTAAGATGGGTGATATTACAATGCAAGATGGAAACAAAGATAGTATAACAATTGAGTGTTACATAACTTTTCTGTTTTGATCATGTTACTAATCTACAAAAGGCTTTTATCGGTGACAGACTTGGGAATTTAACAAAACTTTTAAACTAGCATGTGCGACTCATTCCTAGAAAACAACACAATCAATAACACATTACTAAATTAAATCATGACTGTTTCTCCATTTCAATAAAAAAGGTACCAACCCCAATAAGTTTATTGAAAGGAAATGTTGAAATGCTATAATGCTCCTAAGGAATTAAATGATCCAGTCATGAATTACAAAAAAAGGATATAAATTACCAAAGTGTTTGTATAATTGTAATGTACAACTGCCCATTATCGTTCAATAGTGTCAGCCTGTACAAGAACTCTATAAAAGAACTCCACTTCTAAACCGTGGAAAATATGTTCCCTTTCCCCCTATATACAACTATTAAGCCATTCATTTAGCTTTTAAAATATCCACTTAATACAGGCTTTTTACTCATTGGAACAGGCAGCAGGGCTCTATTCTTATTGCTTACATCTGAAGGATAGACTTCTAGCGTAAGAGGTAAAGCCCATAAAGGAGCCCAATAATAATAAAAAAATACAGTTTAGTGAGCCCTTACATTCTGCCAGCTACCTTTCTGAGAATACTTCAATTAATAAAACATATAAAATACCTGACCACAAAGAGCTTACATTCTTTTGAAATATAATAGTGAAATAAACCAATAATAGAGGGGCACCTCGGTGGCTCAGTCCATTGAGTGACTGCCTTTGGCTTGGGTCATGATCCCAGGGTCCTGGGATGTAACTCCCCAGCAGGCTTTCTAGGCAGTGGGGTGTTTTCTTCTTCCTCTGCGCCCCCTCCCAATTCTCTCTCTCTCTGTCTCCAATAAGAAAATAAACCAGTAATAGAATAATGATTGATGGTTGATGGTGATAAGTGTTACAAAGAAATACAAGAAAGGTAAAAGCCATTTGAGAATGCTGGGAGGAAAGTTAATTTTATTTTGTGTTGGGTGGTTATATCTCATTTATGAGATGTTATTTGCACAAAGACCCAGGAAGTGAAGGAGGGTGTTATACACATATTAAAGGAAAAGATTGCTCTAGGCAGAGCAAGTAAGTATATAGACTTTGTGTGAACAGCTGGTCTGTTACTTTTGAGGAAAAGCAAGGAGGCCAATGAGGAGTTCATAGTGGTGGAGAGAGGAAGAACGTATTGATGCGTGACCTTCTAGTACATTGAAACGCCTTCAGTTTTTATTTAATATGAAAGGGGAAGATACCAAAAGACTTTCAACAGACGAATAAAATCATCTGACTTGATTTTTAAGTTAAGTTGCTGTACCAAAATAAATTTGCAGGGAGAAAGGAGTGCAGTATGTGTGGAAGTGGGGTTATCAATCAAGTCAATAATTGAGGAACATATGATGGTGTTTTTAGCATGCTGGGTGGTAATAGAAGTGGTGAGGTATGGTTTTTATTTTGTATATATTTGGATGGTGAATATTCTGGTGAACAGGATGGAGTATGTGCAGGACAGACAATATCAACATTTATTTTACCTGCACAAACAGAAGGGTGGAGTCTTCATTCCCTGATATGGAGAGAACTCTGAGTTCAAATGTTCTTTCTGATTAAATGGCATAGTGATGATGAGGATTTAGTCAGACAGTGAAAGAGAGCAATAAGCATAGTGTTAAGCGGTAAGACGTTATAATACATTTGAACATCAAAAAACGTTGTGTTGGATGATCTGTTTATGTGAGTAAATAAATAAATAAAGCTTCCTGGGGTTCTGATAGAGGTAAAGAAGACTACTATATGATCCAAAGGGGCACGTGCACCAAATGTTTATAGCAGCAATATCCACAATAGCCAAACTATGGAAAGAACCTAGATGTCCATCAACAAATGAATGGTATATATGATGGAATACTATGCAGCCATCAAAAGAAATGAAATCTTGCCATTTGCGATGACATGGATGGAACTAGATGGTATTATGCTTAGCAAAATAAGTCAACCAGAGAAAGACACTATCATATGATCTCCCTGATATGAGGAAATGGAGGTGCAATATGGGGGACAGGAAAAGAGTAAATGAAACAAGTTGGGATCGGGAGGGAGACAAACCATAAGAGACTCTTAATCTCACAAAACAAACTGAGAGTTGCCGGAGGGGTGGGGAGGGTAGGGAGAGGGTGGTGGGGTTATGAACATTGGGGAGGGTATGTGCTGTGGTGAGTGCTGTGAAGTGTGTAAACCTGGCGATTCACAGACCTGTACCCCTGGGGCTAATAATACATTATATGTTAATTAAAAAAAAAAAAGAAGAAGACTACTATAAATCAAATGCTATGGTTTTCAGCAAAGAGTGTGTAATCAGGCATATTTTATTAAAGTAACCAAGTAAAATGATGGTCGAAAATTGGAATAAGAGAAAACATAAAAATCAGAGATTTTAAAAAGAGATATGGGACAGTGTAGAGAAAATAGTCAATGATATTATAATAGTTTTATATGGTGACAGATGGTGGCTATAGTTGTAGTGATCATAGAATAATGTATGGAGATATTGAAAACCTGAAACCAATGTAACACTGAATATCAACTATACTCAAATAAAAGTATACTAAAAATAAAACATTTTAATTTGAAAAGATAAAAAGAGGGACAAGAATTTGAAAAGTGAATTTCAAAAAGAGTAAAGATGAGGCTAAGACATACTCTGAACCTTGAGGAAAACACCATTTTGAAAATTCTTCCCATTTTGAGAAAACTCAAATGAATCAATACCATAAAAGAACCCATTTTAACTGAGAGATGTAATGAATGCTCAAGAAATAATTTTATGACAGGATAATTCTTCCCTATGAAACAGCATACAGAAACCACCTGGGGAAACACCTGGAAGCAAAATAAACTATACTGAAAATAAGAATTAGGAAAAAGATAAATGATGAAAGATAAGAAAATTAGACCTGCGACAGAGACCTAGTGAAGAGAATTTTTAGCTTCTGGTTTAATATTTTTGAGGATAATCTAGAGTTCATAACTGCCTTGAGGCAGGCTGGTTGTAGGCAGTTTAGGCAGACCCGTAAGACAGGCCACTTTGGGCAGGTGGTGTTGGAGGAGGCCATTGGGCTGGATAAAGACAAATCCAACCATTTGACTAAAGTGTCTGTGAAGATGTTGAAGTCAGATGCAACAGAGAAAGACCTGTCAAACCTAATCTCAGAAATGGAGATGATGAAGATGATTGGAAAGCACAAGGGCACCATAAACCTGCTGGGTCCTGCACACAGGACGGTCCTTTGTACACTCTCATGGAATATGCCTCCAAAGACAACATACAGGAGTACCTGCAGGCCCAGAGGCCTCCTGACCTGCAGTACTGTTACAATATCAGCCACAATGCAGCAGAGCAACTCACCTCCAAGGACCTGGTATCCTGTGCCTATCAGGTAGCCTGAGGCATGGAGTACCTTGCCTCCAAGAAGTGCATACACCAAAACCTGGCCACCAGGGAAGTGTTGGTGACAAAGGACAACATGATGAAGATCTCAGACTTCAGCCTTGCCAGAGATATCACCACATCAGTTACTATAAAAAGACAGCCAACAGTGGAATGCCTATGAAGTGAATGGTCCCTAAGGCCATGTTTGACCAGATCTACATCCACCAGAGTGACTTCTGGTCTTTTGGGGTGATCCTGTGCAAAATCTTCACTCTGGAAGCCTCCCATATCCTGGAGTGCCTGTGGAGGTGGTTTTCAAGCTGCTGAAGGAGTCATTTGATGGATAAGCCAATAAGTGCACCAGAGAGTTCTACACAATAATGAGGGGTGGCTGGCATGTGGTACCTTCAAGCTGGTGGTAGGAGACCTGGATCATACTGTGGCCTTAACCTCCAACCAAGAGTACCCGGACCTTTCCTTGGCCCTGGAACAATACTGTCTATGCTTTCCCAACACCCAAAGCTCCACCTGCTCCTCAGAGAAGAATTCCACCTTCTCTCATGTGCCGTTGCCCAGGGAGGCCTATATGCCCTGAACCCAGCCCAGCTTGCCAATGGTGGACTCAAATGACTAGTATCCCTATTTCTCCTGTCCAGATTCCATCATAAGCTGTAACCCTTACCCCCCACCCTCCCTGCAAGACTCACTGCCTTCTCCTTTGTCCCTTTCCTACTGGCAGGAGCCAGCTGCCTACCTGAGGCCTTCACCCCTTGAAGTTCACCTCTCTTCCCCTTCCTCTTCCTCCTCCTTACAACCTGCTCATGAAAGAAAGGCCCAGAGAGGCAGTTACTTGCTCGTGGCTACTTCCTTCCCTCCCATATGTTGGAACAAGACCCCTCCCTGGCATCTGGTACTGCCTGGACGTCGAGGGAGTGGGAGATGAGGCATGCCAGTGAAAGCTGTCGGAGCTTTCCTGTTTTGGTTTTGTCTGCTTAGCATAACATGTAAGACTGAGTTCTGGTGGCAGGGACCTAGTCCTTGGGGCTATAGCACTAGCGAGGGGAGGTCAACTGCTCTGGGCCTTGGCTAAGAGCAACCCCTGCTCCAGAAATATGGTGCCAAGGGCTTATTAATTTTGATACTAATTTGCTTTGCTGTCCAAAATATCTGGTATCAAAAGATGGGAAGGCAAAGACTGGAAGCAGTGTTGTGACCATGGGGTCCAGCCCCAAACTATGAAGAAAACACAAAGTGTATAAATCTGAGTAAGTATATATTTACACACCTTTGTAAATAGGTTGTTATCAAAGATTTAATCAATGGGTAATAGGCTCCTCGTGGCTGGGAAGCATCAGTTGCCATATATTAAAAACAAAGAAAAGAGGTGTCTGGGTGGCTTCCTCCATAAGTGTCCCTTCTTTTCATGTCATGATCTCAGGGTCCTGGGATGGAGCCCCACATCAGGCTCTCTGCTCAGTGGGAAACCTGCTTCTCCTTTTCCCTCTGCCCTGCTTGTAGTTCCACCTCCTGTCTCTCTGTCTGTCAAATAAATAAAATATTTTTAAAAAAGAAAGAAAGAAATTGTTTTTAAAAGGTCTTTTTTTTTTTTTTTAATTTTCTAGGTGTGCCTGGATGACTCAGTTGTTTAAGCAGATGTTTGCCTTTGGCTGAGGTCATGATTATAGTGTACAGGGATCCAGCCCTGCATGGGACTACTTGCACCCCAAGGAGCTTGCTTCTTCCTCTCTCTTTGCATGTGATTACCCCTGCTTTTGCGCTAACTCTCTCTCTCTCTCTCTCTCGCTGTCAATAAACAAAATAAAATCTTTTACTAAATAAATAAATAAAATTCTAAACCTACTTTCAATTTAGGTGCCTTAACAAAAATTTGTACTGATTCATTAAAAAAAAGAGAAAATATAATTTAGAAAGATGCTTCCAGAGCTAAAAAGCTGTTTATTTTTTTTTCAGGATTAAATATAGAAGTGCTTTATAAAGTAAAGGAAAAAATATGCTATATTAACACTAATCACACTATAACTTTGGTGATTATATCAAGATAATGAAAAGTGATTTTAAAGCAAATTTCATTATCAGACATAAAGTTCAATGCAAAATTACAGAAGAGTAAACGGATGAATTCATCAGGGAGTATAATAATTCTTGACTTTTAATACTTAATAACAGATTTGGGGATATATAGGGAAAAACTAAGAACAAAAATCATAACTTCTACCTTAGAAGAGAAATGGAAAAAAATTGCAACACCTTTATTTTAAGATTATATAGACAAATGGTCATCAAATTGGTAAGATATGTAAGACTTGAACAAAATTATCAACTAACTAGATATGCTTGATATTACAGAACACTCACAACAGCTGCAAACTACATATATCTTAAGCCATGATTTTCTTTGCAAAGGTCAACATTGATAATGTTCTAGTCATACCTCCGTGTACCAGGAAAGAAGTAGCATATTTCTTGAAAGACACAGCTATCAAAGCTCCATTGAGAAACCGTAAAGATGGAGAAGGGATTTGAAACTTATATATCTGATCATCGACATCTACTCTGATTATTAAAAAATGAATAAAAATAAAAAACTTTACTAATAACCACACAGAGTATCCAATTTTACATGTGAAGAAAATTATTGAAGAGACATGTCACCAAAAGGATATAAGCACATGACAAATTTCTCAATATTTAGACACTAAAGAAATACAAATTAAAATCATGAGACATGCTTACATATCTATTAGAATGGTTAAAATTATAAAGGCTAATTGTACTTCGTCTGAGCTAGATTGAGAAGCACAAAAAAACCAAACTGTTGTTGACATATATCATGATACCACCACTTTGGAAAATAGTTTGAAATTTTTTTTAAATGCAAAATATGTTGCAATTACAGAAATAGCCATTTTAATTTTAGGCATTTAACCAAGAGATTACTATTCAACATCAAAATGAACTATTTACAATTGGAGATTCTCAAAGTAATGGTGCTGAGAAAAGAAAAGCCAGGCAATGAATAGTATATACTGTGTGATTCCATGACTATAAAAAAATCTAGAAAATACAAATTTATATATAGTCACAGTCATCAAATATATTGGTGTGATTTTAGTGCCTTCTTCTGTTGCCCATAGATTCCTACACTTGGATCTCCGAGCATTTGTTACACCATGTGAAAATATGAACTCTTTTTCTGTATTCTGTCTTACAAGAAAAAGAATCCTTGAAATTTTATGGACATTTGAACTCTCAGTTATTAGCAGAAATTCTATCACACAGTAAGTTTCCAAATATAAAAGCCAGAGTTTTACAATGACTTCTAAGCTTTTACATGATCTAGCCACTCATTTAACCTCTGTGACCTCTTTCCCTGCTACTCTTCAGTCCCTCACAGTGGCCTCCTTGCTATTCCTCAGATATGCCAGGCACAATCCAACCTTATGGCCTTCAAGATAGCCAATTCCTTTGTCTGGAGTGACCTTATTGCTGATAGTTCTGGGCAAATTCATCACCTTTCCATACCTTTGTTCAATTGTCAGCTTCATTGTAACTCCCCTGATCTTCCTATTAAAATTCTTAACTCCCCATCCCCTGCCTAGCAACCTTGATTTTTTCACCCTGATCTAATTTTTCTTTTTCCCCAATGTACTCATCATTTTTGAATACACTATGCAATTTCTGTTAAGGTTTATAGCTTTTAATTGTCTCACCCTTTAAATAAAAGTTCTAGAAAGCAAAGTATTTCATTTACCAGTGTAGTCTGAAGTAATATCTGCCATATAATAGGTTCAGTAGACAATTGGTAAATTTCAGAAAAAATTAATGTTGAGAGTTCACTGAATTTCATAAGTCATTTCAATATTTTGTTCCAAAAAATAAACTATGTAAAACATACCTTAAATTTACTTTCAAAATATTTTATAGCATATAATGGACTATATACATAAGCGTTAAAGAAACAATCATATAAATAACAATTTCATACCTACTTAAAAATTACATAACACCACACTCCTAGATTCTCTCTGAATGCTCTAAAATAACGCTTCAAAGGAAATACATTTTTAAAAATATCAAATTTTTTGGCAAATAATTTAATAAAATAAAAGTTTCATTCATCTTTGTAGATCATAATAAATGTTTTTAATAAGCATGAAATTATAACTCTGAAGTGTGCTAAAATGAAACCACCTGCTAAGGGTGAGAGAACAAAAATAAACATCATTTTTCCAAATAAGAGGAATTTATTACCTTTGAATCAAAGCATGTGGATTTGTTCAAACTGGCAATAAAGGAATATGGATACACAAACCATAGAATGTCATATTTTAGATTTCTAAAAGACTTCAAAGTGCAGAGTATACATTTTTTAAATGCTACATAATGCTACATAATGACAAGATGACAGGGTGTGATAAATAGCATTTTAAAAGCTCTACTCATAATGGAACGGAAGGAGTCATTTCCCTATAATTTTATATATGTCATTAATTTACTATATCTGGATACAACATATTACCAAACAGATGTTCATCAAAGACTAAATCATTTTTAATGGAACATAATATTTTGAACCTACATCTATTAATCATTTTTTCGATCTAACATTTATAGTCTCGCTAAACAATTTATCAGTTGTAGACAAAATTAAAAAAAATAGGATAAAAAGTCGTGTTTGGAAAAGTAGATTTTCTTTGAAATTTGCATTTAAATGAAAATATTTGCTGATATTTTTAAAACTTTAAATGTAATTTTATCTATATCTGACCTATCAGATGATATAAAATTTTTGGAGAAAATATGACTTATTTTTTTGATCTTGGTTGAAGGTATTAATAAAGAGCAACTGTTTGTATTATTTGTATTGTTATATCTTAGTTAATAAACATGAATAACTGGTATAAAATATGTTTTTTTAAAATTTTATTTTTTACTTGACAGAGATCACAGGAAGGCAGAGAGGCAGGCAGAGAGAGAAAAATGGAAGCAGGCTCCCTGCTGAGAAGAGAGCCCACTGTGGGACTCAATCCCAGGAACCTGGATTCATAACCTGAGCCAAAGGCAGAGATTTTAACCCACTGAGCCATCCAGGTGCTCTAAAATATGTTCTTTTTTATATAGAATTATAGTTCTTGCCAAAATATGGAACTAGCTGGAACTGAATGCCTCCTTCAAAGTCAGCTCTGGAGAAATTATGCAAGTGTAATATAGAACTATTTCGGATATGTACCAAAAACAAAGAAATGATGATAAATTCCTTAAAAAGACTGAAAGTTGCTCTTGACTGGTATGTTTCAAGCTCTATTCCTGGTTTAATTAAGCTACCAGGTTTCAATGTATTTTATTGTTGCTTAGAAAATCCTAGCATACCCAGACTTTACAGAGATTTGATGATTCTACGAGGAGCTGAACTCATGGACCAAAATCACTATGCACATAGAAAGTACAATTACTTACCTAAAAAAGATGATGTGGTTAACTTTATATGGCAATCCAAGTGTTATTGGAACAGGAATTTTAAAAATAGCTTAAGGGCGCCTAGGTGGCCCAGTGGATTAAGCCATTGCCTTCAGCTCAGGTCATGATCTCAGGGTCCTGGGATAAAATCCTGCATCAGGCTCTCTGCTCAGCAGGGAGTCTGCTTCTCTCTCTCTCTCTCTCTCTCTCACTCTCTCTCTCTCTGCCTGCCCTCCATCTACTTGTGATCTCTCTCTGTCAAATAAATAAATAAATAAAATCTTAAAAAAAAGAATGACTGTACTTTTAAAAAATAGCTTAAAAGGGGCACCTGGGTGGCTCAGTGGGTTAAAAAGACATGTAGACCAGTGGATTAGAGTAGAGTGCCCAGATATGGACCATCAACTCTATGGTCAAAAAATCTTTGACAAAGCAGAGAAAATTAAACAGTGGAAAAAGGACAGCGTCTTCAATCAATGGTGCTGGAAAAATTGGACAGCTATGTATGGAAGAATGACACTCAACCATTCTCTTATACCATACATAAAGATAAATTCGAAATGGACAAACGACCTCAACGTGAGCCAGGAATCTATCAAAATCCCAGAGTAGAACATAGGCAGTAACCTCTTGGACACTGGCCCCAGCAAATTCTTTCAAGACATGTCCCCAAAGACAAAGGAAACAAAAGCAAAAATGAACTTTTGAGACTTCATCAAGATCAAAAGTTTCTGCACAGCAAAGGAAACAGTCAACAAAATGAAGAGACAACCCACAGAATGGGAGATTTTCACAAATGACATTACAGATAAAGGGCTGATATCCAAGATCTATAAAGAACTCCTCAAACTCAACACACACAAAACAGATAATCATGTCAAAAAATGGGCAGAAGACATGAACAGACACTTCTCCAAAGAAGACATACAAATGGCAAACAGATGCATGAGAAAATGTTCATCATCATTAGCCATCAGGGAGATTCAAATCAAAAGCACATTGGGATACCACCTTACACAGTTAGAAGGGCCAAAATTAAGAAGGCAATAAACAACAAGTGTTGGAGAGGATGTGGAGAATGGGGAACCCTCTTACACTATTGGTGAGAATGCCAGTTGGTGCAGCTACTTTGGGATACAGTGTGGAGACTCCTTAAGAAATTAAAATTAGAGCTACCCTATGACCCTGCAATTGCACTACTGAGTATTTACCCCTAAGATACAGATGCAGTGAAAAGAAGGGACATCTGTACCCTAATGTTTATAGCAGCAATGGCCACAGTCATTAATCTTTGGAAAGAACCAAGATGACCTTCAATGGATGAGCGGATAAAGAAGATATGATCCATTTTTACAATGGAGTATTATGCTTCCTTCTGAAAGGAAGGATACCCAAGTTTTGTATCAACATGCACGGGACTGGAGGAGATAATCCTGAGTGGAATAATTCAAGCAGAGATTGTCAATTTCCATATGGTTTCACTTAATTGTGGAGCATAAAGAATAACACAGAAGACACTGGGTGATCAAGAGGAGAAGTGAGTGGGGGGAAATTGGAGGGGGAGACAAACCATGAGAGACTATGAGAAACAAACTGAGAGTTTTTAGGGGAGGGGGCAGAGGGTTGGGTAAGCCTGTTAATGGGAGTTATGGAGGGCACATATTGCATGGAGCACTGGGTGTGGTGCATAAACAGTGAATTTTGGAACCCTGAAAAAAAATAAAAATGACAACAACTCCTTTTCCCAACATGTGGTAGGAATCCCCCAAATGATTGGAAGCAGCCTCCATTAGAGATCAATCCACTGCATGTTGAAGGTCCTCCCACTTCAAAAAGACCAGGAAATATCCAATCCCAAAACAAAGCAAGGGCCAGCTCCACCTAATGGAATACCACCTGCTCTCCCTTAGATAGTGTGCTGTTGCTTTAATAAACCTGCCTTCTGCTTTCACTTGGGCATTGATATCTAACTCTCACGTGCCAACAATAAAAACAATGATGGTTTACCGTTACAATTCATAGAAAAGGAGGTACAGGGAAATTGAATGAAAGGGAATAACAAAGTAGGTTCATAAGTCAATCTTCCTTGTAAAAAAATTAACCTGAAAGTGCGTTTCTGCCACCTCTCTCCTGTTTGATCTGATAAAGAATGACCAAGATACATGAATTATAGTTCGGGATTTTGAAAAGCATTATAGCTTTATACAAACACTTGAGCATTTATTTATTTATTTATTTATTGCTAACAAGATAGGTCGATTTGATATGCGGTTCTTGACAAACAACCTCAGAAGAAATTCCATCTTCATCAGAAGTCAGAAAGAGCCACAAACCAAACCTCAAAACAGATTCAAAGAGAAAATACTCTTAAAAAAATTTCCCTTCCTGGGGCACCCGAGTGGCTCAGTGAGTTTGGCTCACTGGGCCTTTGCGTTCGGCTCAGGTCATGATCCTAGGGTCCTGGGATTGAGCCCCATGTCTGGCTCTCTGCTCAGCAGGGAGCCTGCTTCCACTTCTCTCTCTACCTGCTCTCTGCCTACTTGTGATCTCTGTCTGTCAAATAAATAAATAAAATCTTTTTAAAAAATTTCCCTTGGGCACCTGGGTTGCAGAGTGAGTTAAAGTCTCTGCCTTCGGCTCAGGTCATGATTCCAGGGTCCTGGGATGGAGCCCCACATCAGGCTCACTCCACAGCAGGGAGCCTGTTTCTTCCTCTCTCTCTGCCTGCCTCTCTTCCTACTTGTGATCTCTATCAAATAAATAAATAAAATCTTTAAAAATAAAATTTCCCTTCCTATCAGAATCAGAACAAACCAATAACAAATTCCCCAGAAAGCTTCATCTAAAGGGTTGTACTTTCTTCAGACACCCAGCAGGACCTTCTTCTCTGGGCCTGGTATTTCTTCAATGGCCTATTCCAGAGAATAAGACACTAAACTCCTGAGCGCCAAGGGCCTCAGAACCACGAAAGAGATGATGAGGGGCACAAAGCACGCCTCTGGTCACCAAGAGGGTATGTAAACATTTGCTGCTTTTCTGCATTTTTCAAAGCTGAATTTTTAGCTGGTGGCCGCTCCTTTAGGATAAATTGCTGATACCATATAGTAAAAGCTATTATATGATCTTTTACGAACCATTTCCAATCTTTGCAATATCATGTGCCAGGACAGACACGGATTATTTAAAACCTTGAAGAGAGTGCTATTGCATTTAAATTGCCTGTAACCTTCGTGTAATAAATTTATGATTGATGATAGATTTGGTTAAAATATAACTGTTTTAAATGCTCATTTAAGTAAGTTGGTGCATAATCCCATTTCTATTAAAACATAGTGCAAGGACCAATGCCGCGCTTCCGAGAGAACCCCAAGCTCTTTTTCTAGAATGGCCATATGCGTATGTATCAGGTGTCCTCTTTTCACTCGCTTTGTGGAGCACCTACCATGGAGGTCATGTAATAACGAATAACCAAAAAACAAACAAAAAACCCAAACATCCAGGTCCAAGTGATTCGCGCGTGCCATCATGCAATGGCGGACCCTGCCTGGAGACTAGCAGACTGCTCAAAGAGATCGCGGGCAGGCATCTCAGCCCAGGCCTGTGCTGGGGAAGCTGGTTCCCGGCTTTGGGCACAATCAGGAAGCCAGCGAAGTGACCCGAGAGTGCAGCCGGGTTTAGGGCTGATGATCTTTTCGCAGCCAGGCAGCACCCGGACACCCGCTTGGGGAGCCAGGCTAGGAGGCTGCCCAGCGCTGGCGCTGGCCACGATCGCAGGCTCCCGGGGCTTCGCGGGCGCCTGTGCCCGGCCCGCGCCTCAGGACGGAGGGGGAGGGGTGCGGGGGCGGGGGCGGCCCGGAGAAGGGGCTTCGCTAATTGCGGAAGCGGGAAGTGAGCTCGTGGAGGAGGCCGCGCAGAGTCTGAGAGGAGGTGGAGGGGCTGGCAGAGGAGGGGCGCGCAGCGCCACGGTGCTGTGCTGCGGCCCAGTCGGGACTCAGGACCCCCTGCCTCGCCGCCCCTGCACTCCCGAGCTCCAGCCCAGCCCCTGAGGCCGCGCTGTCCTGCTCCCGGTGCCCGCTGCCCCTCCCCGCCCCATGGCTTCTCCGGAGGACCCTCTGTGAGCAGGTAAAGTGACACCGCGCCGCACCCTCACCTGGAGCAGAAAGCGCGGGCCGCGACCTCGCGGGGGTGTCGGTACCCAGCCGCCTGCGACCCCTGGGGCAGCGGGATCACCCCAGAGGACACGCCGCACCCGGGACCCCACGGGGTCGTGTCGGAGACCGAGCCATGCGAGGTGATCCCCGCCAGCGAGCGCAATAGCCCCCATCGTTTGGTACCCCACGCGCGGGTGCCGAGGACCCCCTTCCCTCATCCCGTGGCGTGGCCCCGCCACTTTTGTTCTGGACTTGGGATCCCAGGTGGAAACTAGTCCCTCAGACCTCCCTGGCAGCAAGGAGCACAGGGAGGGATTCTCGGTTTTTCAGCCCGCCATGGCTCTTCCTCTCTCCACATTCACATGCCTTCTCGCGTCCCTTTCCTCACCTCATTGTCACTATTATTAAATGGTTTTGTTCTGCATGTTGACCCGCAGAGCGGTTCCATGAATGAATATACAGGAAACTGAGTGGGAGCCCACCTGTGAGAGCCCACCTGTGGAGGCCTTTCATTAGAATGGTCTCTGGTTCTAGCCTCAGTTCAGAATAATGTGTGTACCTGAGGACCGAGTCCAGATGTTTCTTTCATCTCTGACTTGAGTTTGAAATCCTAACGTCACTATGACCTGGGAAGCCGAGGTCCACAGCATCTTCATCTGAAATTCCACTAGAGCTCCCATTTACCTAGTGCCCAGCCTGAGTCTGTTTTCCACTACTGTCAGGGTTCTAGAAGTTCATGAACTGCCCACCACTGACAGTAGGGGCATCTCTCTGTCCAGATTTTCCCTTTACATAAGGAGGTCAGTTACAGGAGATTAGGGCCCACTCTAACGACCTCACTGTAATGTGATTGCATATGTAAGGACTCTAGTTCCACATAAGGTCACGTTCTGTGGTACCAGAGATAAGGACAGCAGCAAGGTTTCTGGGGGTAATTCAGGTCAGCTCTTTTTTTTTTAATTTTTTATTTTTTTATAAACATATATTTTTATCCCCAGGGGTACAGGTCTGTGAATCACCAGGTTTACACACTTCACAGCACTCACCAAAGCACATACCCTCCTCAATGTCCATAATCCCACCCCCTTCTCCCAAACCCCCTCCCCCCAGCAACCCTCAGTTTGTTTTGTGAGATTAAGAGTCACTTATGGTTTGTCTCCCTCCCAATCCCATCTTGTTTCATTGATTCTTCTCCTACCCACTTAAGCCTCCATGTTGCATCACCACTTCCTCATATCAGGGAGATCATATGATAGTTGTCTTTCTCTGCTTGACTTATTTCGCTAAGCATATGCTCTACTTCCATCCATGTTGTTGAAAATGGCAAGATTTCATTTCTTTTGATGGCTGCATAGTATTCCATTGTGTATATATACCACATCTTCTTGATCCATTCATCTGTTGATGGACATCTAGGTTCTTTCCATAGTTTGGCTATTGTGGACATTGCTGCTATAAACATTCGGGTGCATGTGCCCCTTTGGATCACTACATTTGTATCTTTAGGGTAAATACCCAATAGTGCAATTGCTGGGTCATAGGGCAGTTCTATTTTCAACATTTTGAGGAACCTCCATGCTGTTTTCCAGAGTGGCTGCACCAGCTTGCATTCCCACCAACAGTGTAGGAGGGTTCCCCTTTCTCCGCATCCTCGCCAGCATCTGTCATTTCCTGACTTGTTGATTTTAGCCATTCTGACTGGTGTGAGGTGATATCTCATTGTGGTTTTGATTTGTATTTCCCTGATGCCGAGTGATATGGAGCACTTTTTCATGTGTCTGTTGGCCATCTGGATGTCTTCTTTGCAGAAATGTCTGTTCATGTCCTCTGCCCATTTCTTGATTGGATTATTTGTTCTTTGGGTGTTGAGTTTGCTAAGTTCTTTATAGATTCTGGACACTAGTCCTTTATCTGATATGTCGTTTGCAAATATCTTCTCCCATTCTGTCAGTTGTCTTTTGATTTTGTTAACTGTTTCCTTTGCTGTGCAAAAGCTTTTGATCTTGATGAAATCCCAATAGTTCATTTTTTCCCTTGCTTCCCTTGCCTTTGGTGTTGTTCCTAGGAAGATGTTGCTGCGGCAGAGGTCGAAGAGGTTGCTGCCCGTGTTCTCCTCAAGGATTTTGATGGATTCCTTTCGCACATTGAGGTCTTTCATCCATTTTGAGTCTATTTTTGTGTGTGGTGCAAGGAAATGGTCCAATTTTATTTTTCTGCATGTGGCTGTCCAATTTTCCCAGCACCATTTATTGAAGAGGCTGTCTTTTTTCCATTGGACATTCTTTCCTGCTTTGTCGAAGTTTAGTTGACCATAGATTTGAAGGTCTATTTCTGGGCTCTCTATTCTGTTCCATTGATCTATGTGTCTGTTTTTGTGCCAGTACCATGCTGTCTGGATGATGACAGCTTTGTAATAGAGCTTGAAGTCCGGAATTGTGATGCCACCAACGTTGGCTTTCTTTTTCAATATCCCTTTGGCTATTCGAGGTCTTTTCTGGTTCCATATAAATTTTAGCATTATTTGTTCCATTTCTTTGAAAAAGATGGATGGTACTTTGATAGGAATTTCATTAAATGTGTCGATTGCTTTATGTAGCATAGACATTTTCACAATATTTATTCTTCCAATCCAGGAGCATGGAACATTTTTCCATTTCTTTGTATCTTCCTCAATTTCTTTCATGAGTACTTTATAGTTTTCTGAGTATAGATTCTGTGTCTCTTTGGTTAGGTTTATTCCTAGGTATCTTATGGTTTTGGATGAAATTGTAAATGGGATTGACTCCTTAATATCTCTTTCTTCTGTCTTGCTGTTGGTGTAGAGAAATGCAACTGATTTCTGTGCATTGATTTTATTTCATGACACTTTACTGAATTCCTGTATAAGTTCTAGCAGTTTTGGAGTGGAGTCTTTTGAGTTTTCCACATATAGTATCATATCATCTGCGAAGAGTGATAATTTGACTTCTTCTTTGCCGATTTGGATGCCTTTAATTTCCTTTTGTTGTCTGATTGCTGAGGCTAGGACCTCTAGTACTATGTTGAATAGCAGTGGTGATAATGGACATCCCTGCCGTGTTCCTGACCTTAGCGGAAAAGCTTTCAGTTTTTCTCCATTGAGAATGATATTTGCGGTGGGTTTTTCATAGATGACTTTGATGATATTGAGGTATGTGCCCTCTATCCCTACACTTTGAAGAGTTTTGATCAGGAAGGGATGTTGTACTTTGTCAAATGCTTTTTCAGCATCTATGGAGAGTATCATATGGTTCTTGTTCTTTCTTTTATTGATGTGTTGTATCACATTGACTGATTTGAGGATGTTGAACCAAACTTGAAGCCCTGGAATAAATCCCACTTGGTCGTGGTGAATAATCTTTTTAATGTACTGTTAATCCTATTGGATAGTATTTTGTTGAGTATTTTTGCATCTGTGTTCATCAAGGATATCGGTCTATAGCTCTCTTTTTTGGTGGGATCCTTGTCTGGTTTTGGGATCAAGGTGATGCTGGCCTCATAAAATGAGTTTGGAAGTTTTCCTTCCATTTCTATTTTTTGGAACAGTTTCAGGAGAATACGAATTAGTTCTTCTTTAAATGTTTGGTAGAATTCCCCCGGGAAGCCGTCTGGCCCTGGGCTTTTGTTTGTTTGGAGATTTTTAATGAGTGTTTCAATCTCCTTACTGGTTATGGGTCTGTTCATGCTTTCTATTTCTTCCTGGTTCAGTTGTGGTAGTTTATATGTTTCTAGGAATGCATCCATTTCTTCCATATTGTCAAATTTATTGCCGTAGAGTTGCTCATAGTATGTTCTTATAATAGTTTGTATTTCTTTGGTGTTAGTTGTGATCTCTCCTCTTTCATTCATGATTTTATTTATTTGGGTCCTTTCTCTTTTCTTTTTGATAAATCAGGCCAGGGGTTTATCAATTTTATTAATTCTTTCAAAGAACCAGCCCCTACTTTCGTTGATTTGTTCTATTGTTTTTTTTTGGTTTCTATTTCATTGATTTCTGCTCTGATCTTTATGATTTCTCTTCTCCTGCTGGGCTTAGGGTTTCTTTCTTGTTCTTTCTCCAGCTCCTTTAGGTGTAGGGTTAGGTTGTGTACCTGAGACCTTTCTTGTTTCTTGAGAAAGGCTAGTACCGCTATATATTTTCCTCTCAGGACTGCCTTTGTTGTGTCCCACAGATTTTGAACCATTGTATTTTCATTATCATTTGTTTCCATGATTTTTTTCAATTCTTCTTTAATTTCCCGGTTGACCCATTCATTCTTTAGAAGGATACTGTTTAGTCTCCATGTATTTGGGTTCTTTCCAAACTTCCTTTTGTGGTTGAGTTCTAGCTTTAGAGCATTGTGGTCTGAAAATATGCAGGGAATGATCCCAATCTTTTGATACCGGTTGAGTCCTGATTTAGGACCGAGGATGTGATCTATTCTGGAGAATGTTCCATGTGCACTAGAGAAGAATGTGTATTCTGTTGCTTTGGGATGAAATATTCTGAATATATCTGTGATGTCCATCTAGTCCAGTGTGTCGTTTAAGGCCTTTATTTCCTTGCTGATCTTTTCCTTGGATTACCTGTCCATTTCAGTGAGGGGAGTGTTAAAATCCCCTACTATTATTGTATTATTGTTGATGTGTTTCTTTGATTTTGTTATTAATTGGTTTATATAGTTGGCTGCTCCCACGTTGGGGGCATAGATATTTAAAATTGTTAAATCTTCTTGTTGGACAGACCCTTTGAGTATGATATAGTGTCCTTCCTCATCTTTTATTATAATTTTTGGCTTAAAATCTAATTGATCTGATATAAGGATTGCCACTCCTGCTTTCTTCTGATGTCCATTAGCATGGTAAATTCTTTTCCACTCCCTCACTTTAAATCTGGAGGTGTCTTCGGGCTTAAAATGAGTTTCTTGGAGGCAACATATAGATGGGTTTTGTTTTTTTATCCATTCTGATACCCTGTGTCTTTTGACAGGGGCATTTAGCCCATTCACATTCAGGGTAACTATTGAGAGATATGAATTTAGGGCCATTGTATTGCCTGTAAGGTGACTGTTACTGTATATGGTCTCTGTTTCTTTCTGATCTACCACTTGTAGGCTCTCTCTTTGCTTAGAGGACCCCTTTCAAGATTTCCTGTAAAGCTGGTTTGGTGTTTGCAAATTCTTTCAGTTTTTGTTTGTCCTGGAAGCTTTTAATCTCTCCTTCTATTTTCAATGATAGCCTAGCTGGATATAGTATTCTTGGCTGCATGTTTTTCTCGTTTAGTGCTCTGAAAATATCATGCCAGCTCTTTCTGGCCTGCCAGGTCTCTGTGGATAAGTCAGCTGCCAATCTAAGATTTTTACCATTGTATGTTACAGACTTCTTTTCCCGGGCTGCTTTCAGGATTTTCTCTTTGTCACTGAGACTTGTAAATTTTACTATTAGGTGACGGGGTGTGGGCCTATTCTTATTGATTTTGAGGGGCGTTCTCTGGACCTCCTGAATTTTGATGCTCGTTCCCTTTGCCATATTGGGGAAATTCTCCCCGATAATTCTCTCCAGTATATCTTCTGCTCCCCTCTCTCTTTCTTCTTCTTCTGGAATCCCAATTATTCTAATGTTGTTTCGTCTTATGGTGTCACTTATCTCTCGAATTCTCCCCTCGTGGTGCAGTAGCTGTTTGTCCCTCTTTTGCTCAGCTTCTTTATTCTCTGTCATTTCGTCTTCTATATCACTAATTCTTTCTTCTGCCTCATTTATCCTAGCAGTGAGAGCCTCCATTTTTGATTGCACCACATTAATAGCTTTTTTTATTTCAACTTGGTTAGATTTTAGTTCTTTTATTTCTCCAGAAAGGGCTTTTATATCTCTCGAGAGGGTTTCTCTCATATCTTCCATGCCTTTTTTGAGCCCGGCTAGAACCTTGAGAATTGTCATTCTGAACTCTAGATCTGACATATTACCAATGTCTGTATTGATTAGGTCCCTAGCCTTTGGTACTGCCTTTTGTTCTTTTTTTTGTGTTGAATTTTTCCGTCTTGTAATTTTGTCCAGATAAGAGTATATGAAGGGGCAAGTAAAATACTAAAAGGGTGGCAACAACCCCAGGAAAATATGCTTTAACCAAATTAGAAGAGATCCAAAATCGTGAGGGGGGAGAAAGGGGATAAAAAAAGGTTCAAAAAGGAAGAAAGATAGAAAAAAAAAAGAAAAAAATTAAAAATAAGAAAAACCTAAGAAAAATATAAAAAAGAAAAAATATATATATTAGATAAACTAGTAAAAAAATCGTTAAAAAAGAAAAAGGTAACAGTTTTAAAAAAAATTTACCCAAAGGCGAGAAAAAAAAAACAAAAAATGAAAAAGAAAAAAATTTAATTAACTGCAAGACTAAAAAAAATCACAGGGAAAAAGCCATGAGTTCCGTGCTTGGCTTTCTCCTCCTCTGGAATTCTGCTGCTCTCCTTGGTAGGTGAACTTGGTCTCCCCTGGATTTCTTGTTGATCTTCTGGGGGAGGGGCCTGTTGTAGTGATTCTCAAGTGTCTGCCCCAGGCGGAATTACACCGCCCTTACCCAGGGCCAGGGTGAGTAATTCGCTTGGGTTTGCTTTTAGGAGCTTTTGTTCCCTGAGCGCTTTCCGTAGAGTTTCGGAGGACGGGAATACAAATGGCAGCCTCCTGGTCTCCGGCCCGGAGGAGCCAAGAGCCCAGGGCCGCACTCCTCAGTGCGCCCTCAGAGAACAGTGCCCAGTTACTCCCGTCTGCCTGACCTCCGGCCGCGCTCTGAGCTCACTGAGCCTACGACCGGTTCAAAGTAACACCAAGCTGCGAGCTTACTGTCGGCTCTGTCTCTGCAGCCGGCTTTCCCGTTCCAATACCCGCAAGCTCTGCGACACTCAGACACCCCCGATCCTTCTGTGACCCTGCGGGACCTGAGGCCACACTGAACTCGAGTGGGCTTTTCCCCGGGTAGCCTCTGGAGCGATGTCCCTCAGCGGAACAGACTTTTAAAAGTCCTGATTTTTTGCGCGGTTTCTCCGCCGCAATCCGGGAGCCGGCCCCTCCCCCCGGGGTCTATCTTCCTGTCGCTTTGGATTCACTTCTCCGCCGGTCCTACCTTTCAGAAAGTGGTTGTTTTTCTGTTTCCAGAATTGCTGTTCTTTTTCTCTTCGATCTACAGATGGATTTTCAGGTGTTTGCAATCTTTAGATAAGCTATCTAGCTGATCTCCGGCTAGCTGAAGTAGTCTCAGCCAGCTACTTCTCCGCCATCTTCATATCTGCTAATTTTTAATCAACGTGGATATGCTGCATCAAATAGTTCCTTCTTCTTCAAATATAAATATATAAATATATTGATCAAGTCACACGCAAGTCTTAGGAGAATGTCATACCTTTAGTAGCAAACTTGAAATCTTGGCCATTGGTTATGATTTTTGTTTTGGTTTGATTGGGTTCGGTTTTTGTAATTTTAAAAATCCCCCCAGCCCTTGGCTCTGTCTGACCTGATTGCTTTCAGCTGTTTCTGCAACAAAGTTGTCCCAGCAGCGAAAACTCTCATTGTTTACAGTGGCGCCCCCTTCTGAACACTTTGTTAATAAAAAGCTTTTTCTTTTCTTTTTTTTTTTTTTGGCTATGGTAAAAATGGAACAACAGTGAGGTATTTCAAAGAGGTGAACCACAGATAAATTTCTCTAAGGGTGGGGTGAGGGTTACTCAAAAAGGAACTTGACAAGGCTTTTAAAGATATCGACAATCATTATAACATAACGTGACTGATTGTTACCGTGCTCTTAACTGGACAAACACTTGTTGGCTTCCAAGATAGACTAACAGTGTTGAGATGGTTCTAGCGGCCTTCTAGCACAGGGTCTCATGAGGCAGGGATTCTAGCTACTGGCTGTGCAAGGCATGAGGCCTGTTAGTGATTCTATTTTTTCCTCTACAGAATGGGTCTTTCTACATTCCAGGTCCTTTCTACCTCAATAAATAATGCGGCGAATCTCTCAGTGAGTTGTACTTTTGGTTTAAAGAGCCAACTGTCTCTTAAAAAGGAATTTTGTTTAAATTCCTTTAAAAAAAAAAAGTCCTTTCAAAAAAATCTTTTATTTTTTATTTTTTATTTTTTAATCCCATAGGTTTACTCTGATGCTGGAACTTTGTCATTTTGACCTTCTCTACTGATTAAAATATTCTTCATCATCAGCACCTACTGCTCTCCTCTCCTGGTGGTCTCCCGGGAAGGGGTTTTCTCTAGCTCTTCTAGCAGGAGATGGGCACTTCCCCTCTACCCCTGTTGCCGGACCAACCTTACCTATCCTGCAGGGTCAGGTCGGCCTGGCTTTTATCTGTTGTTCTCTTCTGAGTGGTTAGCTTTTCATAGATACCGTGCTTTGCTTTTGTCAGGATTTACCCTGGACTGTCAAAACCCTATTCTTGTGCCAGTGAAGCCTAAGAAACAGTCCTGATGAGAGAACCAGGAACTCGAACAGATCATATTTATCCTGAATGTTCCGTCCAAAATGGAAAATACATTTCTGAGGAGCCTCAAGATCTCTGAGAAGGGAATTTCACCAACTCTGTCATGTAGGGGCATCAATTCCGATTCTGTGTCAATTTTCCTACTTTCCCAGCTAATAATTCTCTACCTCAGAAAGCCCACTCTCAACCGTTTCCTCTCACAAAGGCAGTTGCTCTTAGAGTCTGCACATGGCACTTGGGGCCTGCTGGTCGTTGGCTACTGCCCTCTGTACCTTGGGTCTAACAGCTGCGGGGCATCAAGATGAGAATGTCTCTTGTTCTAAGACTTAATATAGTTGGGTGCACATGGTAAGCAATAATCACTTATTTTGTTGATCCAAGTGTTCGACCTTTCTTAATTATTCTAGTACCACAGTTTACTTGTTTTAAGATTTGTCCTCCCCCCCCTCATTATAATATCTCTTAAGGTGGCACTCACCTTGCACTTGAGGACATATCCTAGTTTAACTGAGAGCATTTCTCTTTCTTAGTCGAACATAAACTATAGTGCATCTTACCCTTGATGAAAGCTAGGATGCAATTAAATACTCTATTATGGTTACGATTCTGATATTTGAAATCCTCTGGTAGCTCCCTGTGCCCCCACAGTGTAGTACCTCACCTCCTCGGCATAGTATACAAACCATCTCACCCCAGTGTTAACCCTGGGGCTCAGCCTCCATCCCCAGGTGATGCTGCCAGATCAGCTGTCGGTTGACATGAACTTGCTGTAGTTTCCCGAATGCACTGTGCTGCCTCCTGGCACTTTGAAACTTGACACACTCATCCTCATTCTTCGCTTTGTCCTTGTCTATCACCTCCCCTGAAAACCTGTTCCTAAGTGGCTTTTCCCAGCTCCAACCTACCCTTGGCAGTCTTTTCTCTCCCTGTGGTAAAGACTGTCACACTGCACCATGGACATGCCGGTTGTCCCCCTGAGAAGAGAAAAGGGACAGTGAGGGCCCCCCAGCATTTGCAGCTCTAGTGCAGAGCCCCATGCCTGGCTTGTAGGAAATGCCAGATCATGAAGACAAACGGAGATCATCGTCTGGCTAAAACCAGCTCTTCTTTGCCTACCGCAGGAGCTGGATCATTAAAGAGCAGCCAGTTATTATTGCTGTTTTTCTAGGGATTTTTTCCCCATATATTTCCCAGGTCTTTACTCTTTTTATAGCACTTTAATTCAGGCTTCAACTACTTCCTTGTCTGATCAAGTGAAATCATTTTCCTTCCCATACCCTCGATGTATTTCACACCTAGTAATTCTTTTTTTAAAGATCTTATTTACCCATTTGACAGATCACATGTAGCTAGAGAGGCAGGCAGATAGAGAGGGGGATGCAGGCTCCCCGCTGAGCAGAGAGCCTGATGTGGGGCTCCATCCCAGGACCCTGAAATTATGAGCTGAGCCGAAGGCAGAGGCCTAAACCACTGAGCCACCCAGGAGCCCCATATCTGGTCATTTTTAATCAACATGGATTTGCTGCATCAAATAGTTCCTTCTTCTTCAAATATAAATATATAAATATATTGATCAAGTCACACGCATGTGTTAGGAGAATGTCATACCTTTAGTAGCAAACTAGAAATCTTGGCCATTGGTTATGATTTTTGTTTTGGTTTGATTGGGTTCGGTTTTTGTAATTTTAAAATCCCTCCAGCCCTTGGCTCTGTCTGACCTGATTGCTTTCAGCTGTTTCTGCAACAAAGTTGTCCCAGCAGCAAAAACTCTCATTGTTTACAGTGGCGCCCCCTTCTGAACACTTTGTTAATAAAAAGCTTTTTCTTTTTTTTTTTTTGGCTATGGTAAATGTGGAACAGTGAGGTATTTCAAAGAGGTGAACCACAGATAAATTTCTCTAAGGGTGGGGTGAGGGTTACTCAAAAAGGAACTTGACAAGGCTTTTAAAGATATCGACAATCATTATAACATAACGTGACTGATTGTTACCATGCTCTTAACTGGGCAAACACTTGTTGGCTTCCAAGATAGACTAACATAGTTGAGATGGTTCTAGCGGCCTTCTAGCACAGGGTCTCATGAGGCAGGGATTCTAGCCACTGGCTGTGCATGGCATGAGGCCTGTTAGTGATTCTATTTTTTCCTCTGCTGAATGGGCCTTTCTACATTCCATGTCCTTTCTACCCCAGTAAATAATGCGACGATTCTCTCAGTGAGTTGTACTTTTGGTTTAAGCAGCCAACTGTCTCTAAAAAAGGACTTTTGTTTAAAGTCCTTTAAAAAAAAAGTCCTTTCAAAATAAATTTTTTTTTATCTTTTATTTTTTAATCCCATATATTTACTCTGATCGTGGAACTTTGTCATTTTGACCTTCTCTGCTGATTAAAATATTCTCTCTAAAATGTTAGTTATTTGCAGGTACTTGCACTGTAGACATTCTTTACATATTTTTTAAAAAATCCATTCACGATTCTTAGTGAAAATCCCGGGAATCTGAAAGACTACCATTTGCTATTCATCGAACAGTTACTGTCTCCACTAAGTGACAGGGTTTCAGAGAACGTGAGTTCACAGAGATGTAACCTTTTTTCCACTTTCTGCTACCATGTTTATTTCTATGTTATTCAGAGGAGCCTTCTTTGTAGAAACACATTATCCAATCTTTTATAAAGCTGAATTTAAATTCTGTCCCTTCATTCCCCACAAAGCTTAAAAAGCCAAGCAAATTTTGTTCCATTTTTTAAAAGCCCATAGATGGCATTTTTTTAATGTTGCATTTTTGAGTTTTCATCACTCTTTATGTTACTTCTACTTCACAGATAAACAATTGCTAATGACAATGTGAACTTCCTACAAATGTGCAATCAAAATCCCTAGGTACACATTACTGAAGTTCTTCGTTCCCTTTAAACATTATTTCTCTCTTGATATGCATTCTTGTTTTGTATTATATTGCATTATAAAGTTTTTTTAACAGACTGCATTTTTTAGAGTAGTTTGGGGATCAAAGTAAAATTCCCTTTCCCCACATACACACAGCCTTCCCCATTATCCACATCCTGTACCATGGTGATAATTTTTCACGCTCACTGACCCTACACTGACACATCATTATCACCCCAAAGTCCACAGTTTACATTAGAGTTCACTCTTGGTGGGGCACCAGGGTGGCTCAGTGGGTTAAGGCTTCTGCCTTCGGCTCAGGTCATAATCTCGCGGTCCTGGGATCGAGCCCCAGACCACACTCTCTGCTTGGCAGGGAGCCTGCTTTCCCCCAACCCCTGCTTTCCCCGCCTGCCTCTCTGCCTGCTTTGATGCCTGTCAAATAAATAAATAAAATCTTAAAAAAACCTTTTCTCATAGAGTTCACTCTTGGTATAGTATCTTATGCATTTTGACAACTGTGTAGCGATATATATCTAAAATATCATACATGTCATACAGAACAGTTTCACTGGCCTAAAAATCCTCTGTGCTCTGCCTGTTCATCCTGCTCCTCTCCTAACTGCTACAAACCGCTGACCTTTATACCATTTGCATAGTTCTGCCTTTTCTAGAAGGTCATATAGTTGGAACCTTGCAACATGAAGCTTTTTCAAATTGACTTCTTTCACTGATTATGACGGATTTTAAGTTTGTTCCATGTCTTTTCATTGCTTGATAGCCATTTCTCTTTATCGCTGAATCATATCCCATTGTTTCAATGGACCACAGTTTATCTATCCATTCTCCTCCTGAAGGACATCTTGGTTACTTCCAACTCTTGGCACGTATGGGTAAAGCTGTTACAAACACAGGTTTATATGCAGGATTCTGTGTACACAAAGTTTTCGTTCTTTTGGGTGAGTACCAAGGAGCACGATTGCTGGATCATATGGTAAGAACATGTTTAGTTTTGTAAGAAACTGCCCAACTGTCTTCCAAAGTGGTAGCACCATTTTGGTGTTAACACCAGAATGAATGAGAGTTTCTCTTGTTCCTCATCGTCAAAAGCATTTTATGTTGTCAGTATTTTGGATTTTAGCCATTCTAATAGATGTGTAGTGATATATCATTGTTTTATTTATTTATTTATTTAAAAAAATATTTTATTTATTTATTTGACAGAGAGAGATCACAGGAAGATGGAGAGGCAGTCAGAGAGAGAGAAAAAGGGAAGCAGGCTCCTGCTGAGCAGAGAGCCCAATGTGGAACTCGATCCCAGGACCCTGAGATCATGACCTGAGACAAAGGAGGCGGCTTAATCCACTGAGCCATCCAGGTGCCCCTCATTGTTCTTTTAATCTACAATTCCTTAATTAGACATGCTGTGGATCATCACAGCATCTTTTCATATCATTATTGCCATCTCAGTATCTTCTTAAGTGAGGTGTCTGTTCCAGTCCTTGCCAATTTTTCAATCAAGTCATTCATTTTCTTGTGTTTGAGTTAATAAATGAATAAATAATAATAATAAATAATAAATGAATGAATGAATTTATTATATATATTATATATGTTATGTATTATATATATATTATATATTAAATAATAATTTATTAAAAATAAATTTACTAATGAGGCCAAGAATTCAGAATCACAAATACTTCAGAACTAATAATAACGGCCTTCACTTGATGTTATTCTATAAGATAAATCCTACGATCAAGTTTCAATTTTAAATTCTTACAATTTTAAATTCTTAAATCCTTATGAAGAAGCATCATTTGGAGGGAGCAGTTTTCATAATTTAGCATCCATCAGCCTTTTTTAAAAGATTTTATTTATTTATTGGACATAGAGAGAGAGAGAGATCACAAGTAAGCAGAGAGGCAGGCAAGCAGGGAGGGAAGCAGGCTTCCTTTTGAGCAGAGCCCGATGTGGGGCTGGATCCCAGGACCCAGAGACCATGACTTGAGATGAAGGCAGAGGCTTAAGCCACCACGCACGTGATGAGAGAGCCCCTCAGGTGCCCCTCATCCATCAGTCTTAAATGTTTGGAGGAAAATGTGTGGATTAATAATGCCTTAGGGAGCTGATCTCTCTAAAGAATTTTCAAGCCTTTACCCCTTCAAGGTTTTTGTACAGTTCTGATAGCCTCTAATCATCCAGCTGATTTCTACAGTGGCAGGCCTATTAAAACCTGTCCTCAAACCAGGAATAGAGCTTGAAACATACCAGTCAAGAGCAACTTTGAGTCTTTTAAGGAATTTATCATCATTTCTTTGTTTTTGGTTCATATCCAAAATAGTTCCATATTACACTTGCATAATTTCTCCAGAGCTGACTTTGAAGGAGGCATTCAGTTCCAGCTAGTTCCATATTTTGGCAAGAACTATAATTCTATATATTTAAAAAAAAACATATATTAGGGTTCCTGGGTGGCTCAGTGGGTTAAAATCTCTGCCTTCGGCTCAGGTTATGAATCCAGGTTCCTGGGACTGAGTCCACCAGTGGGCTCTCTTCTCAGCAGGGAGCCTGCTTCCATTTTTCTCTCTCTGCCTGCCTCTCTGCCTTCCTGTGATATCTGTCAAGTAAATAAATAAAATTAAAAAAAAACATATTTTATACCAGTTATTCATGTTTATTAACTAAGATATCACAATACAAATAATACAAACAGTTGCTCTTTATTAATACCTTCAACCAAAATCAAAAAAATATGTCATATTTTCTCCAAAAATTTTATATCATCTGATAGGTCAGATATATAAAAAATTACATTTAAATTTTTAAAACTATCAGCAAATATTTTCATTTAAATGTAAATTTCAAAGAAAATCTACTTTTCCAAACACGACTTTTTATCCTATTTTTTTATTAATTTTGTCGACAACTGATAAAATGTTTAGCGAGACTATAAATGTTAGATCGAAAAATATGATTAATAGATGTAGGTTCAAATTATTATGTTCCATTAAAAATGATTTAGTCTTTGATGAACATCTGTTTGGTAATATGTTGTATCCAGATATAGTAAATTAATGACATATATAAAATTATAGGGAAATGACACCGTCCGTTCCTTTATGAGTAGAGCTTTTAAAATGCTATTTGTAACACCCTGTCATCTTGTCATTATGCATTATGTAGCATTTAAAAAATGTATACTCTTCACTATGAAGTCATTAGAAATCTAAAATATGACTTTCTATGGTTTGTGTTTCCATATTCCTTTATTGCCAGTTTAAACAAATCCACATGCTTTGATTCAAAGGTAATAAATTCCTCTTATTTGGAAAAATGATGTTTATTTTTGTTCTCTCACCCTTAGCAGGTGGTTTCATTTTAGCACACTTCAGAGTTATAATTTCATGCTTATTAAAAACATTTATTATGATCTACCTAGATGAATGAAACTTTTATTTTATTAAATTATTTGCCAAAAAATCTGTTATTTTTAAAAATGTATTTATTTTGAAGGGTTATTTTAGAGCATTCAGAGAGGATCTAGGAGTGTGGTATTATGCAATTTTTAAGTAGGTTTGAAATGGTTATTCATATGATTGTTTCTTTAAGGCTTTTGTCTTATTTTGGGTTTTTTTTTTGTCTTATTTTGTCTTATTTTGTCCATTATATGCTATAAAATATTTTGAAAGTAAATTTAAGGTATGTTTTACATAGTTTATTTTTTGGAAATAATATTGAAATGACTTATGAAATTCAGTATAATCTCAACACTAATTTATTCTGAAATTTACCAATTGTCTACTGTCTATTATATGGCAGATATTACTTCAGACTACACTGGTAAATGAAATACTTGGCTTTGTAGAACTTTTATTTTAATGAGTGAGACAATTAAAAGCTCTAAACCTTAATAAAAATTGCACAGTGCATTCAAAAATGATGAGAACAATGGGAAAAAAGAAAAATTAGATCAGGGTGAGAAAAATCAAGGTTGCTAGGCAGGGGATGGGGAGTTAAGAATTTTAATAGGAAGATCAGGGTAGTTACAATGAAGCTGACAATTGAACAAAGGTATGGAAAGGTGATGAATTTGCCCAGAACTATCAGCAATAAGGTCACTCCAGACAAAGGAATTGGCTATCTTGAAGGCCATAAGGTTGGATTGTGCCTGGCATATCTGAGGAATAGCAAGGAGGCCACTGTGAGGGACTGAAGAGTAGCAGGAAAAGAGGTCACAGAGGTTAAATGAGTGGCTAGATCATGTAAAAGCTTAGAAGTCATTGTAAAACTCTGGCTTTTATATTTGGAAACTTACAGTGTGATAGAATTTCTGCTAATAACTGAGAGTTCAAATGTCCATAAAATTTCAAGGATTCTTATTCTAGTAAGACAGAATAAAGAAAAAGAGTTCATATTTTCACATGGTTTAACAAATGCTCGGAGATCCAAGTGTAGGAAGCTATGGGAGCACAGAAGAAGGCACTAAAATCACACCAATATATTTGATGACTGTGACTATATATAAATTTGTATTTTCTAGATTTTTTATAGTCATGGAATCACACAGTATATACTATTCATTGCCTGCCTTTTCTTTTCTCAGCACCATTACTTTGAGAATCTCCAATTGTAAATAGTTCATTTTGATGTTGAATAGTAATCTCTTTAATGAATAGATCATAATTTGTCTTTGCTCTATTGATGGACATTGATGAACATTTCCACTGTTTTCAATTCTTAAAAATAAAGCTGCTATGAAATTCATATACAAGTCCTTGTACGAACATAGGGTTTGTATCTCTTGGTTAAATGCCTAGAAGTAAAATGGCTATTCATGTAACTGCAACATATTTTGCATTTAAAAAAATTTCCAAACTCTTTTCCAAAGTGGTGGTATCATGATATATGCCAACAACAGTTTAGATTTTTTGTTGCTTCTCAATCTAGCTCAGACGAAGTACAATTAGCCTTTATAATTTTAGCCATTCTAATAGATATGTAAGCATGTCTCATTATGATTTTAATTTGTATTTCTTTAATGTCTAAATCTTGAGAAATTTGTCATGTGCTTATAAGCCATCCATATCCTTTTGGTGACATGTCTCTTCAATAATTTTCTTCACATGTAAAATTGGATACTCTGTTTGGTTATTAGTAAGGTTTTTTATTTTTATTCATTTTTTAATAATCAGAGTTGATGTCCATTATCAGATAATATAATTTGCAAATCCCTTTTCCATCTTTAAGATTTCTCAATGGAGCTTTGATAGCTGTGTCTTTCAAGAAATGTGCTACTTCTTTCGTGGTACACGGAGGTATGACTAGAACATTATCAAAGTTGACCTTTGCAAAGAAAATCATGGCTTAAGATATATGTAGCCTGCGGTTGTTGGGAGTGTTCTGTAATATCAAGCATATCTAGTTAGTTGATAATTTTGTGGAAGTCTTACATATCTTACCAATTTGATGACCATTTGTCTATATAATCTTAAAATAAAGGTGTTGAAATTTTTTTTACATTTCTCTTCTAAGGTGGAAGTTATGATTTTTGTTCTTAGTTTTTCCCTATATATCCCCAAACCTGTTATTAAGTATTAAAAGTCAAGAATTATTATACTCCCTGATGAATTCATCCTTTTACTCTTCTGTAATTTTGCCTTGATCTTTATGTCTGATAATGAAATTTGCTTTAAAATCACTTTTCATTATCTTGATATAACCACCAAAGTTATAGTGTGAATAGTGTTAATATAGCATATTTATTCTTTTATGTTTAAAGCACTTCTATATTTAATCCTGAAAAAAAAAAACAGCGTTTTAGCTCTGGAAGCATCTTTCTAAATTATCTTTTCTTTTTTTTTAATTAATCAGTAGCAATTTTTGTTAAGGGACCTACACTGAAAGTAGGTTTAAAAATTTATTTATTTATGTATTTATTTATTTAGTAAAAGATTTTATTATGTTTATTGACAGCGAGAGAGAGAGAGAGAGAGAGAGAGAGGAAGCGCACAAGTGGGGGTGATCACGTGCAAAGGGAGAGGAAGAAGCAAGCTCCTTGGGGTGCAAGTAGTCCCATGTAGGGCTGGATCCCTGTACACTGGAATCATGACCTCAGCCAAATGCAAACATCTGCCTAAACAACTGAGTCATCCAGGCACCCCTAGAAAATTAAAAAAAAAAAAAAGACCTTTTAAAAACATTTTGCTTGTTTCTTTTTTAAAATATTTTATTTATTTGACAGACAGAGAGACAGGAAGAGGAACTATAAGCAGGGCAGAGGGAAAAGGAGAAGCAGGTTTCCCACTGAGCAGAGAGCCTGATGTGGGGCTCCATCCCAGGACCCTGGGATCATGACCTGAAAAGAAGGGACACTTATGGAGGAAGCCACCCAGACACCTCTTTTCTTTGTTTTTAATATATGGCAATTGATGCTTCCCAGCCACGAGGAGCATATTACCCATTGATTAAATCTTTGATAACAACCTATTTAAAGAGGTGTGTAAATATATACTTACTCAGATTTATACACTTTGTGTTTTCTTCATAGTTTGGGGCTGGACCCCATGGTCACAACACTGCTTCCAGTCTTTGCCTTCCCATATTTTGATACCAGGTATTTGGTCAGCAAAGCAAATTAGTATCAAAATTAATAAGCCCTTGGCACCATATCTCTGGAGCAGGGGATGCTCTTAGCCAAGGCCCAGAGCAGTTGACCTCCCCTCACTAGTGCTATAGCCCCAAGGACTAGGTCCCTGCCACCAGAACTCAGTCTTATATGTTATGCTAAGCAGACAAAACCAAAACAGGAAAGCTCCGACAGCTTTCACTGGCATGCCTCATCTCCCAATCCCTCGACGTCCAGGCAGTACCAGATGCCAGGGAGGGGTCTTGGTCCAACATATGGGAGGGAAGGAAGTAGCCACGAGCAAGTAACTGCCTCTCTGTGCCTTTCTTTCATGAGCAGGTTGTAAGGAGGAGGAAGAGGAAGGGGAAGAGAGGTGAACTTCAAGGGGTGAAGGCCTCAGGTAGGCAGCTGGCTCCTGCCAGTAGGAAAGAGACAAAGGAGAAGGCAGTGAGTCTTGCAGGGAGGGTGGGGGGTAAGGGTTACAGCTTATGATGGAATCTGGACAGGAGTAATAGGGATACTAGTCATTTGAGTTCACCATTGGCAAGCTGGCTGGGTGTCAGGGCAGATAGGCCTCCCTGGGCAGCGGCACATGAGAGAAGGTGGAATTCTTCTCTGAGGAGCAGGTGGAGCTTTGGGTGTTGGGAAAGCATAGAGAGTATTGTTCCAGGGCCAAGGACAGGTCCGGGCACTCCTGGTTGGAAGTCAAGGCCACAGTATGATCCAGGTCTTCTACCACCAGCTTGAAGGTACCACATGCCAGATACCCCTCATTATTGTGTAGAACTCTCTGGTGCACTTATTGGCTTATCCATCAAATGACTCCTTCAGCAGCTTGAAAACCACCTCCACAGGCACTCCAGGATATGGGAGGCTTCCAGAGTGAAGATTTTGCACAGGATCACCCCAAAAGACCAGAAGTCACTCTGGTTGATGTAGATCTGGTCTAACATGGCCTTAGGGACCATCCACTTCACAGGCAGTCCACTGTTGGCTGTCTTTTTATAGTAACTGATGTGGTGATATCTCTGGCAAGGCTGAAGTCTGAGATCTTCATCATGTTGTCCTTTGTCACCAACACTTCCCTGGTGGCCAGGTCTTGGTGTATGCACTTCTTGGAGGCAAGGTACTCCATGCCTCAGGCTACCTGATAGGCACAGGATACCAGGTCCTTGGAGGAGAGTTGCTCTGCTGCATTGTGGCTGATATTGTAACAGTACTGCAGGTCATGAGGCCTCTGGGCCTGCAGGTACTCCTGTATGTTGTCTTTGGAGGCATATTCCATGAGAGTGTACAAAGGACCATCCTGTGTGCAGGACCCAGCAGGTTGATGCTGTCCTTGTGCTTTCCAATCATCTTCATCATCTCCATTTCTGAGATTAGGTTTGATAGGTCTTTCTCTGTTGCATCTGACTTCAACATCTTCACAGACACTTTAGTCAAATGGTTGGATTTGTCTTTATCCAGCCCAATGGCCTCCTCCAACACCACCTGCCCAAAGTGGCCTGTCTTACGGGTCTGCCTAAACTGCCTACAACCAGCCTGCCTCAAGGCAGTTATGAACTCTAGATTATCCTCAAAAACATTAAACCACATGCTAAAAGTTCTCTTCACTAGTTCTCTGTCGCAGGTCTAATTTTCTTATCTTTCCTCATTTATCTTTTACCTAATTCTTATTTTCAGTATAGTTTATTTTGCTTCCAGGTGTTTCCCCTGGTTTCTGTATGCTGTTTCATAGGGAAGAATTATCCTGTCATAAAATTATTTCCTGAGCATTCATTACATCTCTCAGTTAAAATGGGTTCTTTTATGGTATGGATTCATTTGAGTTTTCTCAAAATGGGAAGAATTTTCAAAATGGTGTTTTCCTCAAGGTTCAGAGTATGTCTTAGCCTCATCTTTACTCTTTTTGAAATTCACTTTTCAAATTCTTGTCCCTTTTTATCTTTTTAAATTAAATTGTTTTATTTTTACTATTCTTTTATTGAGTATAGTTGATATTCAGTGTTCATTGGTTTCAGGTTTTCAATATCTCCATACATTATTCTATGATCACTACAAATATAGCCACCATCTGTCACCATATAACACTATTATAATATCATTGACTATATTCTCTATACTGTCCCATATCTCTTTTTAAAATCTCTGATTTTTATGTTTTCTGTTATTCCAATTTTCGACCATCATTTTACTTGGCTACTTTAATAAAATATGCCTGATTACACACTCTTTGCTGAAAACCATAGCATTTGATTTATAGTAGTCTTCTTCTTCTTCTTCTTTTTTTAATTAACATATAATGCATTATTAGACCCAGGGGTACAGGTCTGTGAATCGCCAGGTTTACACATTTCACAGCACTCACCACAGCACATACCCTCCCCAATGTTCATAACCCCACCACCCTCTCCCTACGCTCCCCACCCCCCCGGCAACTCTCAGTTTGTTTTGTGAGATTAACAGTCTCTTATGGTTTGTCTCCCTCCCGATCCCATCTTGTTTCATTTACTCTTTTCCTGTCCCCCATATTGCACCTCCATTTCCTCATATCAGGGAGATCATATGATAGTGTCTTTCTCTGGTTGACTTATTTTGCTAAGCATAATACCCTCTAGTTCCATCCATGTCATTGCAAATGGCAAGATTTCATTTCTTTTGATGGCTGCATAGTATTCCATCATATATACCATTCATTTGTTGATGGACATCTAGGTTCTTTCCATAGTTTGGCTATTGTGGATATTGCTGCTATAAACATTTGGTGCACGTGCCCCTTTGGATCATATAGTAGTCTTCTTTACCTCTATCAGAACCCCAGGAAGCTTTATTTATTTATTTACTCACATAAACAGATGATCCAACACAACGTTTTTTGATGTTCAAATGTATTATAACGTCTTACCGCTTAACACTATGCTTACTGCTCTCTTTCACTGACTAAATCCTCATCATCACTATGCCATTTAATCAGAAAGAACATTTGAACTCAGAGTTCTCTCCATATCAGGGGATGAAGACTCCACCCTTCCGTTTGTGCAGGTAAAATAAATGTTGATATATTGTCTGTCCTGCACATACTCCATCCTGTTCACCAGAATATTCACCATCCAAATATATACAAAATAAAAACCATACCTCACCACTTCTATTACCACCCAGCATGCTATAAACACCATCATATGTTCCTGAATTATTGACTTGATTGATAACCCCACTTCCACACATACTGCACTCCTTTCTCCCTGCAATTTATTTTGGTACAGCAACTTAACCTAAAAATCAAGTCTGATGATTTTATTCTGCTGTTGAAAGTCTTTTGGTATCTTCCCCTTTCATATTAAATAAAAACTGAAGGCGTTTCAATGTACTAGAAGGTCACGCATCAATACGTTCTTCCTCTCTCCACCACTATGAACTCCTCATTGGCGTCCTTGCTTTTCCTCAAAAGTAACAGACCAGCTGTTCACACAAAATCTATATACTTACTTGCTCTGCCTAGAGCAATCTTTTCCTTTAATATGTGTATAACACCCTCCTTCACTTCCTGGGTCTTTGTGCAAATGACATCTCATAAATGAGATATAACCACCCAACACAAAATAAAATTAACTTTCCTCCCAGCATTCTCCAATGGCTTTTACCTTTCTTGTATTTCTTTGTAACACTTATCACCATCAACCATTAATCATTATTCTAAGCTTTTTTTTTTTTTTTTTTTTTTTTTTTTTTTTTTAATTAATCATTATTCTATTACTGGTTTATTTTCTTATTGGAGACACAGAGAGAGAGAATTGGGAGGGGGCGCAGAGGAAGAAGAAAACACCCCACTGCCTAGAAAGCCTCCTGGGGAGTTACATCCCAGGACCCTGAGATCATGACCCAAGCCAAAGCAGTCACTCAATGGACTGAGCCACCGAGGTGCCCCTCTATTATTGGTTTATTTCACTATTATATTTCAAAAGAATGTAAGCTCTTTGTGGTCAGGTATTTATATGTTTTATTAATTGAAGTATTCTCAGAAAGTTAGCTGGCAGATTGTAAGGGCTCAGTAAACTGTATTTTGTTGTTATTATTGGGCTCCTTTATGGGCTTTACTTCTTACGCTAGAAGTCTATCCTTCAGATGTAAGCAATAAGAATAGAGCCCTGCTGCCTGTTCCAATGAGTAAAAAGCCTGTATTAAGTGGATATTTTAAAAGCTAAATGAATGGCTTAATAGTTGTATATAGGGGGAAAGGGAACATATTTTCCACGGTTTAGAAGTGGAGTTCTTTTATAGAGTTCTTGTACAAGCCGACACTATTGAACGATAATGGGCAGTTGTACATTCCAATTATACAAACACTTTGGTAATTTATATCCTTGTTTTGTAATTCATGACTGGATCATTTAATTCCTTAGGAGCATTATAGCATTTCAACTTTTCCTGTTCAATAAACTTATTGGGGTTGCTACCTTTTTTATTCAAATGGAGAAATGTCATGATTTAATCTAAATAAAGTGTTATTGATTGTGTTGTTTTCTAGGAATGAGTCGCACAGGCTAGTTTAAAAGTTTTGTTAAATTCCCAAGTCTGTCACCGATAAAAGCCTTTTGTAGATTAGTAACTTGATCAAAACAGAAAAGTTATATAACACTCAATTGTTATACTATCTTTGTTTACATCTTGCATTGTAATAACACCCATCTTAACTCTATTTAAGACAAGTCATCGACAGATGGCTTTATGGCATTGATTGCATGATATAAAATCTAATATAACTTTTTGGTTTTAGTAGCATATAAATCAATTTATAAAAATATATGTATTTGAATAAAGATAAAGTTTTAAATTATTTGGCAATAGTAAACTAAACTTTTTTTTGTAAATTTTTATTTTCTCTAATTTCATTGAGCTCTTTTGCAATAAGAAACAAGTTACAAAAAATTAAAGTTTATTTACCCCAATTCAAAATTATTAGGAATATAATCATAGAGGTTGAAGTATTTAAAATATTGAACCCAAAATATTTTATTAGGTAAATTCATGAATGCTGAGCATTCACTGTTTAAATATACTAATACTATTGATAGACTGGTAGAAGCCTAAAATCATATATTTATTAAATATTTATATCCATATCTTTTCATGGCGTGGTAATTCATTTCTCTAGCATTAAATAATATTCCATTGTTTGCATGTACTACACTTTATTTGACCTTTCACCTATGGAAGGATGTCTTGGTTGCTTCCAAGCTTTTGTCAGTTATGAATAAAACTGCTATAGACATCTTTGTGGGTATAGATTTCATCTTCTTTGGATAAATACCAAGAACTGCTACTGCTGAATCATCTGGCAAGAATATGTTTAGTTTTGTAAGAAACTGCCAAGTTGTTTTCCATTCTTTATTCTCAATAGACATGGAAGAACACTCCTGTTGCTCCACATCCTCACCAACATTTCGTGTTCTGTTGTCAGTGTTCTGGATTCTGGGTATGTACTGGTGTCTCTTTTTTGTTTTAATTTGCATTTTCCTGATGACATATGATGTGAAGCATCTTTTTATATGCTTATTTGCCATCTGTAATATTTTCTTTTGTGAGGTATCTGCTAATGTCTTTGGCTCATTTTTAATCAGGTTTTTCCCCCATTGTTGAGTTTTAAGGGGTCTTTGTGTATTTTTGAATAACAGTCCTTTGCCAGATGTGTATTTTGCAAATTTTTTCTTAGTCTGTGCTTTGCCTTTTCATTCTCTTGGCATTGTTTCAGAGAGTAGACATTTTTAAATTCAGTGCTTGTGCTTTTGTAGCTAAAGTAATTTCCAAAACCAAGGTCATTTAAATTTTCTTCTATATTACCTTCTACATGTTTCATGTTTAGGTTTATAATCCAATCTGAGTTAATTTTTGTGAAGAGTGTATGGTATCAGCCTGGATTTGTTTTATTTTATTATTTTATTTTATTTTTATTTTATATTTTTACATTTAGCTTCACCATTACTCCAGAACCATTTGTTTAAAAGATTGTATTTTGCTCTCTTGTATTACTTTTGCTTTTATATTAAATATAAAATATAATTGATAATATATATTCCGTTCCTTTAATCTAGTCTTTCTGTGGTATTACAATATCTTGCTTACAATTATCGTTATGGTATACCTTTTTAAAAAGATTTTATTTATTTATTTGACAGAGAGAGAGATCACAAATAGGCAGAGAGACAGACAGAGAGAGAGATGAGGTGAAGCAGGCTCTCTGCTGAGCAGAGATCCCTATGTGGATAGGGACTCGATCCCAGGCCCCTGGGATCATGACCTGAGCCGAAGGTGGAGGCTTAACCCACTGAGCCACCCAGGCGCCCTATCGTTATGGTAAACTTTGAAGTCAGTCCTTAGTCTTTGTTCTCCTTTAACACTATGTTGAATATTGTGAGTCTTTGCCTCTCCATATAAACTTTAAAATATGTTTGTTAATATTAAGCAAAATGAGACCTCAAGGATCTGAGAGATGTCTAAGAAGTACTTGATACATCCCTTGGGTATGGTTTATTGAAGTGTCCACCTGTCTGAAAGCTGGAGAATCTAGATAATGGAGGAAAAATTAGTTATGATAAAACATATCAACAAACATGAATAAATTTTGTAAAACTTATTGTCATGGCTCATATACAATATGACCAACAGAGGGACTATCAAAAGGAAAACATCAGTTATGTTTATTGTGAAATTTTTTATTCAAAATAAAGCAATGAGAGGGAAAGACACAATGAGAAAATTACCATTTTTTAAACGGTAAACTTCTTCCCAACTGGAATAGGTTTTATATTCTAAGTAGTATATTGAAAAGTAAAACATTGGGTCGCCTGGGTGGCTCAGTGCTTTGGGCTGCTGCCTTTGGCTGAGGTCCTGATCTCAGGGTCCTGGGATCGAGCCCTGAATTGGGCTCACTGCTCCACAGGAAGCCTGCTTCTCTCTCTCTCTCTCTCTCTCTCTCTGCCTGCCTCTCTGTTTACTTGTGATCTCTATCTGTCAAATAAATAAATAAAATCTTTTAAAAAAAGAAAAGAAAAGTAAAACATTAAAAAATAAAATTTTAATTTAAAAAAATTATGTAATTTTTTAAAAAGGTTAAAATAGCAGAACCATTTTTCTTATAACTGGAAAATACATTGTATATATATCTTTCAAAAATAACTTGTCATGGGGGCACAGGGTGGCTCAGTGGGTTAAAGCCTCTGCCTTTGTCTCAGTTCATGATCCCAGGATCCTTGTATCAAGTCCCACATCAGGCTCTCAGCTCAACAGGGAGTCTGCTTCCTCCTCTCTCTCTGCCTGAGTCTGCATACTTGTGATCTCTGTCAAATAAATAAATAAAATCTTTTATAACAAAAATTTTAAAAAATAACTTTCATGTCTGGAATCAGGAGCATATGGAAAAAAATAATATCTGAGGACAATACTTCTGCCATGTTTTGTACCTTGTTAATATTTTTAAACAGTCAGGCAACTTTTAACTTTATTGAAATACCGGCGAAGATACCAGAAGTGCCTTTTGGAGCTCTATGACTATAAAAATTAATTGCAAATATTCAAAATGTTTACTATGGTGTCACTATTTAGGGCCACCACCAAGCATGTTTCAGAAGTAAGCATAACTGTTACTCTTCCATAAGGCAATAGGGCATATTTTCAGGAGTTCCATCTGCTGTACCAGGAGGTGAATCAAGTAATGATTTTTGTCTATAAAATAATTCACTTTTCAATCTAACATTCCTCATTCCACATTATAATAATAAAAACTAGGAGGAGACTAAAACAAACAAACAACTACAACTACAACAACCAGCTTTTCCTTCAGTCAAAAAGTAAATATAACCTTATGAGTAGCCTGAAATTTATTTTTAAATATTTTTAAGATAAGCGTTTTTGTTACAAAACCATATGTTTTATATTGCTAAGAAATAACAGGCAAAGTTTTATTAACTTCTAAAAAGTCTAGTTACTTTTATTTATCTATTAACTCATCTCTTTATGAAGTAGAACATGATCACACCTATTGTATCTACCCAAGGTTGTATGCTTTGGTTATTTCATGTTTGCTACTTCCTTGCTTAATTTTTACAATATTTGATACATAATAGTATCTTTAAGTCCATCTACGGTTTCACAGAATTTGTTTGAACTTCATAAAAATGTACCATACTTTTTGCACTGTCCTTGTTTTAATTCTCTATTAACTTATCAATATTTATTCACTTTAGAGTGTGTAGCTATCATTTATTTTTATTCCTCCATAATGCTACATTTACAAATTTGTATTTATCTGTACCTTTAAAAATATCTTAATTATATACCATTTCTCATCTCACGTAACACTCATGTTACTTCTACACTTATCAGATATTATGTAACTGAAAACCACAACTCAGCAACAATATAGCACCATTTTTCAAAATTAAATGGCTTACCAGAATTCTTTAATTCTATCCTTTATTTGTATTAGATGACCCTTTACTCTGGTATTTGGCATTGTTCATATGGAGGAAAGCTTATAAGTTGATATTCCATAAATAGAAGGATTTATTATGATTGATTAATTATTTTCATTTAGAATGCATAGAATATGGTTGATTTAATATTTGTTTCTTACTCTCTGCCTGGAACATAGTGCTATCTATGTAATAGCCACTAAAATATTAAGTTAATTACCTAGACTTTAAACTTCATATGAATAGGAATAACATACAGAACTCTTCTCAGATTGGGACACCTGGGTGGCTCAGTCAGTTAAACGCCTGAGCCTTTAGCTCAGGTCATGATCTTAGGGTCCTGGGACTCAGTTCTGCAACAGATTCCCTGCTTAGCCGGGAGTTTGCTTCTCCCTCGCCCTGCTGCTCCCCCTGCTTGTGCTCTCTCTCACTCTCTCTCTTACAAATAAATAAAATTAAAAAAATGAATTCTTCTCAGATAGCTAATATAGAATATTGTCTTAGTATTCATCAAAGGGAAAGTGCCATATAATAATGAAATTCAGACTACTTCAAATTCATTTTTTATCCAGTAAGAAAGTACTGGAAACAAGCCAAAAATGTATTTAGTGAATCAAAGAAATAGATTGATTTTCAATATCTTAATGTTTCTAAAATAAATTGCAAGATGTTTATACTAGATATCAGTGTAAATATTCATTATACAAGGATATTCTAAAAATAAACCTGAGAAAACCACTTGACATATATGATGACAAAAACGATTTTGACAAAAGTGTCTGGGTAAAACTTACAACACCTACCACCTGAAACTCTAGTTCTATAATTTAATTATTTTAATTAACAAAAATACAAAAATAATATATCAGAGTAAGTGTATTGATAGCTTTGAAGGTATGCTCTGGTTGTGCACTGTTTACTATTGAAAGGGCAATCAAATATGTGATGCTTATGGTGTGACTATATTAAAATTCAACAATTTCAGAAGCATACGAGGAATAGAATAAAGACAAAAGATGACCCTTACTTATCCTAAAGATAGACAATGGTATATATGTGCTAGTTGGGGAGAGCATCCAGTCAGTAGATGGAGGATGTGGTAGTGGAAAAAAAAAAAAAGACACAACGTTTTGGTTGAACGTTTAGCACTATATTTAACAAAGTGAAATTGTGTGTTAATAGCCTTGAATAAAATCCAAAAAATATTTTCAATTCATTGAAGATTATTTAGGAAAAACTTGAAAAATACAACTTGATAAGGATTCCAATAAAAGATTCATAAGCAATACAAGTTTCAGAATTTTTAGTATATTTTCCCTAAAAAGCCATTTGATTTAAATTAAAAAGAATTCTATTTACCTGCCACTTAAATAAGAGGAAAATATTTGGTTTTGTAATAAGTCAATAAAATAAATTAACATATCTTCAGAAAACAGATATGCACACTAATTTTAAAATAATAGTGCTTAAGCTGTTCAGCAAACATTTGTAAAATTCCTTGCCATCAGCTAGCTCTGGAGTTCTGCTAGGTGAGTAAGGCCATGTATGTTACTGCTCAGAGTACTGACGCAAAGCAATTGTCCCCTTCACCTCCATTTTTTGCCGTTGATATGTCATGCTATGTTGTTTAGAGATACATAGATGGCCCTACATGAAGGCCTTTTTTTGTGTGTATATGGGTGACTGTGATTTAACTTTCAAATCAGATGGCTCCTGATTTACAATGATTCAACTTATGATATATTTGGAAATGATGTGAAAGTGAAAGTGATTCAGTAGAAACTGTACTTTGAATTTTGAATTTGGGTCTTTATAAAAAGGGCCAGTGACATGTGGTATGGTGCCGTCTTGTGATGCTGGGCAGGGGCAGTGAGCCACAGCTCCCAGCCAGCTAGAAGATTACAGGGGTGAACACCTGATATTCTTACAACCATTCTATATATAACCATTCTTCTTTTTTTTAGTGTAATATTTAATAAATTGCATATGATATTTGATACTTTGTTATAAAATAGGCTTTGCTTAAGATGATTTTGCCCAAATTCAGGCAAATGTAAGTGTTCTGAGTATGTTTAAATAAGCTTAAGGTAAGCTATGATATTTGATAGTTTAGGGGTATTAAATGCATTTTCAATTTTGTATGTGTTTCTCTGTACATAGCCCCCTTGTAAGCTGAAGAACATCTCTATATGTATATGTAGCCTTGGTATGGCTTACATATTATTGGCATGAAACATCTAGAACAGTACGTGTGCCATATAATTGTCTACAACATCAAACAAGTTTCTTGAAAACTTGTGCCAAAGGGGTTATGTCTTTAAGGATTCTTATTTCAGAAGGGTTCTCTCAAACGTAAGATTTTTCAGAAGTTAAGTGAAAATCTGACCAGACTAAACATTTTTCCATTTTCCCTAGTGAGCAAAGATAGCTAAAATCTATCTGCCGTTTTCAACACTGTACTCAATGACTGTAATTCTAATTTAAGAACAGATTATTTATGTCAAAACCACATGTTGGCCTAATCTTACACAATATTCATAAATCTCACTCAGAGCCTTGGACACTTTTATTTATTGAGTCTATATGGTACTACGGACATTCATCTCCTTTGACCTCATAGCTTCATGTATGTCTATACTTTTGAAACTACATGGATCATAGTTCCATTGTAAAATGTCTGGGTTATAAAATGTGCTATGCTATCAAATTGTAATAAGAACATACAAATGGGGGCGCCTGGGTGGTTCAGCGGGTTAAGCCGCTGCCTTCGGCTCAGGTCATGATCTCAGGGTCCAGGGATCGAGTCACATATCGGGCTCTCTGCTCAGCGGGGAGCCTGCTTCCCTATCTCTCTCTCTCTCTCTCTGCCTGCCTCTCCATCTACTTGTGATTTCTCTCTGTCAAATAAATAAATAAAATTAAAAAAAAAAAGAACATACAAATGACCTGATGTAATGAACTGGGCCAGATTGCTAGATATCACATTTCATACCAGAAAGATTCAGTGGTAAGTTTTAAAATGGCCAGCTATACTTCGACTGAATTATAACTCATTTAACTTCTTTCTTTGTGTACAGTATTATACATTAGTCAGTATTGGAGTAAATAAGTACTTTGGGCAGATGTAAATATGCTGTAATAAAAAATGTTTTTCTTCTTTCTTTTAGTCCTTTTTACTTGTAAGACTAGCCACAAATACCATGCCTCCCTCAAAATAATTTGCAATCCAAATTTATCTCTAAATGAATTTATTGCACAGAAAAAATATATATATATACACTTACAGTAGACATGTTCAAAAATAGTTACACAACAGCAGGTCCATAAATGTAAGCGGTATAGTTGTTTTGTTTTTTTCTTTAAAAAAAAAAAAGAGGTTATGTGAAATACTGGAATTTTATTTCCAGGCCTAGTATTTCAAGACAGTTAACTACTCTTACAGTGTAAACAGCCTCTTGTTGGCAGTTTGATTTTATTGGCTCCATGGAATAACAACGAGAATTTACTATTGCTTCTTTCTTTTATGACACACACAGAATAAAAAATTTGAAACATTTGCTCAAGACCAACCAGAATCATTTTAACCTATCAAAATTGATGGGAGGCCTTCACTGCCAAAGTCACTGCTGGGTTTTCACAATTCATTGCAGACAATCTGCTACTCCCATTATGATAAAGGAGAGAAGAGTCATAATCAGGGAAGAAAGCTAGATTAATACTTGTAATTATCATTGAATTATTTAGCCTGCTATAGGATAATTATTATTAGTGTCATTTGATAGTTTTCTCTCATTTTATTAAACACAACTGTGAGTAATTTCCCTACCTAATATTTCTCTGTATTGGCTGAATAGCTAGCAAACATTTATGAAAATATCTGGTAGCTACACATATAAAATGTTGCATTATGATGCTGTTGAATCAGAACATAGCACTACCTGATCCTGTATCTCTTTGAGGATTTACAAATCAATTAATACTATGCTTATTGGATTCTTCCCATACAATTAGAAAATTTATAATAGAGTCCATGAACATTAAAAATCAAACATAAACATTTCTACTTTTTGCTTTTGCCCCCTCCATTTAGAACTTATTTATAGCCTGATAATTCAAAGGTCCCTATGTTTATGAAAATCTGGACAGAAATAGCTCTAAGATCCCATTCAGAACTTGATATTAATCTAAGTCTTTTGGCTCCATTTATCCTGAGAGCAAAGAGTAGGACAAAGGATTTGAGTACTGTTAGTTTAGCTGGGAGATTATCCAAGGTAGAAAAAAATGGGAAAGTGAGACAGTGAAGAAGCAACTTTGTCAAAGAGGTACATTGTTGATATAATTGTTGTTGAAAGAAAATGAAGGCTTGCTTTTACTGAAAGGTCCTGATAAACTTCTTTAAGTGGTCCTCATGAAGACCTGAAAACTGTCAATTTTATCTATGGTTCTTATTTCCACTTCACTGAGAGCTGTCCTCAGAGGACATTAACTCTCCTCCTACACTTTTGGGTTGTGTTGGAGACATTCTAAAAAAAGAGAGAGAATATGAGATGCTATCAGTGTTAAGTAACTGAAATTTCCCATGGAACTATCCACCACAGGTTTGGCTATAATCAGGTGTTGGGCCTTGATATCAGAGGGATTTGAGGCAGTATCATTTTAGGTTAATCATTATATCTGAAATTTCCAAAAAATTCATCTGATGAAACTTTGATTATAAATCTATAAATATAACAATAAATCTACAGTATTCAAATTATTTTCATAGAAATACACAGACAAAGCATCAGTTGATTAATATTTAAATGTTACAAAATACTCAACTGAAAGAATTTGGTCATATAACAACGTGTAAGAAGTAGAACTTAGGTTTAGGTTAGAACTCAGGATGCATTTGAGACTCAGTTAAGAAATTGAATGGAGGGACGCCTGGGTGGCTCAGTGGGTTAAGCCACTGTCTTCGGCTCTGGTCATGATCTCAGGGTCCTGGGATCAAGCTCCACATCAGGTTCTCTGCTCATCGGGGAACCTTTTTCCCCCTCCCTCTTTCTGCCTGTCTCTGCCTACTTGTGATCTCTGTCAAATAAATAAATAAACATTTTTAAAAAAAATAAATATTCATGTTTACATATATGCACCAGAATGCTATGTCCTTGTCAAATAGGCTTCAAATCAAGAAAAATGATAATATTTTACTTAATAAGTTTTTTAATTCCTCTGTTAACATTTTGGAATACATCATTTTAATGCACATCTGCAAATTTGTAATCACTTCATGTGAGACAAGGAATGCTTAAAAAGGCAACCAGGGGCACCGGGGTGGCTCAGTGGGTTAAGCCTCTGCCTTTGGCTCAGGTCATGATTTCAGGGTCCTGGGATCAAGCCTTGCATCAGTCACTCTGCTCAGCCGGGAGCCTGCATCTCTCTCTCTCTTTCTGCCTGCCTCTCTGCCTGCTTGTGATCTCTCTCTGTGTCATATAAATAAATACAATCTTTAAAAAAAAAAGGGCAACCAAAAAACATTTACAGTTTTGGACAGGAGTTTCCCTTACATTTGGATAAGGATGCAAATTCATAATAAATTACACTGCATCATAAAGATTAAATGCACTCAGGGATTGCGTTCTCTCCTCCCTCCGCCCTATCGTACACACAGCTGCCAGACTAATCTTCCAAAAACACACATTTTCACGTGCTTCTTTTCAAAACTAGCTTCCTGGCTTCCTGTTGCCTGAAAAAATAGCCTCAAATGCTTCTGTCTGGCATTCAGGGCTCTCTAGGACACATGGTTTGGTTTCTCCTCTGGCCTGATTCTGCGGCAGCCCCGCTCTGTCCTCCTCAGACTTCAGAGCAATAGCTGAATAAGAGGAGAAAGGACCAGGGGGTCAGGAAGGTGGCCACCGAAGAGTGACTTCTCTGGAGGGTGGCTGAGCGAGCGAGTGAGCGTGTTGGTCCTGGATGTGTTAGTGTTAGTGAGCGTGTTAGTCCTCCATCCTGGATGGAGCTGATGAGGGGCCAGGGAAGGGGAGGAGGAGCAGAGAGCAGGGACAAAGGGACCAAAGAGGAGATTCAGACGAAGGGAAGTAATTGGGAGGAAAGAGAAGTAACTCTAGAAGACAGGCATGTAAGAAAGGAAAAGGGATGAAGTGGGCATCGGGAAAGGGCACCACCAGGGAAGGAGAGAGGGGAAGGGAAGAGGGAGGGAGGGAGGAAAGGGGAAAGGAAGAAGGGAGGAGTCAGCACGCCAGGGCTCCCCCTGCATCTGAAGAAGAGGTGCCTGGTCCAGCTTGTCAAACAGGGTGCTCACTCTTTGGTCCCAGTTTCTGCTCCCAGTGCTACTGGGCTTTGCAAGGAAGGCAGGCTGTCCCCTGGGACCCACTGGAGCCCACGGGAGCCCACAGGAGGGTCGGAGAGTTAAGATGCCACCTGATCCTGTCCTGAGCTGCTCCCAGCTGCTAGCCTCACCACATGGTGCAAGACAGACCCCAGAACAAAGGACACAGGCCCGCATGTCTGCAGGTGGCCCTGGGCACTTAGCTCATCGCAGTGAACCACACCGCCTCCTCAACCCAGGTTTTCAAAGCCTGCTTCTTCGTTCCTGGCTTTCATGTCTGTACGAACATGAGCCAGATCTATCTCATCTCCGACAGACAATTCTGACTCACCCCATGTCAGATTTTTATTAGTGGCTGGGATAGAGTAAGATAGCAATGCTCTAACAAACGAACTATTTCCTCCCACGTGACCACAACAGTCTTATACATTTTCTTAGCAAAAAAATCTTGTCTCCTTCCATTAAGCTCATAACGTGGTCTAATAGTATACATGTGCCTTCGTTAGATGTGAAGCGATACAGAGGTCCTTTTTTTTTTTTTAATTTTACAAGGTAAAGTCAGTGAACACATCTAACTTGACAAATACGTCACTGAAATGTCAATCCAGGCAAAGCTTTTTCTACCTACAGCTCGGAGCCTACGTGGTGACATTTTTAAAATGCTTTCAGTCCCTCAGTGAGGCTCTTAGAAGCTAGCCAGGGCTTACTACGTGCCAGGCACTGTGTCAGGTGTTGGAGCTAAACGGACAGAGAGCTTGGAGGCAGGCTGAGGAGGGACATCCGTGACACAACCACAGCTAGAAACGGAGGCCAGTGCTAGAAAAGAGAGAGCAGGCTGCATGGAGAGTGTGTACCATGGGGCTCGTGAGCTCACGAATAAGTGGGAGTAACTGGAGTGGGGAGACGGGGGAGAGGAAGAGGGTCTTCCCATCAATGGGAATCACCTGTGCTTGGAGGCAGGCACCATGAGGGGTCTCCACAGGAAGAGGGAGGCAGCGTGGTTGAAGGGCAGAAAGACAGGGCAGAACAGGCATCAGTCAATTGGAAGGGTAAGAAGGGACGGATGGGAGGATTATGGATGCCTTTGGAGGACTGAGAATTTGTTAGAAGATCAGTGCAGTTTTCTATGGAGACAAATGCCAGGAACTGATAGGTCTTTGAAAGGTCACTCTGGCTGCCTTGTGGCAAAGGGTTTGGTAAAAGGCACGTGCAGGTGTGAACACACCAGGTGGGAGGTGAGTGCAGGAAATCAGGTGAGGGAGCATGGGAACTTGGTCCGGGGGTATATAAGGGAAAGTAGCCTTTAATGAGTTCCACAAATTGGCACCAGCTGTAGCTTCATTACAGCGCTGGAAGGGGTAGGTGGGTGTGTCCTGGAGGTTACAGAAATTACATGAGAAAGGGAAGTCTTTTTAGATCTTTTTTCCAACTAGAGGAACTCTCACCTTATTGATAGAATTCCAGAGTGGGAACGGACGGTCATGAGGACATCTTTGAAATGTCTGAATATGTTCTTCGACATCTTTGCAAGTGACGAGGAGACCTTGACCTTAGGAGGCCTTGGCCTTCTTTGTAGCCAAGAAGATTTCACCTACAGATTTGGGTTCTCCCTTTTAAAGTCAAGAAGACAGTCCTTCCAAAGGACACCTCCTATCATTTTACGCTCTCATAATACCACACTTGCTGGGATCTCCAAGACGCTCTTTTCCAGGTTGTGAGTATCCACTTTGGCCGGGCTGGTCTCGCCAAGAACACCACCACAGGAAATCTAGAGCCTGTAGTGCTATTAATAACATCATCTAAGACTGTCTTTGCTGCCCTCATGGCCTCTTCCCACCATGACTCACTGAAGCTTTTTACATGTTGTATCCATTAAGCTATAGTTCCCAAAGCTCATCTTCTCTAGTGCCATTAATTTTTAGGGGACCAGGCAAACCTTAAACTTGTCCCCCTTAATTGGATCCCTGTGCCCCCACAATCTCTTTGAATGACTTTCACCATGATCCTTGAATGAGCTCTGAGACCACTGCTGGTACCTAACACTTCTTGGCACCTTGTCTGTTAGTTCTTGGAAGAGGAGGTGGCTATGGAGGTGAGTGGGGATGGGAGTGGGTGGATTTCTCCCTTCACTTCCTTTTTTGTTTTTTCAAATAATGGGTTTTGAGGGGGAGGGAAAGGTTAACCAGACAGTTTATTTTTCATCTCCCATTGATAAAATGTTTACCACTCCCCATTGGAAGAATTTAGATCTTTCTTTAGAATCTCCAGGAAAATCTCCCAAACCCAGCCCACCACCATGTGGGTTCAGCCATCTTCTGATTCACCTGCAGATTGTCTCCTCCTAACTGCCCAAGCCACAGGTTAAGGGCGAAATGTTCAATGCCTAAGCAATTAAGTGGGGAATACGTTTATCTAAGCAATTGCATGCAGCTCTGTATCTGCGTACAGGGGGTCTCTCCCAAGCCTTTCCAACCTCAGCAAAACAAGAAAAAGCCCCAGCGACCTGGGGGTATATATCATTCATTCATTCCTGTGTTCAACACTCATGGCGGATCCCAAACGAGACAGTGGGAGAGCAAGGACGGGAGCAATCCCGGAAGCTGAAGTCTGAGGAGGATTTCAATTTCAAGTCAGAGATGAAAGAAACATCTGGACTCGGTCCTCAGGTACACGCAGTATTCTGAACTGAGGCTAGAAACAGAGACCATTCTAATGAAAGGCCTCCACAGGTGGGCTCTCACAGGTGGGCTCTGACTCAGTTTCCTGTATATTCATTCATGAAATCGCTCTGCGGGTCAACATGCAGAACAAAACCATTTAATAAAAGTGACAATGAGGAGAGGAAAGGGAGGCCAGAAGGCATGTGAATGTGGAGAGAGGAAGAGCCAGGGTGGAAAAACCGAGAATCCCTCCCTGCGCTCCTTGCTGCCAGGGAGGTCTGAGGGACTAGTTTCCACCTAGGATCCCAAGTCCAGAACAAAAGCGGTGGGGCCATGGCGGGAGACAAGGGAAGGGGGACCTTGGCATGCACACATGGGGGTGCCGAACGATGGGGGCTAGCGCACCCGCTGGCGGGGGGCACCTCGGGCGGTGCCATCCCCTGCCCGATCCCGTGTGGACCTCGGTGCGGCGCGGCGTCCGGGGTGGTCCCGGTGCCCTGGGGGTCGCGGGAGGCTGGGTCCCCACATCCCTGCGAGCTCGAGGCCCGCGCTTTCTGCTCCAGGTGAGGGCGCAGCGCGGTTTCAATTGCCTCCGCGCAGAGGGTCCTCTGGAGACGCCCTGGGGCTGGGAGGGGCAGCGGGCCCCTGGAGCGAGACAGCGCAGGCTCAGGGGCTGGGCAGGAGCGCAGGAGCGCAGGAGCGCAGGAGCGCAGGAGCGCAGGAGCGCAGGAGCGCAGGAGCGCAGGAGCGCAGGAGCGCAGGAGCGCAGGAGCGCAGGAGCGCAGGAGCGCAGGAGCGCAGGAGCGCAGGAGCGCAGGAGCGCAGGAGCGCAGGAGCGCAGGAGCGCAGGAGCGCAGGAGCGCAGGAGCGCAGGAGCGCAGGAGCGCAGGAGCGCAGGAGCGCAGGAGCGCAGGAGCGCAGGAGCGCAGGAGCGCAGGAGCGCAGGAGCGTCCTGTGGGTCCTGCAGTCCCGACTGGGCCGCAGCACAGCACCGCGGCGCTGCACGCCCCTCCTCCGCCAGCACCTCCACCTCCTCCCAGACTCTCCGCCACGTCCTCAGCGAGCTCACTTCCCGCTTCGGCAATTAGCAAGGCCCATTCTCCGGGCCGCCCCCGCCACCCTCCTTCCTGAGGCCAAGGCCCGGGCCTGGGCACGGGGTGAAGCCCCGGGGGCCTGCGAGCGTGGCCAGCGCCAGCGCTCAGTGGCCTCCTAGCCTGGCTCCCGGAGCGGGTGTCCGCGCGCAGCCTGGGTGCGAAAAGATCATCAGCCCTAAACCCGGCTGCACTCTCGGGTCACTTCGCTGGCTTCCTGATTGGGCCAGAAGCCCGGAACCAGCTTCCCCAGCACAGGCCTGGGCTGAGATGCCTGCCTGCTATTTGAGCAGTCTCCTGGTCTTCAGGCAGGGTCTGCCTTTGCATGATGGCAGGCGCGAATAACTTCGACCTGGATGTTTGGGTTTTTTGTTTGTTTTTTGGTCATTGGTTATTACATGACCTCCATGGTAGGTGCTCCACAAAGCAAGTGAAAAGAGGACGCCTGGTACATAGGCATATGGCCATTCTAGAAAAAGAGCTTGGGGTTCTCGTGGAAGCGCGGCATTGGTCCTTGCACTATGGTTTAATAGAAAAGGGATTATGCACCAACTTACTTAAATGAGCATAGGTTGAAATCGTTTACTGAGAATAAATATTTAAAACAGTTATCTTTTAACTAAATCTATCATCAATCATAAATCTATTGCACGAAGGTTACAGGCAATTTAAATGCAATAGCACTCTCTTCAGGGTTTTAAATAATCCATGTATGTCTTGGCACATGAGAATGCAAAGATAGGAAATGGTTTGTAAAAGATCATATAACAGCTTTTACTATATGGTATCAGCAATTTATCATAAAGGAACGCCCTCCAGCTAAAAATTCAGCTTTGAAAAATGCAGAAAAGCAGCAAACATTTACATACTTTCTTCGTGACCAGAGGCGTGCTTTGTGCCCCTCATCATCTCTTTCGTGGTTCTGAGGCCCATGGAGCTCAGTAGCTTAGTGTCTTATTCTCTGGAATAGGCCGTTGAAGAAATACCAGGCCCAGAGAAGAAGGTCCTGCTGGGTGTCTGAAGAAAGTACAACCCTTTAGATGAAGCTTTCTGGGGGAATTTGTTAGTGGTTTGGTCTGCTTCTGATAGGAAGGGAAATTTTTTTTTAAAGATTTTATTTATTTATTTGACAGACATAGATCACCAATAGGCAGAGAGTAGGCAGAGAGAAGTGGATGCAGGCTCCCCGCTGAGCAGAGAGCCAGACATTGGGCTCAATCCCAGGACCCTACGTTCATGACCTGAGCCGAACACAGAGGCTTTAACTCACTGAGCCACTCGGGTGCCCCAGGAAGGGAAATTTTTTTAAGAGAATTTTCTCTTTGAATCTATTTTGAGGTTTGGTTTGTGGTTCTTTCTGACTTCTCATGAAGATGGAATTACTTCTGAGGTTGGTTGTCAGGAACCGCATATCAAATCGAGCTATCTTGTTAGCAAATATACATAAATAAATAAATAAATAAATAAATAAATAAATAAAAGCTCAAGTGTTGGTATAAAGCTATTATGCTTTTCAAAACCCCGAACTATAATTTATGTATCGTGGTCATTCTTTATCAGATCAAACAGGAGAGAGGTGGCAGAAACGCACTTTCAGGTTAATTTTTTTTTACAAGGAAGATGGACTTATGAGCCTACTTTGTTATTCCCTTTCATTCAATTTCCCTGTACCTCCTTTTCTATGAATTGTAACGGTAACCCATCATTATTTTTATTGTTGGCACGTGCTTAGTGAACCATAAAGTGTATGCTATAAATGGGAGTGCTTTTCTTTTTTTGCAGTTTACAAAAAACTAATTTTTTAAATTTATTTTTTATTTATTTTCAGCATAACCGTATTCATTCTTTTTGCACCACACCCAGTGCTCCATGCAAGCAGTGCCCTCTATAATACCCACCACCTGGTACCCCAACCTCCCAACCCCCCGCCCCTTCAAAACCCTCAGATTGTTTTTCAGAGTCCATAGTCTTTCATGGTTCAGCTCCCCTTCGAATTTCTCCCACCTCCCTTCTCCTCTCTAACTCCTCATGTCCACGAAAAACTAATTTAAAAACATTCATCCACCAGAGTACCCAAAGGGCTCCCACATAAACTATCTGTCATTACATTATGTCATTCTGCTTTCGCTTCTATTGCTGTCCAAACAATGTTTTAAAACATTCTTTAAAATGGGCCTTTTTAACAAGATTTTTACAAAGGATTTAATTTATTCATTTGTCAGAGAGATAGCACAAGCAGAGGGAGAGGCAGGCAGAGTGGGAAGCAGGCTCCTGGTAAGCAAGAAGCCTGATGGGGGACTCAATCCCAGGATGCTGGGATTATGACCCGAGCTGGAGGTAAACAATTAACCAACTGAGCCATCCATGTGTCCCTGAAATGGGCATTTTTGACAGTTCCTGATTGCACCTACACACTCATGAATCTCAGATTCATGATATATGGGGCTAGTGGACTTGACAATCATGGAGTCAAGCATGCTGGATTTGACTCACGGGCCTGTCACTGTGAATTTGGGTGGCTTGCTAAACTTGCTACATAGAAACCCAAGCATGTAAGAATTTGCAGGATTGTGACATTTCAGTGGTATAATGTATACATAAAAATACCTAAACCAGTGTCTCTCACAAAGTAGGTCCAAATAGACCAGCTCCCTTCCTGCCTTCATTCTGTCCTTGGAATTCCGTCCCTTGGGAGAAGTTCCTACTGCCTTTGTTACAAGAAATGAACGATATTGGGATGCCTGGGTGGCTCAGTTGGTTAAGCCGCTGCCTTCGGCTCAGGTCATGATCCCAGGGTCCTGGGATCGAGTCCCACATCAGGTTCCTTGCTTGGCGGGGAGCCTGCTTCTCCCTCTCCTTTGCCTGCCTCTCTGTCTGCCTGTGCTCACTCGCTCTCTCTCATTCTGTCTCTGACAAATAAATAAATAAAATTAAAAAAAAAAGAAATGAACGATATTTACTACACTGTTGGTGCATAGCATGGATCAATATATTGAGTGATAGTATTAACATACTTCTTGAACTGCCCATTGCCCCTCAAGCACCAAATAAAATGTCATGCTCTGGGGAAACCAAAGTGAGAGGTCCCCAACTTTTAGGAGTTTTGGACAGGAGAGAGATGCAAATACTGTGTCAGTGTAGAACCAGGGTAACTAATGTTTAAACCAGGAAGAGAATGTGTGTGGAAGAAAGGCACTGATGATGTTTAAAGCCATTTGGCTGCATGGTGACTACCCTCAGACTGACAATTTGCCATGAAAGCTTCCAGGCAAATTTGAGATCTTTATTAGTGACAATATGGCTATAGCCTTAAGGGGAAGAAAAAAACCAAAAACCAAAAACCAAAACACACATACACACAAACTGTTGGTCTTGTGTCTTTTCACAAATAATGACAGTTATCAGAAATTTTATCTTTAAATGGGGAAAACAGCAACTGAAAATGTATTTCATTTGATTCATCACAGAATATGGTGTTTTTGTTCATTTCACACCATTTTTGTTAAGTTTTATTTAAATTAATGCAATCTGAGATAAAATGTTAATATTCCTGAGGGTATGGACATTGTACACAAATGAAGCCAGCTAAGTGGGTTCCTGGACAGGGTCTGATCTATTTATAAAAGTAGCTGGAGCTAAGTGGTTTGTTCCAGAAGAAGATAACGCCTTCCCTCCGTTGCATTTGCCTTCTACAGCCTAAGTGGGAGTTAATACGTTCACTTGTCTCCTTAAATTTTGTCCAGAGTGTGTTAAAGCAGTCATAGGGGACCTGGGTGGTTTTGCCGTCTGCCTTCTCATAACAATGCCCCAGTTTTCTCCTGGAGAATCAACGTTCCCGCTTTCAGTCCATGCACTTAGGCAGCGGCAACTTCACACTGGCTCCTGACTCTAGCAGTGGCATGTCACCCACTAATGGCCTTTGAGAACATCATTGAGTGAGCCGCGAGTTTAGTAGATGCACGAGACCTTTGCTGGGTCGGTGAGGAGGTGGGTCTCTGAATAACTAGCCCGAGATCCACTTGTGTGTGGTGGAACAAATGAGCTGTGATGTGTTGGCCAGAGTGCCCATCCTAGAGAGCCCTGAATGCCAGACAAAAGCATTTGAGGCTATTTTTTCAGGCAACAGGAAGCCAGGAAGCTAGTTTTGAAAAGCAGCACATGAAAATGTGTGTTTTTGGAAGATTAGTCGGGCAGCTGTGTGTACGATAGGGTGGAGGGAGGAGAGAACGCAATCCCTGAGTGCATTTAATCTTTATGATGCAGTGTAATTTATTATGAATTTGCATCCTTATCCAAATGTAAGGGAAACTCCTGTCCAAAACTGTAAATGTTTTTTGGTTGCCCTTTTTTTTTTAAAGATTGTATTTATTTATATGACACAGAGAGAGATCACAAGCAGGCAGAGAGGCAGGTAGAAAGAGAGAGAGAGATGCAGGCTCATGACCTTAGCCAAAGGCCGACGGCAAAACCACCCAGGTCCCCTATGACTGATGCAAGCAGAGAGACTGATGCAAGGCTCGATCCCAGGACCCTGAAATCATGACCTGAGCCAAAGGCAGAGGCTTAACCCACTGAGCCACCCCGGTGCCCCTGGTTGCCTTTTTAAGCATTCCTTGTCTCACATGAAGTGATTACAAATTTGCAGATGTGCATTAAAATGATGTATTCCAAAATGTTAATAGAGGAATTAAAAAACTTATTAAGTAAAATATTATCGTTTTTGTTGATTTGAAGCCTATTTGACAAGGGACATAGCATTCTGGTGCATATATGTAAACATGAATAATTATTTTTTAAAAAAATGTTTACTTATTTATTTGACAGAGATCACAAGTAGGCAGAGACAGGCAGAAAGAGGGAGGGGGAAAAAGGTTCCCCGCTGAGCAGAAAACCTGATGTGGATCTTGATCCCAGGACCCTGAGATCATGACCTGAGCTAAAGGCAGAGGCTTAACCCACTGAGCCACCCAGGTGCACCTAAACAGGAATAATTCTTTTTTTTAAGATTTTATTTATTCCTTTGAGAGAGACAGATCAGAAGTAGGCACAGAGGAAGGCAGAGAGGGGAGGAATCAGGCTCCCTGCCAAGCAGAGAGCCCGATGCGGGACTTGATCCGAGGACCCTGAGATCATGACCTGAGCTAAAGGCAGAAGCTTAACCCGCTGAGCCACCCAGGTGCCCCTAAACATGAATAATTCTTAAAGGTTCCTCTACTCACTTATATAGAAGGCCTTTTCCAAACAGAAGATAAAATCTCTCTTGGCTACTCCTATCAGCTTATTCTGAATTATTTTCAATCCAGAAGCATGAACTAGAAAACCACAGTTTTTACACAGTGTTTGGTTTTCCACCAAGAGAATCACATAATTTGAGGTGATTCATTGTGGTGTCTTGCTAAAAGCATTTCCAAAGCTGTGGATACAAGAGGGTAGTGCAGAGAGGTAAGGAAACAGGAGAAAAGGTATGGCTCTCTAATAAGCACTTTATTCTAGAATTTTCCTCCAGCCTTGGTAGCTCACCACTCACAAGTGTGTGCTGGTGCCTTGATCTCATGGGCCACAGTGCTCAGCAACTTCCAGCTGCTTTTATAGTGAATACATATGTAACAATTGATTTCTTGCCCCAGACTTTGAGAGAAAAATCTGTTCAGAGGGATGGACACTCTGAACCAACACCAGAAAACACTCTCTGTAGTCTTCTTGTTAAATGAAAAAATATGGTTAAACCACTTTTGACAGTCTACTACATACAGCAAAATGTAAATCTTAATTAAAATATGTCCTCTCAGCTGTGCTTAAGCAACTGAGTCCTGAGCTTTTCAGGTTTTCAGTCTGAAAGAGTACACCTCTGGTGCTCTGAAAGGGAAGAGAAAGGACACCCTGTTCTCCACATAAATGAAAGAAAAGAAATCTGTGCATTTAAGTGGGCCATATAAAATTTATCAAGCATTTATCTCCTAATACCTTGTATCCAAATTACCTGATATGCTCTCCCTACTCCTTTATTCCACGTTACTGCCTTTTCCAGGATTCTGTCTCACATCACAACATGTCTTCTGTTATTTCCTTCTTGCAAGCTAGTTTTGTTTTCTCCATCTAAAAAAACAACAATCATTGTGTATTTCAATTCCCATTTTCCTCAAATGCATTGATTCTTCTTATCTACTACTCTTTTCTCATACTCAGTGTCTTTGTCTTTATGGGGTTTGTACTTTGCTTTTCCCCATCCTTTACTGCCATTATATAATCAAGTCTAATAACTTCTTAGAGAAAGTTAAAAATTCCTGCATAGCCACACGTGAACACAAAGTCACTGATTTTTAGCAAACCTATAAGATAGTCAGACATCCATTCAATTATTTTTTAAAAAAATTTTATTTATTTATTTGACAGAGAGAGTTGACAAGCAGGCAGAGAGGCAGGCAGAGAGAGAGAAGGAAGCAGGCTCCCTGCTGAGCAGAGAGCCTGATTTGGGGCTCGGTCCCAGGACCCTGGGATCATGACCTGAGCCGAAGACAGTGGCTTAACCCACTGAGCCACCCAGGCGTCCCTCCATTCAATTTCTTAACTGAGTCTCAAATGCATCCTGAGTTCTAACCTAAACCTAAGTTCTACTTCTTACACGTTGTTATATGACCAAATTCTTTCAGTTGAGTATTTTGTAACATTTAAATATTAATCAATTGATGCTTTGTCTGTGTATTTCTATGAAAATAATTTGAATACTGAACATTTATTGTTATATTTATAGATTTATAATCAAAGTTTCATCAGTTGAAGTTTTTGGAAATTTCAGATATAATGATTAACCTAAAATGATACTGCCTCAAATCCCTCTGATATCAAGGCCCAACACCTGATTATAGCCAAACCTGTGGTGGATAGTTCCATGGGAAATTGCAGTTACTTAACACTAATAGCATCTCATTCTCTCTCTCTTTTTAGAATGTCTCCAACACAACCCAAAAGTGTAGGAGGAGAGTTAATGTCCTCTGAGGACAGCTCTCAGTAAAGTGGAAATAAGAACCATAGATAAAATTGTCAGTTTTCAGGTCTTCATGAGGACAACTTAAAGAAGTTTCTCAAGACCTTTCAGTAAAATCAAGCCTTCATTTTCTATCCACAACAATTATATCAACAATGTACCTCTTTGACAAAGTTGCTTCTTCACTGTATCACTTTCCCATTCTTTTCTACCTTGGATAATCTCCCAGATAAACTAACAGTGCCCAAATCCTTTGTCCTACCCTTTGCTCTCAGGATAAATGGAGCCAAAAGACTTAGATTAATATCAAGTTCTGAATGGGATCTTAGAGCTATTTCTGTCCAGATTTTCATAAACATAGGGACCTTTGAATTATCAGGCTATAAATAAGTTTTAAATGGAGGGGGCAAAAGCAAAAAGTAGAAATGTTTGTGTTTGATTTTTAATCATGATTAATTGACTTTATTGATTATTAAAAATACTAACATTATAAAAGTGTGAATCTTTGTAAAACAATGTCATAATGTAAAAAATAAGTTACATAGTCCTTTTGAGAATATTAAAACAAGTGTTCAGGTGCCATCTAATTTCTTGTTTAATCCAGAACTTTGGTGTGCATTATCTTGAGGAATAGGATTTTGAAGTCCAGACAGACTAATAGAAAACTGATCCAAATGTGTGTGTTTATATTTCTGCTTTTGTTGTAAAATCAAAGTGTGATTGCTGGTTTAAAATGGTAAAACTAATAATGTTCATGGACTCTATTATAAATTTTCTAATTGTATGGGAAGAATCCAATAAACATAGAATTAATTGATTTGCAAATCCTCAAAGAGCTACAGGATCAGGTAGTGGTATGTTCTGAATCAACAGCATCATAATGCAGCATATTATATGTGTGGTTACCGGATATTTTCATAAATGTTTGCTAGCTAGTCCCGCCTGGGTGGCTCAGAGAGTTGGGCCGCTGACTTCGGCTCAGGTTATGATCTCAAGAGTCCTGAGATCGAGTCCCACATTGGGCTCCCTGCTCAGTGGGGAGCCTGCTTCCCTCTCTCTCTCTCTCTCTGCCTGCCTCTCCATCTACTTGTGATTTCTCTCTGTCAAATAAATAAAATCTTTAAAAAAAAATTAAAAAAATAAAATGATTCTGGATGGTCTTGAGCAAATGTTTCAATTTTTTTTTTCTGTGTGTGTCATAAAAGAAGGAAGCAATAGTAAATTCTTGCTGTTAATCCATGGAGCCTATAAAATCATACTGCCAACAAGAGGCTGTTGACACTGTAAGAGTAGTTAACTGTCTTGAAATACTAGGCCTGGAAATAGAATTCCAATATTTCACATAACCTCTTTTTTTTTTTTTAGAAAAAAACAAAACAACTATACCACTTACATTTAGGGACCTGCTGTTGTGTAACTATTTTTTAATATGTCTACTGTAAGTGTATATATATATATTTTTTCTGTGCAATAAATTCATTTAGAGATAAATTTGGATTGCAAATTATTTTGAGGGAGGCATGGTATTTGTGGCTAGTCTTACAAGTAAAAAGGACTAAAAGAAAGAAGAAAAACATTTTTTATTACAGCATATTTACATCTGTCCTAAGTACTTATTTACTCTAATACTGACTAATGTATAATACTGTACACAAAGAAAGAAGTTAAATGAGTTATAATTCAGTCGAAGTATAGCTGGCCATTTTAAAACTTACCACTGAATCTTTCTGGTATGAAATGTGATATCTGGCAATCTGGTCCAGTTCATTACATCAGGTCATTTGTATGTTCTTATTACCATTTTGATAGCATAGCACATTTTATAACCCAGACATTTTACAATGGAACTATGATGCATGTATTTTCAAAAGTATAGACATACATGAAGCTATGAGGTCAAAAGGGATGAATGTCCGTAGTACCATATAGACTCAACAAATAAAAGTGTCCAAGGCTCTGAGTGAGATTTATGAAATTGTGTAAGATTAGGCCAACATGTGGTTTTGACATAAATAATCTGTTCTTAAATTAGAATTACAGTCGTTGAGAACAGTGTTGAAAATGGCAGATAGATTTTAGCTATCTTTGCTCACTAGGGAAAATGGAAAAATGTTTAGTCTGGTCAGATTTTCACTTAACTTCTGAAAAATCTTACGTTTGAGAGAACCCCTCTGAAATAAGAATCCTTAAAGACATAAACCCTTTGGCACAAGTTTTCAAGAAATTTGTTTGATGTTGTAGACAATTATATGGCACACGTACTGTTCTAGATGTTTCATGCCAATAATATGTAAGCCATACCAAGGCTACATATACATATAGAGATGTTCCTCAGCTTACAAGGGGGCTATGTACAGAGAAACACATACAAAATTGAAAATGCATTTAATACCCCTAAACTATCAAATATCATAGCTTACCTTAAGCTTATTTAAACATACTCAGAACACTTACATTTGCCTGAATTTGGGCAAAATCATCTTAAGCAAAGCCTATTTTATAACAAAGTATCAAATATCATATGCAATTTATTAAATATTACACTAAAAAAAAGAAGAATGGTTATATATAGAATGGTTGTAAGAATATCAGGTGTTCACCCCTGTAATCTTCTAGCTGGCTGGGAGCTGTGGCTCACTGCCCCTGCCCAGCATCACAAGACGGCACCATACCACATGTCACTGGCCCTTTTTATAAAGACCCAAATTCAAAATTCAAAGTACAGTTTCTACTGAATCACTTTCACTTTCACATCATTTCCAAATATATCATAAGTTGAATCATTGTAAATCAGGAGCCATCTGATTTGAAAGTTAAATCACAGTCACCCATATATACACAAAAAAAAGGCCTTCATGTAGGGCCATCTATGTATCTCTAAACAACATAGCATGACATATCAACGGCAAAAAATGGAGGTGAAGGGGACAATTGCTTTGCGTCAGTACTCTGAGCAGTAACATACATGGCCTTACTCACCTAGCAGAACTCCAGAGCTAGCTGATGGAAAGGAATTTTACAAATGTTTGCTGAACAGCTTAAGCACTATTATTTTTAACTTAGTGTGCATATCTGTTTTCTAAAGATATGTTAATTTATTTTATTGACTTATTACAAAACCAAATAATTTCCTCTTATTTAAGTGGCAGGTAAATAGCATTCTTTTTAATTTAAATCAAATGGCTTTTTAGGGAAAATATACTAAAAATTCTGAAACTTGTATTGCTTATGAATCTTTTATTGGAATCCTTATCAAGTTGTATTTTTCAAGTTTTTCCTAAATAATCTTCAATGAATTGAAAATATGCTTTGGATTTTATTCAAGGCTGTTAACACAAATTCACTTTGTTAAATATAGTGCTAAACGTTCAACAAAAACGTTGTTTCTTTTTTTTTCCACTACCACATCCTCCATCTACTGACTGGATGCTCTCCCCAACTAGCACATATATACCATTGTCTATCTTTAGGATAAGTAAGGGTCATCTTTTGTCTTTATTCTATTCCTCGTATGCTTCTGAAATTGTTGAATTTTAATATAGTCACACCATAAGCATCACATATTTGATTCAGCTTTCAATAGTAAACAGTGCACAACCAGAGCATACCTTCAAAGCTATCAATATACTTACTCTGATATATTATTTTTGTATTTTTGTAAATTAAAATAATTAAATTATAGAACTAGAGTTTCAGGTGGTAGGTGTTGTAAGTTTTACCCAAACTGACTTTTGTCAAACTCGTTTTTGTCATCATATATGTCAAGTAGTTTTCTCAGGTTTATATTTAGAATGTCCTTGTATAATGAATATTTACACTGATATCTAGTATAAAACTCTTGCAATTTATTTTAGAAACATTAAGATATTGAAAATCAATCTATTTCTTTGATTCATTAAAGACATTTTTGGCTTGTTTCCAGTACTTTCTTACTGGTTAAAAAATGAATTTGAAGTAGTCTGAATTTCATTATTATATGGCACTTTCCCTTTGATGAATTCAAAGACGATATTCTATATTAGCTATCTGAGAAGAATTCATTGTTTAATTTTATTTATTTGTAAGAGAGAGAGTGAGAGAGAGCACAAGCAGGGGGAGCAGCAGGGGGAGGGAGAAGCAAACTCCCGGCTAAGCAGGGAATCTGTTGCAGAACTGAGTCCCAGGACCCTAAGATCACGACCTGAGCTAAAGGCTCAGGCATTTAACTGACTGAGCCACCCAGGTGTCCCAATCTGAGAAGAGTTCTGTATGTTATTCCTATTCATATGAAGTTTAAAGTCTAGGTAATTAACTTAATATTTTAGTGGCTATTACATAGATAGCACTATGTTCCAGGCAGAGAGTAAGAAACAAATATTAAATCAACCATATTCTATGCATTCTAAATGAAAATAATTAATCAATCATAATAAATCCTTCTATTTAGGAATATCAACTTATAAGCTTTCCTCCATATGAACAAAGCCAAATACCAGAATAAAGGGTTATCTAATACAAATAAAGGATAGAATTAAAGAATTCTGGTAAGCCATTTAATTTTGAAAAATGGTGCTATATTGTTGCTGAGTTGTGGTTTTCAGTTACATAATATCTGATAAGTGTAGAAGTAACATGAGTGTTACGTGAGATGAGAAATGGTATATAATTAAGATATTTTTAAAGGTACAGATAAATACAAATTTGTAAACATAGCATTATGGAGGAATAAAAATAAATGATAGCTACACACTCTAAAGTGAATAAATCTTGGAAAGTAAATAGAGAAGAAAAACAAGGACAGTGCAAAAAGTATGGTACATTTTTATGAAGTTCAAACAAATTCTGTGAAACTGTAGATGGACTTAAAGATACTATTATGTGTCAAATATTGTAAAAATTAAGCAAGGAAATAGCAAACATAAAATAACCAAAGCATACTAACTTGGGTAGATACAATAGGTGTGATCATGTTCTACTTCATAAAGAGATGAGTTAATAGATAAATAGAAGTAACTAGACTTTTTAGAAGTTAATAAAACTTTACCTGTTATTTCTTAGCAATATAAAATATATGGTTTTCTAACAAAAACGTTTATCTTAAAAATATTTAAAAATAAATTTCAGGCTACTCATAAGGTTCTATATACTTTTCCACTGAAGGAAAAGCTGGTTGTTGTAGTTACAGTTGTTTGTTTGTTTTAGTCTCCTCCTAGTTTTTATTATTATAATGTGGAATGAGGAATGTTAGATTGAAAAGTGAATTATTTTATAGACAAAAATCATTACTTGATTCACCTCCTGGTACAGCAGATGGAACTCCTGAAAACATGCCCTTTTGCCTTACAGAAGAGTAACAGTTATGTTTACTTCTGAAACATGCTTGGTGTTGGCCCTAAATAGTGACACCATAGTAAACATTTTGAATATTTGCAATTAATTTTTATATTCATAGAGCTCCAAAAGGCACTGCTGGTATCTTAGCAGGTATTTTAATAAAGCGAAAAGTTGCCTGACTGTTTAAAAATATTAACAAGGCACAAAACATGGCAGAAGTATTGTCCTCAGATATTATTTTTTTCCATATGCTCCTGTTTCCAGACATGAAAGTTATTTTTTAAAATTTTTGTTATAGAAGATTTTATTTATTTATTTGACAGAGATCACAAGTAGGCAGGGTCAGGCAGAGAGAGATGGGGAAGCAGGCTCCCTGCTGAGCTGAGAGCCCGATGTGAGACTCAATCCAAGGATCCTGGGATCATGACCTGAGCCAAAGGAAGAGTCTTTAACCCACTGAGCCACCCAGGTGCCCCCATGACAAGTTATTTTTTTTAAAGATTTTATTTATTTATTTGACAGAGAGAGATTACAAGTAGGCAGAGGGGCAGGCAAAGATAGAGAGGAGGTAGCAGGCTCTCTGTTGAGCAGAGAGCCCGATGTGGGGCTCCATCCCAGGACCCTGAGATCATGACCTGAGCTGAAGGCAGCGGCGGCTTAACCCACTGAGCCACCCAGGAGCCCGACAAGTTATTTTATATATATATATATATATATATATATATATATATATATATATATAATGTATTTTCCAGTTATAAGAAAAATAGTTCTGCTATTTTTAAGCTTTTTAAAAAATTACATATTTTTTAAATTAAAATTTTATTTTTTAATGTTTTACTTTACTTTTCTTTTTTTTTTAAAGATTTTATTTATTTATTTGACAGACAGAGATCACAAGTAGGCAGAGAGGCAGGCAGAGAGAGAGAGAGAGAGAAGCAGGCTTCCTGTGGAGCAGAGAGCCCAATGCAGGGCTTGATCCCAGGACCCTGAGATCATGACCCGAGCCGAAGGCAGCAGCCCAAACCACTGAGCCACCCAGGTGCCCCAATGTTTTACTTTTCAATATACTACTTAGAATATAAAACCTATTCCATTTTGTAAGAAGTTTACCATTTAAAAAATGGTAATTTTCTCATTGTGCCTTCCCCTCTCATTGCTTTATTTTGAATAAAAAATTTCACAATGAACATAACGGATGCTTTCCTTTTGATGGTCCCTCTGTTGGTCATATTGTATATGAGTCATGACAATTAGTTTTACAAAATTTATTGATGTTAGTTGATATGTTTTATCATAACTAATTTTGCTTCCCTTATCTAGATTCCCCAGCTTTCAGACAGGTGGACACTTCAATAAACCATACCCAAGGGATGTATCAAGTACTTCTTAGACATTCTCTCAGATCCTTGAGGTCTCATTTTGCCTAGGGATTTGCAATAGGTTCTGCCAGAGGCACCACTGTGACAACTGAAGTCCATGGTCTATCTCCTGCTAAGCTCAAGAAGTCACTGATTTCCAAGTTTATCTATACAATTAATGCATTCCAGCAAGTTCTTTTTTTTAATATTAACAAACTTATTTTAAAGTTTATATGGAGAGGCAAAGACTCACAATATTCAACATAGTGTTGAAGGAGAACAAAGACTGAGGACTGACTTCAAAGTTTACCATAACGATGGGGTGCCTGGGTGGCTCAGTGGGTTAAGCCTCTGCCTTCGGCTCAGGAAGGCTCAGGTCATGATCCCAGGGGCCTGGGATCAAGTCCCGCAGTGGGCTCTCTGCTCAGCAGGGAGCCTGCTTCTCCTCATCTCTCTCTCTGTCTGACTCTCTGCCTATTTGTGATCTCTCTCTCTGTCAAATAAATAAAATCTTAAAAAAAAGTATACCATAATGATAATTGTAAGCAAGATATTGTAATACCACAGAAAGACTAGATTAAAGGAACAGAATATATATTATCAATTATATTTTATATTTAATATAAAAGCAAAAGCAATAAAAGAGAGCAAAATACAATCTTTTAAACAAATGGTTCTGGAGTAATGGTGAAGCTAAATGTAAAAATATAAAATAAAAATAAAATAAAATAATAAAATAAAATAAATCCAGGCAGATATCATACACTCTTCACAAAAATTAATTCAGATTGGATTATAAACCTAAACATGAAACATGTAGAAGGGAATATAGAAGAAAAATTAAATGACCTTGGTTTTGGAAATAACTTTAGCTACAAAAGCACAAGCACTGAATTTAAAAATGTCTACTCTGTGAAACACAATGCCAAGAGAATGAAAAGGCAAAGCACAGACTATGAGAAAAAATTTTCAAAATACACATCTGGCAAAGGACTGTTATTCAAAAATACACAAAGACCCCTTAAAACTCAACAATGGGGGAGAAACCTGATTAAAAATGAGCCAAAGACATTAGCAGATACCTCACAAAAGAAAATATTACAGATGGCAAATAAGCATATAAAAAGATGCTTCACATCATATGTCATCAGGAAAATGCAAATTAAAACAAAAAAGAGACACCAGTACATACCCAGAATCCAGAACACTGACAACAGAACACGAAATGTTGGTGAGGATGTGGAGCAACAGGAATGTTCTTCCATGTCTATTGAGAATAAAGAATGGAAAACAACTTGGTAGTTTCTTACAAAACTAAACATATTCTTGCCAGATGATTCAGCAGTAGCAGTTCTTGGTATTTATCCAAAGAAGATGAAATCTATACCCACAAAGATGTCTATAGCAGTTTTATTCATAACTGACAAAAGCTTGGAAGCAACCAAGATATACTTCCATAGGTGAAAGGTCACATAAAGTGTAGTACATGCAAACAATGGAATATTATTTAATGCTAGAGAAATGAATTACCACGCCATGAAAAGATATGGATATAAATATTTAATAAATATTTGATTTAGGCTTCTACCAGTCTATCAATAGTATTAGTATATTTTAACAGTGAATGCTCAGCATCATGAATTTACATAATAAAATGTTTTGGTTTCAATATTTTAAATACTTCAACCTCTATGATTATATTCCTAATAATTTTGAATTGGGGTAAATAAACTTTAATTTTTTGTAACTTGTTTCTTATTGCAAAAGAGCTCAATGAAATTAGAGAAAATAAAAATTTACAAAAAAAACCAGTTTAGTTTAATATTGTCAAATAATTTAAAACTTTACCTTATATTCAGATACATATATTTTTCTAAATTGATTTATATGCTACTAAAACCAAAAACTTTTAGTTATATTAGATTTCATATCATGCAATCAATGCCAGAAAGCCATCTGGCGATGACTTGCCTTAAATAGAGTTAAGATGGGCGTTATTACAATGCAAGATGGAAACAAAGATAGTATAACAATTGAGTGTTACATAACTTTTCTGTTTTGATCAAGTTACTAATCTACAAAAGGCTTTTATCGGTGACAGACTTGGGAATTTAACAAAACTTTTAAACTAGCCTGTGCGACTCATTCCTAGAAAACAACACAATCAATAACACTTTATTTAGATTAAATCATGACATTTCTCCATTTGAATAAAAAAGGTAGCAACCCCAATAAGTTTATTGAACAGGAAAAGTTGAAATGCTATAATGCTCCTAAGGAATTAAATGATCCAGTCATGAATTACAAAACAAGGATATAAATTACCAAAGTGTTTGTATAATTGGAATGTACAACTGCCCATTATCGTTCAATAGTGTCGGCTTGTACAAGAACTCTATAAAAGAACTCCACTTCTAAACCGTGGAAAATATGTTCCCTTTCCCCCTATATACAACTATTAAGCCATTCATTTAGCTTTTAAAATATCCACTTAATACAGGCTTTTTACTCATTGGAACAGGCAGCAGGGCTCTATTCTTATTGCTTACATCTGAAGGATAGACTTCTAGCGTAAGAGGTAAAGCCCATAAAAGAGCCCAATAATAACAACAAAATACAGTTTAGTGAGCCCTTACAATCTGCCAGCTACCTTTCTTAGAATACTTCAATTAATGAAACATATAAAATACCTGACCACAAAGAGCTTACATTCTTTTGAAATATAATAGTGAAATAAACCAATAACAGAGGGGCACCTCGGTGGCTCAGTCCATTGAGTGACTGCCTTTGGTTTGGGTCATGATCTCAGGGTCCTGGGATGTAACTCCTCAGCAGGCTTTCTAGGCAATGGGGTGTTTTCTTCTTCCTCTGTGCCCCCTCCCAATTATCTCTCCCTCTGTCTCCAATAACAAAATAAACCAGTAATAGTATAATGATTGATGGTTGATGGTGATAAGTGTTACAAGGAAATACAAGAAAGGTAAAAGCCATTGGATAATGCTGGGATGAAAGTTAATTTTATTTTGTCTTGGGCTGTTATATCTCATTTATGAGATGTTATTTGCACAAAGACCCAGGAAGTGAAGGAGGGTGTTATACACATATTAAAGGAAAAGATTGCTCTAGGCAGAGCAAGTAAGTATATAGACTTTGTGTGAACAGCTGGTCTGTTACTTTTGAGGAAAAGCAAGGAGGCCAATGAGGAGTTCATAGTGGTGGAGAGAGGAAGAACGTATTGATGCGTGACCTTCTAGTACATTGAAACGCCTTCAGTTTTTATTCAATATGAAAGGGGAAGATACCAAAAGACTTTCAACAGCAGAATAAAATCATCTGACTTGATTTTTAGGTTAAGTTGCTGTACCGAAATAAATTTGCAGGGAGAAAGGAGTGCAGTATGTGTGGAAGTGGGGTTATCAATCAAGTCAATAATTGAGGAACATATGATGGTGTTTTTAGCATGCTGGGTGGTAATAGAAGTGGTGAGGTATGGTTTTTATTTTGTATATATTTGGATGGTGAATATTCTGGTGAACAGGATGGAGTATGTGCAGGACAGACAATATCAACATTTATTTTACCTGCACAAACGGAAGGGTGGAGTCTTCATTCCCTGATATGGAGAGAACTCTGAGTTCAAATGTTCTTTCTGATTAAATGGCATAGTGATGATGAGGATTTAGTCAGAGAGTGAAAGAGAACAGTAAGCATAGTGTTAAGCGGTAAGACATTATAATACATTTGAACATCAAAAAACGTTGTGTTGGATCATCTGTTTATGTGAGTAAATAAATAAATAAAGCTTCCTGGGGTTCTGATAGAGGTAAAGATTTCTATATGATCCAAAGGGGCACGTGCATCAAATGTTTATAGCAGCAATATCCACAATAGCCAAACTATGGAAAAAACCTAGATGTCCATAAAAAAATGAATTATATATATATATAGATATAGATATAGATATACATATAGATATAGATATATATGATTGAATACCATGCAGCCATCAAAAGAAATGAAATCTTGCCATTTGCGATGACATGGATGGAACTAGAGGGTATTATGCTTAGCAAAATAAGTCAACCAGAGAAAAAAACTATCATATGATTTCCCTGATATGAGGAAATGGAGGTGCAATGTGGGGGGTTTGGGGGACAGGAAAAGAGTAAATGAAAGAAGATGGGATCGAGAGGGAGACAAAGCATAAGGGACTCTTAATCTCACAAAACAAACTGAGAGTTGCCATGGGGGTGGGGAGGGTAGGGAGAGGGTGGTAGGGTTATGAACATTGGGGAGGGTATGTGCTGTGGTGAGTACTGTGAAGTGTGTAAACCTGGCAAATCACAGACCTGTACCCCTGGGGCTAATAATACATTATATGTTAATTTAAAAAAAAAAGAAGAAGACTACTATAAATCAAATGCTATGGTTTTCAGCAAAGAGTGTGTAATCAGGCATATTTTATTAAAGTAACCAAGTAAAATGATGGTCAAAAATTGGAATAACAGAAAACATAAAAATCAGAGATTTTAAAAAGAGATATGGGACAGTGTAGAGAATATAGTCAATGATATTATAATAGTGTTATATGGTGACAGATGGTGGCTATATTTGTAATGATCATAGAATAATGTATGGAGATATCTCAAACCTGAAACCAATGTAACACTGAATATCAACTATACTCAAATAAAAGAATAGTAAAAATAAAACATTTTAATTTAAAAAGATAAAAAGAGGGACAAGAATTGGAAAAGTGAATTTCAAAAAGAGTAAAATGAGGCTAAGACATACTCTGAACCTTGAGGAAAACACCATTTTGAAAATTCTTCCCATTTTGAGAAAACCCAAATGAATCAATACCATAAAAGAACCCATTTTAACTGAGAGATGTAATGAATGCTCAAGAAATAATTTTATGACAGGATAATTCTTCCCTATGAAACAGCATACAGAAACCAGGAGAAACACCTGGAAGCAAAATAAACTATACTGAAAATAAGAATTAGGAAAAAGATAAATGATGAAAGATAAGAAAATTAGACCTGCGACAGAGACCTAGTGAAGAGAACTTTTAGCTTGTGGTTTAATATTTTTGAGGATAATCTAGAGTTCATAACTGCCTTGAGACAGGCTGGTTGTAGGTAGTTTAGGCAGACCCGTAAGACAGGCCTACTTTGGGCAGGTGGTGTTGGAGGAGGCCATTGGGCTGGACAAAGACAAATCCAACCATTTGACTAAAGTGTCTGTGAAGATGTTGAAGTCAGATGCAACAGAGAAAGACCTGTCAAACCTAATCTCAGAAATGGAGATGATGAAGATGATTGGACAGCACAAGGACACCATCAACCTGCTGGGTCCTGCACACAGGAAGGTCCTTTGTACACTCTCATGGAATATGCCTCCAAAGACAATACAGGAGTACCTGCAGGCCCAGAGGCCTCATGACCTGCAGTACTGTTACAATATCATCCACAATGCAGCAGAGCAACTCACCTCCAAGGACCTGGTATCCTGTGCCTATCAGGTAGCCTGAGGCATGGAGTACCTTGCCTCCAAGAAGTGCATACACCAAGACCTGGCCACCAGGGAAGTGCTGGTGACAAAGGACAACATGATGAAGATCTCAGACTTCAGCATTGCCAGAGATATCACCACATCAGTTACTATAAAAAGACAACCAACAGTGGACTGTCTGTGAAGTGGATGGTCCCTAAGGCCATGTTTGACCAGATCTACATCGACCAGAGTGACTTCTGGTCTTTTGGGGTGATCCTGTGCAAAATCTTCACTCTGGAAGCCTCCCATATCCTGGAGTGCCTATGGAGGTGGTTTTCAAGTTGCTGAAGGAGTCATTTGATGGATAAGCCAATAGGTGCACCAGAGAGTTATACACAATAATGAGGGGTGGCTGGCATGTGGTACCTTCAATCTGCTGGTAGAAGACCTGGATCATACTGTGGCCTTGACCTCCAACCAGGAGTACCCGGACCTGTACTTGGCCCTGGAACAATACTGTCTATGCTTTCCCAACACCCAAAGCTCCACCTGCTCCTCAGAGAAGAATTCCACCTTATCTCATGTGCCATTGCCCAGGGAGGCCTATCTGCCCTGACATCTAGCCCAGCTTGCCAATGGTGAACTCAAATGACTAGTATCCCTATTACTCCTGTCCAGATTCCGTCATAAGCTATAACCCTTACCCCCCACCCTCCCTGCAAGACTCACTGCCTTCTCCTTTGTCCCTTTCCTACTGGCAGGAGCCAGCTGCGTACCTGAGGCCTTCACCCCTTGAAGTTCACCTCTCTTCCCCTTCCTCTTCCTCCTCCTTACAACCTGCTCATGAAAGAAAGGCACAGAGAGGCAGGTACTTGCTCATGGCTACTTCCTTCCCTCCCATATGTTGCACCAAGACCCCTCCCTGGCATCTGGTACTGCCTGGACGTCGAGGGAGTGGGAGATGAGGCATGCCAGTGAAAGCTGTCAGAGCTTTCCTGCTTTGGTTTTGTCTGCTTAGCATAACATGTAAGACTGAGCTCTGGTGGCAGGGACCTTGTCCTTGGGGCTATAGCACTAGCGAGGGGAGGTCAACTGCTCTGGGCCTTGGCTAAGAGCAACCCCTGCTCCAGAGATATGGTGCCAAGGGCTTAATAATTTTGATACTAATTTGCTTTGCTGACCAAATACCTGGTATCAAAATATGGGAAGGCAAAGACTGGAAGCAGTGTTGTGACCATGGGGTCCAGCCCCAAACTATGAAGAAAACACAAAGTGTATAAATCTGAGTAAGTATATATTTACACACCTCTTTAAATAGGTTGTTATCAAAGATTTATTCAATGGGTAATATGCTCCTCGTGGCTGGGAAGCATCAGTTGCCATATATTAAAAACAAAGAAAAGAGGTGTCTGGGTGGCTTCCTCCATAAGTGTCCCTTCTTTTCAGGTCATGATCCCAGGGTCCTGGGATGGAGCCCTACATCAGGCTCTCTGCTCAGTGGGAAACCTGCTTCTCCTTTTCCCTCTGCCCTGCTTATAGTTCCTATTCCTGTCTCTCTGTCTGTCAAATAAATAAAATATTTAAAAAAAGAAACACACAAAATGTTTTTAAAAGGTCTTTTTTTTTTTTTTAAATTTTCTAGGGGTGCCTGGATGACTCAGTTGTTTAAGCAGATATTTGCCTTTGGCTGAGGTCATGATTCCAGTGTACAGGGATCCAGCCCTGCATGGGACTACTTGCACCCCAAGGAGCTTGCTTCTTCCTCTCCCTTTGCACGTGATTCCTCCTGCTTGTGCGCTTCCTCTCTCTCTCTCTCTCTTGATGTCAATAAACAAAATAAAATCTTTTACTAAATAAATAAATAAATAAATCTACTTTCAGTTTAGGTCCCTTAACAATAATTGCTACTGCTTCATTTTAAAAAAAAAAAAAAGATAATTTAGAAAGATGCTTCCAGAGCTAAAAATCTGTTTTTTTTTTTTTTCAGGATTAAATATAGAAGTGCTTTATAAAGTAAAAGAAAAACTATGCTATATTAACACTAATCACACTATAACTTTGGTGGTTATATCAAGATAATTAAAAGTGATTTTAAAGCAAATTTCATTATCAGACATAATGATCAATTCAAAATTACAGAAGACTAAAAGGATGAATTGATCAGGGAGTATAATAATTCTTGACTTTTAATACTTAATAACAGATTTGGGGATATATAGGGAAAAACTAATAAGAAAAATCATAAGTTCTACCTTAGAAGAGAAACGGAAAAAAGTTTCAACACCTTTATTTTAAGATTATATAGACAAATGGTCATCAAATTGGTAAGATATGTAAGACTTCCACAAAATTATCAACTAACTAGATATGCTTGATATTACAGAACACTCCCAACAACCCCAGACTACATATATCTTAAGCCATGATTTTCTTTGCAAAGATCAACATTGATAATGTTCTAGTCATACCTCCGTGTACCAGGAAAGAAGTAGAACATTTCTTGAAAGACACAGCTATCAAAGCTCCATTGAGAAACCGTAAAGATGGAGAAGGGATTTGCAAATTATATATCTGATAATGGACATCTCCTCTGATTATTAAAAAATGAATAAAAATAAAAAACCTTACTAATAACCAAACAGAGTAACCAATTTTACATGTGAAGGAAATTATTGAAGAGACATGTCACCAAAAGGATATGGATGGCTTATAAGCACATGACAAATTTCTCAACATTTAGACATTAAAGAAATACAAATTAAAATCATAATGAGACATGCTTACATATCTATTAGAATGGCTAAAATTATAAAGGCTAATTGTACTTCGTCTGAGCTAGATTGAGAAGCAACAAAAAATTTAAACTGTTGTTGGCATATATCATGATACCACCACTTTGGAAAAGAGTTTGAAAATTTTTTTAAATGCAAAATATGTTGCAGTTACACAAATAGCCATTTTACTTCTAGGCATTTAACCAAGAGAAACAAACCCTATGTTCATACAAGGACTTGTATATGAATTTCATAGCAGCTTTATTTTTAAGAATTGAAAACAGTGGAAATGTTCATCAATGTCCATCAATAGAGCAAAGACAAATTATGATCTATTCATTAAAGAGATTACTGTTCAACATCAAAATGAACTATTTACAATTGGAGATTCTCAAAGTAATGGTGCTGAGAAAAGAAAAGCCAGGCAATGAATAGTATATACTGTGTGATTTCATGACTATAAAAAAATCTAGAAAATACAAATTTATATATAGTCACAGTCATCAAATATATTGGTGTGATTTTAGTGCCTTCTTCTGTGCTCCCATAGCTTCCTACACTTGGATCTCCAAGCATTTGTTACACCATATGAAAATATATGAACTCTTTTTCTTTATTCTGTCTTACAAGAAAAAGAATCTTTGAAATTTTATGGACATTTGAACTCTCAGTTATTAGCAGAAATTCTATCACACAGTAAGTTTCCAAATATAAAAGCCAGAGTTTTACAATGACTTCTAAGCTTTTACATGATCTAGCCACTCATTTAACCTCTGTGACCTCTTTCCCTGCTACTCTTCAGTCCCTCACAGTGGCCTCCTTGCTATTCCTCAGATATGCCAGGCACGATCCAACCTTATGGTTTTCAAGATAGCCAATTCCTTTGTCTGGAGTGACCCTATTGCTGATAGTTCTGGGCAAATTCATCACCTTTCCATACCTTTGTTCAATTGTCAGCTTCATTGTAACTATCCTGATGTTCCTATTAAAATTCTTAACTCCCCATCCCCTGCCTAGCAACCTTGATTTTTCTCACCCTGATCTAATTTTTCTTTTTCCCCACTGTACTCATCATTTTTGAATGCACTATGCAATTTTTATTAAGGTTTATAGCTTTTAATTGTCTCACTCATTAAAATAAAAGTTTTACAAAGCCAAGTATTTCATTTACCAGTGTAGTCTGAAGTAATATCTGCCATATAATAGGTTCAATACACAATTGGTAAATTTCAGAAAAAATTAATGTTGAGAGTATACTGAATTTCATAAGTCATTTCAATATTTTTTTCCAAAAAATAAACTATGTAAGCATACCTTAAATTTACTTTCAAAATATTTTATAGCATATAATGGACAATATACATAAGCCTTAAAGAAACAATCATATAAATAACCATTTCATACCTACTTAAAAATTGCATAATACCACACTCCTAGATCCTCTCTGAATGCTCTAAAATAACCCTTCAAAGGAAATACATTTTTAAAAATAACAGAATTTTGGCAAATAATTTAATAAAATAAAAGTTTCATTCATCTATGTAGATCATAATAAATGTTTTTAATAAGCATGAAATTATAACTCTGAAGTGTGCTAAAATGAAACCACCTACTAAGGGTGAGAGAACAAAAATAAACATAATTTTTCCAAATAAGAGGAATTTATTACCTTTGAATCAAAGCATGTGGATTTGTTCAAACTGGCAATAAAGGAATATGGAAACACAAACCATGGAAAGTCATATTTTAGATTTCTAAAAGACTACAAAGTGAAGAGTATACATTTTCTAAATATTACATAATGCTACATAATAACAAGATGACAGGTTGTGACAAATAGCATTTTAAAACCTCTACTCATAATGGAATGGAAGGTGTCATTTCCCTATAATTTTATATATGTCATTAATTTACTATATCTGGATACAGAATATTACCAAACAGATGTTCATCAAAGACTAAATCATTTTTAATGGAACATAATAATTTGAACCTACACCTATTAATCATTTTATTTGATCAAACATTTATAGTCTCGCTAAACATTTTATCAGTTGTCGACAAATTAAAAAAAAATAGGATAAAAAGTCGTGTTAGGAAAAGTAGATTTTCTTTGAAATTTGCATTTAAATGAAAATATTTGCTGATATTTTTAAAACTTTAAATGTAATTTTATATATATCTGACCTACCAAATGATATAAAATTTTTGGAGACTTAATATAGTTTGGGACACATGGTAAGCAATAATCACTTTTTTAGTTGATCCAAGTGTTCGACCTTTCTTAATTATTCTAGTACCACAATTTACTTGTTCTAAGATTAGTCCTCCCCCCCCCATTTTAATATCTCTTAAGGTGGCACTCACCTTGCACTTGAGGACATATCCTGGTTTAACTGACAGCATTTCTCTTTCTTAGTCGAACATAAACTATATTGCATCTTACACTTGATGAAAGCTAGGATGCAATTAAATACTCTATTATGGTTACGATTCTGATACTTGAAATCCTCCGGTAGCTCCCTGTGCCCCCACAGTGTAGTACCTCACCTCCTCGGCATAGTATACAAACCATGTCACCCCCAGTGTTAACACCGCGGCTCAGCCTCCATACCCAGGTGATGCTGTGAGATCAGCTGTCGGTTGTCATGAACTTGCTGTAGTTTCCCGAATGCACTGTGCTGCCTCCTGGCACTTTGAAACTTGACACACTCGTCCTCATTCTTCTCTTTGCCCTTGTCTATCACCTCCCCTGAAAATCTGTTCCTAAGTGGCTTTTCCCAGCTCCAACCTACCCTTGGCAGTCTTTTCTCTCCCTGTGGTAAAGCCTGTCACACTGCACCATGAACATGCCCTTTGTCCCACTGAGAAGAGAAAAGGGACAGTGAGGGCCCCCCAGCATTTGCAGCTCTAGTGCAGAGCCCCATGCCTGGCTTGCAGGAAATGCCAGATCATGAAGAGAAACGGAGATCATCCTCTGGCAAAAACCAGCCCTTCTTTGCCTACCGCAGGATCTGGATCAATAAAGGGCAGCCAGTTATTATTGCTGTTTTTCTAGGGATTTTTTTCCCCATATATTTCCCAGGTCTTTACTCTTTTTATAGCACTTTAATTCAGGCTTCAACCACTTCCTAGTCAGATCAGATGAAATCATTTTCCTTCGCATACCCTCGATGTCCTCGATGTATTTCACACCTAGTAATTCTTTTTTTAAAGATCTTATTTACCCATTTGACAGACACATCACAAGTAGGTAGAGAGGCAGGCAGAGAGAGAGGAGGGTAGCAGGCTCCCCGCTGAGCAGAGAGCCCGATGTGGGGCTCCATCCCAGGACCCTGAAATCATGACCTGAGCCGAAGGCAGAGGCCTAAACCACTGAGCCACGCAGGAGCCCCCACATCTGTAATTTTTAATCAACGTGGATTTGCTGCATCAAATAGTTCCTTCTTCAAATATAAATATATAAATATATTGATCAAGTCACTCACATGTCTTAGGAGAATGTCATGCCTTTAGTAGCAAACTTGAAATCTTGGCCATTGGTTTTGATTTTTGATTTTTGTTTTGGTTTGATTTGGTTCGGTTTTTGTAATTTTAAAAATCCCTCCAGCCCTTGGCTCTGTCTGACCTGATTGCTTTCAGCTGTTTCTGCAACAAAATTGTCCCAGCAGCGTAAACTCTTATTGTTTACAGTGGCGCCCCCTTCTGAACACTTTGTTAATAAAAAGCTTTTTTTTTTTTTTTTTTTGGCTATGATAAATGCGGAACAAAAATGAAGTATTTCAAAGAGGTGAACCACAGATAAATTTCTCTAAGGTTTGGGTGAGGGTTACTCAAAAAGGAACTTGACAAGGCTTTTAAAGATATCGACAATCATTATAACATAATGTGACTGATTGTTACCGTGCTCTTAACTGGGCAAACACTTGTTGGTATCCAAGAAAGACTAACATAGTTGAGATGGTTCTAGCGGCCTTCTAGCACAGGGTCTCATGAGGCAGGGATTCTAGCCACTGGCTGTGCAAGGCATGAGGCCTGTTAGTGATTCTATTTTTTCTTCTGCAGAATGGGTCTTTCTACATTCCAGGTCCTTTCTACCCCAATAAATAATGTGGCGATTCTCTCAGTGAGTTGTACTTTTGGTTTAAACAGCCAACTGTCTCTTAAAAAGGACTTTTGTTTAAACTCCTTAAAAAAAAAATGTCCGTTTAAAAAACTCTTTTTTTTTTTAAAATTTTTAATCCCATACGTTTACTCTGATCGTGGAACTTTGTCATTATGACCTTCTCGGCTGATTAACATATTCATCATCAGCACCTACTGCTCTTCTCTCCTGGTGGTCTCTCCGGAAGGGGTCTTCTCTAGCTCTTCTAGCAGGAGATGGGCACTTCCCCTCTACCCCTGTTGCCGGACCAACCTTACCTATCCTGCAGGGTCAGGTCGGCCTGGCCTTTTATCTGTTGTTCTCTTCTGAGTGGTTAGTTTTTCATAGATACCGTGCTTTGTCAGGATTTACCCTGGACTGTCAAAACCCTTTTCTTGTGCCAGTGAAGCCTAAGAAACAGTCCTGATGAGAGAACCAGGAACTCGAACAGATCATATTTATCCTGAATGTTCCGTCCAAAATGAAAATTACATTTCTGAGGAGCCTCAAGATCTCTGAGAAGGGAAATTTCACCAACACTGTCATGTAGGGGCATCATTTCCGATTCTGTGTCAATTTTCCTACTTTCCCAGCTAATAATTCTCTACCTCATAAAGCCCACTCTCAACCGTTTCCTCTCACAAAGGCAGTTGCTCTTAGAGTCTGCACATGGCACTTGGGGCCTGCTGGTCGTTGGCTACTGCGCTCTGTACTTTGGGTCTAACAGCTGCGGGGCATCAAGATGAGAACGTCTCTTGTTCTAAGACTTAATATAGTTTGGGGCGCATGGTAAGCAATAATCACTTTTTTAGTTGATCCAAGTGTTCGACCTTTCTTAATTATTCTAGTACCACAATTTACTTGTTCTAAGATTTGTCCTCCCCCCCATTTTAATATCTCTTAAGGTGGCACTCACCTTGCACTTGAGGACATATCCTGGTTTAACTGACAGCATTTCTCTTTCTTAGTCGAACATAAACTATATTGCATCTTACACTTGATGAAAGCTAGGATGCAATTAAATACTCTATTATGGTTACGATTCTGATACTTGAAATCCTCCGGTAGCTCCCTGTGCCCCCACAGTGTAGTACCTCACCTCCTCGGCATAGTATACAAACCATGTCACCCCCAGTTTTAACCCCGCGGCTCAGCCTCCATCCTCAGGTGATGATGCCAGATCAGCTGTCGGTTGTCATGAACTTGCTGTAGTTTCCCGAATGCACTGTGCTGCCTCCTGGCACTTTGAAACTTGACACACTCGTCCTCATTCTTCTCTTTGCCCTTGTCTATCACCTCCCCTGAAAATCTGTTCCTAAGTGGCTTTTCCCAGCTCCAACCTACCCTTGGCAGTCTTTTCTCTCCCTGTGGTAAAGCCTGTCACACTGCACCATGAACATGCCCTTTGTCCCACTGAGAAGAGAAAAGGGACAGTGAGGGCCCCCCAGCATTTGCAGCTCTAGTGCAGAGCCCCATGCCTGGCTTGCAGGAAATGCCAGATCATGAAGAGAAACGGAGATCATCCTCTGGCAAAAACCAGCCCTTCTTTGCCTACCGCAGGATCTGGATCAATAAAGGGCAGCCAGTTATTATTGCTGTTTTTCTAGGGATTTTTTTCCCCATATATTTCCCAGGTCTTTACTCTTTTTATAGCACTTTAATTCAGGCTTCAACCACTTCCTAGTCAGATCAGATGAAATCATTTTCCTTCGCATACCCTCGATGTCCTCGATGTATTTCACACCTAGTAATTCTTTTTTTAAAGATCTTATTTACCCATTTGACAGACACATCACAAGTAGGTAGAGAGGCAGGCAGAGAGAGAGGAGGGTAGCAGGCTCCCCGCTGAGCAGAGAGCCCGATGTGGGGCTCCATCCCAGGACCCTGAAATCATGACCTGAGCCGAAGGCAGAGGCCTAAACCACTGAGCCACGCAGGAGCCCCCACATCTGTAATTTTTAATCAACGTGGATTTGCTGCATCAAATAGTTCCTTCTTCAAATATAAATATATAAATATATTGATCAAGTCACTCACATGTCTTAGGAGAATGTCATGCCTTTAGTAGCAAACTTGAAATCTTGGCCATTGGTTTTGATTTTTGATTTTTGTTTTGGTTTGATTTGGTTCGGTTTTTGTAATTTTAAAAATCCCTCCAGCCCTTGGCTCTGTCTGACCTGATTGCTTTCAGCTGTTTCTGCAACAAAATTGTCCCAGCAGCGTAAACTCTTATTGTTTACAGTGGCGCCCCCTTCTGAACACTTTGTTAATAAAAAGCTTTTTTTTTTTTTTTTTTTGGCTATGATAAATGCGGAACAAAAATGAAGTATTTCAAAGAGGTGAACCACAGATAAATTTCTCTAAGGTTTGGGTGAGGGTTACTCAAAAAGGAACTTGACAAGGCTTTTAAAGATATCGACAATCATTATAACATAATGTGACTGATTGTTACCGTGCTCTTAACTGGGCAAACACTTGTTGGTATCCAAGAAAGACTAACATAGTTGAGATGGTTCTAGCGGCCTTCTAGCACAGGGTCTCATGAGGCAGGGATTCTAGCCACTGGCTGTGCAAGGCATGAGGCCTGTTAGTGATTCTATTTTTTCTTCTGCAGAATGGGTCTTTCTACATTCCAGGTCCTTTCTACCCCAATAAATAATGTGGCGATTCTCTCAGTGAGTTGTACTTTTGGTTTAAACAGCCAACTGTCTCTTAAAAAGGACTTTTGTTTAAACTCCTTAAAAAAAAAATGTCCGTTTAAAAAACTCTTTTTTTTTTTAAAATTTTTAATCCCATACGTTTACTCTGATCGTGGAACTTTGTCATTATGACCTTCTCGGCTGATTAACATATTCATCATCAGCACCTACTGCTCTTCTCTCCTGGTGGTCTCTCCGGAAGGGGTCTTCTCTAGCTCTTCTAGCAGGAGATGGGCACTTCCCCTCTACCCCTGTTGCCGGACCAACCTTACCTATCCTGCAGGGTCAGGTCGGCCTGGCCTTTTATCTGTTGTTCTCTTCTGAGTGGTTAGTTTTTCATAGATACCGTGCTTTGTCAGGATTTACCCTGGACTGTCAAAACCCTTTTCTTGTGCCAGTGAAGCCTAAGAAACAGTCCTGATGAGAGAACCAGGAACTCGAACAGATCATATTTATCCTGAATGTTCCGTCCAAAATGAAAATTACATTTCTGAGGAGCCTCAAGATCTCTGAGAAGGGAAATTTCACCAACACTGTCATGTAGGGGCATCATTTCCGATTCTGTGTCAATTTTCCTACTTTCCCAGCTAATAATTCTCTACCTCATAAAGCCCACTCTCAACCGTTTCCTCTCACAAAGGCAGTTGCTCTTAGAGTCTGCACATGGCACTTGGGGCCTGCTGGTCGTTGGCTACTGCGCTCTGTACTTTGGGTCTAACAGCTGCGGGGCATCAAGATGAGAACGTCTCTTGTTCTAAGACTTAATATAGTTTGGGGCGCATGGTAAGCAATAATCACTTTTTTAGTTGATCCAAGTGTTCGACCTTTCTTAATTATTCTAGTACCACAATTTACTTGTTCTAAGATTTGTCCTCCCCCCCCATTTTAATATCTCTTAAGGTGGCACTCACCTTGCACTTGAGGACATATCCTGGTTTAACTGACAGCATTTCTCTTTCTTAGTCGAACATAAACTATATTGCATCTTACACTTGATGAAAGCTAGGATGCAATTAAATACTCTATTATGGTTACGATTCTGATACTTGAAATCCTCCGGTAGCTCCCTGTGCCCCCACAGTGTAGTACCTCACCTCCTCGGCATAGTATACAAACCATGTCACCCCCAGTTTTAACCCCGCGGCTCAGCCTCCATCCTCAGGTGATGATGCCAGATCAGCTGTCGGTTGTCATGAACTTGCTGTAGTTTCCCGAATGCACTGTGCTGCCTCCTGGCACTTTGAAACTTGACACACTCGTCCTCATTCTTCTCTTTGCCCTTGTCTATCACCTCCCCTGAAAATCTGTTCCTAAGTGGCTTTTCCCAGCTCCAACCTACTCTTGGCAGTCTTTTCTCTCCCTGTGGTAAAGCCTGTCACACTGCACCATGGACATGCCCTTTGGCCCACTGAGAAGAGAAAAGGGACAGTGAGGGCCCCCCAGCATTTGAAGCTCCAGTGCAGAGCCCCATGCCTGGCTTGTAGGAAATACCAGATCATAAAGACAAACGAAGATCATCCTCTGCCTAAAAGCAGCTGTTCTTTCCCTAACAGAGGATCTGGATCAATAAAGGGCAGCCAGTTATTATTGATGTTTTTCTAGGGATTTTTTCGCCATATATTTAAGGGGTTTCTGGTTAGCCCCAGAGGGAATGTTTTTTCTTCTGGAGGGCAGGCAGAGGGTTGCATTGTACTTCTGAAATTGCCAAACTGGAGGGCTTTGGGTCAGGAGTTGAGGACAGAAGTCTGAGAACACAAGCAATCTTAGGTTTCTGGGCAAGGGCATGGCAGTTACGCGCTGCAGAGCTGAGAGGAGATCTCGTGCATCTGAAATCAGGTGAGGATCTGACGAACGCTCAGGTTGGAGTTTCTGTCCCTTATGGCCCTCTTCAAGAAGAGGTGGTGGATCACGAGGCCATGGAATTTTTCCAACCATGGGAGTTGTGAGATGCTCCAAATCGTAAAGAGTCTTCTGCAGGATGATTGAGACCTGTTGGTTGGCTCCAGGATTTCCCATACGGATCGATTCCGAGTAGGGTTGGGAATGGATGGCTGGGAAGCCCGACTCTCATTCCTCTTGTCTCCGAGTGACAAGACAGGTTAGATCTGCTGGATCTTGGGGAGAAACTGAGAGGGTTGAGTTGAAATGGACTCTCTTGTGGATGGGTCCTGATGTGGGTTTGTGTCCATGGAGAACTTGGAATGAGGCAGTGGCACAGGGTCCCTGAAGGGTTCTCCTAACCAGAGGCTTTGACACAGCACCAACGTGCAAGATTCCCACGTGGAGACGAGATTTGTTCTGATGGGTGCCTCAAGAAACAGCCATATGCTGCTATTGGAATCCAGGCCTCTGAGGAGAGATGACTGGACAACAAAGCAATGGATCCGATTAGGATCTAGGGGCCTGCTCATTCCAATTTACCTCTGGGGACATCTGTCCACGGGTCTAAGTGCAGGTAGAGGCTCAGCTGGTGTCAGACCACCCTTGTTATTCCTGGGCAGTCAACACTATTGGGATGGCCCCGGGCACTTTGGAGGTTTATCATCCTATTTCTAGGTTTGTGGCCAATGGAATGGGCAGAATTCCCAGGCACAGTCCTCAGGTTTGGCTCCAAGAACCTGTGCCTGTAGGTTTTGTGGGCCAGGGCTGTGGGGACAGTTGTCTGAAAACACAAACTCGGCTTAGGTTTCGGGTCGTAGGTATTGCAGGACTGATCTACAGACCGTGAGGAGAACTCTTCAGGATATGAAGAAGGGGGCGAGTGTGAGACGCTTGCTCAAGATTTTGTCTCTGGATATTGTGTCATTGATGGCCGTGGAATGTCCGGGTGGCCTCATGGGCCATGGACGAGTCTTCCTCTCTGGGCATTTGGCCCGATCCCAAGAGTTTGGGGTTATTCTTTGAGATGGGAGGAGTCGGTTTTGTTTTGTTTTTACCTCAGGTGTCCCACCAAAAGAGAGTTTCCAGAGCAGAGCCCTGGGGAGGGGCGACTGGACAACCAGAAAGCTGGTTAAAACTTGGGGCCTAGGGGCATGGCAAGCCCATTATGACGTCTAATGGTCCAGCCACTGAGAGGACTTACTAGAGGACAGGACTCACGCTGAGGGTCACAATGCGTGTTTGTGCCCTCTTCGTACTCAAGCATGGGCGGGGCCTCATGGTGAACGCTGGTTTCTCCTACACTGAACGTGGGACTACATGCCAACCACAAGGTTTCTTGCCATAGGGAAGGAGGAGTTCTGATTTCTTCATCACATTCACCCCTTGGCGGGGTGTGGAGTTAAGGTCTATGTTCTGAAGTCTGAGAAGCTAGGTTGGGAATAGATGACGAGCTAAGGCCATGGCGGGTCTGTTGTGCTCAGTGTGCGGTCAGCTGTCTCGGTGTTGGTCAGGAAGTCCGGGCTCAGGCTGTGTCAGACAGTGTATTAGTGCCCAGATTTGTCGATATAATTTGTGTACAGAAGGGTGCCGTGTAGGTCTATCCTCATTTGGGGTGTCTGGGAAGCTCCATAGGGCAACATTTTGTTCTTTTTTCTGGAGGGCAGGCAGAGTGCTGCCTTGTGGGTCCAGAATTGCCAAACGTGAGGTCTTGGGGGCGAGGAGTGTGAGGACGGACATTGGAGAACAGAAGTTTCACATAGGTTTAAGGGCGAGGGCAAGGCCGGCACACTCTGCACAGCTGAATCGATATGTCGTGCATCCGAATTCAGGGCGAGGATCAGACGTTGGCTCAGGTTGGAGTTCCTGTCCATGATTTCCCCTTCAGAAATGGGGTGGGGGCTTCAGAAAGCCATCACGGTTTTCCCACGTTGGGAGTTGTGAGATGCTCCAAAACGCAAGGATTCCTTCTGCAGGACATTTGAGACCTTTTGGATGGGTCCAGGACGTTCCATATGGAAGGACGCCAGAGCAGGGTTCTAAGGGCGGAGCCCTGGGCAACCCGCCTCGCATCTCAATTGTCTCCTAGCAACAAGACAGGTTCTATCTGCTGGCTCTGGGGGAGCAACCGAGAAGCCAGAGTTGAAATGGACTCTCCTGCGGATGGATCCTAATGTGGGTTTGTGTCCATGGAGACCTTGGAAAGGGGTGGTGGCACCAGGCCCTGAAGGATTCTCCTAACCGGAAGTTTTGACACAGTTCCAGCCTGCTATTTTCCCATGTCGAGACAAGATTTGCCTCCAGAAACCCCCGCATGCTTGTATTTGAAAACATGCCTCTGAGGAGAGATGCCTGGAAACCAAAGCAATGGATCCGATCACGGCCTAGGGACCTGTGAGGTTCAATCTACTACCCTGGTGACATCCAACTACGGTATGAGTGGAGGTAGATGCTCAGCTGTTGTCAGACGCCCTTGTTTGTCCCGGGCGGCCTACACAATTGGGATGGCTTCAGGGACTGTGGAGGTTTCTCCTAATTTGGAGGCGTGTGGTCAAGTGAATGGGCAGAATTCCAGTGGAGTGGGCAGGCACAGACCTGATGTGTGGCTCCAGGGGCCCCAGCCTTGAGGGTGTGTGGGCCAGGAGTGTGGGGATAGAAGTCTGAAAACACTAACTCAGCTTACGTTTGGGGACATAAGTGTGGCAGGCCCGATCTACAGACCGTGAGGAGAACTCTTCGGGATATGAAGAAAGAGTGAGTGTGAGGCATTTATTCAGGCTTTTGTCTCTGGATTTTGTGTCAACAATGGCCGTGGAATGTCAAGGAGGCCTCATGGGCAAGTCTTCCTCTCTGGGCATTTGGCACGAACCCAATTGTATTGGGTCCATCTTGGGGATGGGAGGAGTCCTTTCAGTTTGGTTACCTCAGGTGTCCCAACAAAAGAGGGATTTCAAAGCAGAACCCGGGGCGGGGGGGCGAATGGACAAACCGATCTATGGTTACTTCCAGCCACTGAGAGGCCTTCCTTGAGGACAGAACTCACGGTGAGGGTCACAATGTGTGTTTATGCCTTCTAGGCGCTCAAGCATGGGCGGGAATCATGGTCCACGCTGTTGCTCCTACACTGAACGTTGGGCTCCATGCCAACCACATGTATTCTTGCCATGGGGAAGTAGTAGTTCTGATTTTTTCATCTGTTTCACCGCTGGGCCGTGATTGGAGTTAAGGTCTAGGTTGTGTAGTCTGAAAACCGAGCTTGGGAAGAGATGACGACTTAAGTCCATGTCAGGTCCGACGTGCTCAGTGTGGAGCCAGCTCGCTGAGTGTTGGTCGGGAGGTTCAGGCCTAGGCTGCGTGAGACCAGGCATTAGATTTCAGGGTATATTGTATAATTGGGGGAGAGTCGAGTGCCGTGCAGCTTGATCCGCATTTAGCGTTTCTGGGTAGCCCCAAGGGCAACGTTTTTCTTCTGGAGGGCAGGCAGAGTGCTGCTTTGTGGCTCCGGAATTCCCAAACTGGATGCCCTTTGGGCAAGGAGTGTGAGGACGGAAGAATAAGAACACAAGTTAGGTGTAGGTTTCGGGACGAGGGCACGGCAGGCACTCTCTGCAGATCTGAATCGGGACTTCGTGCATCTGAAGTCAGGGAGAGGTTCAGACCTAGGCTCAGGTTGGAGTTTCTGTCCATTATGGCCCTTTCTTGAAGGGGGCAGCATCTCGAGGCCATGGAGGTTTACCCAGGAGGGGAGTTGGGATATGCTCCAAGCCACAAGGATTTTTTCTGATCAACAATTGAGATCTGTTGGATCACTCCAGGATGTTTCATACGGAATGACAGCAAAGCAGGGATCGAAGGATGGAACCCTGGGCAGACTGCCTCGATTCTAACTGTCTCCTAGTTAATAGACAGTTTTGATATGCTAGCTCTAGGGGAGCAATGGAGGGGGCTGAGTTGAAATGGACTCTCCTGCGGATAGGTCCTAATGTGGGTTTATGTGCATGGAGACCTTGGCACGGGGCGGTGGCACACGGACCCTGAATGCTTCTCCTAACCAGAGGTTTTGCGTCATCTCCAAAAGACAAGTTTCCCATGTGGAGACTAGATTTGATCTGATTGGTGCCTCAGGAAAGCCCCACATGCTGATATTGGAAACCAGGCCTCTGATGAGAGATAGCAGGAAACCAAAACAATGGACCCCATTAGGGCCTAGGGCCCTGTCCCGTTCAATCTCCTTCTCTGGGGACATCCATCTACAGTATGGGTGGAGATGGAAGCTCAGCTGGTTCCAGGCAGCCCTTGTTTGTCCTGGGCGTTCTATGCTATTGGGATGGCCTTGGGGACTTTGGAGGTTTCTCCTAGTTTGTATGATTGTGGTCAATGGAAGGGGAAGAATTCCCGTGGAGTTGAGAGGCAGAGACCTGATGTGTGGCTCCAGGGTCCCCAGGCTGGAGGGTATGGAAGCCAGGAGTGTGGGGATAGAAGTCTGAAAACACACACTCGGCTTGTTTTGGGGACGTAGGTATGGCAGTCCCGATCTACAGACCGTGAGGGGAACTCTTTAGGATATGAAGAAAGAGCGAGTGTGAGGCGCTTATTCAGGCTTTTGTCTCTGGATTTTGTGTCAACGATGGGCTTGGAATATCGGGGAGGCCTAATGGGCCATGGATGAGTCTTCCTCTCTGTGGATTTGGCCCGATCCCAATTGGGGGGTCAATCTGTGGGATGGGAGGAGTCCTTTCAGTTTGGTTACCTCATTCTAAAGCAGAGCACTGGGGAGGGGCGAATGGACAACAGGAACTATGGTTAAAAATTGGGGCCTAGGGGCATGGCAAGCCCAATATGCCGTCTCTTGGTCCAGCACTGTGAGACCTTACTTGGGGACTGGGCTCACGCTGAGGCTCACAATGCGTATTTGTGACCAACGTGGCCCTCAAGCATGGCGGGGTCAAAGGGCCACACTGCTATCAACTACACAGAACGCCAACCCCAAGATTTCTTGCCATGGGGAAGGATTTCTGATTTCTGCCTCATGTTCAACCCTGGGCAGTGATTGGAGAAAACGTCTAGGTTCTGAAGCCTGAAAACCGAAGTTGGGAAGAGATGACGACCTAAGGCTTTGGCAGGTCCGATGTGTTCAGCGTGAGTCCAGCTGGCTGGGTGTGGGTCGGGAGGTCCAGGCTCAGGCTGTGACAGAAAGGGCATGAGTGCCCAGGGCATCCTGTAGAATTGGGGTACAGTCAAGTGGCAAAAAGGTTGATCCTCATTTGGGGTTTCTGGTTAGCCCCAGAGGGCAATGTTTTTTCTTCTGGAGGCAGAGGGCTGCATTGTTGTTCTGGAATTGCCAAACTGGAGGGCTTGTGGGCCAGGAGTTGAGGACAGAAGACGGAGAACACAAGCAACCTTAGGTTTCTGGGCGAGGGCAAGGCAGGTACGCTCTGCAGAGCTGAATCGAGAACTCGTGCATCTGAAATCAGGTGAGGATCTGACGAACGCTCAGGTTGGAGTTTCTGTCCCTTATGGCCCTCTTCATGAAGAGGTGGTGGATCACGAGGCCATGGAATTTTTCCCACGATGGGAGTTGTGAGATGCTCCAAACCGTAAAGATTCTTCTGCGGGACGATTGAGACCTGTTGTTTGGCTCCAGGACTTCCCATACGGATCGATTCCGAGTAGGGTTCTAAGGATGGATGGCTGGGAAGCCCGACTCTCATTCCTCTTGTGTCCTAGTGACAAGACAGGTTAGATCTGCTGGATCTGGGGGAGAAACTGAGAGGGTTGAGTTGAAATGGACTCTCTTGTGGATGGGTCCTAATGTGGGTTTGTGTCCATGGAGAACGTGGAATGAAGCAGTGGCACAGGGTCCCTGATGGGTTCTCCTAACCAGAGGCTTTGACACAGCTCCAACGTGCAAGATTCCCACGTGGAGACGAGATTTGTTCTGATGGGTGCCTCAAGAAACAGCCATATGCTGCTATTGGAATCCAGGCCTCTGAGGAGAGATGACTGGACAACAAAGCAATGGATCCGATTAGGATCTAGGGGCCTGCTCATTCCAATTTACCTCTGGGGACATCTGTCCACGGGTCTAAGTGCAGGTAGAGGCTCAGCTGGTGTCAGACCACCCTTGTTATTCCTGGGCAGTCAACACTATTGGGATGGCCCCGGGCACTTTGGAGGTTTATCATCCTATTTCTAGGTTTGTGGCCAATGGAATGGGCAGAATTCCCAGGCACAGTCCTCAGGTTTGGCTCCAAGAACCTGTGCCTGTAGGTTTTGTGGGCCAGGGCTGTGGGGACAGTTGTCTGAAAACACAAACTCGGCTTAGGTTTCGGGTCGTAGGTATTGCAGGACTGATCTACAGACCGTGAGGAGAACTCTTCAGGATATGAAGAAGGGGGCGAGTGTGAGACGCTTGCTCAAGATTTTGTCTCTGGATATTGTGTCACTGATGGCCGTGGAATGTCCGGGTGGCCTCATGGGCCATGGACGAGTCTTCCTCTCTGGGCATTTGGCCCGATCCCAAGAGTTTGGGGTTATTCTTTGAGATGGGAGGAGTCGGTTTTGTTTTGTTTTTACCTCAGGTGTCCCACCAAAAGAGAGTTTCCAGAGCAGAGCCCTGGGGAGGGGCGACTGGACAACCAGAAAGCTGGTTAAAACTTGGGGCCTAGGGGCATGGCAAGCCCATTATGACATCTAATGGTCCAGCCACTGAGAGGACTCACGCTGAGGGTCACAATGCATGTTTGTGCCCTCTTTGTACTTAAGCATTGGCGGGGCATAATGGTGTCAGGGTCAGTGTCAATGTCAGGGTTTGGGTTAGGGTTTGGGGCAGGCTCACAGGCAGTGTCAGGGTCAGGGTTAGTGGTTACTGTTAGGGTGAGCCCCGCTCCTGGGTCATGGACCCATCCGTTCAGGGTCTCAGGATAAACCCTGGGCAGAAGGGTGTAGACCCTCCACCCGATCCCACTTAACCAGCCTTAAACTGGGGTGTGAACATAACTTGCCAACCAGACATCTAAACCCTCATCAGCCTGACCCTACTTGGGTCATCTCCTCCCACGATGGCATGGCGAGGTCCTCTTTACACACAGACACACAGACACCCAGAGGCACACACACACACACACAGACACACACACAGAAACGGGGAAGAGACCTAGGGCTACACCAGTGGATCAGAAGGTGTGGGACTCTCTGACTCTGAGCCGCCTGGTGTCACCTTTTGATTTTATTAGCCAAAGGGTCTGAGGCATTGGGGAATCCTGATATGACCTGAAGGGAGACCACGTGTCTGGCGGGCGATCTCTCTTCTCCCTGCATCCTCTCGGCTTCAGTACAGCAGAAGAACATATCGCTTCCTTTAGGATGTGCCTAGAAATGAGCTAGGCAGGGGGGTTTTCTCTGTAATGGGGTGCCTGGATACGTGGGTTCCAATTCCGTTGGGCTCTGTCGTCAGGGAAGTGAGGTCACCACTGCCTGGGGGCTCCTTACCGAACTTCCTGCTTCACCAGAGCTCCCTGAGCCTCCGGTCCACAAGCTGCTCAGGCTCACACTCCACTCAATGCAGTGCCCATCCAGTGTCCCCCATACAGCCTCCACCCCGCGCCTGGGAGGCCTGGGTGCAGCTGTTGTCCCCGCTGGAGGCAACCGAGCTGGGTTTAGACTAGGTTAGTGTTAGGGTTTAGGGTTTTGAAAAACTTAGGGTCAGAGTTAGGTTTAGACGTCGTTGGGGTCAGGGTTAGCGTAAGGCTTAGGGTAGGGGTCATGGTTAGGGTTAGGTTCATGTTTAGGTTTAGGGTCAGGCTCACAGTAGGGTCACGGTTAGCGTAACGGTCAGAGTTAGGGTCAGGGTCAGTGTTAGGGTGACGGTTAGGTTTAGGGTCAGGTTCAGGGTCATAGTCAGATTTAGGGTCAGGTTCAAGTTTAGGTTTGGGGGCAAGGTTCATGTCAGGGTCAGGGTTAGGTTTGGGACAGGTTTAGTGTCAGGGTTAGGGTCAGGGTCAGGGTTAGGTTCATGGTTATGGTAAGGTCAGCTTTATGTTTAGGTTCTGTTTTATGAGTCGGTTCAGGATCAGTGTTACCTTTAGGGTTACGATTCTGTCCAGCATCACAGATTGGGTCAAAGTTAGGTTTATAGGCAGGGTTAGGGTCAGTGTTAAGGTCAAGGCCAGGGTCAGGTTTAAGGTTAAGTTCTGACATAGGCAAAGTTCAGAGTTAGGGTTATGATCAGGGTCAGGGTCAGGTAGAGGGTCAAGATTATTGTTAAAGTGGGTTAGGGTTAGGGTAGGAGGTAGGTTGAGGGTTAGAGTTAGACCGGGTTAGGGTCAGTGTTAGGGATATTGTTAGGGGTTAGTTTTAGGCTTAGGTTCAGCATTAGTTTTCAGGTCAGGGCCCATGTTAGTGTCAGGGTTAGGGTTACGTTTAGTGTTAGAGTTAGGGTCAGGCTCACATTCACTGTCAGGGTTATTGTTAGGGTCGGGGTGAGTGTCACTGTTAGGGTCAGGGTTAGGTTTATGGTCTTGGCCTGGGTCAGGGTCAGGGTGAAGTGTAGCACCAGTGTCAGGTTTAGGGTCAGGTTCAGGTATTGTTTTAAAGACCACATTCGGGTCTGGGACAGGGTTATGTAGTGGTCAGTGTTAGAGTCATTGTTAGGACTAGGTTCAGGGTCAGGGTCAGGTGAAGGTCATGGACAGGGTCAGGTTTAGCGTCAGGCTTTGGTTTAGGGTCAATGTTCGGTTCTGTGTCACAGTTAGGTTTTGGCTGTAGGGTTTGGAATGGGGTTAGTGTTAGAGTTAGAAGTAGGGTTATGGTTAGTGGTAGGGTTAGTCAGCTTAAGGTCAGAGTTAGGGTTTGGTTTAGGGTAGGGGTTAATATGGGGGTCAGGGTCAGCATTAAGTTTATGAAGGGTCCGTATTAGGGTCATGTTTAGACTTACCTTTAGTTTAGGGTTAGGATCAGGCTCACAGTCACGTTCAGGGTTAGGGTTATGGTGAGGGTTAGGTCAGCGTCAGGTGTAGGATTAGGGTCAGGGTCAGTGTCTTGTTTAGGTATGAGTCATGGTTACGGTAATGTCAGAGTTAGGTTTAGGTTCAGGGTCCACATCAGGCTGAGTGTCAGGCTTAGGTTTAGGTTTAGGGTTCAGGTCAGGATCACAGACAGGGTCAGGGTCAGGGTCAGGGCTTCACTTAGGGTTTGGGGCAGGCTCAGAGTCAGTGTCAGGGTCAGGGTTAGTGGTTACTCTTAGGATTAGGCCCGCTCCTGGGTCATGTACCCATCCCTATAGGGTCTCACGAGAAACCCTGGGCATAAGGGTATAGACCTTACACCCCATCCCACTTAACCAGCCTTAAACTGCGGTGTGAACATGACTTGCCCACCAGACATCTAAGCCCTCATCAGCCTGATCCTGCTTGGGGCATCTCCGCCCACGATGGCATGGCCAGGTACTCTTTACACACAGACACACAGACACCAAGAGGCACACACACACCCAAACACACACACACACAGAGAGACGAGGAGGAGACCTAGGGTACACCGGTCGATCAGAAGGTGTGGGACTCTCTGACTCTGAGCCCCCTGGTGTCACCTTTTGATTTTCTTAGCCAAATGGCCTTGGGCATTGGGGAAACCTGATATGACCTGCCAGGGAGGGGACTTGTCTGGCGGGCGAGCTCTCTTCTCCCTGCATCCTCTCGGCTTCAGTACAGTAGAAGAACAGTCGCTTCCTTTAGGATGTGCTTTGAAATGAGCTGGGCAGTGGGGTTTTCTCGGTAATGGGGTGCCTGGATACGTGGGTTCCAATTCCTTTGGGTTCTGTCGTCAGGGAAGTGAGATCACCACTGCCTGGGGGCTCCTTACCAAACTTCCTGCTGTACCAGAGCTCCCTGAGCCCCAGTTCCCGAGCTGCTCAAGGTTCACCCTCCACTCAATGCAGTGCCAAACCAATGACCCACATACAGCGTCCCCCCAGCCCCTGGGAGGCCTGGGTGCAGCTGTTGTCCCCGGTCAAGGCAACAGAGCTAGGTTTAGACTAGGTTAGTGTTAGGGTTAGGGTTAAGGAAGAATTAGGATCACGGTGAATGTTAGACTTCATTGGGGTCAGGATTAGCGTAAGGGTTAGGGTAGGTTTCAGGTTTAGGGTTAGGTTCATGGTTAGGTTTAGGGTCAGGCTCAGAGTAGGGTCACGGTTAGCATTATGGTCAGAGTCAGGGTCAGGGTCAGTGTTAGTGACGGTTAGTTTTAGGGTCAGGTTCAGGGTCTTGGTCAGATTTAGGGTCAGGTTCAGGTTTACGTTTGGGGGCAAGGTTCTTGTCAGGTTTAGGGATAGGTTTGGCACAGGTTTAGTGTCAGGGTTAGGGTCAGGTTCAGGGTTAGGTTCATGGTTACGGTAAGGTCAGCTTTATGTTTAGGTTCTGTTTTATGTGTAGGTTCAGGATCAGGGTTAGCTTTAGGGTTACGATTCTGTCAGGATCACGGATTGGGTGAGAGTTGGGTTTACAGGCAGGGTTAGGGTCAGTGTTAAGGTCAAGGCCAGGGTCAGGTTTAAGGTTAAGGTCTGACATAGGCAAAGTTCAGAGTTAGGGTTATGATCAGGGTCAGGGAGAGGGTCAGGTTTATTGTTAAAGTGGGGTTAGGTTTAGGGTTAGAGGTAGGTTGAGGGTTAGGGTTAGACCGGGTTATGGTCAGTGTCAGGGATAATGTTAGGGGATAGTTTTAGTGTTAGGTTCAGCGTTAGGTTTCTGTCAGGGCCCGTGTTAGTGTCAGGGTCATGCTTATGTTTAGTGTTAGAGTTAGGGTCAGGCTCACAGTCAGGGTCAGGTTTAGTGTTCAGGTCAGGGTCGGGGTCACTTTTAGGGTCATGGTTAGGTTTATGGTCATGGTCTGGGTCAGGGTCAGGGTGAAGTCTAGGGCCAGTGTCAGGTTTACGGTCAGGATCAGGTATTGGTTTAAAGTCCACATTCGGGTCAGCGACAGGGTTATGTAGTGGTCAGTTTTAGGGTCATGGTTAGGTTTAGGATCAGGGCCAGGGTCAGGTATAGGGTCAGGGTCTGGTATAGACGAAGTTCAGGGTTAGGGTTATGATCATACTCAGTTATAGGGTCAGGGTTATTGTTAAAGTTAGGGTTAGTGTTAGGGTTAGCATTTGGTTGACGGTTAGGGTTAGAGCTTGTTAGGATCAGGGTCCATGGTAGGGTTATTGGTTAGTGTTAGGGTTGGGTTCAGCGATAGGATCTGGGGGAGGTCCCGTGTTAGTGTCAGGGTCAGGGTTACATTTAGGGTTAGTGTTAAGGTCAGGCTCACAGTCAGGGTCAGGTTTGTTGTTCATTCAGGGTCGGGTTCACTGTTAGGGTCAGGGTTAGGTTTATCATCATGGTCAGGGTCAGGGTCAGGGTGAAGTTTAGCACCAGTGTCAGGTTTAGGGTCAGGTTCAGGTATTGGTTTAAAGTCCACATTCGGGTCAGGGACAGGTTTGTGTAAGGTTAGCATCAGGCTCACAGTCACGGTCAGGGGTAGGGTTAGGGTCAGGGTTAGGTCAGCGTCAGGGTTAGGATTAGGGTCAAGGTCAGGGTCATGGTTACATATGATTCTTAGTTACAGTATTATCAGCATTAGGTTTAAGTGCAGCGTCCACATCAGGGTTAGTGTCAGGCTTAGGTTTAGGTTTAGAGTTCAGTTCAGGATCACAGTCAGTGTCAGGGTCAGGGTTAGTGGTTACTTTTGGGGTTAGACCCGCTCCTGGGTATGGACCCATCCCTTCAGGGTCTCAGGATAAACCCTGGGCAGAAGGGTGTAGACCCTCCACCCGACCCACTTAACCAGCCTTAAACTGGGGTATGAACATGACTTGCCCACCAGACATCTAACCCCTCATCAGCCTGATCATGCTTGGGGCATCTCCACCCACGATGGCATGGCCAGCTCTTCTTTACACACAGACTCACAAACACCCAGAGGCACACACGCACACACACACACACACACACACACACAGACGGGGAGGAGACCTAGGGCTATACCCGTGGATCAGAAGGTGTGGGACTCTGACTCTGAGCTCCCTGGTGTCATCTTTTGATTTTATTAGCTAAAGGGTATGAGGCATTGGGGAAATCTGACATGACCTGCCAGGGAGGGGACGTGTCTTCTCCCTGCATTCTCTCGGTTTCAGTACAGCAGAAGAACATGTCACTTCCTTTAGGATGTGCCTAGAAATGAGCTGGGCAGGGGGGTTTTCTCTGTAAAGGGGTGCCTGGATTCGTGGGTTCCAATTCCGTTGGGCTCTGTCATCAGGGAAGCCAAGTCACCACTTCCGGGGTGCTCCTTACCGAACTTCCTGCTCCACCAGAGCTCCCTGAGTCCCCGATCCCCAAGCTGCTCAAGGCTCACACTCCACTCAATGCATTGCCCATACAGTGACCCCCATACAGCCTCCCCCCAACCCCTGGGACACCTGGGTGCAGCTGTTGTCCCTGCTGGTGGGAACAGAGCTGGGTTTAGACCAGGTTAGTGTTAAGATTAGGCTTAGAAAGCCTTAGGGTCAGGGTTAGGGTTAGACCTCATTGGGGTCAGGTTAGACGTCTTTGGGGTCAGGGTTAGTGTAAGGCTTAGTGTAGGGGTCAGGGTTAGGGTTAGGTTCATGTTTAGGTATAGGGTCAGGCTCACAGTAGGGTCATGGTTAGCGTTACGGTCACAGTCAGGGTCAGGCTCAGTGTTAGGGTGACGGTTAAGTTTAGGGTCAGGCAGGGTCATGGTCAGATTTAGGGTCAGGTTCAAGTTTTGGTTGGGGGCAGGTTCATGTCAGGGTCATTGATAGGTTTGGGACAGTTTTAGTGTCAGGGTTAGGGTCAGGGTCAGGGTTAGGTTCATGGATATGGTAAGGTCAGCTTTATGTTTAGGTTCTGTTTTATGAGTAGGTACTGGATTAGGCTTAGTTTTAGGGTTACGATTCTGTTCAGGATCACGGATTGGGTCAAGGTTAGGGTTATGATCAGGGTCAGGTTAGGGTCAGGATTATTTTTAAAGTGGGGTTAGGGTTAGGGTTAGAGGTAAGTTGAGGGTTAGGGTTAGACCGGGTTAGGATCAGTGTCAGGGACAATGTTAGGTTTTTAGTTTTAGGGTTAGGTTCAGTGTTAGGTTTCGGGTCAGGGCCCGTGTTAGTGTCAGGGTTATGTTTAGGGTTAGAGTTAGGGTCAGGCTCACATTCAGTATCAGGGTAAGTGTTAGGGTCAGGGTCAGGGTCACTATTAGGGTCAGGGTTAGGTTTATGGTCTTTTCCAGGATCAGGTTCAAGGTGAAGTCTAGGGCCTGTGTCAGTTTCCGGTCAGGAGCAGATATGGTTTAAAGTCCACATTCAGGTTAGCGACAGGTTTATGTAGTGGTCAGTGTTAGGGGCATGGTTAGGTTTTGGATCAGGGCCAGGTTCAGGTATAGGGTCAAGGTCTGGTATAGGCAAAGTTCAGGGTTAGGGTTATGATCATAGTCAGGTATAGGGTAGGGTTATTGTTAAAGTTAGGGTTAGTGTTAGGGTTAGCATTTGGTTGACGGTTAGGGTTAGAGCTTGTTAGGATCAGGGTCCATGGTAGGGTTATTGGTTAGTGTTAGGGTTGGGTTCAGCGATAGGATCTGGGGGAGGTCCCGTGTTAGTGTCAGGGTCAGGGTTACATTTAGGGTTAGTGTTAAGGTCAGGCTCACAGTCAGGGTCAGGTTTGTTGTTCATTCAGGGTCGGGTTCACTGTTAGGGTCAGGGTTAGGTTTATCGTCATGGTCAGGGTCAGGGTCAGGGTGAAGTTTAGCACCAGTGTCAGGTTTAGGGTCAGGTTCAGGTATTGGTTTAAAATCCACATTTGGGTTAGGGACAGGATTGTGTAGTGGTCAGTGTTAGTGTCATGGTTAGGATTAGGGTCAGTGTCAGGGTCAGGTTTAGAGTCAGGCTTTGGTTTAGGGTCAATGTTCGGTTCAGTGGCACAGTTAGGTTTTGGCGGTAGGGTTTGGGATTGGGGTTAGGGTTAGAGTTAGAAGTAGGGTTATGTTTAGGGTTAGACAGCGTAAGGTCAGGGTTAGGGTTTGGTTTAGGGTAGGGGTTAGTGTTAGTGTTAGGGTCAGCGTTAGGTTTAGGTTCAGGGTCCGTATTAGGGTCATGGTTAGAGTTACCTTTAGGTTTAGGGTTAGGGTCAGGCTCACAGTACGGTCAGGGTTAGGGTTAGGGTCAGGGTTAGGTCAGCGTCAGGGTTAGGATTAGGGTCAGGGTCTGTGTCATGATTAGGTTTGAGTCATGGTTATGGTAATGTCAGATTTAAGTTCAGGGTCCACATCAGGGTGAGTGTCAGGCTTAGGTTTAGGTTTAAGGTTCAGGTCAGGACACAGGGTCAGGGTCAGGGTCAGGGTCAGGGCTTGGGTTAGGGTTTGGCGCAGGCTCACAGTCAGGGTCAGGGTCAGGGTTAGTGGTTACTGTTGGGATTAGCCCCACTCCTGGGTATGGAAACATCCCTTCAAGGTCTCAGGATAAACCCTGGGCAGAAGGGTGTAGACCCTACAGCCGATCTCACGTAACCAGCCTTAAACTGGGGTGTGAACATGACTTGCCCACCAGATCTCTAACCCCTCATCAGCCTGATCCTCCTTGGGGCATCTCCACCCACGATGGCATGGCCAGCTCCTCTTTACACTCAGACTCACAAACACCCAGAGGCACACACGCACACACACACACACACAAACACACACACAGAGGGAGAGGAGACCTAGGGCTACACCCGTGGATCAGAAGGTGTGGGACTCTCTGACTCTGAGCCCCCTGGTGTCACCTTTTGATTTTATTAGCCAAAGGGCCTGAGGTGTTGAGAAATCCTGATATGACCTGCCAGGGAAGGGACCTGTCTGTCAGGCGAGCTCTCTTCTCCATGCATCCTCTCGGCTTCAGTACAGCAGAAGAACAGGTCGCTTCCTTTAGGATGTGCCTAGAAATGAGCTGGGCAGGGGGGTTTTCTCTGTTATGGGGTGCCTGGATACGTGGGTTCCAATTCCGTTGGGCTCTGTCGTCAGGGAAGTGAGGTCACCACTGCCTGGGGGCTCCTTACCGAACTTCCTTCTCCAGCAGAGCTCCCTGAGCCACCGGTCCCCAAGCTGGTCAAGGCTCACACTCCACTCAATGCAGTGGCCATCCAGTGACCCCCATGTAGCCTCCCCCAAACCCCTGGGAGGCCTGGGTGCAGCTGTTGTCCCCGCCAGAGGGAACAGAGCTGGGTTTAGACCAGGTTAGTGTTAGGGTTAGGTTTAAGAAAGACTTAGGGTGACGGTTAGGGTTAGACATCTTTGGGGTCAGGGTTAGCGTTAGGCTTAGGGTAGGGGTCAGGGTTAGGGTTAGGTTCATGGTTAGGTTTAGGGTCAGGCTCACAGTAGGGTCACTCTTAGCGTTACGGTCAGAGTCAGGGTTAGGGTCAGTGTTAGGGTCACAGTTAGGTTTAGGGTCCAGCAGGGTCATGGTCAGATTTAGGGTCAGGTTCAAGTTTTGGTTTGGGAGCAAGGTTCATGTCAGGGTCAGGGATAGGTTTGGGACAGTTTTAGTGTCATGTTAGGGTCATGGTCAGGGTTAGGTTCATGGTCAGCTTTAGGTTTCGGTTCTGTTTTATGAGTAGGTTCTGGATCAGGCTTAGTTTTAGGGTTACGATTCTGTTCAGGATCACGGATTGGGTCAGAGTTAGGGTTATGATCAGGGTCAGGGAGAGGGTCAGGATTATTGTTAAAGTGGGGTTAGGGTTAGGGTTAGAGGTAAGTTGAGGGTTAGGGTTAGATCGGGTTAGGATTAGTGTCAGAGACAATGTTAGGTTGTTAGTTTTAGGGTTAGGTTCACTGTTAGGTTTCGGGTCAGGGCCTGTGTTAGTGTCAGGGTCAGGGTTACGTTTAGGGTTAGAGTTAGGGTCAGGCTCACATTCAGTATCAGGTTTAGTGTTAGGGTCAGGGTCAGTGTTAGGGTAACGGTTAGGTTTAGGGTCCGGCAGGGTCATGGTCAGATTTAGGGTCAGGTTCAAGTTTTGGTTTGGGGGCACGTTTCATGTCAGGGTCAGGGTTAGGTTTGGCACAGGTTTAGTTTCAGGGTTAGGGTCAGGGTCTGGGTTAGGTTCATGGTTATGGTAAGGTCAGCTTTATGTTTAGGTTCTGTTTTATGCGTAGGTTCAGGATCAGGGTTAGCTTTTGGGTTACGATTCTGTTCAGGATCATGGATTGGGTCAGAGTTAGGTTTACAGTCAGGGTTAGGGTCAGTGTTAAGGTCAAGGCCAGGGTCAGGTTTAAGGGTAAGGTCTAACATAGGCAAAGTTCAGAGTTAGGGTTATGATCATGATCAGGGAGAGGGTCAGGATTATTGTTAAAGTGGGGTTAGTGTTAGGGTTAGAGGTAGGTGTATGGTTAGTGTTAGATCGGATTAGGGTCAGTGTTAGGGATAATGTTAGGGGTTAGTTTTAGGGTTAGGTTTACCGTTAGGTTTTCGGTCAGGGCCCTTGTTAGTGTCAGGGTCAGGGTTACGTTTTGGGTTAGAGTTAGGGTCAGGCTCACATTCAGTGTCAGGGTTAGGGTTAGGGTCAGGGTTAGGTTTCTGGTCTTTGCCTGGGTCAGGGTCAGGGTGAAGTCTAGGGCCAGTGTCAGGTTTATGGTCAGGATCAGGTATTAGTTTAAAGTCCACATTCGGTTCAGCGACAGGGTTATGTAGTGGTCATTGTCTGGTTCATGGTTAGGTTTAGGGTCAGGGCCAGGGTCAGGTTTAGGGTCAGGGTTGAGGGTTGGGGTTATGAGCATAATCAGGTATACGTTCAGGGTTATTGTTAAAGTTTAGGGTTAGTGTTAGGGTTAGAGTTAGGTTGAGGATTAGGTTTAGACCTGGTTAGGGTCAGGGTCCGTGGTAGGTTTAGGGTATAGTGTTAGGGTTAGTTTCAGTGATAGGATTCAGCGGAGGGCCCATGTTAGTGTCAGGGTCAGGGTTACATTTAGGGTTAGAGTTTGGGTCAGGCTCACATTCAGTGTCAGGGTTAGTGTTAGGTTCTGGGTCAGGGTCACTGTTAGGGTCAGGGTTAGGTTTATGGTCATGGCCTGGGTCTGGGTCAGGGTGAAGTTTAGGGCCAGTGTCAGGTTTAGCGTCAGGATCTGGTATTGGTCTAAAGTCCACATTCGGGTCAGGGACAAGGTTATGTAGTGGTCACAGTTAAGGTCATGGTTAGTATTAGGGTCAGGGTCAGGGTCAGGTGAAGTTCAGGGCCTGGGTCAGGTTTAGGTTCAGGCTTTGCTGTATGTTCGGTTCAGATTCACAGTTAGGTTTAGGGGAAAAGTTTGGGATGGAGTTAGGGTTAGAGTTAGAAGTAGTGTTATCGTGAGTGTTAGGGTTAGACAGCGTAAGGTCAGGGTGAGGGTTTGGTTTAGGGTAGGGGTTAGTGTTAGGTTCAGGGTCAGCGTTTGGTTTAAGTTCAGTGTCTGTATTATGGTCAGGGTTAGGGTTACCTTTAAGGTTAGGATTAGGGTCAGGCACACAGTCACGGTCAGGTTTAGGGTTAGGGTCAGTGTTAGGTCAGCATCACGGTTAGTATTAGAGTCAGGGTCAGGGTCAATGTTAGGGATGAGTCATAGCTAGGTTATCTCAGAGTTAGGTTTAGGTCCAGGGTCCAGATCAGGGTCAGCGTAAGGCTTAGCTTTAGTTTTAGGGTTCAGGTCGGGATCACGTCATAGTTAGGGTCAGGTACAGGGTCAGGGCTCGGGTTAGGGTTGGGGGCAGGCTCACAGTCAGTGTCAGGGTCAGGGTTAGTGGTTACTGTTAGGGTTAGCCCCGCTCCTGGGTCATGGACCCATCCCTTCAGGTTCTCAGTATAAACCCTGGGCAGAAGGGTGTAGACCCTATACCCCATCCCACTTAACCAGCCTTAAACTGGGGTGTGAACATAACTTGCCCACCAGACATCTAACCCCTCATCAGCCTGATCCTGCTTGGGGCATCTCCACCCACGATGGCATGGCCAGGTACTCTTTACACACAGACACAGAAACGCAGAGGTGCACACACACACACCCACACCCACACACACACACACACAGAGAGACGGGGAGGAGACCTAGGGCTACACCGGTGGATCAGAAGGTGTGGGACTCTCTGACTCTGAGCCCCCTGGTGTCATCTTTTGATTTTATTAGCCAAAGGGCCTGAGGTGTTGGGGAAACCTGATATGACCTGCCAGGGAGGGGACGTGTTGGCGGGAGAGCTCTCTTCTCCCTGCATCCTCTCGTCTTCAGTACAGCAGAAGAACATGACGCTTCCTTTAGGATGTGCCTAGAAATGAGCTGGGCAGGGGTTTTTCTCTGTAATGGGGTGCCTGGATACGTAGGTTCCATTTCCGTTGGGCTCTGTCATCAGGAAAGTGAGGTCACCACTGCCGGGGGACTCCTTACTGAACTTCCTGCTACACCAGAGCTCCCTGAGCCAGCAGTCCCCAAGCTGCTCAGGCTCACCCTCCACTGAATGCAGTGCCAATCCAATGACCTCCATACAGCCTCTCCCCAGCCCCTTGGAGACCTGGGTGCAGCTGTTCTCTCTGCTTCAGGGAACAGAGCTGGGTTTAGACAAGGTTAGTGTTAGGGTTAGGGTTAACAAAGACTTAGGATCAGGGTTAGGGTTAGAAGTCCTTGGGGTCAGGGTTAGCGTAGGCTTAGGGTGCGGGTGAGGGTTAGGGTTAGGTTCATGGTTAGGTTTAGTGTCAGGCTCACAGTAGGGTCTCGGTTAGCGTTATGGTCAGAGTCAGTGTCACGGTCAGTGTTAGGGTGACGGTTAGGCTTAGGGTCAGGTTCAGGGTCATGGTCAGATTTAGGGTCAGGTTCAAGTTTTGGTTTGGGGGCAAGGTTCATGTCAGGGTCAGGGTTAGGTTTGGGACAGTTTCAGTGTCAGGGTTAGGGTCAGGGTCAGCGTTAGGTTCATGGTTATGGTAAGGTCAGCTTTATGTTTAGGTTCTGTTTTATGAGTAGGTTCAGGATCAGGGTTAGTTTTAGGGTTATGATTCTGTTTAGGATCACGGATTGGGTCAGAGTTAGGTTTACATTCAGGTTTAGAGTCAGTGTTAAGGTCAAGGCCAGGGTCAGGTTTAAGATTAAGGTCTGACATAGGCAAAGTTCAGTGTTAGGGTTATGATCAGGGTCAGGGAGAGGGTCAGGATTATTGTTAAAGTGGGGTTAGGGTTAGGGTAGGAGGTATTTGAGGGTTAGGGTTAGACCGGGTTAGGGTCAGTGTCAGGGATAATGTTAGGGGTTAGTTTTAGTGTTAGGTTTAGCGTTAGGTTTCGGGTTGGGCCCGTGTTAGTGTCAGTGTCAGGGTTATGTTTAGGGTTTGAGTTAGGGTCAGGCTCACAGTCAGGGTCAGGGATAGTGTTAGGGTCGGGGTCAGGGTCACTGTTAGGGTCAGGGTTAGGTTTATGGTCTTTGCCTGGTTCAGGGTCAGGGTAAAGTGTAGCGCCAGTGTCAGGTTTAGGGTCAGGTTCAGGTATTGGTTTAAAGTCCACATTCGGGTCTGGGACAGGGTTATGTAGTGGTCAGTGTTAGTGTCATGGTTAGGATTAGGGTCAGGGTCAGGTGAATTTCATGGTCAGGGTCAGGTTTAGCGTCAGGCTTTGGTTTAGGGTCAATATTTGGTTCAGTGTCACAGTTAGGTTTTGGCGGTAGGGTTTGGGATTGGGGTTAGGGTTAGAGTTAGAATTAGGGTTATGGTTAGGGTTAGAGTTAGACAGCGTAAGGTCAGGGTTAGGATTTGGTTTAGGGTAGGGGTTAGTGTTACGGTCAGGGTCAGCGTTAGGTTTAGGTTCAGGGTCCGTATTAGGGTCATGGTTAGAGTTACCTTTAGGTTTAGGGTTAGGGTCAGGCTCACAGTCATGGTCAGGGTTAGGATTAGGGTCAGGATTAGGTCAGCATCAGGGATAGGATTAGGGTCAGGGTCAGGGTCATGGTTAGGAATGAGTCTTGGTTACAATAATATCAACGTTAGGTTTAGGTTCAGGGTCCACATCAGGCTGAGTGTCAGGCTTAGGTTTAGGTTTAGGGTTCAGGTCAGGATCACAGACAGGGTCAGGGTCAGGATCAGGGTTTCGGGTAGGGTTTGGGGCAGTCTCACAGTCAGAGTCAGGGTGAGGGTTAGTGGTTACTGTTAGGGTTAGCCCCGCTCCTGGGTCATGGACCCATCCGTTCAGGGTCTCAGGATAAACCCTGGGCAGAAGGGTGTAGACACTCCATCCGATCAATCTTAACAAGCCATAAACTGGGGTGTGAACATAACTTGCCCACCAGACATCTAAACCCTCATCAGCCTGATCCTGCTTGGGGCATCTCCACCCACGATGGCATGGCCAGGTCCTCTTTACACACAGACACACAGACACCCAGAGGCACACACACACACACACACACACACACACACACACACACAGACATACACACGCACACACACAGAGAGACGGGGAGGAGACCTAGGGCTATACCGGTCGATCAGAAGGTGTGGGACTCTCTGACTCTGAGCCCCCTGGTGTCACCTTTTGATTTTATTAGCCAAAGGGCCAGAGGCATTGGGAAATCCTGATATGACCTGCCAGGGAGGAGACGTGTCTGGCGGGCGAGCTCTCTTTTCCCTACATCCTCTTGGCTTCAGTACAGCAGAAGATCATGACGCTTCCTTTATGATGTCCCTAGAAATGAGCTGGGCAAGGGGATTTTCTCTGTAATGGGGTGCCTGGATATGTTGGTTCCAATTCCGTTGGGCTCTGTCATCAGGGAACTGAGGTCAGCACTGCCTGGGGGCTCCTTACCGAACTTCCTGCTGTACCATAGCTCCAGAGCCGCCGGTCCCCAAGCTGCTCAGGCTCACACTCCACTCAGGCAGTGCCATCCAGTGACCTCCATACAGCCTCCCCCCAGCCCCTGGGAGGCCTGGGTGCAGCTGTTGTCCCCGCTGGAGGCAACAGAGCTGGGTTTAGACTAGGTTAGTGTTAGGGTTAGGGTTAAGAAAGACTTAGGGTCAGGGTTAGGTTTAGACGTCCTTGGGGTCAGTGTTAGCGTCAGGCTTAGTGTAGGGGTCAGGGTTAGGGTTAGGTTCATGGTTAGGTTTAGGGTCCGGCTCACAGTAGCAATAAGGTTAGTGTTACCGTCAGAGTCACGTCAGGGTCAGTGTTAGGGTGACGGTTAGGTTTAGGGTTAGGTTCAGGGTCATGATTAGATTTAGGGTTAGGTTCAAGTTTTGGTTTGGTGGCAGGGTCATGTCAGGGTCAGGGTTAGGTTTGGGACAGTCTAGTGTCAGGGTTAGGGTCAGGGTCAGTGTTAGGTTCATGGTTATGGTAAGGTCAGCTTTATGTTTAGGTTCTGTTTTATGAGTAGGTTCAGGATCAGGGTTAGCTTTAGGGTTACGATTCTGTTTAGGATCACGGATTGGGTCAGAGTTAGGTTTACAGTCAGGGTTAGGGTCAGTGTTAAGGTCAAGGCCAGGGTCAGGTTTAAGGTTAAGGTCTGACATAGGCAAAGTTCAGAGTTATGGTTATGATCAGGGTCAGGATTATTGTTAAAGTGGGGTTAGGGTTAGGGTAGGAGGTAGGTTGAGGGTTAGGGTTAGACCGGGTTAGGGTCAGTGTCAGCAATTATGTTAGGGGTTAGTTTTAGGGTTAGGTACAGCGTTAGGTTCTGTCAGGGCCCGTTTTAGTGTCATGGTCAGGGTTACGTTTAGGGTTAGAGTTAGGGTCAGGCTCACATTCAATGTCAGGTTTATTGTTAGGGTAAGGTCAGGGTCACTGTTAGGGTCAGGGTTAGGTTTCTGGTCTTTGTCTGGGTCAGGTTCAGGGTGAAATCTAGGGCCAGTGTCAGGTTTACTGTCAGAATCAGGTATTGGTTTAAAGTCAACATTCGGGTCAGCGACAGGGTTATGTCGTGGTCAGTGTTAGGGTCATGGTTAGGTTTAGGCTCAGGGCCAGGTTCAGGTATAGGGTCAGGGTCTGGTATAGGCAAAGTTCAGGGTTAGGGTTATGATCATAGTCAGGTACAGGGTCAGGGTTATTGTTAAAGTTTAGGGTTAGTGTTAGGGTTAGCGTTTGGTTGACGGTTAGGGTTAGAACTTGTTAGGATCAGGGTCCGTGTTAGGTTTAGGGGTTACTCTTAATGTTAGGTTCACTGATAGGATTCGGGGGAGGGCCCGTGCTAGTGTCAGGGTCAGGGTTACATTTAGGGTTAGAGTTAGGGTCAGGCTCACCGTAAGGGTCAAGTTTAGTGTTCAGGTCAGGGTCGGGGTCACTGTTGGGATCAGGGTTAGGTTTATGGTCATGGTCTGGGTCAGGGTCAGGGTGAAGTTTAGCGCCAGTGTCAGGTTTAGTGTCAGGTTCAAGTATTGGTTTAAAGTCCACATTCGAGTTAGGGACAGGATTGTGTAGTGGTCAGAGTTAGTGTCATGGTTAGGATTAGGGTCAGGGTCAGGGTCAGGTGAAGGTCAGGGCCAGGGTCCGGTTTAGGGTCAGGCTTTGGTTTAGGGTCAATATTCGGTTCAGTGTCACAGTTAGGTTTTGGCGGTAGGGTTTGGGATTGGGGTTAGGGTTAGAGTGAGAAGTAGGGTTATGGTTAGGGTTAGAGTTAGACAGCGTAAGGTCAGGGTTAGGATTTGGTTTAGGGTAGGGGTTAGTGTTAGTGTTAGGGTCAGCATTAGGATTAGGTTCAGGGTCCGTATTAGGGTCATGGTTAGAGTTACCTTTATGTTTAGCGTTAGGGTCAGGCTCACAGTAACAGTCAGGGTTAGGATTAGGGTCAGGGTTAGGTCACCATCAGGGTTAGGATTAGGGTCAGGGTCAGGGTCATGGTTCGGAATCAGTCTTAATTACAGTAATATTAATGTTAGGTTTAGGTTCAGGGTCCACATCAGGGTCAGTGTCAGGCTTAGGTTTAGGTTTAGGGTTCAGGTCAGGTACAGACAGGGTCAGGGTCAGGGTCAGGGTTTCGGTTAGTTTTTGGGGCAGGCTCAGAGTCAGAGTCAGGGTCAGGGCTGGTGGTTACTGTTGGGGTTAGCCCCGCTCCTGGATATGGACCCATCCCTTCAAGGTCTCAGGATAAACCCTGGGCATTAGGGTGTAGACCCTCCACCTGATCCTACTTAACCAGCCTTAAACTTGGGTGTGAACATAATTTGCCCACCAGACATCTAATTCCTCATCAGCCTGATCCTGCTTGGGGAATCTCCACCCACAATGGCATGGCCAGGTCCTCTTTACACACAGACTCACAAACACCCAGAGGCACACACACACACACACACACACACAGAGAGAGATAGAGATGGGGAGGAGACCTAGGGCTACACCCGTGGATCAGAAGGTGTGGGACTCTCTGACTCTGAGCCCCCTGGTGTCACCTTTTGATTTTAGTAGCCAAAGGGCCTGACGCATTGGGGAAACCTGATATGACCTGCCAGGGAGGGGACGTGTCTGGCGGGAGAGCTCTCTTCTCCCTGCATCCTCTCATCTTCAGTACAGCTGAAGAACATGTCGCTTCCTTTAGGATGTGCCTAGAAATGAGCTGGGCAGGGGGGTTTTCTCTATAATGGGGTGCCTGGATACGTGGGTTCCAATTCTGTTGGGCTCTGTCATCAGGAAAGTGAGGTCACCACTGCCTGGGGGCTCCTTACCGAACTTCCTGCTCCACCAGAGCTCCCTGAGCCGCCAGTCCCCAAGCTGCTCAAGGCTCACTCTCCACTCAATGCAGTGCCTATCCTATGACCCCCATACAGACTCCCCCAAGCTCCTGGGAGACCTGGGTGCAGCTGTTGTCCCCGCTGGAGGCAACAGAGCTGGGTTTAGACAAGGTTAGTGTTAGGGTTAGGTTTAACAAAGACTTAGGATCAGGGTTAGAGTTAGACGTCATTGGGGTCAAGGTTAGCGTAAGGCTTAGGGTAGGGGTCAGGGTTAGGGTTAGGTTCATGGTTAGATTTAGGGTCAGGCTCACATAGGGTCAGGGTTAGGGTTATGGTCAGAGTCAGGGTCAGGGTCAGTGTTAGGGTGACGGTTAGGTTTAGGTTCAGGTTCAGGGTCATGGTCAGAGTTAGGGTCAGGTTCAAGTTTTGGGTTTGGGGCAAGGTTCATGTCAGGGTCAGGGTTAGGTTTGGGACAGGTCTAGTGTCAGGGTTAGGGTCAGGGTCAGCATTAGGTTCATGGTTATGGTAAGGTCAGCTTTATGTTTAGGTTCTGTTTTATGAGTAGGTTCAGGATCAGGGTTAGCTTTAGGGTTATGATTCTGTTTAGGATCACGGATTGGGTCAGAGTTAGGTTTACAGTCAGGGTTAGGATCAGTGTTAAGGTCAAGGCCAGGGTCAGGTTTAAGGTTAAGGTCTGACATAGGCAAAGTTCAGAGTTAGGATTATGATGAGGGTCAGGGAGAGGGTCAGTATTATTGTTAAAGTGGGGTTAGGGTTAGGGTTAGAGGTAGGTTGATGGTTAGACCGAGTTAGGGTCAGTGACAGGGATAATGTTAGGGGTTAGTTTTAGGGTTAGGTTCAGCGTTAGGTTTCTGTCAGGGCCCGTGTTAGTGTCAGGGTCAGGGTTACGTTTAGGGTTAGAGTTAGGGTCGGGCTCACATTCAATGTCAGGGTTATTGTTAGGGTCGTGGTCTGGGTCACTGTTAGGGTCAGGGTTAGGTTTATGGTCTTTGCCTGGTTCAGGGTCAGGGTGAAGTGTAACGCCAGTTTCAGGTTTTCGGTGAGGATCATATATTGGTTTAAAGTCCAAATTCTGGTCAGCGACAGTGTTATGTAGTGGTCAGTGTTAGGGTCATGGTTAGGTTTAGGCTCAGGGCTAGGGTCAGGTCTGGTATAGGCAAAGTTCAGGGTTAGGTTTATGATCATAGTCAGGTATAGGGTCAGGGTTATTGTTAAAGTTTAGGGTTAGTGTTTAGTTGACGGTTAGGGTTAGAACTTGTTAGGATCAGTGTCCGTGGTAGGATTAGGGGTTACTCTTAGGGTTAGGTCAGTGATAGGATTCGGTGGTGGGTCCATGTTAGTGTCAGGGTCAGGGTTACATTTAGGGTTAGAGTTAGTGTCAGGCTCACAATCAGGGTCAGGTTTAGTGTTCAGGTCAGGGTCGGGGTCACTGTTAGGGTCAGCCTTAGGTTTATGGTCATGGTCTGGGTCAGGGTCAGGGTGAAGTTTAGTGCCAGTGTCAGGTTTAGGGTCAGGTTCAGGTATTGGTTTAAAGTCCACATTCGGGTCAGGGACAGGATTGTGTAGTGGTCAGATTTAGTGTCATGGTTAGGATTAGGTTCAGGGTCAGGGTTTGGTGAAGGTGAGGGCCAGGGTCTGGTTTAGGGTCAGGCTTTGGTTTAGGGTCAATGTTCAGTTCAGTGTCACAGTTAGGTTTTGGCGGTAGGGTTTGGGATTAGGGTTAGGGTTAGAGTTAGAAGTAGGGTTATGTTTAGGGTTATGTTTAGACAGCGTAAGATCAGGGTTAGGGTTTGGTTTAGGGTAGGGGTTAGTGTTAGGGTCAGGGTCAGCGTTAGGTTTAGGTTCAGGGTCCGTATTAGGGTCATGGTTAGAGTTACCTTTAGGTTAGTGTTAGGATCAGGCTCACAGTCATGGTCAGGGTAGGGTTAGGGTCAGTGTTAGGTCAGCGTCAGGGTTAGGATTAGGGTCAGGGTCAGGGTCATGTGTAGGTATGAGTCATGGTTACGGTAATGTCAGAGTTAGGTTTAGGTTCAGGGTTCACATCAGGGTCAGTGTCAGGCTTAGTTTTAGGCTTAGGTTTCAGGTCAGGATCACAGTCAGGTTCAGGGTCAGGGTCGGGTCAGGGCTTGGGTTAGCGTTTGGTGCAGGCTCAGAGTCAGTGTCAGGGTCAGGGTTAGTGGTTTCTCTTAGGGTTAGCCCCGCTCCTGGGTCATGTACCCATCCATTCATGGTCTCAGGATAAACCCTGGGCAGAAGGGTGTAGACCCTCCACCCGATCCCACTTAACCAGCCTTAAACTGTGGTGTGAACATGACTTGCCCACCAGACGTCTAACCGCTCATCAGCCTGATCCTGCTTGGGGCATCTCCACCCACGATGGCATGGCCAGGTCCTCTTTACACACAGAAACACAGACACAACGAGGCACACACACACACACACACACACACACACACACACACACACACAGGAATTCTATGCAGCCATCAAAAATGAAATCTTGCCTTTTGCAATGACTTGGATGGAGCTAAAGTTTATTATGCTAAGTGAAGTAAGTCAATCAGAGAAAGGCAATTATCATATGATCTGTCTGATATGACGAATTTGAAAGGCAGGGTAGGGGGTCATGGGAGGTAGAGAGGGTTAAAATGAAACAAGATGGGATGGGGAGAGAGACAAACCATAACAGACTTAATCTCACAAAACAAACTGAGGTTTGCGGGGATGGAGGGTGTATGGAGAGGGTGGCTGGGTTATGAACATTGGGGAGGTTATGTGATACGGTGAGTTCTGAGAAATGTGTAACACAGATGAATCACAGACCTGCACCCTTGGGGCAAATAATACATTATATGTTAATTTAAAAAAATTTCACCTGTGCTTTATGCAGTCTGGAGGAGGATGGGCACACATATAAACCCATATAGTGATTAGTCCACCTGACACCAATAGGACCAATCAGAGTCTCCCTGGGATTGATATGTAAATGACAGGAAGACGAGGTTCTCTCTTTAGGCGAGTGACTGGCCTTGCTGGATGGGATTCAGGAGCTGGCCATGGCCATCTTCCTGGACACTTGAAGAGTCTGACCAGAGAAGAAAGCAGCCATATGGAGACGAGTAAACATGAAACATGGACAAATAGAAAACTGTTTTGCCGGGTTCCAGTCCCTGTTCTTGATTCTGAAATTTTAGTTCTGCAGCTCTTCTTTTGATTTTTAAAAAGATTTTTTTTTAATTTATCTGACAGAGATCACAAGTAGGCAGAGAGGCAAGCTGAGAGAGAGGAGGAAGCAGGCTCCCTGCAGAGCAGAGAGCCCGATGTGGGGGTCGATCCCAGGACCCTGGGATCATGACCTGAGCCGAAGGCAGAGGCTTAACCCACTGAGCCACCCAGGTGCCCCATCTTCTTTTGGATTTTTATGAACTTCTGTGGTATCCATCCCTACAGGAACCTGGACATTCCTTTGTTTTTTGATTGTTTGCTTGCTTTTCCCTTTTTGTTCCTCCAGTTTTCTTTGGATTGCTGCCACTTGCAAGCAAAGGGTCTTGTAAAAATACCACACCAAGGAAATTCACACGTCCTTAGGAGCTATTGAGTAAGTTCCTATAGGGGAAGGACACAGTGAGATGCACATTTTAGAGTGATCATCTTAGAATAAGTTTAGAGGATGAATTGGTGTGAGGAGGGGAGGGAAAGGGGCATATTCCTGAAGATGAGATGACAGGTTGGAAGGCCGTTATGGTCATTGTGGCAAAGTATTGTGAGTGCCTGAAACAGAAGAGAAAAGGGGGCCGAGGAAAGATTAAACTTACACAAGGTGAGAAGACTAATGAGACTTTATGAAATCTGAGTTTGTGAAATCGGATATTGCTAGGCTTTTAGCACACTTACTTTGGGATCTAATCTTCAAAAATATTTAAATATCTCTGGTGGTGACAACACCATCGTCTTTCCAGTGATTAAGAACTCTGAAATCTTAATCTGGCCTGGGCTGTAGAATGTCAGCTGCGGCTTAATCACAACGAAAAGCCGTTGAAGGGTTTTACACTGGTGGGTGGAGGGTGGTCATGGGATTCCTTTTGCATTTTTAAAATGTCATTTTTGGCTGCTGTGTAAAGAATGGATAGAGAAAAGGCAAAAATAGTAACAAATCATTCTCCAATATTTACGGAACATCTACTATGTGTCAGGTACTGTTCTAAACCCTAAAGACAGAATAGTTAACAAGAGACAAAATAAATTTGATGTCCTCTTGGAGTTTTCATTTTAGTTGTTGAGTGAGAAATGAAGCAAATAAATATACATACATATCAGGGCCGTTTGTTCTGGCGGGCCTTGCCTCAGCACTCTGGAAAGTCCCAGGTCCACTCTATTCCTCATTTGTCTTTTCTTTTGACAGACCGGGTGATCACAGACAATAGACATCCTGGTATGTGTTGCCATCTGGCTATGGGGACAATCAAGCCTTCAGCAAGGGGAGAGGGGGTGCTGTGGGGACATCAGGTTATTTAAACAAGCCTTTAGCAAGGGGGGAGGGGTCTTTCATTCCCCCCTTTTTCTTTATCATGGATAGAATCCTATATCCATTCAATTTGTTTATGAAGTAAGTCAGTTTGAGAGCCGGTTTGTTTAATTAGTTGATATTGCTGTGTCAGTACCATTGTCTGGATTACTGACAAGCGATCTTTTACTGTACGAGTTTATTTAAGATACAAGGGCCGATTGAAAATTGGGCTATTGATAAGGTAACTTCTTTGTTGTAATCTCAAGGACATTTGCAAACCAAGGGAGGCTCCTATCTTGCAGGATTGTGATCTTAGCAAGTCAACTATTTATCATTTTATGGCAGTCAGGGGTGCCTGAGGAATGCTACACATATGGAGGGGAGCGGGTGAAGGGGGGATGCAAGGCGCCAGCTTTTAAAGACCCTTAAATTTTTAAGGTGGTTGAAGGTGGAAGGTCTCATCTTCTATAACTTCTTCGTGCTGAATAGGGGCGTAGAGCTGTCCCTACCTACTGGGGTTAATATTGATCAGGGTAGGAATGTATAAGGGAGTTTCGAAAGGTGGAGGCAGCTGAATCCAGCGCTGACAGTGAAGAGGTGTCCTTGCACGCGACAAGGATCGTCTGTCGTGGTGTAGTCATTGTAGCAATGGAGTCTCGACACCAAGTAGAGAAACATGGAACAAAGCAACATATTAAGGTTAATAAGGTGATAAGAATGAGAAGCCCGAAAAGGAGATTCGGTCATAGTCCTCCTTCAAACCAGGAACTTAACCATTCACTGAGAGAGAGAGCAGGATCTTGTAGGCCTTAATTTGGGTATTCATATCTTTTATTAGTCCTGTGACATTTTTGTGATAGTCTGGGATATACACACAACATTCTGTCTTGATAATTGCACATGTGCTACCTTGGGCTACTGTCAGGACATCTAAGGCCATCCTATTTTGTAGGACTGCCTTGCGTATCTGTGACACTTCGGTATTAAGCTGGGAGATGCTATTTAGTGAATCATTGAGTGCCTTTGTAGTATATTTATTAAAGGCTTCTTCATGCCACATGATATCCCCTAGTCCCGCAGATGGAACAAAAATGGATGCTAAGTGATCATACCATTTAAAAACAGATCGCGTCCATCTTTGTCTCAAGTAGGGGAGATTAGCTGGAGTTGTAATGGTTTTAGTAATGCGCCCATGATTCCAGGAAAATACCCTTTTCTTCCAAATAGCTCCATGGGCATGTGGTACCAGGAAGGCATATTTGGAGTCAGTATACATGTTAATTCTTAGGCTTTGGCAATTGCAAAGTGCTAGTGAGCACTATGGCACACCTAACTTTTCTTCTTCTTTCTATGAAAACTATTTTCATCAAAAAACCAACTTTCATTTGTAATTTTAACAGGGGCATCTTAAACCTGGCCATATAGAATAAGCTAGATTAATAATCTCTGAACATTTTTGCTCTATAGAGAAAGAAGTACAGTGGTCAGGTTCAGGCATACAGGTAACTAGGTTTAAAGTTTGACAAATTTTAAGTTTTATTTCTGGCATCTCTGTTAATGTAGCCCAGTATTTAATAAGTTGGCCTCCATCATCCATTGGTGGCCTTTGGCTACTAAGACAAATCTGGACCTGATGTGACATTATTACAGTTAGGGACTGTCCCATAGTGAGCTTTGAGGCTCTTTTATGAGGGCTGTTTTAGGTTTTGCTAAAGCATCTGTTTGCAATTGCACCTCAATGGAGGTGGCCTCTAGATAAATATGACTAAGGGATGAAACCAATAAGAAGACCTTTGAGTGGTCCAGCCTTAACAATATCCTAATGACAGAGGATCATTGTCAAGTGGGAGAAGAGTACGGTATGCTGGCTTTTAGGCAATTTCATTATTCCAGTCGTTTAATCATGTGCCGTGGGGTCTGCTAATATCCCCACAAAATAATAAGATTGAATAAAGAAGCTATTTTACAAGTTCTCTGAAGTTTACCTCAAATTGTTTAGCTTAGGTAAACAAACATTGAAAGACAATCAAATCTAGAATTTAACATCCATAAAGGTGTTTTACTAAAATAGAATTTTTTTCTCTAAAATAACCCTCATTTACAGAGATAGCCAAATCAGGACTAATTCACTTGTGAAACAAGTTTAGTTTTGACAAACTTGGCCTATTATTTACATAAGCTCAGCAAGAACAATAAGTTTGATCAATAGATCTTTTAGCATCTGCTTTGCTGGAACTTTTAATAAGGAATCTCTAGGTTGAACTTTTAGTAGCCTCTCTGGGCCAGAAGCCAAGCCCTGTACTGGCCATCAGGCATGCCTGCAATACCTGTCGATTTGGGCGAATCTCTCATTGGGGAATTCCTCTTCTGAGACCGCACCTACCAAGGAGTGACATTCTTTACTCACCTGGTGAGGCTGCTGGGAACTCTGTAAGCAAGGTATCAGGCCAACAGTCCCAAGGGGCTTTATGGCTCTAGGTTTTATAAAGTCAACCTTAGTTCCTTTAAACTGTCTGGTTATATCCGAGTCTTTTTAAATATGACATTCCAGCCAACGCCTTGATAAAATAAACCGTGTTTCCAATTCTTTCCTGTTACAAGGAGAACAGATTCTTATTGGACTTATGCAAATGACTGATTGTCATGGAAGAATGTTTACTTACTGAGACCTTTTGGTTTCAGAGGGTTCAGATAGAGAGAAAAGCTTGAATGCTTTGAGCTCTTTTATAAATGAGCACTTTTACATCTCTATAAGTTACAGATAACTAGGAGGAAGTATCCCTAGTCTGGAAAAGTAAGTAAGTTTAAAGTAAGACAAAACATTAAGAGATATAACATTATAATTTTTTAGTTCATTTAGTCCCGTGTTACCAAATCTAGTGAATGCGGCTTTAGTCAGTTTTGGAAATTTTTACCCATTTCAGTTTTAGGATTTTCAAGTATATCAAATATCTGTATTTGTCCTGAAAGTCCTTTATAGGAATCTCCTTGAAAATAAAACTCATTTTATAAGAGAATTAAAACAATTATAAATGACAAAAACTCAGAATGGATATGGTTAAAGCTAAGGAGACACGGGAGTTTACAATTTAGCTGCAAGGAAATCAGGTTATTTTTGTGATACATAACATTTCCATAATTACAGTATCAAGCGATGATCTCTCAAAACATTAAAACTTTAGGAAGTGCGTAGAATCTCTAGAATAGTTATAGTATTTTCCCAAATGTAATCCAAGGTTTATCATCGGTTCAGTAGTATTTCATGAGCAACTTCATATATTAAGGAAAAGCCTGAGTTAAAGAGATTTTACAATTTAAATCTTGTCAACATTTGCTAAGATCTCAGAAAGTTTTGAAGCACATGCCTAAATATAATTAGGGATGTTAAACACCTGATAAAACAAAACATAGAAACTGGTTTTTCTGGGCAGGCAAAGAGAAAATCACTTACATTCTCGTAACAGGAGATCAATTAATCTAAGAAAACTTTGTCCTTTGAACAGAAAATTTTAGTCTTGTACTAATGTAATATACTTTTAAAACCCATTTATTTAGTCTATTTTAGTCCGTCCTGACCATAGCTAAAATTCCTTTTCTGAAGATTTCCCTTTATAAATCTTTTATAACTTTCCTTTGCACTCAGGTCTTGTCCTAAGCCATTTCTTACTAAGCAACCATCTCATTTAGGATAAAATTACCTTCCCTTACCTTCAACAAAATGTATTCCCATTCCTTAAATTTTTTTACTTATCATCTACTTTCCTACAGAGTTTCCCTTATTTCCATCAGTCTTAGTTACACTAAGCAGAATTTGATACTCTTAGAAACCCCTTAATCTCTAGTGAAGACTAAGTATTAACCAATTGTGAACTGTTACAACAGAATTCTTCAGGTGGCAAATTTATGAATCAGTTAAGTGGCAAACAAGTTTACCAACAGATTTAAATACTCTTAGTTTCTTTGCAGTAAGAAGTCAAAAGCACAAACCTATATCCAGTAATTAATGACCTAGCATTTTATCCTGCTTGGTTAAGACCTAGATGTTTATAATTCAATTTTATTTGTCATCCAAGCAAAACTTTAAAGCTTTCAGATTATCAAAGACTTTGAAAACGACTTCAGCAATTACCCATTAGAACTTTGAGACAGACAATTAACCACCAGTTTAGTTATTTCTTTGCTAACAAATTTTAATAAATAACATGAGCTTATTTGACCTTCAGTAAACTTCGAAGTTTTACATTTACTGCTGATAACTTAAAAGACAGGTCTTATTTTAATTAAACCAACAAACTTAACTTAGTTCCAACACTGATTTACGTTCCATCTGGACCTGAGACATGGTTGGGAAGATCTGGAGTGAGGGGGTGTTAGGTCCAGGGGGTGCTCTTCTTGCTCCTTGACAGTGAAGAGAGAAGGAGCTGTGGTGCATGATCTAGAGGCGAGTCATGAGGGCTGCACACACGTTGGTATAGAAATAGGAGAAGAGGGAAACAGAAGAAAGAAAGTGCTGCCAGGAGGCAGAGAAAGGATTCCCAGTTTTGGAGCTCCTAAGCCCCAACAGAGGAGCAGATGCCATGCTTTTTCATTAACCAGGGGGGAGGGGTTAGGCAGTCCAAGTCAGGCCAGAGAACACAGGGAAATCTCCCCGAAACAAAGAGTTTCGGCAGCTGCTTGGGAATATTCCCTATAGTCTCTGTCCCGAGTCAGACCAACCCCATTTGGCTTCAGTTATAGCCATCAACATAGGAAGTGAGTGAGGGAGAAGCTCCCACATCTATTAGGAGAAACAGAGAGAAATAAAGCCAGAGTCCCCTTTGCTAGGGATGGCCCAGCAACCTGGGTTTACTAGAAGAAGGCTTATTTACATAATTATTATCCAATATGTCAGGAGGAAATTTACTAGCTGACTCATTGAATCTGGTTTTAGTTCTTAATACCTATCTTTTATATTTCCTTCCGATATGTATGATGTTGCAGACAAGGGGAGGGGGACCTTTCAGATGCTGTCCTGCTCACGTCCCTCGTGGGAACTTAGGAGCATCTTAGCTAAGGTCTATCCACATAAACACCGGACCAGGCTACTCCATGGAGTAGATGACCGTTATGCCGTATGACGCTCCGCGAGACTCAGGGTGCAGCCCACTCAGACTCCATAGCTAAAGGCAGTGGAGCCACATAAACATTCATACAGTCAGGCATTCCTCAGATTCAAACGGATCAGACATTTTTTCCTAAACAGAATGTTACCTTCATAACTGAAACAAAGAACATATAGACACTTAGGACGTCGACAGGACAGCCTGGACACAAGAGACAAAAATAGAAATTGCTGTGCGGGTTCGGTCCAGAAATCGAGACTACGGGTTATGGTCAGGAGGAACGCAAGATCCTCTCTGACCGACAGGTGGCCCAAGATAATGGCCCTCTTCGGAAACCCCAAGGCATACCCTGGAGTAAACTGAAACCCCCGAGGCGTCCCTCGGTTGCAGCAGGGGAGAAGTCTGAGTTCGTCAACTCCTTCTCAGCCTGCCCAAAAATACGGAGCAACAACGTTGTTGTACGGAACAGAAAAACAGACAAACAGAGAGACAGAGACACGAATGACAGAGACACGGATACTGGCCAGCTTACCTCCTGGTGGGGACCGGCTAGAGTCTTGCGTGGGACTTCAAGAGATCTCGGTGGGACCTCCAAATGAAAGACCCTGGAGCCGCACCCAAGAATCAAACAGCACACCTCCACTGGATGCAAACTGCAAGAGGTTTATTGGTTACACAGGCGCCTGCGGACACATCAGACTTTGTGGGCTGAGCGCGCCGGGCTAAGTTGGGGAGCAGATTATATAGGGCAGGGTTGGGGTGGCGGGAAGAAAGCTTACAGAAGCAGATGCATGGTTACAGGGATCTGATTGGTTAATTAGTCAGGCGTTGGGTTTAAGGCAAGGACACAGTCATTTGTTCTGGCGGGCCTTGCCTCAGCACTCTGGAAAGTCCCAGGTACACTCTATTCCTCATTTCTCTTTTCTTTTGACAGACCGGGTGATCACAGACAATAGACATCCTGGTATGTGTTGCCATCCGGCTATGGGGACAATCAAGCCTTCAGCAAGGGGAGAGGGGGTGCTGTGGGGACATCAGGTTACTTAAACAAGCCTTTAGCAGGGGAGAGGGGTCTTTCAGTAGGAGGTAGGTAAGGAAGGTAGTGGGGTCAGATCACATAAAGTATTCAAGGCCATTGTAAAGATTTGCCTTTAACTTTGTGACAGATGAGAAGAGCTTGGATGGTTTTGAAGAGGCTTGACTTGATTTAGATTAGAAAAGGATCGGGGTGCCTGGGTGGCTCAGTGGGTTAAGCCTCTGCCTTCAGCTCAGGTCATGGTCTCGGGGTCCTGGCATCGAGCCCCACATTGGGCTCTCTGCTCATCAGGGAGCCTTATTCTCCCTTTCCCACTGCCTGCCTCTCTGCCTACATGGATCTCTCTCTCGCTCTGTCAAATAAATAAATAAAATCTTAAAGAGAAAAGAAAAGAATCACTCAGGCTGCTGTGTGCAGAACGGACTTGCGGGGTTGTGGGGTGGGGATGCTACTTGCATTAATGTAGACTGAGATTTCTATACTGTTGACATTTGGGGCCACATTAATTTTTGTTATGGGGAGCTGTCCTGTGCACTGACCACTAGATCGCAGGAGTGCCCTTTCCCACTCTCAACTTGTGACAACGAAAAGTGTGTCCAGACCCTGTCAAAATCCCCTGTGGGGGAGCAGGTACACAAAACTCTCCTGGTTGAGGACCACTTATTTGGGTGAGAAGGGGTATTGGCCCAGACCAGAGCAGTAGATGCAGGGGTGGGGAGAAGGGGGGAGATTTTGGGTGTATATTGAAGACAAAACATGCAGGATTTGTAAATATATTAAGTGTGGAGTGTTCGGAAAAGACAAGAGTTGGGATGATTTTACAATTTTGGGGGCCCGAGGCCCTGGAACAGTGACGTTACCACTTGCTAAGATGGGAAAGATGACGGGAGAAGCAAGTTTGATGGGCAACAGGTGTTTGTTTCTGGAGATGGTGGCTGAATCCACATGGGGATGCCCAACCAGCAGCTGAACACAGGAGTCTGGCATTCATGGGTGAGGTCCAGGCTGGAGGCACAAATATGAGCACCGTTAGGACATAGGGTTCAAGCTCTGAGAAGAAGTGGGCTTACCTACGCAGTGAGTATGGACAGAGGTGTGTTTGGCAACATGATAAGGCAGCTTCATGATATCTGTCCCCTGGTATTTGTCCTGTGAGTATGGATGGGAGTGTGTATGGGACTTAGGACTTGCTTTTAACCAGTAGAATTTGGCAAGGTAAGAAGATGTCACTATTATGATCTCATTATATTAAATCAGACTGTTTTACTGATAGGAGTTAGAGGCTGTCCTGGACTTGAAGAAGCAAAGAGCCAAGTTCAGAATCACCTGTGGAGAGAGTTATATGGCAGGAAACCGCAAGCAGCCTCTGGGGGCTGAGGATGGTTTCCAGTTAACAGCCTGGAGAATCTCCCTGGCCCACCCCAGCATGGGCTGCCCCCCAAATCACAAAGCTACAAGGAAATGAGTTCTTCCAACAACCCGAGTGAGTTTGGAAGCAGAGCCATCCCTAGTGGAACCTTCAGGTGAGAACACAGCTTGGTGGGTGCCTTCTCTCCTCCTTTGAGTGAGACCCAGAGCCAAGGACCCTGGTTAAGCTGTTTCTGGCCTCCTGACAGCTAGAGATGGTAGGATAGTAAACTGAGCTGTTTAAAGTTACTAAACTTGTTATTATTTGTTATGAAGTAACTATTAAAAACAAAACAAGAGGCCCAAAATGGAGTTGCTTATGCTAAGCCCCATGTCCCCCAAACCAGACTTAATTATGATTTCAGCTGTCCCAGAAATGGAATCTGAGCCCAGGCAAGCAGACACCACCTGATCCCCACTCCCTCAGACCCCTGCCATCCCCAGAAGCCAAGTCACCTGGCCATAACCAACCTGCCTTGTTTGCCTGACGTGACTTCCTTGCTCCTCCTATCTTCTGCCTATAAACGTCTTTCATTTTGTACTGCTCCTCCGAGCTCCTTTCAGTCTGCAAGCAGGATGCTGCCCATTTCGTGAATCATTGAATTAAGCCAATAGGTTCTTTAAAATGTACTCAGCTGAATTTTTTTTTTAACACAACAGAAAACTCAAGCAGAAGGTCCGAGTCCCAGAGCACAGGACTGATGTCTAAAGTTCAGGAAGCTCAACAAAACCCAGCCAGGAAAGGAGCCATCATCACTGACCAGTGTGGAAGAGGAAGGGAGAGCCAACATCACGATGAAAAAGGTAGAATATTTCCAGAGAAGTGGAGGGAGTTCCTTGTCTATAGGACTGACAGGTTGAGTCATTTGGATCTGAAAGTTAATCATTGGATTTGGCAACTTGGCAGTGATTAGCTATCTTGTAAAATATCTGTGTAGGTGTAGTCGTGGGACCAATGACTGTTAGCAGTGTCTGAAGTGCAAAAAAAAATTCAGGGTTTGGATTGAAATGGGAGCAGTGGATATAAAGAGCAGTGAGCAAGTCTGACTTCTGTTTTGGAGGTCAAATCAGTTGGTTTTGCTGATGGATTAGATACGAGAAAAGGGAAAGGGGGAATTTATCCCACGGGCTGAGGCTTTAGCCAGTAGGAGGTGGGGATGCTGTTTACTAAAATGGGGAGACTGGGACAGGAGCAGGTTGAGGAGGGAGCAGGATAGAAATCATGGTGAAAATAAGACTCCTGTTACATATTCATGGAGAAATATGCTGCAGGCAGTTGGCCATGTGAATCTCAGCTCCAAGGGCGGGTTAGGATTAAAGACATTAACTTCAGAGCCTTCAGCTTCTACAAAGAACTGAAATCAATGATGCTGAATGGAATCGGCCAAAGCAGTGGTTTTAAAACTGGGGCTGGGAGGCAAGGAGTTTTGCTCCCAGGGCCGATTGAACAATATCTGGCGACATTTTTGGTGGTCACCACTTGGGGGGGTGGGTGCTGCTGGCATCTAGTGGCTAGAGACCAGAGATGCTGCTAACTGTCCTGCAGGGCACAGGACAGCCCCACAGCAGAGAATCACCCACTAGGTATCAATAGTGCTAGGTTGCGAAAGCCTGATGGAGGGAGAGAGAGAGAGAGAGCGAACGCATAGCTACAGAAGACCCAGAATCAAGCTCTTCAAAGGGGCAGAGATGAAATAGAGAAGCAAATTGAGAATACAGGTCCAGGATGGTAGGAAGAGAAACCATGTGATTAAGAGGGCACTAAGGAAGCTGGAACCTAGAGACACCGAGTACATCCACGTTTGCTAGTGATAGGCGTGTATGGTGCATGGACCGCCTAAGAGAATTCACACACCTTGCACATTTTTAAGTGGACATCTGAAACTTTTTAATCATAAACTTTTCATCACAATATATGTATATTTTATTAACTAGGTGTTGAAAATATTAAACATTTAAAAAATGAGGTAGAGGGCACCTGGGTGGCTCAGTCACTAAGCAGCTGCCTTTGGCTCAGGTAATGATCCCAGGGGCCTGGGATGAAGTCCCACATTCCTGATCAGCAGGAAGCCTGCTTCTCCCTCCCCGGCTCTCCCTACTTGTGTTCTCTCTCTCTCTCTCTCTCTCTGTGTGTGTGTGTGTGTGTCTCTACCAAATAAATAAATAAATCTTTAAAAAGAAAATGAGATAGGAAAAAATTGACGTCATTGGAATAACATTTGCCTGCTACAAGTTGATTTTTTTTTAAAGCAGAACAGTCTCATTTTCTGTTATTTTATTCCCCAAACCACACTGGAATGGAATGAAACCATTAAAATCCTTACTTGTGCTTTTTCCTATTATGTCCCTAAAAATATGTAGTTTAATTTAAATATTAAGGATTGAGTGTCACTAACCAAAACTGATTGTTATTCTGATGTCAGAGCACTTCCAACATCTGCCCTAATCCCCTTTCCGATGTTAACCTTTACCCTTAATAAGGAGAGGAAGCTCTAAAGGCGGAGCCTCAGGACTGCCCACAGAAGGGCATTATTTGAAACAAAATTGGTATTTCAACTTTGGTATCAGCCCAAGTCCTACACTCTAATAAGATCTGAGAGGAGTGTCTTGATCTTCTAGGAAGGAGAGGAGTATCCTGATATCAGACCCAATAATGGGTATATCACCTATCCTACAAAGCACACATGGAGTTTGGATCTGGAAATGGACTCCCTTAAAATGATCTGCACATAAGGATTCTTTATAGAGATTTTTCAACTACCCTTGGGGACATGGTACCCTACACCCACAGGTGTAGACAAATATTTTACAAGCTATGCTGGGAATGAGGTGGGGAGAGAAATATGGAGGTTGTTATAGGAAGGTAGAAGGTTAAAGGAAGTCTTTGTTTTGGGTTTTTTCCTTTTGTTTTTAAGAAAAAGGTCATTTGTCTTCTGACTGGAAGGATCCATTGGAACAAGAACTTGATATTGACTCTGGGAGTGGAGTCCTGGAGAGGGCTGGAGGGAACAAATCCCAGGCACAAGGAAGAACAAACCCCAGCTGGGGATGTCTGCTCTTTTCAATAAACCTGCTCTGTCTTCAACTCTTTCTGTGTTTCTTGTACATTTCTCCAATTACCATGTAAATTCCATGATGCCAGGGACTTTTCTGTGTCGTTCGCCACAGATTTACAAACACTCAGGGCAGTGTGTAGCACACAGTAGGTACTGACTAAATATTTGTTGAGTAAATGTCTAAAAACAAATTAAAAATGGATACAAATGTAGGTATAGATTTGATTGGGTGGTGGTAAGATAAGGAAATTCCTGCACAAGGGGCTTTTATTTTCTTGAAGTGTGACACTAGTGATGAAGTTTTGGAACACAGGTGAGGTTTGGTGGGGTGAGGTTCAGAGCCGATGACCAAGAAAGGATTCTTGAGACGTCTTAGGTGCAAATGGTGGTTTTATTAGAACACAGGGACAGGACCCAGGGGAAGAAAGAGCTGCTCAGACAGAGGCATGGTTGACTGGGAGCTGAGGAAGGTGAGGACAAATGGGGTGTCCAGATGGACTGTCATATGCTAAAGAAGAATTTCAGGATAAGGGAGACCTGGTTATTGTCAAGTCAAGGCTGTTTTTGCCTCTAATGAGGGAAAGCATGAAGACAGCTGGGAGTTTCCTGGAGATATGTTACATTCCTCCTATCACACATCCTTGTCAGTGGGCTTTGGGCTTAGAAAAAATTCAGTTTTATTACACTTCCCTCCCCCTTAGCCTCCCTCAATTTTATGGAGGGGAGAATGATGTTAGGACTTCCGGAAACTGAGGTATGGGTGTCTGGAAGTCAGGCTATTGATGAGAAAGCTTCTTCCTTCCTTGTAAGTCGCTAGGACATTCGTAGATGGAGGGAGACTCCTGTCCTGCAGGACTGGGATCTCTATCAGTTAAGCATCGTTTTTCCTTTAGGGCAGCCGGGAGTGCATGAGGAATGTTACACATATGGCATGGGGAGAGGGTGTAGGGCGCCAGCTTCTGCTTTGTCCTCAGCTTGCCTTCTGCTCCCTCATCCCTAGGACAGGAGCTGGGAGTGAGGTGACATAGTTCAGTAGAGGTGGGGGTAGGGATTGTTGAGGCAATTCTTGAAGGTGTGAAACGGTCATCCATTAGAGGGAAAGCAAACTCACCGGAGAGACAAGGGAGTTTGAAGCCAGAGTTGAGTATCCACTGGAGAATTGTGGTCAAGTGTTTTAAAGTACATCAGGTTGGCTCAGCTGTATGATTCCTTCCTGGTTTCTGGTGCATGCCAATGGCATTGGTAGAATCATTTCTAAAGAAACAAAACAAAAGAGGATAAGCCGTTCTTTCAGAAACGATGATGAATCAAGTTTTGAACATGCTGGGTTTTGAGGCACAGGTGGGACATCAGTGAAATAGCATGAGTAGGTAGTCAGTTACACGGGCCTGGTGGGTAGGAAAGAAACAGATGGTCATGTATCAGTGGGAGAGATGTTGGCTAGGGAATAGGAGCTGAAACCAAGGGCACAGTTGATATCACTACAAGAGAGGGTAGCTTGGAAGAGAAAGGTTAACTGAACCCCCGGGGAAACCCTGATGGGAAAGTCACATGCATTTCTCAGGCATGCCAATGTTGACACATATTATTGTAACTTCTGGAGGCCAGAAGCCATGGCTTTGAGACTCATTCATTCTCTGCCTCTGGCATAGCATGGGCCACATTGAAGGTAATTCTAAAATTCATTCTGATTTGATTTCATTGCACTTTTCATTTACAAGAATCTTGTCATGGTTTGCTAGTGTATCATTTTCTCAAAAAGATTAAATAAGGACCATTTTACAAATATGAGATGAATGCCTGAAGGGATTTTGTTTAATTCATTCATTAGCTCGGGAACCACTAAGATGTTACCACCATTTCAAGCAAAAATCTCCAGGCAGACACATATACAATCAGTAATACTTAAACGAATTTGCTTTGATAGATGCAAATAGATATGCAAATAGAATGCAAATGGATGCAAAACTGCCTTCTACCAAAGGAAAGGGGGTCAACTGTACTTCCAGTGGACAAAATTCATTTAAATATAGCTAGACAAGATCATCTGCATCCAAATCAATTATGTACAATCTATAGAGTTGAAAATAGCTCAAAGACAAGAAAGGCACAGAATGTCCCATAGAATTGGTCAGCCCAGAAGGGTACATGAGACAACACCTGTTTTCCCTTGGAAGACAGTATAATCTTTTAGGTTCATTTCAATGTCTTTCGTGATTTTGCCTATGCTTTAAAAAAAAAAAGTTACCCTTATTCTTATTAGTTTGAAAAAAAAAACTAATAAAATACTAGTCTGTTATAAAATACACATGGAAGAATGTTCTGGCACTATCATACCCAATTTGGGGTACTAACTGATTAGGAAGATGAGGCAGAATTTGGGAGCCCCTAGAATGAGTCTGTTTCCGGTTGGAATGGGAAATATTTAAGAATCAAATTAAATGATCTCAAATCCACTCTGGAATGAAACAGGTTATAAGGAAAATACAGAAGATGTTGAAATGGACCTGTTGGCTCATTGTGAGCTTTCCTGGTCGAATGGAGACCTCTACCATGATGCTTGTACTCCATGTCCCACCCATCCCATACCTGCTATCCTGGCACCAAAGGGCCACCAGACTTTAGGCTCAGTCTGCAGTTCCAAATGGAAACCCTCTGGTCCCACAGTAGTGGACAGGATGACTCTGGTTGCTGGTGGAAGCGTCAGCTGCTTTAGTCCAACAGTTCAAGAGAGGATCAGAAGAGCATAAGGACGATATTGGAAAAAAAATGCTCGGGCGAATTTCCAGAACACAATATTTCTCTTTGCAATTTTTGAGTGTTCTGTAGCCAACCTGCCAAAAAAAATGTGAAAACTATAAATAGAGAGGAGTGGGAAGGAGAAATGAGGACCTGTCACAGTGCCAGCAAAAATAGGGAACTGAGAATCTTCCAGAGATTCAGAGTCAAAGGGGGGTTAATATTTACTTAGAAAAGAAGTCGTGGGCACAAGTTCTAGGATGAAATGAAGGCAAGAGAGGGAAGTTAGGGAATCGAGAGAGAGAGACTTGAAGATAAAAAAAAAAGTCAACTTAAAGTCTCATTCCTCATTAAGGAAAGTACATATCAGAGAAGAGGGGAGAGACTGGGATATAGTTGATCACTGATTGTGTCTGGCTCTGATTAGAAGCTTTGTATCCACTTTTTAATTTAATCTTCCAGCCTGTTTCCTGGATTCCAGCTTCTATTTCCTATGAAATAGGTACCATCACCAAAGACGAGAGTCAAACATGTAACAGTAGTCAAATCTTTAACAGCGCGGACAACTAACTAACCAAAAGCTGGCCCGGGGACCCCTGCAGAGTCAAGTGTTACATGCCCAGTGCCTGGACCGTGAGGCCATGGTAGGGATCTTGGGAAGGGTTCAGGGTAGGGAGACACACCGCAGGTTCTGGCCAGAGGCTAGTCACCAAACTTTGTGTGGCTGAAGGGGTGTGTACCAGCTGAATGTCAGCTCCCAGATGAAACTGAGGGAAATGTCCTTTGGGAAGGTTTCCGCTGACTCTCTGCCTTTCCTTCGTCCTCCCCAGGGTGTTCCATTAGCATTTGGGGTCTGGGGTCTTTCCTGTTGCTCCTGGCTTTGGTGGGCCACGCCACTGCCACAGCCAGGGCTCCAAGTGGCAGTGAACTGTATGGGCTCTTGACTGTTCCCTCCTTACTCTTGGAAGGAGAACAGGCAGCAGGGATTTTCATTCTTTGTTGGCACCTACTCTCTTCAGCAACCCCAAGATCAGAACCCCAGGCTGCACAAGCTCAGGTTCATGTCTTTACCAAAGGCCGGCAATAATTTCAGAAAGGAATGACAATGAAGGCAAAAAACAGTTCAACTACTCGCTCATCTGGACTTCTAGGGCAGGTGGGGTTCCCAGACAACTTTGTTTCGTCGGTCTGGCACTCTTGGCCCCCCCCCTCGGTGCCTTGGTGATGAGTGTGGGCCTTGCTGTTTGCGCTGCCTGAATTTGCCCTTGTCGCTTATTAGCACTGTGGTCCTAAAAGTCTGAGAGGCTAAAAGTCATGCCTCTCAGAGCCAATCGGAATAGCTTATTAGACCTATTGATTCTGGCATAGTGGGCCTGTGCGGAAATCTCTCTTCTTCATCCCTCCTCCTTCTCAGTCTTCCCCTCCTCCACCTCTTCCTCCTCCTTCTTTGATGTGTAAACCAAGGTATTTGGGGAGCAGGGAATGATGTGATGTTTGGGATTTACTTTAAAATATATTCCAAACCTCCCCCCTCCCCAAAAGCAAAAATACAGCCACTTTGGGGGAAGTAGAAGGAGGAGGGCCTTTGAAACAGTTGGGGAAGCAGAGTGATAAGTACTCAGAAGGGCCGGGATCCTTCTGCTCTACACATTTTGGTGTGTGCTTGAGAATTTTCATAATAAGAGTAAACAAACAAAGACCAAATAATGAGGCTTTCATTCCCTATATACAAATGACCACAACAGGGCATAGAATGCACTTTCATAGTTGTTCCCCTGGCAATTTATTCTGATTCTCCAAATAAGATTCCAGCTCTCATCCTACCAGTCATAGTCTCTGGATATTGACTGGGAACGTTTTCCTCAACAAGGCCTTGCCAGGCCCACGCTAGGGAATGTATTGTTTTAGATTCTGTACTCAGGTTTTAAAGATTATTTATTTATTTATTTATCAGAGGAGGGGGAGAGCGAGCACAGGCAGACAGAATGGCAGGCAGAGGCAGAGGGAGAAGCAGGCTCCCTGCAGAGCAAGGAGCCCTTGTGGGACTCTATCCGAGGACGCTGGGATCATGACCTGAGCCGAAGGCAGCTGCTTAACAGGCTTCCCTGTACTCACGTTTTAAAAAAAGTGACCAGTTTCCCGTTTGGAGTGACTCGAATGCAAGACTCACTGTAAGCCATTGTCTTGCTGTGTCCCATCCCTTTCTAAGGACTGCTTGTGCTATCTCTGGGAGATCACAGCATTGGGAGGGGCAGCCCAGGCCTGGGCTACTACAGCAAAGCTGCAGCCTGAAGGGCTCACATGAGATCTGTGGTTTGAGCTGTCAGAGCCTCACGGAGAAAAAAAAAAGAGAAATGAATCATCATTTGACCATGACATTCCCACTAAAGGTGAGGACAGTGGGAGAAAGAGCAAGGGAAGAGAAAAGAAAAATCTCAAAATAAATGTGGGGTGGATGGCAGGAGGAGGAGGGGGTCTCGGAAATTGGGGGCAGGTGTGGCGATCGAACCAACGCTAGCCACAAACACAGGATTCCGCCCATTCTAGAGCGGACTGGACATAAACATGCTCCCACATCTACTTGTCGGCTGCGTTTTGTCAGCCGGTAGCAAGGTGACTCTTTAAGAGCTCTGAGAACCCAAACTTGTGGCCTCCCCGCAGCTGAGCCAAAGTGGAGCTGGGAGCTGCCCTGACGACCCGAGGCTGCCAGCTGACCACCTTCCTCCCTACTGATCGCTGGAGCCAAGCTCGGCGGGGGAGAAGCCACGCTCGCAGGTGGGTGCCGGGGCTAAGGGCAGAAGCCGGGTTCCCACAGAGGCCTCCTCGCCCAGGCGGCTGCAGGGGCGGCGCACGGGGACCGGAGGCCTGACACCGGGACGCGCCCCCCACTCTGGACAATCGGCCGCAGAAGTAAAGGGCCAGCATCTGGCCACGGCTGTGCTTCCCGCGGGACAATCTCGGGAGAAGGTCCTGGAAGAGGCTCGCAGGCCGATTTTCCGAGGGAAAGGGCGAGGTGGGGAGGGAGCGCCCCTGACCCTCCCCGCCCCCCCTCTCCCGCTCACCCAGCATCACCAGCGTCCCGGCTGCTCCGCAGAAACTTACGCGAGGTTGTAGTGTCGCCCTCTGCCGCATGGGGGCAGCATCACCTGCTGGCTCAGCGGCAGCGGTCTGCACCCCTCTCTTGGCGGAGGCAGGCGCAGGCGGGCCTGCGGCATCCTCTTTCATTGGCCGAGGCGCGGACGCTGCCATGTTGGAGGAAGCAGTGCCTTCTGTGCGGTGGAAACGCCGTGGCTTCACCGGTAGCGTCGGGGAGCGCAGCCTCCTACCTTTTCTCCTCGCTCGAGTGTCGGTGCTGAGAGGCGGCGGCCGGCGGGATGGAGAGAAGTAGGATGAACCTGCCCAAGGGGCTGGACACGCTCTGCTTCGACAAGGACGAGTTCATGAAGGTGCGCACCTGGGCTCTGCTCCCCGGAGCCGGGCCGTGGGTGGCCTGCCCTCCTTGGCCCTCCGGGGCCTCTCCTCGGGCTTCTCCTGCGGGCTTCCTGGGCCGTCCCTGCCCCGGACGGGTCCTCGGCGGGGACCTCACTGCACTTCACAGTGAGTCTCTTGGCCTCGGGTGGGCTAGGTGCAGCCTGGAGAAAGCACTCCTGTGAAATCGTGCACATTGAATGAAAAGGCCTGAAAGTTCAGGGCAAGTGGTTTTGAGCTAAACGTAAAAGCCCCGGACGCGTAGGACCCGCCTCTGGTACCGTGCGGCACAGTCAGACCGCCGCTCCCCCGGCCTGACAGAAGCCTCCCAGTGCCTTGTGCCTAGAAGCTGAGCGACTGTGCGTTGAACACATCTCTGAATACACGTACTTACCAGGAATCGGGTCAAAAAGGCACTTAACCTAACGTTTATGCCTGACTTTCGTCTTAAGCTCCCGGAATGAGAAATCTGAAAGACTGTACTGTCGTTACTGGTTCTGGTCCAGTACTACAAAGCATACCAAGCTCCTTTTCTAAAGTTGCCCTACTTCTCTTGGTGAGGTCAGCCTGAAGCTGGCAGCAGATAACTGTAGGACATAAACTTACAGAATAGAAATTTAAACTGAAAAGACTTTACTGACAGGAAAGGTTCATCAGACATAGCCTTGAAAATGTCCCAAGGTTTGAATCAGAGCCAGGAGGAGCTTTATCTGTTTTCTGTATCCCTCTGGGTCTGTACTTAAACTATCAAAACGTATATGTTTAATTTCTAAGGATTGGGATTTAGTAGCTGGTTTCAGTGTTAAAAAGTTTTGGCTCTGTAGGTACCTAAAATTCTGAAAAGAGTTTGAATTTCTTACTTTTTTATGGCTTCAAGTCATAATATGTTTTTTTCTTTTTTGGGTTAACCAGCTAGTTCCTTTTTGATACTTGCATTCAGATCACATCTCCCAAACTCTGGCTTTAAAAGTGCTTATGTCTGGGGGCGCCTGGGTGGCTCAGTGGGTTAAATCCTCTGCTTTCGGCTCAGGTCATGATCCCAGGGTCCTGGGATCGAGCCCCACATCGGGCTCTCTGCTCAGCAGGGAGCCTGCTTCCACTTCTCTCTCTGCCTGCCTCTCTGCCTACTTGTGATCTCTGTCTGTCAAATAAATAAATAAAATATTTTTTTAAAAAAAGTGCTTATGTCTGGATCCTCTGCAGTGTGGCCATATCATTTTTAATATGTAGGGATGCCTAGACGAAGGTATATTGTACTCTTGTTCTTGTATGGTGATGTTAAGCCACTGTAATAAAAGGTGTAAATTGAATGGAGTGTCTGAAGGAGAGCACAGAGTGAATTCTCGGATCCAGAAACCTTTTGTTAATGAACGACACGTGATGAGGAGAGAGGTCATTGGAAGAAGAAAAGGCACACACACAGACTTAAAGAATCTCAAAGCACGGAAGTCTCTTTAGCTTGTCTGTCTTTGGACTTCGTCAGGCTTTCTTTGAGCCTAACACTAGCATTTTCTCGCACTTCCTTGCCCCGCCATCTTTCTCACTCTGAGCTGACAGAATGCCTTTGGTCAAAGCAGCTTCGGAAAATAGAAATCTCAAAATAGCAGTTCTAAAGTAGGACTTAGAGGTAGGAAGAGAGCAAACTGGGAAAGTGGCTAGAATGCCAGCAATTCCATATTCTTTCAAGGCTCTGACATTTCTGAATATAATGTACAATTTGTAGTGTTAATGAACGTGACCCCTTCATACATAGAAGGAAAATACATAGAACAGCTGTTCTGTGTAAAGTGGTATTGATCTTCTATGTGGCTGCTGGAGATAAAGGTTATATGCAATTTGTGTTTCCGTCAGAGAGATGTTTTGTTAAGTTACAGTTCCGAGGCAGAAATGAGTGGAGAGCTTGCTGGCAGGGTTGTATTTCTACATAGGTGTCTTGTTTGGCACATTTTGGAATGAGACTGGGATGGTAAAGGGAGATGGGGTGGGGCTGTGGGTTGCACCTTGGACACTGCATACATTGAGGGGTCCACGTTGATGCAGTCTTCATGGTAGAGCTGCAGTCAGGTTTACAGCAGGATGTTGCATGGTCATATCTGTTGAGTTCGAGCTGACTGGTGGCAGGAGACTACTTAAAAAGTCATGTTTATGAGATCTAATGAGAAATAGAAGGGGAAAGGTATGCAAAAGAGGTAGGTGATCAAAGTGCAGGAATGGCAGATGGGGAAGGGTCACCTGGGGCAAAGGCACTGGCAACATCATACTTTGTCGGCTTAGAAATACGAAAATCCTTTGGGTTGACAGCCAACTAAGAGATAAGCAGGACATAACGTATTGGTAGTAGGGGGAGAAAGTGTCATAACAGATAAATTAGACCATTTACATGGGTGTGCTATTGACATCACATGTAGCCTTCCTCTTCCATCTCAACATATGACTTCATCTCCAGTCGTACAGAAAAATTAGCAGCCACCCCACGGGACCTCCTCCATCGTGCTGATCATGATCCCATTCTTGTATTTGTCCCCTTCTCCTCCTCACCTGGTACAGGGAGGGGCTCTCCTTCCTCCTCGGGTTCAGTCTTCACTCTGGCTTGGAGTCCATGCCCTCCTGCCCTTCCAGGAGCCTGCGAGGATCCTCTCCCCTGCACTCCTTCCCATCATGCGCTCCTGTTTGATCCTCTCCCACTTGACTGCCCCACCTCTAGGTATTGCCCTGTCACTGTCGCGCATCACAGCCAGTGCTCAGGGGTTGACTTGACTTTCCCACCTTCCACCCTTCAGGCCCTGTCGTTCCACTAAAGAGTTCTTACCAAAACTGTTTCTAAGTCAGCGCACCTGACCTTTCTCTGTCTCCTTACTCGACATCACAGTAGACCAAATGCTCTGCATTGCTTCCTGTCTTTCTTCTACCTCTCTGATGTGTCTCCTGTGCAAAGTCATGCTCCTGGTAGCCACTGAATGCTGATTATGGGTTCAGCCCTGTGTTCCTTTCTTTCCCTAGATGACCTTTTGTGCAGCTTCATGACCACCTATCAGCAGGTCAGGCAGATTCCTGTCTCTGGCTCACACGCCTCCTGAGCACCAGTTCTGTGTATCGGACTTGCTGACCTTTCTTCTCGGATGTGTCTGTGGCCCCTCAGACTCATCAGGTTCAAGACGGAATTCATGAGCACCTCCTCCACTGAAAACCACCTTTCTTATTCTATTGCCTCTCTCGGTAAACACTTCATCCATTTAGCCTGGAGTCGGAAAACCAGAAGTCAACTCCTACTCTGTCACCTTTCCAAACTCTAGTCTGTCACACCAAGTCCTGTGGATTTCGCTTCCTAAACCTCTTGTGTCCATATACTTCTTTCCATCTCTTCTCGTACCTTTGCAGCGCGCCCTTGCCATCACACCGTAGAAGCTTCTCACCCAGTCTCCATGCGCCTTCCTTGTCTTTCTGGCCCCTGGTCTACACTGCAGGCAAGCCACTCTTGTCAGAATGCGGATGTGATCTTGTATGTACCAGGTGACTGGTCAGTCCACCAGCTCTTGAAAAACCATTTTCCCATGCACTCGAACGTATTTCAAAGAGAATCAGTCCCCCATGGGGTAGTTTTCCTTGGTAGACAGTTTCTTTCTGCGCTGAGCCAGTCTGCCTCCTTCGAACTTCTCTGTGTCAGTTCCTCTCTGGAACCTGTGGCTTCGTTGGCACCCCGGGTAGGCACATGATGACCTTTTCCATGAGAAGTGAAGGCAGGAGCCCTCTGGACGGTGAATGTATGTACCCTCATGTTCCATAGGTAAAAGAACCGTGTGTGTGGGTGAGGGGGTAAGTCGTTGAGGCTCCTCCCTGTTCTAATTGGGTGAACTGGGAATTTTGAGACAGGAAGCAGGTCCTGTGTGTCCTTGTTTGCAGGGAGCATGCATTCTGATGGACAAAACGGAAAAGGGGAAGAATGAGCAGCTGCTCAGATCTGTTTGTACTGTGCTGGCTGATTAGCTGTGACCTGCAGATGTGGGTCCCATCCTCGGCTCTGCTCTCTGCCTGCTTATGTCTGACTTGGGGCAAATCTCTCGCCTCCGGCCTTCTGTTTGCTTGTTAGTATAATGAGGTGGTGCTTATCTATGTGATCTTTGCCGGCTCCTCTGAAAAGACTCTAGTCCATCCTGGCTTGCAGATAAGGAAACTGAGGCCTGAGGTGTGATGACTTCCTTTAAAGCCACACAGCTAGTTGGGGCCAATCACAGGCCAGATCTCCTGACCCCCATGCATCAGTCCTTGGAAATCCTACTGTAATATGTTCCTTTCCAGAGGCCACAGGTGGGAACTGAGGGAAGTGGGACAATCAGAACATTAAGAATAGCGCAGAAGATGGCACAATGTCCGCATGCCTTGGCACCTGCATTTCACCAATAGGGCCACCTCTTACCTTAGAAGAAGTTCCCACAGGGCTGGTGATCTGGGTGCCTGGCCTGGAGCTTAGCTACGGTAAATGGGACCGGAGGGAAGTGATGGCTGTTTGAGGTGGACTTTGTTGACGGTGGCTGGAGATAGCAGCTGACAGAGGAGGAAGAGGGAAGAGTGACAGATGGTAGATAGCCGCAGGCCCGCAGGTCAGCCACTGTTGCCCAGGGTGGCCCATCCCCAGGAGCTGTCTTCGTATCACAGGAGCTGAGTGCTTACCCTGTGGGTTCTTAGTTCGATGTCACATCTTGATGACAAGATTCCATTCTCTTCCGCATCAGTTTGAGACAGACATCGTAATGAAATTCTAATTAGCCAAATATGGAATGTAAGCCTGGAACTCATTTTATAGAGAAATTTTCTTATGTGAACTACTTTCCCTGATGGTAGAGGAGTTGTGACGATGTAACATCAGATAAAGTTTATCTGATTGGCACTTGTAAGAAGGTTTCCCGGCAAAAAAGAACTGTTTTTTTGTTGTTTTTGTCCTCCCTTTTGATCTTTCCTTTCCATTCCTTTTTTTTTTTTTTTTTTTTTTTTTTTTGGTCTTGTGAGCGGTCATCTGATTTATAAAAAGATGCAACAAAAAGTAAAATGGTACAAGATAATCAGTTTCAAAAAATAAAAAAGTGAGTGTCTTTAGCCATAGCTCAGAACAGAGGAACTGGGTAAGGAAAATTGCTTGTATGAACTGGCAACAGGAAAAGTTGGTAAAGGAGAGCTGAGGAACTCTATTAAGACATAGGAGTGAGGGGCTCCATCATCATCTGGCATTTGCTCAGTGTCATCTATATGGTTAGAGATGTCCATGATGGGAACTCCAGCAATCTTCTGGGTCTGGGTCTGGGTCAGCTGATGCCACAGTATAACACTCTGAATTACTTCTGTACTGAGCAGTCATCTGCATAGTTTGTCTTGTGTGTACGTGGTAATCATTTGAATCTTGGCTCTTTCGCAATCCTTAGAGCCTCTTGATATTTTCACCCCGGTTTCTCAGTTTCAGCCATTACACAGTCAGTTGTACAACTGGTACACTTGGCACACAGCCCGTCCATCATTGACCGGTCAAGTTTGGCCTAAATAGAAAAGTTGATAAAGTCGGTACCAACCAGGATGTGGTAAGTCGGCCCAGCTGTGTGTTTATATTGGAAAAAGCAGGAGGGATGTTGGGGGACTTCTCTTTCCTTGAGTGCATGGGATCCTTCTTTTCTTTCTTTTTAGGTTTTAATCTGTCCTTCTCTCAGAGAAGGATCTCAGAGCTAAGCATTCGCTTCCCGGTCACATACTTTCTTGCTTTCTCTTGCTTCCCCATGTTCACATCATGCCCATTTCTCCTTGCTTTTGATTTTCTAATTCACTCTTTGTAGTACCATAAAACTTATTTAAATAAAATGTTGGTCTACTAAGTTATTGATTATTAGTAAGTTCTTTGTTCAAAATTTGAGAGCAAGAAGTATTATGTAAATATATCTTTTTGTTATTTAACTAGTCTTACAACATTTAGCATCAAATTTCTTGAAACATTTAAACAAATTAATCACAAACTGGGACTTGGGCTCTTTCTTTCTTTTTTTTTTTTTTTTTAAGTAATCTCTATACCCAACATGGGACTTGAACTCACAACCCTGAGATCAAGACCTGCACACTCCAGTGACTGAATGAGCCAGGTGCCCTTTGGGCTTTTTGTTTTTAAGTTCCTCAGGTGAGGGGGTGCCTTAGTGGCTCAGAGGGTTAAGCTTCTGCCTTCAGCTCAGGTCATGGTCTCAGGGTCCTGGGATCGAGCTCTGCATGGGACACTCTGCTCAGCATGGAGCATGATTCCCTCCCTCTCTGCCTACTTGTGATCTCTCTCTCTGTGTCAAATAAATAAAATCTTAAAAAAAAAAAGTTCCTTAAGTGATTCTAATGTGTGACCAGTGTTGAGAACTCTAGCACTGGATAATTCCTTTAAATAGCTCAAGAAATTAATTATGAAAAGCGAACTAAAAGCCTACATAGATTATGATTGGTGTTAAATTGAGGGGAAAAAAAGAGATAAAGAGAAGAAACCAGCTGGAACAGAGTGTATTTAGGTACTCAAATATTTGTTAGATGGATAAATACATTTACGGAATGTAGGTTTTTTTTTTTTTTTGTCTCTTCATAAATATGTCAAATGGGTATATAAATTCAACAAAGGAGTTTGATATAAAATTGATGAAAATGTTAGAACAGAAGTTTTTTAGAATTTCAGTGTTACTATTTCATGATGCTTTTAAGATGATTTCTCTGTAGATGGTGGGAAGATCTTGTTAGCATATGTTTTTAATTTCTCAAGCTTGAATAATTTAGTCACCGAACAAAGATTTAGAATGAGTTTTGGGAGACACAAGTCCTAGATTATGTCCCCACCTAGCTGGGTCAGAGATTTGAGAGCAGGCGCTGGAGGGAAGAGCTCCAAGGACATTTTTGTATACATACTGATACCTTGGGCGGGAACACTCTTCCCACATTTCCTGTGGCTAGCCCCTTTGTGTCATTTGGATCTCAACTCATTGTTCTATATTTCCTGGTTCATCCAAGTTAAAATACATCCCATTTGTCACTCAGACCTTTACTCTGTCCTGTTTTCTTTTTAGCTGTGATCACTATTCATTAATCACTATTTGATCACTGTTCATTAATATAATGTTTGTTTACATATTTATTTTCTCATTTCTTCATTAGAATATCTGCTTCTTAAAAGCAGAGACCTTGTCTTTTCTTTTCATGACTGTGTCCCCAGGTCTTAGAGCAGAGCTGGAGTTGCATGATAAATATTTGAGGAATATTTATGGGATATACAGGGACATTTATTCATCTCTGTTGTCCATTGTTTTCAAGAATGGTTGGAAACACACACATACGTGAGCTCACACAAACTTTCTATGTCTTTCAACCCCTATGTAGTGTGCAGATTAGTGCTTAACTATTTTGGTTTTTTGTCTCGATGAAATGGGACATGTTTCAGGGCAGAGCTCATAAATTTCATATGCCCTCTTAGTACTTCTCATCTTTACAGAGTGATGGTTCTGGGGATTCTGCTTCTCGTGGAGATAGTATATAGTGATTTTATAAGTCCATGTATCTGGGAAGGAGTGTTTTACTTCTTGGCAGTTTAGAGAACTTCAATCTTTCCAAATTCCATGTAATTTTCATAGCATTAAAGCTACTAATTTCAGATTATTGGTAAGTTTTAAATGATTAATTCCCAGGTTACTTTGAATTAGTCTTTGTTTGCCATCCCTGATTGCAGCTAGTTAGTAAAGTAGCTAAACTTTTAAACTCTACTTGGTTTTAATTTTGAGTGATGTCACTGCTCCTCTGATGGTTAATGGTTCTTTTTTTTTTTTTTTTTTTTTTTTTTTTTTTTTTTTTTTTTTTTTTTTAAAGATTTTATTTATTTACTTGAGAGAGAGATAGTGAGAGAGAGCATGAACAAGGAGAAGGTCAGAGAGAGAAGCAGACTCCCCATGGAGCTGGGAGTCCGATGCGGGACTCGATCCCGGGACTCCAGGACCATGACCTGAGCCGAAGGCAGTCGTCTAACCAACTGAGCCACCCAGGCGTCCCTGGTTAATGGTTCTTAATTACCTGCAGCTTGTCTGGTTTGCTCATTTATTTTCCTGTGTTCCAACACCTCTTGTGATCTACCAACTTCTGGCCTTTTGGGGGATTTGTACTTTAACTGGGTTCAGATAGGAAATACCCCTGAGTACAAAGAGAAGATATTTTTCTTCTAACTTCACTATCTCCTATTATTAATGTATTACATTGTTGTGGTACATGTGTTACAACTGATGAACCAGCATTGATACAGTATTAATTAATAATCCATGGTTTACATTAGGGTTCACTCCTCTTTCTAAAGTTCTGTGGGTTTTGACAAATGTATAATGTTATTTACCTACTGTTGGTATCTTACAGCCTAGTTTCATTGCCTTGAAAAACCCTGTACCTCATCTATTTGTTTCTTCTCCTCTCTCTGCACCCTCCTCGCTCACCCCTCAGCCCGGGATGTTTTTACTGTCTAGAGTTTTACCTTTTCAGAGGCACCTGGATCGCTTAGTTGCTAGGGCATCTGACTCTTGATCTCGGGGTTGTGAGTTCTATCCACCACATTGGGTATAGAGATGACCTAAAAAATAAATTAAAATAAATAATGTTGGTTAATTTTTACCTTTTCCAGAATGCCATAGAGTTGGAATCCTATAGTATTTAGCCTTTGAAACTGGTCTTTCACTTAGCAATATGCATTTAAGGTTCTTCGAAGTCTTGTGGCTTAATAATTCATCTTTTAATTGTCGAATAATCCGTTGTGTGGGTGTGGCACAGTGTACCTGTTCACCTATTGAAGGAGATTGGATTGCTTCCAAGTTTTGGCGCTTCAGAGAATAAAGCTGCTGTAAATATCCGTGTGCAGGTTTTTGTGTGGACACTAGTTTTAAGCTCTTTTGGGTAAATACAAAGGAGCACAATTACTGATCTTATAGTGAGAATGTGTTTAGTTCTGTGAGAAACTGCCAAGCTGTCTCACACAGTGCCTCCCATTTTGCATTCTGACCAAACAGTGAATGAGTGTTCGGTTGTCCCACATCCTTGCTAGCATTTGGTATTACTAGTGCTTTGGATTTTTTATATTCTACGTGATATGTAATAGTACCTAGTTTAAATTTGCAATTTCTTAATGACATACAAAGTTGAGCATCTTTTCAGATCCTTTTTTTTTTCTGTTTTAAAGATTCTATTTATTTATTAACACCACAAGCACACGGAGAGGTAGCAGCAGGCAGCAGGAGAGGGAAAAAAAGCAGGCTCCTCGCTGAGCCGGGGGCCCAGTGTGGGGTTCAGTCCCAGGACCTGAGCTAAAGGCAGATGCTTAACTGACTGGGTTTCCCAGCCACCGCTCTTTTCACATTTTTAAATTAGGTTTGATTTCTTGTTGCTACTAAGACATCTTTATATTATATTTCTTATTTTAAGTCCTTTACCATGGATGTGTTTTGCAGATATTTTCTCTACTCTGTGACTGGTCTTTTCATTCTCTCTCTTTTTTTTTTTTATTTTTAAGATTTTATTTATTTATTTGTCAGAGAGAGAGCGAGCGAGAGTGAGCACAGTCAGACAGAGTGGAAGGCAGAGTCAGAGGGTGAAGTAGGCTCCCTGCGGAGCAAGGATCCGGATGCAGGACTCCATCCTAGGACGCTGGGATCATGACCTGAGCCGAAGGCAGCTGCTTAACCAACTGAGCCACCCAGGCATCCCATCTTTTCATTCTCTTAACAGTGTCTTTTACAGAGAAGTTTAATTTTAACAAAGTCCCTCTCATCAATTTTTTTCTTTTGTAGATCATGCTTTTGGTTTTATATCTGAAAAGTCATTGCCAAATCCAAGGATCCCTACATTTTTTCTTATGTCATCTTTAAGAAGTTTTGCATTTTACGTTTAGGTTTTGTGAAAGGTGTGAAAAGTTTGTTTTTATTCTTTTCATTTCTTTGTTTTTTCTTATCAATGTCCCATTGTTCGGTTCCATTTGTTGAAGACTGTCCTTGCCATTGAGTTGCCTTTGCCTGTGTGTGTGGATGTTTTTCTGAGCTCTCCACTCTGTTCCAAGGACCTGTCTCTTTTGCCAGGCACCTTCTGTCTTAATCACTATAGCTTTAATAGTAAGTCTTGAGATTGGGTGGTGGCAATCCTCAATTTCCTTTTTTTCCCCGCTCTTTAATATTTTGTTGACTACTCTGGGACTCTTGGTTTTCCAGTTTTCCATCCAAATTTTAGAGTCAACATGTTGGTATCCACAGAATAACTTCCTGGCATTTTGATTGGGATTGCATTGAGTCTGTCGATCAGTTTGGGAAGAACTGACCTCTTAACAGTATTGAGTGTTCTTACCCAAGATTATGGACTTTCCACTTCACATCTTACCTTGCTTGTTATCTTTCATCAGAATTTTATACTTTTTCTCATATAGATCTTGTGCATATTTCGTTAGATTTGCACCTAAGTATTAATTTTTTTTGGTATGCTAATGTAAATGGTCTTGTGTCTTTAACTTCAAATTCCACTTGTACATTGCTGGTATATACGAAAGCAATTGACTTTTTAAATTTTTTAATTAAAATTCAATCTCATTAACATATAGTGTACTTTTAGTTTCATGGTTAGAATTTCGTGATTCATTGGTTGCATACAACACCCAGAGCTCATCCCAACAAGTGCCCTCCTTAATACCCCTCACCCAGTTACCCCAACTTTCCCCTCTCCAGTAACCCTCAGTTTGTTTCCTGTAGTTAATTCTCTTGTGATTTGCCTCCCTGTCTGTTTCTATTTTTTCTTCCCTTCTCCTAAATTCATCTGTTGTTTCTTAAGTTCCACATGTGACTGAAACTATATGGTATTTGTCTTCCTCTAGTTCCATCCATGTCCTTGCAAATGGCAAGATTTTGTTCTTTTTGATGGCTGAGTAATGTGTGTGTGTGTGTGTATGTATACCACATCTTCTTTATCCATTCATCTTGATGGACATCTGGGCTCTTTCAATAGTTTGACTGTAAACATTGGGGTGCTTTTGCCCCTTTTGTGTACTTTGGATAAACATCTAATAGGGCAATTGCTAAGTCGTTGGGTTGTTACATTTTTAACTTTTTGAGGAGCCTCCATACTGTTTTCCAGAGTTGCATTCCCACCAACAGTGTAGGAGGATTCCCCTTTCTCCACATCCTCGCCAACATCTGTTGTTTCCTGACTTGTTAATTTTAGCCATTTTGACTGATGTAAGGTGGTGTCTCATTGTGGTTTTGATTTGTATTTCCCTGATGCTGAGTGATGTGGAGCCCTTTTTAATGTGTCTGTTAGCCATTTGGATGTCTTCTTTGGTCTGTTCATGTCTTCTGTCCATTTCTTGACTGGATTTTTTTGTTTTTTGGATGTTGAGTTTGATAAATTCTTTATAAATTTTGAATACTGGCCCTTTGTCTGATACATCATTGGAAAGCAATTGACTTCTGTATTTTAACTGTGTATTGTGCAGACTTGCTATAATCACTTGACTAGTTTCAGGAGGGTGTGGGGTGTGAAGTCTTTGTATTTTCTGTAGACAGTCATGTCATCTGTGAACAAAGTTTTATTCTTTCCCAGGTTGTATACCTTTTGTTTCCTTTTCTTACCTTATTTCATTAGTTTGGCCTTCCAGTATAGTATTGAATAGTAGTAGTAGGAGGGATATCATTGCCTTGATTCCCTGTCTTCGATTTTCTCAGTATTAATATCATGTTAGCTGTGGATTTCTGGAGACATTCTTTATCAAGTTGAGGAAGTCCTCCTATTCCTAGTTTCCTGAGGGTTAATAATGAAGAGGTGTGGATTTTGTTAAATGTTTTTTTTCCTCCCTTCATTGATATGATCATGTGATTTTTTTTCTGTTGATATGATGGATCACATTGATTTTCTAATGTTGAACATTTTCTAATGTTGCATACCTGGAATAAATCCTACATGACCCTGGTGTATAATTTTTTAATATAGTGTTTGCTTTTATTTGCTAATTTTTGTTGAAGATTTTTGTGTCTGTGTTCATGAGAGATACTAGTTTGTAGTTTCTTTTCTTGTAGTATTGGTTTTGGTGTCAGGGTAATAATGATCTCCTAGAATGATTTAGGAAGTATTCCTTCTAGTTTTACTTTCTGGAAGAGATTTTAGAGAATTGTGTAGTATTCCATAAATGTTTGGGTGAATTTACAGTGATTGGGGTTGTTAGCAGTAGCCCTCCCTTCTTTCATCTGATATTAGTAATTTATGTCTTCTAACTTTTTTTCTTTGTTTGCCTGACTAAGGGTGTATCTGTTTTATTGATGTTTTCAAAGAAACAGACTTGGGGTTTATTGATTTAAAAAAAAAATCCTGGTTTTAATTACATTGATTTCTGCTCTAATTTTTATTTTTTTCTACTTCCTTTAGGGTATTTTTTAATGATTTTATTTGACACAGAGAGAGTCAGTGAGAGAGGGAATACAGGCAGGAGGAATGGGAGATGGAGAAGCAGCCTCCCTGAGCAGGAAGCTCTGATGCAGGGCTCTGTCCCAGGACCCTAGGACCATGTCCTGAGCCAAAGGCAGATGATTAACCAACTGAACCACCCAGGAGCCCCTCCTTACTTTAGATTTGATTTTGTTGTTGTTGCCTAAAATGGAAGCTTAGATTATTGACTTTAATCTTTTTTTTCCTAATATTTGCATTCAGTACTGTATTTTCCCTTTAAGCAGCATTCCACACATTTTGCTACATTGTATTTTGTTGAGACTGGTCTCCTGTAATTTAGAAGTGTGTCATTTAATCTCCATGTATTTTGGACTTCTTCAGCTATCTTCTGTTACTGATTTTTAAAGATTTTTTTTTTTTAATTTATTTTAATTCCATTGCGGTCTGAGAACATACTTGGTATAATTTTTATTTTTAAAAATTTGTTCTGTTTTGTGGTCCAGAATTATTCTGTCTTGATGAGTGTTCCATATGAGCTTAAGAAGAATGTGTGTTGCACTATTACTGGGTGAAATTGTCTGTGTACATCTGTTGTACGGTAATTGATGGTGGTGTTAAGTGTGCCATGTCTGGACTGAATGTGCACATCTGTCAAATCCTTGTTGCCCTGCTGCTGGATCGGCCCATTAATGATGGAGAAGTGTTGAAGTCACCAGCTGTGATAATGGAATTGTTTATTTCTCCCTGCAGTTCTGTTAGGTTATGTCTCACCTGTGTTGATCAGGTACACATACATTAAGGATAATTGTGTCTTCTTGGTCAGTCGATTTCTTTATCATGTAATGCTGCTCTTTATGCCTGATAATTTTCCTTCTCTGAAATCTGCTTTGTCTGAAATTCATGTAGCTACTCCATTGTTCCTGTGATTAGTGTTACTTTGGATATTTTTAATGTATCCTAGCATTTAACTTGTTGATATTTAAGTTGTTTCATTTTTCATCAAAATATAATTCACAAAGCATAATAGTTGCCATTTTAAAGTGTACTCTTCTCTGGTTTTTAGTATATTTACTGTGTATATGGTACATACATCACTTCTGTCTAATTCCAGAATGCTTCCATCACCCGAAAAATAAACCTCTTAGTTCCAATTCTCCCCTCCCCTTATTCCCTGGCAATCATGAATCTACTTTCTGTTTTTATGGATTTGCCTTTTCTGGAACATCTCATATCTGTGGAATTGTATAACACGTGACCTTTTGTGTCTGGCTTCCTTTAACCTGAGAGTAGAATGTTTTCAGACTTCACTCGTGTTGTAGCATGTAACAGTTTATTCCTTTTTATGGTTGTGTAAGAGGCTCTTCCACATTTTACGTATCCATTCATCAGTTGATGGACGTTGGGTATATACTCTTTTGGCTGTTACGAGCAGCGCTGCTGTGCACATTCATGTACAGGTTGTGGCAGGAACATCTGTTGTCAGTTCTGTCGGTGTCATACCCCTAGACGTAGAACTGCTGGGTAATTGTACGTGTGTAACTTCTTGAGGAGCTACCGAGCTGTTTGCTGCCTTAGCCACACTATTTTACATTCTCACCGAGAATACAGGAGGGTTCCAGCTTCTCCGCCTTCTTGCCAGCACTTTTCTTCTTCTTTTTTTCTTTTTCTTTTTCTTATTTTACCATAGTTGTCCTAGTGGGTGTGACGTGGCATCTGCATGTGCTTTTGATTCGCATTTCCCCAATGACTAAGGATGTCGAACATCCCGACATGTGCTCTTGACCGTCTGTGTATCATCTTTGGAGAAATGTCTATTCAAAAGTCTTTGGCTTGTTTTTAAATTAGGTTATTTGTCTTTTTGTTGTTGAGTTCTAAGAGTATATTTGCATATTCTGGTTATTAGGTCCTTGTCAGACAAATGATTTGCAGATACTCTCTCCCATTCTGTAGGTTGTCATTTCAAGTTCTCCGTAGTGTCCTTTGATACATGAAAGTTTTTATTTTGATCAAGTTCAGCTTATCTAATATTTCTTATTGCTTTGTGTATCATGTCTAAGAAAGCTTTTCCCGATCCAAAGTCATACAGATTTTCACCTGTTTTCTCTGAGTGTTACAGTTTTTACCCTTACATTTAAATCTTTGATCCATTTTGAGTTATATTTTTGTGTATGTGTGACGTTGCTGTTCCAAGTTCATTCTTTTGCATGTAGATATTCACTTGTCCCAGTAGTAGGCACTCGAAAAGACTGTTTTTCCCCCCATTAAATGGTCTTGGCATCCTTGTGAAAAATCAGTTGACCGTAAATGTATGGGTTGTAAATACTTTCTTTTTGAATACTTGGGAAATCTACACTATAAAGTAAAACCATTCCTAAAGTAGTAAAACCATTCTTGGTTAAGTGAAATGGGTCTCTATTATGGCACTGTGAGTTTGGGTTTGCTTTTCACAGCAAACGCTGCCTAACCCAGTATTCACAGATGTTCCGAGTTATTTAGTCATGTGTTATGCAACTTTTGTTTATCTGAGAACAAATGCATAAATGGTAAATTGAGTACTAATATTACCTAATAGCATTTGTTCACTGAGGCTAAGTTATATGATTTATTTATTTATTTATTTAAGATTTTATTTGAGAGTGAGAGAGTGCAGGAGCAGGAGGAAGGGACAGAGGGAGAAGCAGGCTCCTTGCTCAGCAGAGCGCCTGATGTGGAACTCAAACCCAAGAGACTGGGATCATGACCTGAGCCAAAGGCAGATGCTTAACCACATAGGCACCCCAGTTATACAATTTAGAATGCCATCATGAAGTTCAAGAACTTTCTACAATGTGTAACTGAGGCAGGGAAAGTGATCGACCTAAAGGTATACAGTTGGTGAGTAGGATGGCCAGGATTATGAACCGAGACCCCCTCCCGTGATGTACTACATAACTATGATGTAAGGTCTGAGATGGTCTCAGGAGAGAAAGGTCCAGGCTAATTTGGTCACCAGTGTAAGGAGCAGGTGGCTCTCTGTAGATGACTGTGAAATTACGGTTTGGTATGAAGTCCTTCTCTCTGACACTAGCAGGATCAGTCTTTGGTTGTAACTAAAAAAGTCAGTTTAAACAAGTACTCTTAGGGAATAGTACATACAGTTCTTAGCATTTAATTGGAAAAAATATATGTACATTTATTCTTCATTGAAACAGAGTGCCAGGTCTTTTCTCTGGAAACTGGCCTGCAGATTAGATTTCTGAGTTATCACAGCACTTGGGTCGCTCAATAGGTTAGGCATCTACCTTCGGTTCAGGTCATGACCCTGGGGTCCTGGGATGGAGTCCCGCATTGGGCTCCCTGTTCAGCAGGGAATTTCCTCCCATTGCCCCTTTCCCTGCTCATACTGTCTGTCTGTGTCTCAAATAAATAAAAAGAATCTTTAAAAAAAGCTTTCTATGTTGTCTTTTTTTGCATTCAGTTTCAGTTTCTTTAACTGAATTGAGTGAGAATCCTGTGATCACTCCCTCCCTGCCTGGTACTTGGTCATCTCACCCATACCTAACTTAGCAAAAATTTTCTTATTGATTTCTTTGTATCAAATCTTTCCAAAGTAGCTGTGTTAGTTTTCAAAAGAACAGTGATTTTTTTTTGCAGTCATATTTTGTTGGTTTACATAGTGTTTAATAAAAAGTAAGTGTAGGTGTCCTTAACTAGTTTGGGAATCATCACATTTGATTCTTGCTGACTAAACAGGTCATGGAGTAGCAGAGTCACAGGGGAATTAGATAGTAATTTATTGCCTCTAAGCATATAAGCCTACCAGGGTATCACAGTATTGTAAAGGGGAAACACAGGATAGCTAATCCTGTGAGACCAATACTTGGAAATAGGTTATGAAAGATTTGGAACATATGTTCAATGGGACACTCAGCATGCACGTAAAATATTAATAGAAATGTATGTGTTTTATGTAAAGACATTCAAGTTATATTTTTAGATGGGAATTTTTTTTTAAAAGAATGGGTTTTTATTTTTTATTTTTTTATTCTTTTTTTAAGATTTTATTTATTTATTTGACAGAGAGAGAGAGAGGTCACAAGGAGGCAGAGAGACAGGAAGAGAGAGGGGGGAAAGTAGGCTCCCAGCTGAGCAGAGAGCCTGATGTGAGGCTTGATCTCAGGACCCTGAGATATGACCTGAGCTGAAGGCAGAGGCTTAACCCACTGAGCCACCCAGGTGCCCCTAGATGGGAAATAGTTTAGAAGAGCATGAATATTTGTGTGTGTGTGTGTACACATATGTGTGTGTACACACATACATAGAGAAGGTCTGGGGTTTCCATTCAAGATGGAAAAAACCCTACAACTAGCTGAGTGACTCCTACACATTAGGTGAGTAAGGAAAAAAACCTATGTTGAAGTAAGAATCAGTCTTGCCACAAACCCCACCCCTGGTACAGCGACCTGGGATTGGGAGGGTACTCAAAACCCCAGGCTTCTCCCTGAGGAGCAAAGGGTTTGAGCCCCACTTCTGGCACCCCAACTTCCAAGACGTACATCTAAGAGACAAGACCCCAAAACATCCAGCTTTGAAAGCCATCAGAGCTTGCACCCATGAGACCCACAAGGCTAGAGCAAACTGAGAAACAGTTCTTAAAGCAGTCGCCCGCGAATAGACTGACCCACCCTGGAACTCAGCACAGAAGCAGCAGACTGAAATGGGTTCAGATTTCTGTGAAAGAGGCTCATTTGCTTATCTTAAAGCCCTGAGGGGCAGGCATCTAATTTAACCTGGATCTGGGAGCCTAGTAAGGTATTCTCCAAAGATGGAGCTGATGGGTACCATCTTTGCGCTGTCCCTCTACCTCGCTTCTGCTTTCTGGTATCTCCTGGAAAGGAGCTTGAATGCTCGTATGATGCCCCGAGGTTTGCAGTTGCTACCCAGGGTATACCTCTAGATCACCTGGCTCTAGCGGCCAACAAGACTCACACTCACGGTAGTGAGTATCACAGTATTTACAACAACCAAGACTTGGAAATAACTAAAGTGTCCACCAACGGGGTGAATGGATAAAGAAAATGTGTGTGTATACAATGGAATATTACTCAACCATAAAAAGAAGGAAGTCTTGCCATTTGCAACAACATGGATGGACCTTGAGGATATTGTGCTGAGTGAAATAAGTCAGACAGAGAAAGAGAAATACTGTATGATCTCCCTCACATGTGGAATCTAAAAAACAAAACAAAATGAAGTCATAGAGAACAGATTGGTGGTTGCCAGAGGCGAGGTTGTGGAGGAAATAGATGAAGGGGTCCAGTGGTATAAACTTCCAGTTAATAAGATAAGCCTTGGGGATGTAATGTACATCATAGTGACTGTAGTAAATAATACTGTGTATTATTGTATATTAATTTTATTATTTTTTATTAGAAATATGTATTATTAGCCCCAGGGTTACAGGTCTGTGAATTGTCAGGCTTACACACTTCCCAGCACTCACTGTAGTACATACCTTCCCCAATGTCCACAACCCCACCACCCTCTCCCTACACCCCTCCCCCCAGCAACCCTCAGTTTGTTTTGTGAGATTAAGAGTCTCTTATGGTTTGTCTCCCTCCCAATCCAATCTTTTTTTTTTTAAGATTTTATTTATTTATTGGACAGACAGAAATCACAAGTAGGCAGAGAGGCAGGCAGAGAGAGAGGAGAAAGCAGGATCCCCGTTGAGCAGAGAGCCCGATGTGGGGCTCAATTCCAGGACCGTGTGATCATGACCTGAGCCGAAGGCAGAGGCTTTAACCCACTGAGCCACCCAGGTGCCCCCCTCCGAATCCAATCTTGTTTCATTTTTCCTTCCCTACCCCCACACCCCCCACTTTGCCTCTCAAATTCCTCATATCAGGGAGATTGTATGATAATTGTCTTTCTCTGATTATTTCACTCAGCATACCCTCTAGTTCCATCCAGGTCATTGCACATGGCAAGATTTCATTTCTTTTGATGGCTGCATAGTATATTATATATATATATATATTTTTTTTAAGATTTTATTTATTTATTTGACATAGATCACAAGTAGGAAGAGAGGCAGGCAGAGAGAGAGGAGGAAACAGGCTCCCTGCTGAGGAGAGAGCCTGATGTGGGGCTCGATTCCAGGACCCTGGAATCATGACCTGAGCCGAAGGCAGAGGCCTTAACTCACTGAGCTACCCAGTGCCGTATATTATTATATATTTAAAGTTGCTAAAGCTTAAGAGTTCTTAGCACAAGAAAAAAATGTGTATGTTTGGTGATGGATGTTAACTAGTCTTAGGGTGATCATTTCACAACAGATAAAAATATGGAATTTTTATGTTGTACGCCTGAAACTAACATGTGTCCATTATATGTCAGTTTCTTTAAAAAGTAATTGATATTTTATTTTTTAAAAAATTATTTATTTATTAGACAGAGATCACAAGTAGGCAGAGAGGCAGGCAGAGAGAGAGACAGGGAAGCAGGCTCTCTGCTGAGCAGAAAGCCCAATGCGGGGCTTGAACCTATAACCCTGGGATCATGACCTGAGCTAACGACAGAGGCCTTAACCCACTGAACCAGCCAGGCACCCCAAAAGTAATTTATATTTTAAAGAGAAAGACTAGGGCACCTGGGTGTCTCAGTCAGTTAAGCATCTGCCTTCGGTTGAGATCTTGATTTCAGGGTCTTGGAATGAACCCTGGCATCAGGCTCCCAGCTCAGCAGAGAGCCGGCTTCTCCCTCTGCCCCTCCTCCCACTTGTTCTCTCCATCTCTCTCTCTCAAATAAATAAAATTAAAAAAAAAAAAAAAAAGTAAAGAGAAAGACCAAAGCAAAGTCTGGAAGGATGTTAATCGCTGTGTTAAATAGTGAAGAAAAATAAATATTAACAGTGCTTAACTGCAGAGCATTAGAGAGTGGGTGATTTTTTTTTCTCTCTCTTACATAAGTATTTCTTGGTTGGTTGAAAGTTTGACAGTGAACATTTTTTACTTTTAAAATTAAGAAGAAGGGGCGCCTGGGTGGCTCAGGGGGTTAAGCCTCTGCCTTCGGCTCAGGTCGTGATCTCAGGGTCCTGGGATCGAGCCCCACGCATCAGGCTCTCTGCTCAGCGAGGAGCCTGCTTCCCACTTCTCTCTCTCTGCCTGCCTCTCTCCCTACTTGCGGTCTCTCTCTCTGTGTCCAATAAATAAATAAAAACTTTAAAAAAAATAAAATTAAATTAAGAAGAAAAAGCTGTTTCTATTTTGAGAAGAGCCTCTTTGAAATGTATAATTAAAAGAAATAAAATGCCTGTAGAGTTAGGCAACTGGAGAGAATGGTCTTGGTGAGGGGCTCCCTTTCCCATAATCTTAGGAAGTGAGCAGACCCCCTGATGTCCCTGTGTGTGTTCCCCTGCAGTAATACAGCCTCTTATTCTTTCTCTGATCTTAATTTTTCTATGTAAAATGTGGTATCAGTGCAATCATTTTTTCTCTCTGGTTTGATTTTCAGGAAGATTTCGATGTTGATCACGTTGTGTCTGACTGTAGGAAGCGTGTCCAGCTGGAGGAACTAAGAGGAGATCTGGAACTCTACTATAAACTTTTAAAACAGCCATGGTTGAGCTCATCAACAAGGATTATGCAGATTTTGTCAACCTTTCCACAAACTTGGTAAACCTGAAATTCACAAGTCCTATACACACACACACACACACACACACATTTTCTCTCTCCTTCATATTTATTAAAAGGGCAGAGTTTTTAGAAACCTTTCAGTTGATTACCCCACCAACCCCACCAGAAACTTGAAGAAATTACCAATTTCATTAATAAAAGAACTAAACTTTTTGGAATACATTTTTTTGTTTGTTTTAGTTTTTATTCATTTAAGGTTGCTCTAGTTTGATTATGTTTCAAATTCATTAGTCAACAGTGAAAAGTAAAGGATAATAATACCCAAGGGGTTGTTTTATTAGTTGCTAAGTCCTGAAGTCTTCCTTGATTTAGACTAATTTGTAGGAGCAAATGTCCACCACTCTTACAATGTTTAATTTACTCCCAGGTATATCTGTTAGCCAGAGCTAGGTTGAGGGAACATTGGCCAATATTGATATTTTAAAAGTTTGGTTTTATAAAAATATAAGAATGATTTGCAGTGAGCTTATCAATTGTTTGTAAAAGCTGTTTAGAAATGTTGAATTTTGGGGCGCCTGGGTGGCTCAGTGGGTTAAGCCGCTGCCTTCGGCTCAGGTCATGATCTCAGGGTCCTGGGATCGAGTCCCACATCGGGCTCTCTGCTCAGCAGGGAGCCTGCTTCCTCCTCTCTCTCTGCCTGCCTCTCTGCCTACTTGTGATCTCTGTCTGTCAAATAAATAAATAAAATCTTAAAAAAAAAAAAGAAATGTTGAATTTTGTTACTTGGCAGAAAAGTCTCCTTGTTGATGCTTCATTTTGTTTTAAATCTGTTTGTCCAGAGAAGCACAGAAAGTTGCAGCTTCGTGGGAATTTCAAGAAGCATTAAAATTAATGATGCACATTTGCTTTTGGGAAATATACCACTAAGATAAATATCCCAATAGGATTTAAAACCTAGAAAATTTTACTTCTGTTTAATTTCTATTTTTCTCAAGGCTTATAATAATGTTTAAGAGAGACGTAGCCCGTGCTCGCTTCGGCAGCACATATACTAAGAGAGACGTAGCCCGTCAGACTTTCACATCAGCTGGCTGAGTATCATCAATTACAGACAGAGAACTGTTTACCTTCTGTGAAAATTTTTCACATTCATTTAAAATGTCATCTAAAGGCAAATTGTTCTTAAGGAAACTTTCGTTTCTCATGACTTCCCTTATTTTTATAGTTCCATGTATTTCAACAGATTTTTTTCATATTCTATGAACAACATTAATGGCCAAATAACACTTCTGTTGTTTAGCTAGTTATGTAGCAAAATACGGTTGTGCCAAAAAAATAACTTAAATCTGGTACTGCTTTGATCGTTAAATAGATACGTCACTATTACTTCTTATCGTGATGTGTTTGTGCCAACCTGGTTTTGCCTTTAGGTTGGCATGGACAAAGCCCTCAATGAACTTTCTGTGCCTTTGGGACAGTTATGAGAAGTTCTGGTAAGTCCCCAATTAATGAAAACAGTCTGCTGTGACGCCTGTTGTCCTCGTCGGCTTTTCTCTAAGAATTCTTTTCATCTGTTAGTTTGGTGGTACTGGTGGTTGTATTTTAACGGTTCATGATTATAATATTCACCTTCAGAAGAGTTGTAAATGATTTTGTTTTTGCATATGCTAAAAACCTAAAAAAACATGTTCGATTTGAAGAAGACATATTCTCAGAGTAGACAACCTTAAAATGTCAGGGGAGAGGAAGCATATTTCCAAATTCAACTTATTAATGCCACTTTGGTCATATGTAAGTGGTTTCTAACTTACGAATGACTTGTATTTTAACAGTTTGTAATCTTGTAAATATCCCCCCCCACCCCACGTAATCTACATGTGGTTAGGTTCCTGGGCTGATCTACAAAAACTGTGTAATCCCTAATGGAACTGAAGGATAATATAAATAAAATGTAATACTTAATAAATGTTACATTTGCATGTTCTCTCAGAAAAATCTCTGTTGTGGGAATGGGACTCCCCACCTCTAAGCCATTGGGAATAGGAACTCCACCTGGGTGAACAGTGGAGGGGCAGTTGTGGCATCACTTCTAACAGAAAACTGTGCTGCCCTGTCTCCCCCCCCCACCCCCCCCCGTCTGTGTCTGGTGCCCTGACTTACGGCCTCTGTCCGTTCTGATGCCCTGTCGTAAATTTGTCATAAACTGCACCATCCTTCCTTGTCTGTCTCCTCTAGCTTGAGTGGCCTCGTGCATCCCTCCGCTAAGACAGTGCCTGCATCCTAGAGAGAATATAAAGAGAACATAATTTAAGGGAAGACACAGTACATGGTTAGAACCAAGAAAAATGCGGAGTAATGGAAATATCAGTGCTGAGAAGCCTAGGGGAGGGGCAGGCAGGAAAGAGTTCGTGAAACAGGTAAAAATCTTGAGTTGTGCCTTGAGGTAGCCAATACTTTCCATGGTTTATGTCTCATTTGAATTTTACAAAATCTTGTTAAAGGTACTTTTCCTTGGAATGGAAGGGAATTTCGTGGTCCGCTGTTGGATTCCACACCAGCCGCTGTGGGGCTCTCCCACTGCCTCCTTGGTGTGCCTCTTCCTTCCGGGGCCTCATAGTGGTGTTGTTTCCCAAGCCTAGCCTTCCTTTGGCCTCCCACTCTTCTCTCCCTGGAGGCAGATTTGCTCTACTCACACAGCTCCCGTCCCACCTCACCCCCTGCCATCACTGTATCCCCTCCCTTTTCCATGGGCTGTTTTTATGGCCACTGTGGTCCTGCTCAGCCATAGGCCTGACCTGCCTTTCTGGTCCAAACTCTGAAGCTGTTCTGTGAGATTCTCAGACCTCTGAGGGATACGACTATATCTGTCTTTATTGTATCCCTGTGGGCTGCCACCATACTGACGTCCAGGAGGTGTTTCATAATGTTGATGGAGTGAATTAATTCACCTTCCTGTGGAATTTTTGTGATATGCCTACTTCATTCTAGTTGTTTCTGTTAACCTTTGTTTTGGCCCTAATTCCTAATTATCTCTTTATTCATTAGCTTCTGGACATGTTTCTCTACCTCTGTGCTCTGCCTTTTTCTGGTCTTCTGTTCTTCATTCTTGATTCCTGGTATTTCCATACCCACATTTCATCATCATGCATCAGTGCTTTGACATTCTCTCATTCTCCAAAATATGCAGAATCTAAAGACCTCATCTCAGTGAAGTTGGCCCTCCATTCCTATTTCTGCTTCTCTCCAGAAGGAAGCCTGCAGTGCACATGGCTGTATGCCTGTCTGACCCTGCCCCTGAGTGTGTGTGCACTTACATCTGCTCCCCATCCCCTCCCCACCTCGGCAGCTGTGTACACATGGCTTTCAGAGTCCGATTTGAGCCCCGTCGCATGTCCAGACTCTCCTGTACTTTGCTTCATATTATCTGTTCTCCATTCTAAGCCCCCTCATCCCCATAACTTTCACTGTATATATGTCATTCTTCTTCTGGCCATGCGACCCTGCCTTCGTGTCATTATGCCCCCAGATCATGAGTCCCCTCAACAGTAACTATGTCTGGTATATCATTTTTTTTTTTTGTCAATATCTGCATAGTACTGGAGCACAGGTATTAAGTTCTGTGGAATTGAATGAGATGTAGGAACTTGATGATGTGACAAAACAATGTCTGTAATACGTTTTATTTTTTATTCTTTTAAAGAGTCTCAGGTCATCAGTCAGTGAAGGAATTCGGGCAGTAGATGAACTAATGTGTAAACAACAGGACATAAGGAAGAAAAAGGTACCCTCCAGTAGATTTCTTATGCTGCATGCCAGTTGAAGCCCTCTCCCCTTTTCTCCACGAACTTGTCAGCACTATTCAGCTTTTTTTCAAAGCTCTCACGCATGTGCATTTTATGCATTACGTCATGTTATCTACCTGAAATAATAAGACAGAATTTCAGAGGTACCCACACAATCTCAAGATCACCCACTTTTTCCAGAACAAGAAACCGTGATAAATGTTGTCGGTGCAGCGCCTGACAGTTAACGACTGTATAAATTGTCAGCGGCCCTGTAAAGAAAATAGTCCTATATTAGAGACTAGGGGAGAAGTGGGCTTTCCAAAGCAAACTCAGGATTCTGCCGTAGGTTTGTTGTTATTTTCTGATCCTGTGTTCTTTATGTTCTGGTGTTAACTTTAATTTTTTCAATTCCCAGTAGTTAGCATGTGATGTTGGCTTAGTTTCAGGTGTGTGAGACAGGCAACGGCTCTGTACATCTGAGGGCTCACCCCGGGAGTGTGCCCCTTAGTGCTATCTCCAGTTTCAAGTGTCCCCGATGTCATTCATGATCATAACGATGTAGGGGCACAGTGGGCATTGGGAGTCTGGGCTTCTGACTCTCGCCTGCTGCTCTGTACTATGTTTTCTATGTGTATTATTAGCATATTTGTTAAAATCTCAGTGGGGAGAAAGCCTGTTTGAGGGACCTTCTGTTTAATTCGCCTCTGGATCTCCTCACAGCTTTTGTCCAAAGAATGCTTGTCATGCGCTTCCAGACAAAACAGTAAGCTTTATGAGAGCAGGGTGTATTTCTTGCTTTATTTTCTCGTGCCCCCCCCACCCCCACCCCCTGTCGGGATGAATGTCGAGCTCCCAGGGGTGTTCAGGAACTATTTATTGAATGGATGACTTTGTATTTTTTTGTTCTTTAAGGATGAGAGTTTTCATAATGTCCCTCAACCTCTTTGATAATATTTGTAGTGTAAAAGGTCTTTAGTGATTTGGTGCTTGGCCATATAGGTATATGCACATGTAAACTGAGAGGATCAGTACGATCGGAAGCCAAAGTTAAAACATGAATAAAGGGCCATAAGAAAACAAATGGAGGGGAGCCTGGTGGCTCAGTTGGTTAAACGTCCGACTCTTGATTTTGGCTCAGGTCATGATCTCAGGGTCATGAGATTGAGCCCCACATTGAGCTCTATGCTCAGCAGGATGTGTACTCGAGATTCTCTCTCTCCCTCTGCCCCTCCCCTGCACGTGCACATACAGTCTCTCTCTCTCTCAAATAAACAAATCTTTTTAAAAAAATAGGAAAGAAATGCCAATAGAAAGATTCAGGTTGGGGAAAAGAAGAAATAAGAGTATAGAATATGAGAAAGCAAAGTCTAGGGTTTTTTTTTTTTTTTTCTATATAAACTTGCAATAGAATATGGAAGTATGCTTATTCTAGAACTAAGATTTGCATTCTTGAGAATTCTTTGTTTCATAGAAATATTCAAAATATAGCATGCCCTATATATTTGAAGTTAACTTTTGGTCTTATATTTTCCTGCATTTGGCATGGGAAATAAAGATGATTAAGAGTAAAGATGGTGACGTTTTTTCTTTGCTTAATTTTTATTTTTATAGATGTGTGTGTTGATGCTTATACAAGTTATTTGATCAGTTGAAAAGATTGAAAAAATCTTAAATTCACAAAGTTCTAAAGAAACCTCTGCACTAGAAGCAAGCAGGTAAGCATTTTTTTTTTTAACTAAGTAGCACATAAATTAATACTTCACATCCAGTCTAATTAGGCGGGGACGGCTTAGTTAGAATTCATTTCTAAACAAGAAGAAAATCCAGGTTTGTGGCTAGAATGTAGCTCCAGGAGAGTGGAGAGCATGAAATGGTGAAATCTATAACACGTTCCTATAAACCCTTTGGTTATAGACCACAGTTCCAACACGTCATTATGCTTGCAGTGGAAAAGTATATTTGGAACCACCTTCCCTGAGGACTAGCAAAGTCCTGTTGATCTTTAAGGCATACCTACCATTCATCTTGGTTTTTCTCCATCTCATTTTTTTTCCTAGACATGCCCAGAGTATTACCATTGATGTATTTTGCACCAGCATTATATTATTATGAAACAGTATAGGGCACATCCAGTTGAAATTTACAAACAGGAAAGAAAAAGCTTATGAAATAGGAAAAAGATGATGGCTCTCTTTGTTATACTGTGATTGTCTTGTTCCCTTCCTGGTGTGAATTTTCAATCAGCCAGGGTAGATGAGTGACTCAGAAAATGAGTAGTTAGGTCCTGTCAGCACCGTGAGACACACAGTGGTGCAGTGGGAGTAGCCCGGGCTGGTTCTGCACATACCAGCTGGGCTGCCTGCGTCAAGGTCGCATGGTGCCCTGCGTGCCCTGCGTGCTCTGTTATGTGAGGCTAACAGTCCCTCCCCCTGCAGGCGGAGTTAGGTTTCTAAATTTTAGGAATTAAGGTTTTAGATTTGGAAGGAACTTGAGAGACCATATGCTCCACATGTCTCATGATGGAGATTAAGAACGGACACATCCCAAAGGAAGCGATTCTCTGGTCCTAGGTCTCTGCCCCCTTTCACATCAAGGCATTCAACTAAGTGGTCAGCCTCCACTGTGCTTGTGTCTCTAGCCCGTTGCACTCGTGCTTCTGCCCCGTTCGTCCACACTTAGCAGACAGTCTGTACGCGGCCCTTCTGCAGCCCATGTGTCTCCAGCGGCTCTGCTTTGCTGCAGCCCTTGGCAGCACCTGCAGCCCCTCCGGCCATGTCCACGTTCGGCCCCTGGGGAGCTGGCCTTCCAGTGTTCTTCCCGTCTTTGCTGTTGCTGCTGTGCTCCTCGGATAGAAACACCTCAGTGAGCTCTGTGTCTACAATCCTGTCCCTTTGCAGCACTGTCCTTGATAAACAGATATTGTGCGCTTTCTTGCTCAGAATTACCTTGGAGGACTTTTTTCTCCAGAAGAGTAGCTCTGAGCTCTGGAGTCAGGAAAGCCAGAGCAGAGTCAGCGCACGGTAAATCCATCATGCTCTTCTAGGCCCAGAAATGCCGAGATAAGGATAAATAGGAAATGCGCATGGGATCAGTCAGTAGAGGTTGGGATTAGGCTTCTTCATTGGTCATGCCCAGCGCCTGCCTTCCCTCCACACCAGTTCTGATGCTCTGGGACGGAGCACACCGTGGCAGGTCTCCAGACATTTTTGGGTTTCCTTACAGTGTGTTTCCTCACTACCTGACTGCCCATCCTCAGATGTGGGATGCCTCATAGAGCCCAGCAGGGGCTTTGGGGTCTTTGTTGTGTTTTTTTTTTTTTCTTTCACTGTTCGGCTTCCTTTTGAATGGGGTTGACACTTTCTAATGTGGGGGGCAAGAGGGAAGTGTATCCAGTCCACTTGATGGCAGATGCACTGTGAGTGATTTCTCACCAGCTCCAGGAGCACCGAGCTTGCTCTTTCTGCCGTTGGGTAAATGTAAACTTGGAGTCCGCTGCTCTGAGCGATTTCCCAGGTTGCTGCTAGGCGGTCAGTTTTAGCTGATTGAGGAGACAGCAGTAGTTGGTACTGGGGAGGTACTTGGGAGGGAGAATGAGGCAGGCAGAGAAGAGGGGGATTCGCGTATGAACGGTAGGACAGGGCAAGAGAGAGGAGGGGGTTAGAGAATGGGAGAAGAAGGGAGAAGAAGGGCACGAATGGGAGAGCCCGAGGAACGTGGTGGAAACATGCAGTTGTACCCACACTGACCTAAAATAGCTCCATCCCCTTGCCTGGGCCCTGTGGCCCGGGCCAGGCTGCATCGGTGGCTTCTATGACCTCCCCGCTCCTCACCCCTCGCACCTGGGGCCTGCTGCACAGACAGTTTGTCCTGAAAATTGATGGCGTGCAGGTGCAGGTGCCTGAGCGCTGTAAGGCATGGGGGGCGGTGGGGGTGGCAGGTTTTAACTTTGGGAATTACACTTCTCTAATTGTCTCTACTAGCCCTCTCTGGACTAGAGAGATTTTGGAGAGAATTGCCACAGAATTTAACCAGTTACAGTTTCATGCTGTTCAGAGCAAAGGCATGCCTCTTCTGGACAAAGTAAGACCAGTAAGTGTTGGTTTCGATTTTCAATTTGCTGTTTGCGAATTTCCTGGATGATTTTGATTTGACCTAGCATTGCCCCCTGATAATTGCTACTTTACAGGATTTTGAAGCTAGCTTTGAATTTTTTTTTTTCAGTATCTCCTGCTTGGGACCCTTCTTCCATTATGTCACACTAGATAGATTTTGTGTAAAGACACAAGCGTAGTCTCCAAACTATGCAAGTAAAATTAATTCTGAATTACATGTAACTTGACACATCATATGATGTAGTCGGAGTTCATTTATCCAAAGCCCTTGACTGGGTTTAAATGCACGTTTGTCAGATTTACTCCGTAGCTTAAGAGGCAAATAACTTTTTGTCATTCCGTAATTGTCTAAACTTCACTTTGATGAAGCCGACTTACTTTCAAAGAAATCATACGGAGGGGACGCCTCAGTGGCTCGGTCAGTTAAGCCACTGCCTCTGGCTTAGGTCATGATCCCAGGGTCCTGGGATCAAGTCCCACCTTGGGCTCCTTGTTTGGCAGGAAGCCTGCTTCTCTTTCTGCCTATGCCTCCTTATGTGCTTGTGCTCTCTCTCGACAAATAAATAAATAAAAACCTTTAAAAAAGAAAGAAAGAAAGAAAGCAATCATGGGGAGAAGAGATTCATTGTTATTCTCTAGGAAATGTTGGGATTTTAATCTTACATATATTCTGGTAGAATTAGAGGCTCGATTTATATATATAACACATATGTATATAAATTATACACATATATTGGAGCTTTTAGAAACTGTTGTGCCTGGACCTTCTTTCCTGGTCTCTCTGTTCTTGCAGCGTATAGCCCACATTACGGCCATGCTGCAGCAGTCCCTGGGAGGCCTGTTGCTAGAAGGGCTTCAGACTTCCAATGTGGACATCATACGGCACTGCCTCCGGACTTAAGCTACATTTGACAAGACACGGGATGCAGAGGCGTTCGTTGGTCAAGTACTGGTGAAACTGTACATGGATGAGGTTTGTGCTCCCATGCACCTCATTCCACAAACACAGAGCATCTAATCTGGCTTCGTTTCTTGACTGGGTGCGAGAGAGCTCAGGGCTCTTCCTTGAAGATGCTCTTAGTTCCTGCTCTTCTGGATGTAAGAAAAGGTTGGTCCCGCTTGGAGCCCATCAGCATGGCAGGAATCAGGCATGCGCTCTTTTCTCTTCCAGTGATGCCATAACTCAGGGATCATCTTAATTTAGTAGGGGTGAGGGACTTGCCTCGGAAGAAGGTACGGATCAGAACATTTTCAGGCCAATTTCCATTTCCATAAGTTATACGTTAATGAAGTTGCTGAAAAGCGTGACCCCACCAAGGCGCCCGTGCCCACTGGAGGAGCTGGAAGACAGCTCTGTGCGCAGGGAAAGTCTGTGAGGGGAGGCGTCTTCGCAGAATTGATGTGGCTTAAGTCTTGAAGACCATGGGGGAGTTTGCCAGGCTAGGAAGGTGGGAGGGAGGGAATATTCAAAGATAAAGGGCTTTGAAGGGCGAGTTAGCGGGGTAGTACCTTAAGTCCGGAACTTGGTTACCCAGTGTTCTTGACCTATAAGGATACAGTTAAATATAGGGAGTCAGTGTATCCTGCCTCTGAGCAGCCGTAGTATGGGCTGCACCATGTGAGACCACCAGCAATCAGCAGCTTCCAACGTAGAGAGCATTGGTTTCATCTAGTTCAGGCTGACAGAAGTTATGAAGCCAGTCTCAGCGTTTGAGGGCTTTCTTCCAGTCACCTGCCAGTGCGAGTGTTCTTTCTGTCCGGTAAGTATAAAGCTACCCACCATGACTTCAGGATGAAAGGCTTCCAGTTTTAAAACGAGACAGTATCCCAGTGATAGAAGTGAAATTGAAGGATTAATTTCAGTAATCTTCTCAGCTTCATTAAGACTACTAAAAGTAAATGATCTGTCAGTTCTTTGTATGTATCCTATTATAGTTCATAGCTCTCTCTGTGGGGGTGAAAAAGATTACATTATTCTTTGTCACTAAGTGAAAATATTTTAGTTGTTTAATTTATGCCCTTTTCATTGAACTGAATCTAATATGCTAAATTAGGGAAGTACTTTACGTTTCCGTGTCGTTAAGTGAACTGTGGCCACGTTTGTATTTTAAGTTTGTATGCTTGTCATTCACCTCCTCCAACTCAGCCTCACCAAAAAAATAAAATACTAAAGCAAAATAAGATGTGTTTTCTTCCATCACTTTCCATCTCAGCCCTTCCCTGTTCTGGAGACGGTAGAGGATAAGGCCAGGGTGAAGATGGTACAGAGCTGTTGTCTGCAGATACAGTATTTTGCTTTTAAGCTCAGAAGGGAAGCAAATGAGTGTGTGTGATGTTTTAGCTTCAGGCCAGTCTCTGTCCCTCAGCCTCTGTGTCCCCCAGGGTTGGAGCAGTATTCCCAAATCCCGGGACCTAGATTTTCATGCCATTGTTACTTACCTCCTGTTTAGAAAGCATACTGAGTGGGGAGGAGGAAGAACGAAGTGCATTTGTAAGGTTTACTCGATTCTTTTCTCTGTAGTGTATAGTTCATACTTCTCTTTTAGGTGCTTTAAAAACAAACAAAAACACAAACAAACAAACAAACAAATAAAATAAAACGCTCTTCCTTCTGCTAGGTGATTGTAGAGCAGATCGTTGAGTCTCATCCGGACGGCCTGAAGATCATGTATGCTAATAAGCTCCTGGAGTTCGTTCCTCACCACTGCCGCCTTCTTCGAGAGGTCACAGGAGGAGCCATCTCAAGGTGACGTAAAATGCTGTGTATGCACCTGAGCTCAGTTTAGTGACCACCTGTCACCTCCTCATGTGCCGCTGATCCCTGGCTGTCCTGTCTGACCCGGGAACGTGGGAACGTGTGCTCTTCCCTATTTGTTACCAGTGCTGTGAGGCAGGTGTCGCTTGCCTGGGTTTACAGGGAAGGGAATGAAGAGTGTGGACGAATCTCAACGGTGACATTTGTGTGACTCCAGAGCCTCTGCTTTTCTCTTGTCTATACTTTCTCCTTAACCAGGTTCAAAATCAGAATTGGTTTCCTTCCATTATTGTGATGTCATCATCGGTCTAGAAATACCAATTCATTTTAATTCAACACGTTTTATACTGATGGCAATTAAAGTCATGTTCGGTTTTCCCTCCCTCTCTTATTTCATTTCCATGGCTTTCCATTTCTGTTTCATGAATATCCCATTACCTTCCACCATCTCCGTCATCCCAGTCCAGACCTTTGTCGCCTTTTGTTCGAGGGTAGCGGGCTCTCCCCACCTGGTCTCCCAGCTCCACCTGTCCCTCTTCATTGCAGCCTTCAGCTGTCCCACCTGCCCAGAGCTCTGCAGCCTTCCTGAGTCGCTCGTGGCTTCTCATCGCCCACAGAGGAGCATCCAGTCTTCCTGCGCAACCTGTGACCCTTGGTGCTGGAGTCCTAGTGGTTCTCCGCTGTAGAACTTTTTACTGTGGAACTTTCCCCCATACCACTATGGGTCTTGGCCAGACAGGAGCGCTTGACCTTCCCTAACACACCTGGTACAGAAGATCCCTGACTTCACCTTGGTTCAGTTTATGGTTTTTTGACTTTTTATAATAGTGCAGAAGTGATATGCATTTAGTTTGGATCTTTTCCCAGGCTGGCGATCTACAGTAGGGTCCTCTTTTGTAATGCTGGGCAGGGGCAGCGAGCACAGCCCCCAGGCAAACCACGTGATCACGAGGGTCAGCAACCAACACACTTGAACCGTCCTGTTCTGGCTTTCAGTGCACTGTTCAGTAAGTTACATGAGATACCAGACATTTTATTGTGAAATAGGCTTTGTGTTAGAGGATTTTGCCCAATTGTGCAATACTGTAAGTTTCTCAACACATTTAAGTTAGGCGGGGCTAAGCTCTGATGTTCAGTCGCTTAGGTGTTTTCCATGCATTTTCAACTAAAGAGATTTCCAGCTGAACAATGGGTTTATTAGAAGCCGAGGCCGTCATAAGCTGAGGAACATCTGTCTATACTGTGCGCCTCTGTGTTTTCCTTCATTGCTTCCTGTCTCATATCCCTTTGTCTTTCTGTTGATCTGTCACTCCACATGAAGCTCCAGTCAAATACAACTTCTTTTGTTTTTAGGTTATTTATTTATTTACTTATTAGAGAAAGCATAAGCAGAGGGGGAGGCAAGGAGTATAGCAAGCTCCCCACTGAGCAGGGAGCCCAATGTGGGACTCGATCCCAGGACCCTGAGATCATGAACTGAGCCACCCAAGCGCCCCCAGGCTATGGTTATTTCAAGAAAAAGTCCTATTTGTGAATTCTTCATCTAGTGAAGATGAATTAAAATCAGAAAGTCAACTCTGCCACCTTTAAAAACCCAGGAACAAAAAAAAATTCCACGACCAGGTATAACCCTATACAATTTTTAAATTGGAGAACGACTTTGACCAATAAACCAGGGCTTAGTTCATGAGACTATGTCAATGAGCTTATACCATCCCATGTCCTCGTCAAACCCTCATGTCTGGGAGATGGAGGGACATCTTCATCTTCAGAGCTACTATTAGTGAAAAAGGTGGAGACAATACTGACTGAGTCCCTCCTTCAGCAGGAGAGCCAAAAACACCTTGCCCCTCCATAATCCCAAATGAAAATAAACATCTCAGGGCACCTGGGTGGGTTAAGCTTCTGCCTTTGGCTGGGATCGAGCCCCACGTCGGGCTCTTTGCTCAGCGGGGAGCCCACTTCCCTCCTTCTCTCTCTGCCTGCCTCTCTGCCTACTTGTGATCTCTGTCTGTCAAATAAATAAAATAAATAAAATCTTTAAAAAAGAAAAGAAAAGAAACATCTCATTTTACTAGTGTGCAGCAGTGACTATGCAGGAGAAATTATTATTATATTATTATTATTATTAAATGATATTATTATTATTATTATTGTACCATATTGTTAACCTTTTGAATTCGGACACCTAAAATTTTTAATAAAATATGAAGGCCTTTTTTTTTTAAGATTTTATTTATTTGAAAGACAGAGATCACAAGTAGGCAGAGAGGCAAGCAGAGAGAGGACGAAGCAGGCTCCCCACTGAACAGAGAATCCGATGCGGGGCTTGATCCCAGGACCCTGGGATCATGACCTGGGCTGAATGCAAGAGGCTTTAGCCCACTGAGCCACAAAGGCGCCCCATGAAGGCTTTTTTTTGTTTTTTTAAAGATTTTACCTATTAATTTGACAGAGAGATCACAAGTAGGCAGAGAGGCAGGCAGAGAGAGAGAGAGGAGGAAGCAGGCTCCCCGCTGAGCAGAGAGCCCGACGTGGGACTCGATCCCAGGACCCTGGGATCATGACCTGGGCTGAAGGCAAGAGGCTTTAGCCCACTGAGCCACCCAGGTGCCCCATGAAGGTTTTTTTTTAAAGAAAAAAAACTTCAGACTATATCTTTATCCTAGAAGTTCCCCCTACAACTGGCTTCTGTCTTGGCCAACATTTAGCCATTCAGATAAAGTCCGTATTTAGTGCTTCGTGTGTATGCATGTGTAAAATAAGAGGACAGTCATAAATCTTTAAGATTGTGTATAATAACCGTGAAATAAGGATTCTTGATACACAAGGTCTCGCCTGGGGAAAACAGTTGGAGAACAGTATGCAGTTTTCAAATGACGGAGAGGAAATACGCATTCGGTTATGAGAAAGGGAAGGAGAACAAGACCAAATATTAATAAAAGGGAAAAAAGCATTTTCTGCCATCTTTCCGTGCCATAGTAACAGTGTGAACAAATGTCCCACAGATCTCCTAAAGAACATTAACACTGCTGAAAGGGGGGGCGAAGGCCAGGTTCTTAGGAGGCCCTGCACCAAAGTCATCGTCCCGTTTCCTCACTGTGATGACGAAGCATGAGTACATTGGCAAATTTGAAATTATTGATGACCACAGAGCTGGGAAAACTGCTGTGAACCTCACGGGCAAGTTAAACAAGTGTGGCATGACCAGCCCTAGACTTGTATAACTGAAAGATCTAGAAAAGTGGCAGAATATTTCCATCCCCTCAGTTTGGTTTCACTGCATGGAAAAATTCTTCTGGCATCATGCACCATGAAGAAGGAAGAATCCAGGCAGGAGGGAAAATCCTGGGATTCCTTTTTCCTAGAAATATAATATACATGGCACGTGAAAAAAAAAGGAAAATAAATTACAGTCAACTAATGTTGACAAGGGTGCCAAACAATTCAATGGGGGTAAGAACAGTATTTTACTCCCAAGCAGCCACATGCAAATAATGAAACAGGAGTCCTGCCTCACACCATACAGAGAAAATAACCCAAAATGCATCAAAGACATAAATGTAAGCATTAAAATGATAAAGTTCGAGATGCCTGGGTAGCTCAGTTGGTTGGACGGCTGCCTTCTCCTCAGGTAATGATCCCGGAGTTCCCGGATCGAGTCCTGCATCAGGCTCCAAGCTCCACGGGGAGTCTGCTTCTCCCTCTGACCTTCTCCTCACTCATGCTCTCTCTCATTGTCTCATTCTCAAATAAATAAAATCTTTTAAAAAATAAAAATAAAGTAAAATGATAAAGTTTTCAGAAGAAAACACAAAGGTAAATGTTAGTGGTCTTGAATCTAACAACGGCTCCTCAGCCAAACACCAAAGTCAAGCAACTTAAAAAAAAATAAACAAATAAATGGGACTCAACCAAAATATCCCAGTTTTGTGCTTCCAAGGACCCCATTGACAAAGTCAAAAGACAAGCCACAAATGGAAGAAAATATTTGCAGGTCATATATAAGGAACATGCCTTCAGACTGTGTGAAGAATTCTTACAACTCAAATAAAAAGACAACCAAGTTAAGAAATGAGCAAAGAGGGGCGCCTGGGTGGCTCAGCGGGTTAAGCTGCTGCCTTCGGCTCAGGTCATGAACTCGGAGTCCTGGGATCGATCCCCGCGTCAGGCTCTCTGCTCAGCAGGGAGCCTGCTTCTTTCTCTCTGCCTGCCTCTCTGCCTGCTTGTGATCTCTCTCAAATAAATAAATAAAATCTTTAAAAAAAAACGAGCAAAGAACTTGAATATACATTTCTCCAATATTCAAATGTATACATTAATATATAAATGTATATATAAATATATTTTACATTATCATATATTTATATAAACATTTATGTAAATATATTTACATTCTTAAATATGTATTTAAATATAAATAAAATATGAAATATATATATTTAAAGATACATATAAGGTATATATAAAATATATGGGACAATAAGCACGTGAAAATATGCTCAACATCACTAATCATTCGGGAAATGCAAATCAAAACCATGGTGAGATACCACCTCCCACCCTCATGGATGGCTACTATCAAAAAACCCAAAAGCAGGTGTTGGAAGGATGTGAAGAGCTGGAACCTGTAAATTGCTGGTGGGCTTGGAAAATAGCGCAGCCACATTAGAAATGGTTTAGTAGCTCCTCAAAATGCAGAACACAGAGTTGCCATATGACACACCAATATCACTCCTGTGTATAGAGCCAAGAAAAAAACTATGCTCACACCAAAACTTGTGCATGAAGGTTTAGGGTTTATTCGTAATAGTGAAAAGGTGAGAACAACCCAGATGTTCATCAACTGATGAACAGATAAATAAAATGTGATCCACCCAGCCAGTGGAATATTATTCAGCTTTGAAAAGGAATAGAATTTTGATATGTGCCACGACACAGAGGAGCCTTGAAAACATTCTGCTGATTGAGAGAAGTCAGTCACAGAAGACCACATACTGCATAATTTGATTTATATGGAATTTCCAGAATAGCTAAATCTACAGAGACCGAAAGTAGATTAGCGGTTGCCTAAGACTGGTGGTGATGGCTAAAGTTTTCTTTTGAGGATGATGAAAATGTGTAGGTAGTTCAGTATAGTATAGTTAACTATAGTGAAAGCCATTAAATTGTCCACATTAGATGGTGAGTGGTATGGCCTGTGAATTATATCTCAATTAAGCTGTCATCGAAAAATGCAAAGAACTTCTATATTTATCAAGTAGAAAAAGAATGAACTTGATTAAAAACATCAAAAATGGGGAAAATAAAAACAAACAAAATAAGATGGAAGGAATAAAATCATGACTGTTTATCATTAATTTAAATGTGTACAGACTGACTTTTTCTATTAAAGCACCTATCAGGGGGTTACAGATCCACGCTGTTCAAGAAACATACTTAAAATGCAAAAGGGATTGAGAATGTATCAGGTGAGGAGATACCATGCAAAAGAGAAAGCCGGAATGGCAAAATTCATCGCAGACAAGTTGGGTCTAAAGTTATAGGTACTAAGATGAAGAGGGACATTTTTAAAGGCAGAGTTTGGAAAGAAGATGTAAAAGGTATAAGCAGGTATACATCTAACAACATAATACCTAAAGACTCTAAAAATGCAATAACAAGGTAAAATTTTAGCTTTTCAAATGGGAGTATCTACTAGAAGGAGGGAAAAACAAGGACACAACAGAAAATAGACATCCTGGGGCGCCTGGATGGCTCCGTGGGTTAAAGCCTCTGCCTTCGGCTCAGGTCATGATCCCAGGGTCCTAGGATCGAGCCCCACATCGGGCTCTCTGCTCCGCGGGGAGCCTGCTTCCTCCTCTCTCTCACTCTCTGCCTGCCTCTCTGCCTACTTGTGATCTCTGTCTGTCAAATAAATAAATAGAATCTTTAAAAAAAAAAAGAAAATAGACATCCTTATTTCCCTCGGAAAACATTTCTTTCTTACACCTAAGGAAAGCCATATTTGTAAAGATTAATTGCATACTAGGCAACAAAGGAAACCTTTACAAGCCTTCCAAATTAAAGATTTAAAGAACAGTTCTTTGATCACAATCCAGTAGAATCAGAATTAGATAACCTGGTAAAAAAAATTGAAACTACATACAAGTGAAGAAATACAGTCTTCAGTCAAAGAAGAAATCATAAGACGACTGAAGAAAATCTTGAAAGCAATGGAAAGGAGATTATTTCATAACAAAACTTACAGAAGACACCAGAAGTTATACTCTAAGGAGACTTTAGTGTCAAATGTCATCAATTTCAAACATTTTTTTGAATAAAAGAAACTACTCATTACCCATCAGAAAAGGGCAGCTCAATCAAAAGAAAGGAAGTAATTATAATAAAGATAAATTTTTTAACTAATAAAAAATATGAGGGACAAATAAACTCAAAGTTGTTTTTATGAAAGACTAATGAAATAATAAAAAAAAAACTTCACATGCCCTATTTAGGATAAGAGAGGGGGAAGATGGGGTGTGGGAGGAGGTGGGGAGAGAGGGAAGGGGAATGGGGAAAGGGGGGTTTCAGGGAGGAGGGGACAGAGAGAGGGAGAGAGTTGCAAAACAGATAAGGGTTGGGAACAGAGATATAAAAGCAATTGCATAATATAAAAGAATCACTAAACTGCAAGGCACTTTATACTAATCAATTTGATAACCTAGAAGAAACGATGATTTCCTAGGAAAACAAAATCATCCAAATGATTCAAGAATGGAAAATTCAGATGAGTTCCAAGATCAGACAGGTTTGCAGCTGGATAACTGTCATTCTACTGTTAAATGGCAACAGGCAATTAAACAATAATAAGTCAATTCACTTGATGACGCTGAGCACAATTTTAATACCCAAACCTGAGAGGGAGGAACGGGGAAGCTATTAACAAATCTGGCTTAGGACAGATTAGTTAACAGAAACTGAACTAATGTTAGCAAATAACAGAAGTCAGGCATCTATCAAAGGACTATATCCTGAGACCAACTTGGATTCATTCCAGGAAAATAAAGGGAGCTCAAGACCAGAAAATCAATAAGATTTACCTCATCACTAAATTAACTGTGAAAAAACTCTTAAGACCATAGCAATAAATGCATTTGATAAAAAATAAAGGCACCTGATAAAAGGTGAGCAGCCATTCTTTATAAAAATGAAGATATAAACAGAAGGACGTTATGCAGGAGGGATTCTTAACCGGGAAGCACTAGATCAAGAGGTAGATAAAATGAGCCCATATTTGTCAAACAGTGACAGAGCCCCATGCGTGTGTGGATAGAGTCGAATGAGCTCATGGATGAGCACCAGGCTGTCAACAGGTATTATAGGGACAAAGGCAGCGGTGAGGAGAGGAGAGTCTTAACAACAGGGAAGAAGGTAAAAGGAGGATTGCAGTTAAAAATGGTGCATGATACAAACACATGCAAATAAGACCGGATATTTTCCCGTATATAGTTTTTTAAAACCCTGCACACATTACTGGAACTACCAACTCTTTCAGCTCCGCAGCCCTCGCGTGCTTTTCCAGTACCAGGATGCAGGGGTAGATCCTCCGTTGGTGAAATCCTATGTCATTGTACTCCTAAAGGGACAGGTGAAACAGCGCAGGGGCTGGAGGTCGGAAATCAGGCATCGCTGCGCCCACCCCAGCTCCCTGCTCGCCCAGCCCCCACTCTGAAGCAGCGGGCACTTGGAGCTGTTAAGAAGCAGGGATCTGAGCAGTTCTCTGGTTTCCCCTGGAGCCATCTGCATCCATCATATTTCCCACAGCTCTCCCTGAGTGTTGGTGCTGGCTCCCCCCGAGTGTTCCCTTAACTCCTAGCACACCCTTCTTATGAGAGCACCTAGTACTCCCCGTCACAGTGCTCTGTCTGTCACATGCATCCATTGATCCACTTTGTGCTGGTTGAGGGCTGGAGCCCCCTCCTGTTAACTCCTCAAGTCCGTTTCTAATGCAGCAGCACCTGGCACTTAAGCACCCTGTCAGTACCTGCCAAATGAATGAAATGTACTCAAAACATAGTATGAAGTCTGCGTTTTGAAACTCCTTTTTGGAGCCATTTGCTATCATTTTCCCAGGCAATTTAAAAAATTTCCAGCCTTGCTGCCAATAACCTGAAGGGGTAAAGGAATGCCGGCGTGCCCCATGGGACATGTCACTCTGGATGGTCCTTCGGCAGCAGGGACTTTGATCGCGCTCTTCCAAACCCAGCAGGATGGTGGAATGGGTACGTGGCTGAGTGCCTCCAGGGTCTGACCCTGTGTGACAACACCCGGTGCCTGCAGCTGCCCTCTGGAAGGTGTTGCTTTTGCGGCAGAGCCGGAGGGCACCAAGCGTGTGTCTGTCTCCAAAGTCCTGGGCACCACATCACAATGCCTTCCTGAGAAGCAGAATCAAGGACAGTTGCTGATCTTCATTCCTTCCCACCAAAGGTATCTCATACACCATCTTTGGAAGTTGGAGCCAGGGGGCGCCTAGGTGGCTCAGTCGGTTAAGTGTCTGCCTTCAGCTTAGGTCATGATCCCAGGGTCCTGGGATCGAGTCCCACACATTTGCCTCCCTGCTCAGCGGAAAGCCTGCTTCTCCTTCTCCCTCTGCCATTCCCCCCACTTGTGCTTTCTGGCTCTCTGTGTGTCAAATAAGTGAATAAAATCTTTTTAAAAAGCTTGGGCCATACTCTTTAGCCATTCTACTTTCCCTGGGGTAATTTGCCACCTCCCTGAATTTACCTGCATCTTTCCCAAAATCTACTTATCTTCCAGCCTTCGTGACCATAATGAGTCTATAAATTTTCAATAGACAGTGTGAACTTACACTTGCTAATCTTTGCATAACATGCACCTCTTTCGATCTCAAAGAAAAGCTTCTCACCGCAATGGTCTCTAATCTACAATTAGGTTCTGTTCTGGGATCCCACTGGAATTCTACACGCCTGTCCCCTAAGATGCCATAAATTGTGGTCCAGTTTCCCAGCCAGCCAAGGAAAGCACATGGAAAATCTTGCTGAAGTATGAGTAAGAGCCAACGAAAGGGAACATATTTATCTGCCTCGAATGCTGGGACCTGAGGAAAGCAAGTTTTATTACAGACAAATCAGGAAGAAGGTGCAGATTGCTTTTTATGTCACTCTGGAGTGGAGGTCTGCCATTGATCATTAAGGCCATTTCCTGCAACGCACTCACCAAAGTGATACTCACTTCGGAGTGGACAAAACTTAGGAAATGGCCAAGGGGAGCTCTGCTTACACTTTACACTCTCAGCATTTATTTGTATTAATTTCTTTATAGGGCAGTATAGAAACATGAGACCACATTGAAAAAGCAAAGCTTGTCATCCTGTGGCCTTGGGTCAAGAATAGAGATAGTGCTGCTCATGTCAGTTTCAACCTCCAGTGGCCAAGGGTTTGATCTGATGCTCTTTCAAGTTTTCCCCATAGCCTTTCTCAAGCTCAATGGCCAATGATCCCACAGGAGGAGATTTTAGGGCCCTCTCAAACTTCTGTTTCGCTATCTCTCCCCAGCCTGCTTCCTCTGCAAAAGTCACCACTTTGCCTGTGCATCTACCACCTCTTAGAGCTTTTGGAATCAGCCACGAATTGCAGTGCTGATTCCTTCCATGACCACATATTGTTTACAGGAAAACTCTTCTTCGTTATGCCTTGCCAGTCAGAGTGACGGTTTCATCCGCAACCTGGACCAGGTTCGGGAATGTTCTACACATAAATGTGAGCAAATGTCTTCTGTATTGAGAGACATGTACATTCTGTAAATGGACTCTATTGAAAAACCAATACATAGGGTACACTTGTGTCCTGACCCAGCTGGAAGGAGGCACTTTATTTCCATCTTTCAGAAAATTGGTGTAACACATTGATTTTCATAACAAAGAAAGCAGTTTTGTGTCCTCTACCAAAAGACTGTCATAGTAAGCAATAAATTGCCTCTTTGGAGCGAACAAATTAATAAGATATTTTCTAAATTTCAAAATAACAAAGACAGAACGATGTCTGTAATGCTAAGTGCATCCCCTTAGTTGCAGGACATTGTGTCATGGGCCACCTGAGCAATGACACATGGCGGCCGGTAGTCTGATTCACCTGGCAACCTGTTAAAAGAAAGTCTTGCACATGACAAGGTTTCAATAAGTCACTGACAAGATGGCCAGGAAGCCAGCCTTAGCTGGCTTTTTCAGGTGTCCAGACATCTAGTCAACCTACCTCACCAACTCATCACCATGCTTACTGGAGTAAACCCAATCTCTTCCTTCCCCCCTGGAGATGGGAGAAGAGCCACTCACATGTTTGTATGGAATCCTCATTCCCCCTCGCTCTGTCCCCACAGAAATAAATAAACAAAGCTTTATGTCACCCAGAAGTTCCTGGGTCAAATTACACAACTTGGACAATTTTGGGTCACTACAGCCTTTTGTTTTTCTCTCCACCTTAAGCCTTCTGGGTGACCAACAGCTATCTAAAACTCATGTTGCTGCCATATGCTGTTGTTCTGCTTCATCTTCCCAGTAAAGTTCAGTATTTTTCCCTAAAGTTTGGTTTATCAGTATCTCCAGCGTCTATCTCCAGCTAGGTCATGATCCCAGGTCCTGGGAGCAAGTCCCACTCTAGACTTCCTGCTCTGCGGGAAGCCTGCTTCTGCCTCTGCCTCCCATCTCTTATGAATAAAAAAAGAAAATCTTTTAAAAAATTTAAAAAAACCATTTCTATCTTCCCACTTTTAAAGATTAATTCTAGGAATTATTGCTATAATTCCAAGTGTCCTATCTCTTTCTTAAAAAGTCTACTCCAGGGCACCTGGGTGTCTCAGTTGATTAAATGTCTGACTCAAAATTTTGGCTCAAGTCATGATCTCAGGGTCATGGGATTGAGCCCTAGTGAGGCCTCTGTGCTCAATGGGGAGTTTGCTTCTCTCCTTTTCCCTTTGCCCCACCCCCCTACTCACATGTGCACACACATGCTGTCTCTCTCTCTCAATAAATAAATAAACAAATATTTAAAAAGTCTTCTCCAAAGGGAGTTTGGGAAATAGTCCAGTAAGGGGCTGGAAGAAAATATTATAAGTTTTATTCATATTTCATGTCATCCATTTAACTGTTTAGCTTTTGCATATCATTTATAATGTGCATAATAATTTAGAGTAGTAGAGTCTATAATTTATCAAAAATTTGCTTAAATTGGTGGTATGTACGCAAATATTTTTGTATGTATGTATGTATGTATTTACGTATTTATTTATTTTTGTGAAAGAGAGGTGCACAGTAATAAAAGGAGATCACTGCTCCAGGGACCCAGATATTTCCCCAAGTCCTGTTTCCTTCCATTCCCTCTGGGCTTCATTAGAACCCCTTAACACCAATCTTGTCCCTAAAACACGCCCTCTGCAGCACCAAGTTCGAATGCTTAACTTGGGCCATCACTGCAGGCTGTACCGGGATGACCTTAGGGAAAAGGGTGGTGGGTCTCACGAGTTAGCTGTGTCACCTCTATGAACAGTCCTTTGTTCTGAACAGCTAGTGCAGCCCACGTTTGCAATCACAGGCTCTGGCACCAGAGTGGGCGTAGAGCCCAGCTGGCCCCTCAGTAGCAATATGGCATTGGGAAAGTTGTGTCATTTCTGGCCCAGACTTAAGGCTCATCCATAACGTGGAGGAGAAGACAGTGTGACCCTCAGTGGGCTGTTGGAAGGATCACGAGATGGTTCGACTCAGGTGCTCCGAGGTACCCAGCACACAGTAGGCCCACAGTAGAACAAAAAGTTGTTCTATTGATCTTATAGTTACTATTACTCATACTAACAAAACTGATCATTTGAGATGATTTTCAAGTGAAGTGTCTTCGCCTGGATTTCTAAGATTAACCTACTTCAAAATGAATTCTGCTCTACTGTGAAAAACGAGCTAGCCAGCAGGTTTCTTCTGCGTCTTTTCTGAACTTTTTAGGATCCTCTCTAGAGAAAGGTTCTAAAGGAAGACAAAGTGCAGGAATACTCGTGCTTCAAAGGATGTGTAGGAAATGATTAATTTTGCCAAAAAACAGTGCCTTGAACATAAAAGATGTTTGACGAAGCTCACTGTAGACAGTGTATCCCTCCAGGATTCTTAAGTTGAAAACTCAATGTCCAAAGGGACATAACTAGGAGATGGGGTCCTTGGGAGATGTTTAGGTCATGAGGGTGGAGTCCTCATGGGCGAGATTAGTGTCTCCATAAGAGAGACCCCACAGAGATCCCTCGCCTCCTCCACCTTGGAGGTTATAGGGAGAAGATGGTCATCTGTGACCCAGGAAGTGGACACTTGAACAGACACGGAATCTTCCAGGGTTTTGATCATAGACTTCCCAGCTTCCAGAACTGAGAGAAATAAGTATGTCTTTAAAGCACCTAGTTTATGGTGCTCTTGTTACATCAGCCCAAACTAAGATAAAAGCTTGCCTCTTATACTGAAAAATAACTCAAATGTTAACAACAATTAAAAAAAGGAACAATGTAGCCAATGACATGTAATGAACACCATCTCTCCTCTACAGAGCCAAGAGCTTAATTAGTTTCGGGCAACTCAGTAGAGTATGATTAAACCAAAGAGCAGCAAGATGTCTAAATGCTCAAGTCCTCTGCCTCCTACTTTTCTGTCAAAACAAAAGAAAAGCCCTAGGCTGGTTTTGGTTGCCACCAAGCACAAAACAGCCAAATTCCAAAATAGAAAGCTATGGGGTTTAATTGTGGATGTATGGAATTACATAGAAGCTCTCTTTGATCATTCCAAAGGATGTTTCCCTCAAAGGTTACAAATACATCTCAGCCTACCAACCATCTCAGGCCTACCAGAAAAATTATATATATATATATATATATATATATATATATATATATATATATATATACACTTTTAGCATTTTAAAATGTGTCTAAATTTCAGTTTCGGATCCAGTTTTGACTATTGTTATGGGCTTAGTTGGATGCCCCCAGATTCCTACATTGACGTCCTAACACCCAGCATCTCAGATTGTGGCAGTATTCAGAGACAGGATTTTTAAAGAGGTGATAAAGGGAAAACGAGCTCACTGGGGGTGGGCATCAAGCCAACAGGACTGTTGTGCTTACAGGAAGAAGAGATTAGGACACAGACAGTACAGACTGAAGGACAATCGTTTGAAGACAGAGTGGAGAACACAGCTATCTGCAAGCCAAGGAGAGACGTTTGAAGAATCGAACCCTACTGCCACCTTGATCTTGGACTTCCAGCGCCCAGAACCATGAGAAAATAAATTGCATGTTGCCTAAGCCACCCGGCTGTTGATATTTTGTTTATGACAGCCCATGACTCAGAAATTTGAGGAGCTCCCCCTCAGACTTTATCCTGAAGTTCTGTTTCAGCTTCAGGGGCTTGTGTAATACTACTGTATCAAGGAGGGAGGCTCCTGCCATTCCCTGCACTGGGTCATTGAGACACTGCACAGCTGTCCCCAGGGCTGGCTACATAATTTACAAGCCCCATGCAAAATGAAGATATAGGGCCCTTTGGGCAAAAACAGGGAGGAAGTGTTTGTTAAAGGTACTAAAATAGAAAGCTCATTTCCTCCATGGTCTGTCTTCTGAAGGGGCATAGCTGCTGTTTTCTATTTGCATTTAATGTCATTCCAAGCAAATAAAAATTTTAAAATGTGATTATGGGCATGATTCTTGCCATTCATCTTCGCAGGGTGCAATGTCAGTGTTAAATAATTCACGCAGGGATTCCACAGCTGGGGCACACCCACGTGCCCTCTTCTTATCAGAACCGTGGAAATCCTGCACAAGACCAGCTCTGCCATCTTTACCTCACCTGGGGACTCACACATGTTCCACCGACCCTGCCTCCCTCGGCTTCCTGATGAGTAAGGAACTTGACAGGATCAGGAGCCGGGGGCTGCCTTTCTTTCCCTTCCCTCCTAAGTCACCACTTCCAAGGCTTGGCTAACACAGGGAGTTGACATGAGTGAGAAAGGACAAGACAGGGTTCTGGGCTGCTCACAAGAGGCCACCGCCTCCTGCCGGTGCTCAGAGCAATCTCTGGTCTGTAGGGAAGGCGAGCTCCCGTTGACTCGGTCATAGACGTCACGTGGTCAGCGAGTCTCGTTGACCACCACTCACGAGGTGTCCATTTCCATGCTGTGCTCACTGGACAGGGCGAGCAGTACATGCAAATGAGGAGGCAAGGAATGGTGGATACCCACAGTGGGCTGTCCCCTCCGCTATGTACGTGCTCCACTATCCCACCTGTTATGCCCCAATAATGGGTCCATGATTAAAATAGCGAGACTGATACAAAGCGAAGGTCAAACAAAGCTTTATTTCGCACCAAGCATCAAGAATCAAACTGACCAGCCAGGGCCGCTTTTCTTACAGAGAAGTCAACCCCTCTCTCCTTTACGGACTAGCTTTTAAGGACATAGGCCATGTGGTTGGGCCTGGTCATGCATAGGTGGCCAATTAAATTGTAACACACAGAGAAAGCTGCACAGTGATGCTAGGTGACCAATTGAATTACAACTTACCTTTTAGTAGATATTTGACCTAGCCTATCACCTTGGTTAGGATTGGCGCCCAAAAGACTCACAAAGGGCGGGACCCATACTCCTTGGTAGCTAGGGAGACAGTATGCAACCCTCCACTGATCAGATGTCTTACCTGGCCTGACCCACCCTTGTATTTGGGCTTTGTTACCTGAGGTTGATTTCCGGGACTTGTTTTTAAGTAAGTCCCCTGGGAGAAGGGGAGCAGGGACAGCTTAAGCGTTAAACAACAAGGTTATTGTGTAACCTCAATGGAAGCCTCTGGCTAAAATATAAAAATATAAAATAGGTCCTTACACCACCCACTTCGCTCAAAAAACACAAAGTAAAAAATAAAACTGAGTAATTCCTAGACAGTGAGAGAGAAGCACACTGACTTCACCATAGAACCCTTCTGAGGGCGGTGCTTGGCGGGGTAGGGGGGTGTGAGGGTGTTGGGGGTGGATAATGGGACCTCTGAGGGTGTGGCCAAAGGGCAGGGCCCTTTGGGAAGGGGCTTTCTGGGGGAGGGGCCCTTCTGGGAGCAAAGCTCTGGGTGGGGGCATTCCCTCTGGGGGCAGGGCTGGGAGCAACCCCAGAAACCTGGCCCACAGAGAAGCTGGTCCTGTCTCTCCCTCTGCCCCCTTTCCCCAGGGACCCCTAGGCTTTGAAGACTAAAGTCAAAATTAAAGCCATATGTCTAAATAGTTCATACTGTGGTTGGGTAGTGTTTTTAACATATTAATTGACTGGTTTTTCTCAGTATTTGTCAAACCTTTCCCAACTCAAGGCTTTCTCTTAAGCAGCAGCGCAAGGCTGGCCCTTCAGTTGGGTCAAGCTGTTTGGTGATTCTCTGTAAAAACCCACCCTCTTGCGCTGCTCAGGAGGGCAGTGTTGCGTCCTAGGATAAACATAAATGTATATCAAATGTGTTTACAAATTATATTTATATGTATACATTCAATTCTATGTTTACATATATATGTATAAAATAAAAATAAAAATATTGTTTAAAAGGCTGTTTTCCGGGGTGCCTGGGTGGCTCGGTGGGTTAAAGCCTCTGCCTTCAGCTCAGGTCATGATCCCAGGGTTCCTGGGATGGAGCCCCGCATCGGGCTCCCTGCTCAGCGGGGAGCCTGCTTCTCCCTCTCTCTCTGCCTGCTTCTCTGCCTACTTGTGATCTCTGTCTGTCAAATTAATAAATAAAATCTTTTTAAAAAATGCTGTTTTGCAGGGAACCTGGGTGGCTCAGTGCTTAAAGCGTCTTTTTTCCACTCAGATCATGATCTTAGGGTCTTGGGATGGAGGCCCACATTGGGCTCCCTGCTCAGCAGGAAGCCTTCTTCTCCCTCTCCCACTCCCCCTGCTTGTATTCCTGCTCTGTCTCTCTGTCAAATAAATAATTTTTAAAAAAGAAATACTTTATTAAAAAAATATATGTAAAATGCTATTTTGCCCTCTATCCTGGTAAGATTGAACACATTCCTAACAAGAGATCTTCCTTGACTCCGTGATAAAAATTTAACATTGTCTTAATGAATCCTCACAACATCCGCCTCCCCAACCCTTCTCAGATGTTACAATTAAGGTTCAGTGAAGTCCAAACACTGGGCCTGAGGTAATATACCCAGTATGCGGCCTCTTGGCATAGTCTAGCTGCCCAAATTGGGGGCGAGGGTGTTTGAGTGTCGTTGGCCAGGATGAAAAAGCTGAAAGATGAAAAGAAGGGTAGTCTTGCTTTTTGGCCCAAAAAAAGAAAGAGACCTGTCGCCCAAAGGAGGAGGCTCCCCACTGATCCCGGCTGGGCAGGAGTCAGAGCAGAAGGGAAACTCCCATCACCAAGGAGAATGGGCTTCTCCTTCATACAAAAGCATAGGATCCCTCTCACCTGATATGTTTCTGTCCCATAGTCATCCCCCTGTGCCTGCCCCATAATAGCATTCACAGGAAATGGCTGAGAGATACATTCAACTTGCAGAATTATAGCAAATAAAGTAATCTTTGACCCATCCTGGGAGCTTCTGATTACTCGGAGGGGCCAAGCCATCCTAGGGCAAGTGCACTCATTTCAAGAACCAGTAAAATGACTCCAAGAGTATCCTAAGGGCTAGTGATCATGACTGGTCCAGAAATATTTCTGGGAGTCCCTTTTAGCATCCCTCCCATCATTTCTTCTCATCTCCAAGGGAATGGTACTTAGATATTCTGAAAGAAATATGCATGACTAGTAAACTGTGTGTGACCCCTGCCGCCTAATTCATCCCTCACCAGCAATTAACACTGATGGTTTGAAGGATGGCTACTCCCCTGGCAGGGCAAGAGCTGAAGCAGAATGTATGGGGCGAGGCGACTCTTCCCCCTGGATATAAATAATTAAACCCAGTAGCCACCCTTCCTGCCTGGCCACTGTCATTTAGGTATGGCTGATTATCCCTAAATGGGAATGAGATGGGGGCGGGGGTGGGGGAGGGAAGCAGGTGACAGTCAAAAAAACTACAGTAGCTGCCACTGAGGGTCCAACCTGGCATTAGACTGAGCTCAAGTCCTGATTCCATCATATACGAGCTGTATGAACTTGGAAAACTGAGTTCAACTCTCGAAGCATCTGCTTTGCTTCCCCTTGGAGTGAGAATAGTCAGTAGTATTGACTTCACAGGGCTTATTAGGAGGATGAAATTAGATACTGTTCATTTAGCACAGTTTCTGGCCTATAGAAGGCACACATAAAAGTTGATTATCGTTTTTATGGACCTCCAACTTTAAGCCTTCTATAAAGAACCAAATGATATCTCTGAAAAATACCAACTGCCTACAAGGTTGTAGGGAAAGTGGTATCTTTGTTGACCTGATTAGAAAAAAGTGGAAAATCTCTCTTGTTTAAGCCTTGTTGAAAATTTTCTAAACTCTGTCCGCTCTTCTGCTTTAGTAATTAGAACAAACGTTGGAGACTCGTGGTTTTCTGAGAACTGAGTTGCTCGTTGTAACGCAGGGCAATTCGACATTAGTGTTTATTTAAAAAATTACCGCAAATGAAGATAAATGGTGAGACGTGCACTAAATTTGATGAAACTCCTGATGTGAGTGTTTCTTCTTGGGATTCTCTCTCTCTCTCTCTTTTTTCTCCTATGATCTGAGAGCAGATTACATTCTACTTGGGTGATGGCTCAGGTCAAATGTGTGGTTTTGCAGGTGCCTAGCCTTTCACAGACAATCTTGGAAGAACCATCATTGTCTCTGTAAGAAAACGGAGGGAAAGATGTGATTTTAACACTCAGCCTACAACAGTTCAACAATCTACCAATGTGAATTTAGAAACGCTGAGCAGGTCCCCCTTCTAGTAAGGAATATCTCTCCCTTTTTCTTATAATACCTGAGTTTCTACAACTGAGCAATCTACTCTTTTGTGTAAAACAGCTTCCCAGGATTGTTTCTCCTTTAAACGCAAGTGAACTTTGGGGATGGCACTCAGATCCCTTTCTTTTACTGGACAACTGTGGAGCAGGGGTTGGGTGTGTTTCAAGAGGGAAAATATCCACAAGGGGACAGAAAAAGTACATAAATGTACAAAATCCCATTTTCCAAGAATATAAAAAGCTAACTTCCAGGGGAGCCTGGGTAGCTCAATTGCTAAGCATCTGCCCTTCGGCTCAGGTCATGATCCCAGGGGCCTGAGAATCCAGCCCCGTGTCGGGCTCCCTTCTCAGAGGAAAAACCTGCTTCTCCCTCTCTCACTCCCCCTGCTTGTATTTCCTATCTCATTGTGTCTCTGTCAAATAAATAAATAAAATCTTAAAAAAAAATGCGAACTTCCAATATTTATTTTTTTTCGTTTGCTCTAAATATCTCAATGTTCACTTGTTGAAAGCAATTGATTGAAGCCCTAGGAAGAAGTGGTAGATTGAAGCACTCATCAGAGTTCTTTGTGCTGCTTTGCAGGGGTCTGGCTGCACTAAATTATTTCAAGAAGTATTAACTATCTAAGTCACTCAGAAGAAGCCATTTACCTATTTGATTTTCTTTTTTTGAAGAGAATCTTTTTTTTTAAGATTTTATTTATTTGTCAGAGAGAGAGAGGGAGCGAGAGCGAGCACAGGCAGACAGAGTGGCAGGCAGAGACTGAGGGAGAAGCAGGCTCCCTGCCGAGCAAGGAGCCCGATGTGGGACTTGATCCCAGGACGCTGGGATCATGGCCTGAGCCAAAGGCAGCTGCTTAACCAACTGAGCCACCCAGGCGTCCCCCTATTTCATTTTCTGTGGTTTTTGATCCTTCCCCCAAATTCTCACAGGCCTCCGCAGCTGGCACAGTGTCCGTTCCCATAACTATAATCCCTGTCCCATACTCTCACCTCCATCATACATCATACATACCTGATACAACCCCACCTTGGTAAAAACCCAACCCTCTGTCCACCTTACATCTGCCCCTGGCAGCTGAAGGTGGTTGGTGAGAAAAGCAACGATGCTGGAAGCTTTCACATTAAGTTTTTTTTTTTTTTAAGATTTTATTTATTTATTTGACAGAGAGAGATCACAGTAGGAGAGAGGAAGGGAAGAGATCACAGAGAGAGGAAGGGAAGCAGGCCCCCTGCTGAGCAGAGAGCCCGATGTGGGACTTGATCCCAGGACCCTGAGATCATGACCTGAGCCTAAGGCAGCGGCTTAACCCACTGAGCCACCCAGGCGCCCCTTTCACATTAAATTCTCAGCCACAAATCCAAGTATGTTTCTCTGACTGACAGAATCTCCGCTCTTCTCATGAAATATTTTGACTATTTCACATCTTCTTTCCTCCAACCTTAAGCCAGGGCTTCTCAACACTGGCCACACTTTTGAATCACCTGGAAGACTTTAAAACACAGGAGTGCCCACCTCCAGAGGATCTGATCTAATTGGTGTAAAACCAATTAGATTAATATCCAATTAGGGTCTGGATATAAGTGTGCTTTTAAAATTCTCCCAGGGATTCTAATGTACAGCCATTTTGTTCAGAGTGAGAACTGAACACCTTCCATCAGATACAGCTGATGACCGACCATTCTGATGACTTCACTGAGAAAAGTAAATTGAGGGCACCTGGGTGGCTTCAGCTCAAATCATGGTCTCAGTGTCTCGGGCTCTCACATCAGGCTCTCTGCTCAGCAGGAAACCTGCTTCTCCCTCTCCCTCTGCCTGCCTCTCTTCCTACTTGTGATCTCTCTCTCTTTCTCTCTGTGTCAAATAAATAAATGAATTAAATATTTTTAAAAAAGAAAGAAAAACAAATTGGGTGGGTGTGTAGGTGGCTAAGTGGTTAAGCGTGTGAATCTTGGCTCAGGGTTATGAAATCGAGCCCCACGTCAGGCTCCATGCTCAACGGAGAATCTGATTGAGATTCTCTCCCTCTCCTTCTGTCTCTTCCCCCTGTATGTGTGTGCTCCTGCTCTCTCTCTCTCTCTTTCTCTCTCTCTGTCAAATAAATCTTGAATAGAAAAATCGGTAAGGAAAGAAGACCCACAGAATCCCACTAAGTTTACCTGGGTGGAACCCTTACTCCAATCCCTTCTGAGTGAGGACAAGCCCCTCCACTTGGGGTTTCTTCTCATTTCCCTGATCTCTGAGTATGAATGTGCTCCAGGACCCAACCTCAGACTTCTCCTCTGTCTACACTGAGTCCTTGGTGACTGTCCCTCTTCTACCATCTGTCTCCTGATGACTCCACATCTCCACCTCCAGTCCAGACCTGGATTTTGAGCTTTCTCCCACTGCCTGCTTTCCAGATCTACCTAGATGAGTTAAACCCAACATGTTCAAAACCAAGCTCTTATTCTTCTGGAGCTCTGCTGGTATTGCAATAGCTCAAACAGGAAACTGTAGAGTCATTCTTGATTCATCTCTTTCTTTCACTGCCCACGTTTAATTCTTTGGTAGAAGCTGTGGATTCTATCTTCAAAATATATTCTAAATCTGACCAGTTCTCCACACTTCAGTTACTCCCACTGTGGTCCAAAACACCGTCTTCTATAGCCTGAGTTATTGTAATAGTCTCCTATATGGTCTTCTGGATTCCATTTTTGCTCTGTTCTAGTTTATTTTCCACTCAGCAGTTAAAGCAATCCGTTTAAGACAAAAGTCAGACCTTGTTATTTCTCTGCTCTAAGATCTCCAATGGCTCCCCACTTCACTCAATACAAAATTCAGTCTTACAAAATTTAACACTCAACTTCCTTCTCAACTCATCTCCCACCTCTTCACTCAGCTGTCTCTGCCTCCACTCACCAGCCTCCTTAGTGTCTAACAGAGTCCAGCAAGTGCGTGCCTCCCTTGGGGGGTTGCACTTGTTTCCTCTTCTTAAATGTACCCATCTTGTTCTCTGAATCCACTCAAGGATCTGCCAATGTCTTCTTATCAGAGTAATCTCCCCTAACTGCACACACAGCCAGCACCAGCACCATCACAATGAACATAGTTTCTGTCCCTCTCTACTTTTGACTTCTTATCAACAGCTGACATATTATATATTTATTTATTTACTGTCTGTTCTCTCTCTTCTATTTGAATGCATGTGCTATAAAAATGGTATTTGTGGGGGCTTTTTTCCTGATTTATTCTGTGTTCAGAAGAGGATTTGATACAGAATACTCAGTACATAATTGTTGAACGAATGAATGAATCAATGGAAATATCAGGTTATCTCAATCATAAGAGAGATTTCTCTCAAGCATTTTCTATAGTATTGCCCTATTACATTCTCTGCACCTCTGGGTTGATTAGTAGATAAAATCATTATGTAAAATCAGTTTGAGCAAGGTTGGATCCTTAAGCTTCTATGTCACCTAGGACTCCAAATGTCACGGTGTACCATGCACATTTGCCTCCAGCCTTCTCCCCCATATTTTGGTCATGGTTCAGCAGCTGTGGCATCGTTCAGCTTTCTTTTCCCCTCCCCTGTCTCAGTTCCAGGAGGTCCTCCTTGGCTTTGGGCCCCCTCCTTGTGGGTGATGAAGGCAATGTAGAGAGAGGCAGCAGCTTCCCTGACTCACCCCTGCATTCTCCATTCATACTGATCCAGTAACGCATAGCCTGTGCAGTACAGGGCTGGCCAGGTCAGTCTCTGCCACCTTAGGACCTCATTTTTGTTCCCTGCGGCAGCTTGGCCATTTGCAAAATCAGAAATTGTAAAAGTACAAACAGGAGACAATATGCCATATTTTATAGATTTTAAGATGCCCCTCCCCTCCCATTTTCTTTCACATCTCCAATGTCAGGAATTGTCTTATAGTTGGGGCTGAGCAGGTGGAAGTCCCTGTAAAGTTACCACAGCTTGACCCTGTTCCATGTGGTTACTGCTCCTAGGGCACAACTGATCATCTACATCCCTTGGCATGCCAAGCCACAGGCCTTTTGAGGACCATTTAAAGAAAGAAAATAAACTGGTTATTATATGAAAATCTCAGATAAGGAAAAAAAAAAAAAAGAAACCCCACCAGCATCAAACCAAGCAGAATGGAGGGGTGGCAATTTGGATGACCTCAGAATACTTTTATAAGAAGTGCAGCATGCAAAACAATCTGGAGAAAGGAGAACAAAGCTGGAGGTATCAGCTTCTTGGATTTCAAGATATACTACAAAGTTATAGTAATCAAAACAGTAGGGTACTGGGAGAAAATATACGCATAAATCAATGGAAACAGGATAGAGAGCCCAGAAATAAATCCACAATTATATGGTCAATTAATCTTTGACAAAGGAGGCAAGTATATGTAACAGAAGAAAGTCTCCTCAAAAACAGTGTTGGGAAAACTGGAGAGCCATATGCAAAAGAATGAAACTAGACCACATTCTTTTACCATACACGTAAAGAAACTCAAAATGGATCAAAGATCTAAATGTGAAGTGTGAGGTGTGCCTGTCTTGCTCAGCCTGTACAGGATGTGACTCTTATTCTTGAGGCTGTGAGTTTAGGTCCCACATTCAGTGTAAAGCTTACTTAAAAAAAAAAAATTAAATGAATAAATGAGAGACCTGAAACCATAAAACTCCTAAAAGACAATAAGCAGTAATCACTTGGAGATTGGTTTAGCAACATTATTTGTGGGTATGTCTGCTTAGGCAAGGGAAACAAGAACAAAAATAAATTATTAAGACTACAACAAAATAAAAAGCTTTTGCACAGTACGGGAAACCCGCAACAAAACCAAAAGGGAACCTACAGAATGGGAGAAGATAGTGGTGAATGATAAATATAATAAAGGATTAATAACCAAAATATGTAAAGAACACACACACACACACACACAAAACCCCAAAAAAACCCAAACCCCAACATATAATCCAATTGAAAAATGGGCAGAGGACTTAATAGACATTTTTCCAAAAAATATATAGAGACATCCAATAGACATGTGAAAAGATGCTCAATATCACTCATCATCAGGAAAATAAAATCAAAACCACAGGGAGATCTATCACCTTATACTTGTCAGAATGGCTAGTATTAAAAAGACAAGAAAGAACAAGTGTTGGCCAGGATGTGGAGAAAAAGGAACCTCTGTACATTTTTAGTGGGAATGTAAATTGGTGCAACAACTGTGGAAAACAGTATGGAGGTTCCTCAAAAAATTAAAAATGGATTTACCATATGCTTTAGTAATTCTAGTACTTGATATTTACCCAAAGGAAATAAAAACACTTGATTCAAAAAGATATATGCCCTCCTAGGTTTTCTGCAGCACTATTTATAATAGCCAGTATGTGGAAGCAGTTCAGGTGTTTATCAGTAGATGAATGGGTAAAGATATGGTGTATATAGATATATAATGGAATATTATCCAGCTATAAAAAAGAATGAGATCTTGCCATTTGTGACAACATGGCTGGATCTAGAAGGTATTAGGTTAAGAGAAATGTCAGACCGAGAAAGGCAAATACCATATGATTTCACTTCCTTTTTTTTTTTCTTTTTAAGATTTTATTTATTTATTTGAAAGAGAGAGAGATCACAAGTAGGCAGAGAGACAGGCAGAGAGGCAGGTGAAGCAGGGTCCCCATCGAGCAGAGAGCCCGACTTGGGGCTCGATTCCAGGAACCTGGTATCATGACCTGAGCCAAAGGCAGAGGCTTTAACCCACTAAGCCACCCAGGGGCCCCTGTAATTTCACTTCTATATGGAATATAAAAAAAAAGAAACAAGTGAACAGACAAAATAAAAAAAAAACAGAAATAGACTTTTAAATACAAAGAACAAACTGGTGGTTATGGGAGGGAAGGTGAATGGGGGATGGGTGAAATAGGTGAAGGGGTTTAAGAGGTACAAATTTCCTGTTATAAAATAAATAAAATAATTTCCTGTTCTCATCTGGAGATGAAAAGTACAGCATTGGGAATACAGCCAATGATATTATAATAAGTTTATATGGTGACGTGATGATATGCTTACTGTGGTGATCACTGAGTAATGTATAGAATTGTTAAATTACTATGTTGTACACCTGAAACTAATTTAACATTGAATGTCAGCTATATGTCTAATAATAATTTTTTAAGTGCAGCATGACAGAAGCTCTGGGTGGCTCGGAGGAACATATTGTGAGAAAAATCTGGGCACTGAAATCTCTCAGTTAGAAAGTAAATAAAAGTAGTGAGATTCTTAATGTGAGGTTTGGAAAAACGTTAACCAAAAATTTTAAGTTTTATTTTATGTATGCATTAAGGCCATATGTAATAAAAATCTGTCTAAATACTTACCAAAGAGCTTTTTGAATACATTTTAATTAAAATATTAATGAAAAGAAAACATTGTATCATAGTTTGAATGGTAGCATTTTTTGTTTCTTATTAAACTGATGAGGGAGCAAGAGGCTGGCTGAGAACAGAGCAGGGGCTGGCGCCTTGCACCCCCTCTCCACCCACTCCCCTTGGTAATATGTGTGACATTTCACAGGCACCCCTGACGGCCCTAAAAGAAGAGCAAATGGTTATCTTGCAGAGATCACAGTCCTGCAAGGCAGGAGTCTCTCTTGGTTTACAAATGTCCTTGAGATTTACTACAAAGAAGTTGTCTTATCAATAGCCCAATTTCCAAGGACACATAACTCAGTTCCTCAAGCCTTAACGTCACCCTCCCCTCCATAAAAAACCGAAGGAGACGGAGGTAGAAGGAAAAGTAAATAAAGTTAATTTTCTTTTAAGACCTAACTCTCACTAACAAGGACGTTTGATAGCAGGAATGTAACATTCCACCAGGAGACTCCCAATTGTCTTTATGTTAGTGCCTCATTAGAGGGAAAGTGGCCTTGGCTTGATAGTAACCAGGCCTTCAATATCCTGATAGTCTTCTTTACCCCAATAGCCCTTCTGAACACCCCTTTGTCCTCACCTACCCAACTCCTGTGTATATAACCAGCCACTCCTCACAGGCCCTGGGCAGCTGCATCTCTGCCTGCCCACGGGTCCTGTCCCCATGCTCTAATAAACCACCTTTTTGCACCAGAGACGTCTTAAGAATTCTTTCTTTACCCGTCGGCTCCGAACCTCACCCCACCGAACCCCACCTAGGTTCTGGGACTTCATCAAAACTATACCAGGAAAGAAGGCCAAGACTCAATGAAATATGGCTATTATCCCCAGTTTCACAAGAGCATGAACCTCTCTGCCTAACAAAGCCTAGGAATCTACTACAGAAATGGGTTGTTCTTACTACCCTGGAGCCTTTTGTGCAGACTATGAACCAAAAGCTCAATATTAATCTTAAAATTAATTATATTACAAAGTTGTATTATTTGGAAGATGTGTTTAAATTGAGGGAGCAGGAGGCTGGCTGAGGACAAAGCAAGAGCTGGCGCCTTGCACCCCCCCCTTCATCCGCTCCCCTCCATAGGTGTAGCATTCCTCAGGCACCCCTGACTGCCATAAAATGATAAATAGTTAACTTGCTGAGATCACAATCCTACAAGACAGGAGTCTCCCTTGGTTTGCAAATGTCCTTGAGATTACAACAAAGAAGTTACCTTATCAATAGCCCAATTTCCAAAGACACAGAACTCAGTTCCTCAAGCCTAATGTTACCCTCCCCTCCATAAAAACCGAAGGAGGTGGAGGTAGAAGGAAAAGTAAATAAAGTTAAATTTCTTCTAAACCTAAATCTCATTAACAAGGATGCTTGATAGCAGGAATGTAACATTCCACCAGACTCCCAATTGTCTTTAAACCTAAATCTCATTAACAGGGATGCTTGATAGCAGGAATGTAACATTCCACCAGGAGACTCTCAATTGTCTTTACTTGATAGTAACTAAGCCTTCAATATCCTGATAGTATTCTTTGCCCCAATAGCCCTTCTGAATACCCCTTTGTCCTCACCTACCCAACTCCTGCGTATATAACCAACCACCCCTCACAACCCGGGGCAGCAGCAGCTCTTCCTGCCCACGGGTCCTGTCCCCGTGCTTTAATAAACCACCATTTTGCACCAAAGATGTCTCAAGAATTCTTTCTTGGTCATCGGCTCCGGACCTCAGCCCACCAAACCTCACCTAGGTTCTAGAACTTCATCATTTTGATCCCTTTCAATTATTTTTTAAAATATATATCATTAAATTTTAGAGGAGTACTACAGAATTCCTAATTGCAGAATTTGAACTTGAGCTACGCAATCTTACTTTTCGTCTTCAATCTATGTGTCATTGACCATTTTAAGTCTGATTACCTGTATGAACTCTCTTCAGAATCTTTCCCTGGTTAACACAGTATAGAGAAGTGCTGGAAACCAGTTCTTTTCTGTGACACAATTCTTCCAACGGAGTTGAAATGCTTTGCAAACAATTTCACGTATATCAGCCAATTCATATACAAAGCAATGTCATGTGAATCCTTTCCTTTTTATATATCATCTTTCAGTGATGATCAGGAATTCATGCTGGTACAGAGACTCTGGTTTGGGAGGAGGAAACAGGGGCTTGCGAGGGGAGGGCGAGAGCAGAAGCTGCTCACCTGCTGTTAGAACTGACCTTAGCTGGTGGTACCAACATCTTCACCCTTTATGCATCTGCATCCTTTATGCATGAAATAGCAATATGCCTTTCCCTTTCGTGTAATCCTTATTTAGTTAATACCCAGTAGGATTTGCAAGCCCTTCACATCTCTGTGGATTTATTTTATTTCAGAGTGCAAGTGACTTTATGGCCCAATTACCATCATTGTGACTTATTGCATTATTGTGGGAGGGAGAGAGGAGCAAGAAACGCCTGATCATGTGTATCGTCATCAATGGAATGAGTGCCACGCACTCCTGGCCAAGGCAGAGGGATGATGAAACCTTTCTGATCTATTGTTTATCAGAACACTGAAGCCTGGGTGATTGTGCCGTATTTTAACAGACAAGTGTGTCAAATGTATGGGTGAAGATGTTGCAGTGGTGGTGTTAGAGTAATTAATATTTGGAAGGTAATGAATACTTTGAGTTTAAAGATGTCAAAGGTCAAAGACGGGAGGAATGACTAAGATCGGATGTTGACCCCCTCAAATTACAGGGGTATTGAAGCGAGACTGAGTCACCACCTGACCCCAGGAATGAACCAGCGAGGCGGGCTCCTTATTAGAGCAAGGCTCCCGGAAGCCAGATAGCCCTTGTGCTTGCAAGAGCTCAAGGCACAGCCGGTTGTGGAGCACCGAAGCAGCAGCAGCCACAGCAGCCACGGGAATCGTGACCCTCCGGCCGGGCGCCTACCTAGAATTTCCGCAGCGCCTGGTTCAGAACCACCGGGGCGGACAGCTCCCCGCCGCCGCCGGCGCCGACTGCGGAAGGGGACCGAGAGCGCGGGCTTCACGCTCCGTGAGCTCGGGCGGCGGGAAGACCGGCTGCGTCCCCCCCCAACCCCCGACACCCACTCGGTTCCTCCCTTCCCCCTGCAGGGCCGCGCGGGGCCTGCGGGTGGCCGTCCCGGGCCACACGTCCCGCAGGCGAGGAAGTCACCGGCCGCCCTCCCCCCTGCCGCCGCCGCCGCCGCAGCTGCTCTCCTCGCCCCGCTCGGCCGAGGGCTGTGGGGCGTGCCCCGCGAGGCCCCGCCCCGGCCTGCTCCCCATTGGCCGGCGGGCCGGAGGTGCGAGGAGGCGGGGTCGGTCTCTGGCGGCTCCCGCCGGGGAAGGTCGGCCAGGGAGCGCCGGGTGCCGCGGGAGGGCGCGCGGGGACGCAGCAGGCGCCGAGGAGACGTAGCGGCTGCGCCTGGGCCCGGCCGCAGCCCCTGCCTCCCGCCCTCGCGCCCTGCGTCCCTCCGCGGCCTGCAGCCTGCGGAGCCCGAGCTCCGAGGGCGCTTCCTCGGGCGCTGGGCCCGAGGCGGCCCAGACGGCGGGCCGGCCGGGCGCGGGGCGGCGGGCGCTGTGCTGCGGGCTGCGCTGGTGGGGGGCGGCGGGCCGCGGCGCGGGCCCAGTGCCCAGCGCGTGCGGCCGGGAGGCGCTCTGGGGGGCGGGCGCGCGGGCGGCGCCCGGGGCTATGGCCCAGGTCGGCGGGAGCGCGCGGAGGAGGGCGCCGGCGCTGCTCGAGGCGGCCCGCGCGCGCTACAAGAGCCTGCACATCTGGGACGACGTGTTCGGCGAGTCCGGCCCGGACAGCGGCGGGAACCCCTTCTACAGCACGTCCGGCGCCTCGCGCTCCTCCTTGGCCGCCTCCTCGGACGCCGAACACGAGCGCCCCGGCCCCCCGCTGCCTCCCGACGCCCCCCGAAGCGCAGGAGTCCGACGAGGACGAGGCCAGCACGGGTTGGAGTGCCACGCTGCGGGACCGCCCGCCCCTGCGCTTCGTGGACACTGGCGGTAAGGCGCGGCCCGCGGGTACGGGGGCGGCCTGGGGTGGCGTGAGCGCGGGGCTGGGAGAACTCCAGACGCTCCGCGGGCCGGCTGCTTGAGGTCGGCTTTTAGGTCAGCACACAGATGGGGCCCTGGCAGCGGGGATTTGAAGTGGGAGAATCAATCTGGTTGCGTGGTGGTGGTTGGTGGGGCCGCTCTGACTTCCCCGCTGATGGAGAGGATGAGGAGGAGGCCCAGGTGGCACCCTGCCGCTGGCAAGGACCCAGGGGGGGGGCCTTCCCTCCCTTGCTGGGAGTGTCCAACCCAGTCACACCTGTGGGGTTGCTCCTTAGGGGTGCGTTTGAGTTAGGTTCCTAAAGCCCGATGCAGCTTGTGTGTGTGTGTGTGTGTGTGTGTGTGTGTGTGTGTGTCTGTGTGTGTTTGTTGCGGGTGGGGGGTACGTAAATCGTTTTGTGTGGATGGCCCCAGAGCAGCGTTACCCAGGTGCCAGGGGTGGGGCAGCCAGCCTTTGGAGGGAGGCCTAGTGTGAGCCGGGACGTCTTCACTGGCTCATGTTTTCTCCAGTGAATCTGACCAACTTTGTGCATGCCTTTCAGGATCACTTGCTGAGAGCAGAGAAGAGTGAGAGGACCAGTTATCAGCGTTAAGCTGTCTGCTCTCGCTCCAGAAGGCACTTGTGTGTTCTGCTTACCGACACGGTCATGGTCAAGCCCCTGATATCTGGAGGTCGCAGGCCTGCTGGCTTTTGTGGCTGCTTGAAATTCTCCTTTACTGCCTACTTTTTGGGAAGGTAATTCTGACATGTCTCTGCTTAGCCTGCAGAAGCTCTGCGGCCTCTACCCTCTGGGAGAGGTGGAGACCAGCCAGCAGTCCCACCTGTCCCCTGATGCTTTCTGTTCCTTGCTCGACAGCCTACTGTGGCAGGCCCTTGTTTCTGCACACCATTTTCTTGTGTTGAAGAGTGTGCAACCAGTGTTGTGGAGGACCAGGGAGTGGCCATACTGGACCCAATGCCGCTCTCCCTGTGGCTCTCCATGATTGTTGTTCAACCATAGGAGGGCAGGCCAAAGGGAACCCTGGCTGGTGCCTGGGCTTGGATCTGGACCTTGTGCCACAGCCTGCTGGTAGGCTGATTGGGTTGGCTGGACTCTCTCAGCAGGGAGTGGTCTGCAGACCTCCCACGGACAGGCTGCAGTGTGGACACCCTGAGCTACAGCTGGGCTCTAGGGTCTGAGTCAACTGTGCTGTGTTTTGGAATGGGTGAATTTAACATATTCTCATTTAGGCTTCAATTCAGAGTTTGGGAATTTTGAAAGTCACATCACCCTGCATAATCCTTTTAAACCCCATACATTTCCCAGAATGTCATAAGGGTTTCCAGCCCCAGATGGCTGTTTTCCATTCAATTAGCTCTTTAAGAATTGTACGTACCCAGAGCTCTGGTTTGGCAGACTTGATGCTGTGAGTGCTGTGATCCAGTTTTTCATCTTCGACCATGAGAGACATGTCCTCTTGTTTCCCTCCCTCTCTGGAGAAAATAGGGGAATCGTGTGAGCTTAAGCCTGGTTATGACTAAGAGCCATGAGTGTTGGTCTGAGAAGGATGAGCACACCTAGATACATTTTCAAGCAATATTATGTTTCTCAGTAACCTATACTTGGGAGAAATTCTGCGTCAGAGCAATTTAGTCTAGCCACTGAAGCACTTAAATGGTCATGAAGTTCAGGATCATTTGTTATTTAGCATCAGGTTCAAATTCTGCTTCCTTTGGATGTGCACTGAGCTCACATCTGGACCCGAGAATCACAGGCAGGCAGGTGCTTTAACCAAAGACATTTAGTGGTTATTGGATGGTATTTATACCCAATTTTGTTTTCCGTTTTTTTGTGGAAGCTTGCTTTTAAAATCCAGCCCTAATGAAGAATTTCCTTTTCTTCTTGAAACAGTCTTCCCCTGTGGGATATTCAGGGTAGTGGTGGAAGGGTGATGTGGATGGTTTATTAAGCATGAGTTCAGATGGCCTGGAACAATGGGATATGATTTATGGGGCCTGGAAATAGATGCCGGGCAGAGAAAACCCTTGTGCCCCACGGTGGGGACGGGTTTGGTAAGAGTGAGAGCTGCACCCTGGCCAGTCTGAGAGCAGAGAAGCTCAGGCTCTGAGGTTTATTAAAGTGTCAAATATAACCCCACTTTAGGAAGGCAGCTTGGGCCTGTCTTCCATCTTTGTTCCCTGGCTCACTGACAGACGTCAGCGGGCCGGTGGGGTAGGAAAGGGTGGCAAACAGGACGGTGGCATTTGGATCTGTGATCAACCCTCGAATAGGAAAATCCGTAGCAGAAATGGCTGTTGCTGCTAGAAGCAGATGAGGAAAGCAAAGGACTTAGGGAACAGGTTTCATGCCTGCCTTCTGCTGCAAGAGTGTGTGTGTGTGTGTGTGTGTGTGTGTGTGTAGATAAGTGAATGTGTATGTGTGCATAGGTGTCTTACACATAAATATGTATTGTATGTATTGCTTGTGCTGGCTTGGGCTGGTTGGGGATTTTGGTTTTGGTTTTAAATTAGAGATCACAGGTGCTGTCTAGGAGTCCCCTGATGCCCTAGACTCCCTGCGCCGGAGAGAGGCATCGGCACTGGGCACCCCTGAGCTTGGATCTGCATCTGGAGTGCAGTAGGGAGGCACCTGGTGCCCAGCCGAGGGGCGGAGGGCAGGGAGGCAGAGGTGTTTCTGTGGTTCAGGTTGAGACCAGTCCGCGAGCAGCTCTTCTAGTCTTCCAGTCTTCCCAGATTCTTCCTTCTGTTCTGTCCACGCATTTAGCTTCCTGGATCAGGCGCTCCAGAAGTGCAGCCAGCAGATAGGAGTGGAGGTACCCTCTCCCTCTCCCCCTTCCCTCTCCTCCCTGGCTTCTGGTTGTGCCTGGAGATATGGGCCCCCTTGAGGTGATTTAAATACAAAGACCATGCTCGCCCTGCTGTCTCTTAAACCCTGTCTGAAGGGAGGGTCAGCCTGGAAGCTGGAGATGCGTGCTGGGACCCCAGGGTCCAGAACCTTCTCCTGATCAGACTTACAGCTCTCCCTCTAAAATAACCCCTTCAAGCTGTCAGCCTCACCTGCCCACTGTGTAAATAACTGACACAGCAGGCGGGCTCACTCCTTGGAAGCAGCACGAAATTCAGGACACGCTGGTTTCCGGGCTTCTGCCCTTCTTATTTCCCATTCCGAGCAGTCTTGTGACTTGTTCCCTCTGAGGAGGCAAAGGAACAGGCAGATTCCCAGATGCTTCAGGGGCCCCTCTGTGTTTGGCTTTGTCAGTGGTTCCTTTGCCGTGGCTAGCTGGATTCTGAGCTGTTTGCTTTTTCTCTTAGAGGCTGGACATCCTAAGAGGTTTTTTTTTTTCTGTGTACCGTGTCAGCAACCCTCGGTAATTATTCAGTAGGGAGGTGTGACCTTGAGAAGCTGAAGACGACCGTAGGGCTTTGGAAATTAACATGGTTAAATGTTTTATCTTAGGGTTTGTTGTTGGTTTACTCGGCTTAAAGTCTTTTTTGACTGAGAAGTAAGAGGAGAAACATCTTAAAGCTAGAGTTAAATGTATATGCTCGTAATGGGTTTGTGAGCTGAGGTACCTTGGCCCTCATCATTGGTGTCCACGGTGAGCCCCTGCTCCCAGCTTTAGCTCTGTATGGCATTCGGTGGCTCCGGGAGGAGCTGGGTGTCTGGGCGAGCGACAGGGTACGCCTTCTGCAGTGCTCCCTAATAGTCAGCCACGTACCCCTACCACACAGAATTCAGAGAAGGGACCTTCCTGGAGGGAGGTGGTGTTCAGGCCGTGGGCATGACGGTGACCACAACCAGTGGGCCCCGGTCATAGTGTTCCATTTCATAACCACGCCAAACCTTTGCGAGTACTCCGAGAGAGCCGCGATCACCTCCACTTCACAGAGAAACATGGTTTCCTCTGAGGCGATGAGATTACCTGGGGAAGTGGTAGCCTTCTCTCGAGGGAGACTTGATTAATCAGGGAAGGTCGTGCCTTTTTAGTTATTTTTTTTTTCTTTACAGCATCTGAAAACTTTTGCTGTCAGAAATACTTTTGTATTTTTACAGGGAATTGCTTGTAACTTTTTCTCAGGGCGTACGCAGTTCAGTGAGGTCTAATGCATGTATGGATTTGGATTTGTGTAACCAATCTGCACAGTCGGATAAGAGACAGGAAATCTGGAATGTTATCTCTTTATTTAATCTGTCTCAGCCCCTGTGATGAGCGTCAATAGAGCACTTCTGCAGGCAGCAGGGCTCTGAATCCATGGGGAATCTGGGGGTTGTGTGGGGTCTGGTACTCAGTTTTATTTTATTTATTTTATTTTTTTAAAGATTTTATTTATTTTATTTGACAGATAGAGATCACAAGTAGGCAGAGAGGCAGGCGGAGAGAGGGACGAGGAAGCAGACTCCCTGCTGAGCAGAGAGCCCGATGCGGGCCCGATCCCAGGACTCTGAGATCATGACCTGAGCCGAAGGCAGAGGCTTTAACCCACTGAACCCTACAGGCGCCCCTGGTACTCAGTTTTAGAGTTGAAAACTCACCTTTATTTTTAAGAAGTGTGATTGTGTATTTTTTTCTTATTAATAAGTAATATATGTACATTTTAGGGAAAAATGATGAAATTTTAAGAAATCCCATAACCCCTCATGACCTTAGCTAATCATAGTTAATCATATTGAGTATATTATTCATATATCTTAGGTGTCAGCTTGTTGGGTGACCTGCTCTTTAATTGTAATTAATATATTGTAGTCGTTTTCCATTTACATTTTTAAATGTCGATTTTAATGAGTCCGCGGTATCACACAGTTTCCTCTGGGTCAGTGTTGTTGCTGCCTCCCTCTTGTATTTGTTCTGCTGTGATAAATATTCTTGAAACCTAAGTCTGTGTGCACATCTGTAGCACAATCCTTAGCAGAAAATGACCGAAGCAGAATTGAATCAAGGACCCACTGTAAGGTTTTTGGTGTCCGTGGTGAAATAGGTCTCCAGAAACATATCTACAATGCTCCTGCCGGCTGTGCACCGAAATCCTTAGAAAGTCATGCTCGGAGGACCTGCTCCAGTGTGTGATTCCTGCCCGCTGGGGCTCTTAGAGGACCGTTGCCTTTGGTAAAGCTTGCTGAGGTGTAACACACACACACAGCACGTGAGTTCTAGCATGCGGCACGCTGTGTGTAACTACTACCCAGATGAGGATCAGGAACGTTCTGAGCACACCAGAGGTTCCCTCCTGCTCCTTCCCAGTCAGTCACTCCCTGCCCCCTGCTTCTCTTCCATCACCAGCGATCAAGTTTGCCTGTTACCTTGCTCTGGTGGTTCGGTTCCTCAGGACATCTGTGGATTCCTTCTTGTTGTCGCATATGTGGCATCTTAAATTTTGTGATCGTCTGTTGTCTTCCATCACGTAGGTACTGTAGTCGGTTATCCGTTCTCCTGTTAATGGTCTTTTACATGGTATCCAGTTTGGGGCTTCTGAGGATAAGCTGCTTCAGACATTTTTGTGGTTTTGATGGACAGATACATTTCCCTTGAGCATGTAAACCTAGGAAAAGGTTTTCCAGGTCCTAGATTAGATTCGGGTCTCCCCTGTCGACCTCGTGGACTGGGTGATGTTTTGCTGAGGCCTGTCTTGTGCATGGCCAGATGTTGGCCACCTCCATTCGGCCTCTCCCCACCAAATGCCCAGTGGCACCCTTTCCTCCAATTACATCAACCAAACGTTTCTCCAGGCATTGCCATATGTCCCCTGGGGAGCCAAATCACCTGCAGCTGAGAACAACTGCTTAATTTTTTTAAAATTTATTTTAAATTTATTTTTTTGAAAAGATTTTATTTATTTATTTGAGAGGGAGGGGAGAAGCAGAGGGAGAGGGAGAAGCCAACTCCCTGTTGAGTAGGGATCCCCGTGCAGGCCTGGATCCCAGGACCTTAGGATCATGACCTGAGCCGAAGGCAGATGCTTCACCGACTGAACCCCCTGGTGCTCTGAGAACCCCTGCTTCAGTACATGCTGCCACACTGTGTTCCAGTTCATCCAGCTGCCAGCGATGTGCGGGACATGCCATGTGTTAATTCAGCAACATACTGAACCCTGCTGGGATAAAATGATGAGTGAGACCTGTCTCCTGGGGTCCAGCAGGAGAGACAAAGTAAAGACAAGGAGAAAGAGCCTCTGGGAAGCAGTGGGATCAACGTTAACAGGGATTTATATGGAATTCTGGGGAGGGTCACCTGGTCCAGCGGGGTTGGGGAGGAGGTGACCCCTCTGATGGAGGTGGCCCCCTGAGCTGCTTCTGGAAGCAGAGATAATGATTACTCAGGTGAAGAGGAAGGAACAGGGCATCTCCAACTCGGGCAAATGCCAGGAGGAGAGAGAAGGTATGCCACTCTGCCCAGGGGCGGACCCACCCTTTTCCTACCCTGAGCATCCCGACCCGAGGCCTTATATATGAAAATGTCCTGAAACGCCACATGATGTCCTTGTTACCACAGCACAAGTAACTGTAGCTGGGATCCAAGGTCCCATGTTCAGGTGCAGATACAGATGTTTCCGGCGTTTCCTGGCGCCCACAGGGAGGGGAATGTGGTTGGCTCGGTGAGATCTATGAACTTAGGATGGAATCTCTGGAGAAGCCCTGAGCTCTGCCCTCAAAAGAAGGAAGAGGGAAAGGGAAAAACTCAACTTCTGTTGGCGGAAAGAGGCACGGTGTTGTCTCGGGGTGGGAGGGATGTCGTACTAAAAGGATAACAGGCTCTGAAAACACCCTGTAATGTGACGATGATGTTCCGCCCCCACTGGCACGTGGTGCAGAGAGCCCCTCTCCCCTTTGTGACTTTCAGAAAAAACTTATTACAAAAGTAGGAACCCCGGGCAATAGTTAGCTGTGTGTTTAATAAGCCACTTTACTAAAAAGTTTAGAACTGCAAATCTTGACACTCTCACTGCGACAGACTCACTCCTTGGCCAGGATATTGGAAACTTCATCTGCTTCCATTTCCAGCTTCTAGGCTCGTGGACACCCCCACCCCATCCCCATTTCTTCTGTGGAAGAGGAGCGATCTTTTACAAATATAGGCTAATCTGATGATTCCCTGCTTAAACCTTCATGTAGCTTCCGGCTGAAACCAAAGGGAATTCCAGAGTCCTTCGCAAGGCCTCCAATGCCGACAGCTGCTCCGCAGCCTTCCTTTCCAGTGTCCCCTTAGTCCCCTGTCCTGCTGTCTGCACATAATCTATTCATTTCCGCCTTCATGCCTATGGGGCCCATACCTGGAATGTTCTTCATGGCAGGCTCTGCTTGTTAGTTTGGTCTTGATTCAGATGTCACTGCCTTACCCCATCCCTCTTTGCTGCCACATTTGCTAATATGTTTCCCTTGTGGGATGAGATGCTGGATGTCTTGGTCACAGTTAGGACACGGTGAGTCCTCTGTGTTTGTTGAATAAAGGAACTAACAGAAGACCAGATGAACACACAGCTAGGTTGTTAAAAATGAGGATGGAATCAGCACCAATGGAGAAATGTCTAAACGTTTTCTACATCCCAAATAGTGGAAGAGAGGTTGGACCACTCTTGAGGGAACGGATTCCCTACTAGGAAGGCAGCGAAGCAAGTCTGGGATGTATTTTACAGGTTTTCTGTCCTGCATAGAAAACTGAACTTGGCCTCGGAGGAACTCGACAACCTTGGGCTTGTGCGGCCTACCCACTTCCTAAGAGCTAGAGACCCCCAGACAGGAGCCTATTAGAAATCTGAAGGGAAGCCAGCCTCTTGTACCCTTTTATCTGTTTAACAAGTGCTTGTGTGTCCTGTATTATGTGCAGATAGTGTTCTAAGAACTTAGTTTTTTAAAAGATTTTATTTATATATTTGAGAGAGAGAGAGAGAGAGGGCAGGAAGTGAAGAGGGAGGGAGAGGGACATGCAGACTCCTCGCTGAGCAGGGAGCCTGACACGGCCCTATCCCAGGACCCTGAGATCGTGACCTGAGCTGAAGTCAGATGCTTACCCACTTAGCCACCCAGGTGCCTCTAAACACTTTGTAACGTGTGTGTTCCTCATAACAATCTTGTGAGGTATTATTATCCTCATTTTTAGTATAAGGAAACTGAGTCACCGATTGGTCAAGTGATCTCGGGTGAAAGAGTTCCTTTGACTAGGGCTCGAAGAAACCCCATCCTTACGGCGTGAATGTGGAACACAGTATATCTGGTCACATCTGCTACTTAATGGTATTTCCCTTGTGAGGGGCCCTTGAAGGCCAGTGTCATTCTCCAGATCTGTCTGACCTGCTGCCTCTCTTCCTGGTGGCGGCACCTCGTTACTCAGCACCCTTTATAGTGAGACGGGGCCGCTGCCTGGATTCGGCGCGGTGGAAAATGAGCCCAAGGGTGGGCTCCACTCTCAGGCCTGGCCGTGGGAGGCCCCTGGGAGCCACACGTCAGGGATGTTGGGCCCGGCAGGCAAAAGGACCTCGTATCGAAATCACCATTTGGAGAAAAGCTGCTCCCGCATCAGCCACAGCTCTCAGGGATTAAAGGCTTGTCGGCCAGAAATGAACTTCTTCCCCAGTTGGTTCTTGGTACGTTTGGTGGGGGGTGTTAGAGGAGCCGGGTTTGCAGACACAGACGCTGAAGAAAAGTGGATTCCTCGGGGGAAGTGGATTCAGAGCAGTTGGGCCCACGCGGCATTGCTGCGTGGGGACTCCTGAGGGGCTACGAGGGAAGACAGCCCAGAGGATAAAAATCGATTCCCTGTCTCCTTGCTGCGACATTCCCACGGTGATTTTGGGAGCGGCCAGGGAAGGGTGCCGGGAAGCCACGTGCATCCTGCGCTCTGGAGATGGGTGCTGAACTGCACGTCCGTGGTTTGAGGCTGTAGACGGTTTGGAAGGGGCTAGGGGGTCAGTTTATGGCTGGAGAGGACCTGGGGCAGGAGGCCTGGGCTGTGCGTGGGCTCCCCCTGTGACTT